>NC_030809.1:11673329-12303528 GCF_001704415.2 Capra hircus
ACAGGCTCTAGAGCACAGACTCAGCAGTTGTGGCAAATGGGCTTAATTGCCCAGCAGAATGTGGGATCTTCCCAGACAAGGGATCAAACCCATGTCTCCTGTATTGGAAGTCAGATTCTTAATCACCAGACTTCCAGAGATGTCGCAGTATATAATCTTTTGAATTGCCTTTTTAGTTTGGTAATAGCTTTATTGAGATATAACCACATCTCATGCAATTTGCTCATGAGAGTGTATAATTCAGTGGT
Source organism: Capra hircus (assembly GCF_001704415.2). Lineage (NCBI taxonomy): Eukaryota > Metazoa > Chordata > Mammalia > Artiodactyla > Bovidae > Capra > Capra hircus. The sequence continues at coordinate 11,673,578 of NC_030809.1, forward strand.
TTTTAGTATATTCACAGAGTTGTGCAACCATCACCACAATAAATTTTAGAACATTTTCCCCTCTCTCAAAGGAAGCCTTGTATCCTTTAGCAGTCCACCCCTCCCCTCATGTCCGGTTAATACTTCCAGCCCTAGACAGCCACTAATTTATTTTTTGTCTCTATAGAGATTTGCCTCTCTGGACATTTTGTATATAATGGAATCATATAATATGTAGTCTTTTGTGACTGGCTTCTTTCTCATAGCATACTTTTTCAAGGTTTATTCATGTTGTGGCATGCTTTAGTACTTTTTATTGTTGAATAATATTCTATTGTATAGACATACCATAATTTACTTATACATTTATCAGTCGGAAGGCATCTGCATTGTTTATACTTTTTGGTTATTATTGCTATGAGTATTAATGTAGAGATTTTTGTATGGAAATATGTTTTAATTTCTCCTGAGAGTATAGCATGTACATATCATATGGTAATTATGTTTAACCATTTAGCAACCTGCTGGATTGCTTTCCAAAGCAGCCATTCCACTTTACATTCTCATCAGCTGTGTATGGGAGTTCCAGTATCTCTACATATCCACTAACACTCATTATTATCTGTCTTCTGATTATAACCCTCCTGGTGGATATGAAGTGGTGTCTCATTGTGGTTTTGCACGTCTCTGATGGTTAATAAATATCAAACAAGTTGCATATTCTTATTGGCCATTTGTATGCCTTCTCTGTATAAATGTCTATTCAGATCCTTTACTCATTTTTAAATTGGGTTTTAATCTTTTAATTATTGAGTTGTAAAAGTTCTTTATATATTCCAGATACTAGACCCTTATCAGATATATTTGCAAATATTTTCTTCCATTCTGTGAGTTGTCTTTTAACTTTCTTGATGGTGTCCTTTGAAGCACAAAGATTTTTAATTTTAATGAGGCTCAATTTATCTACTTTTTCTTTTGTTATTTGGACTTTTGATGTCACATCTAGAAAACGTTTGCCTAGTCCAAAGTAAGGAAGATTTACTTTTATTTTTTTCTAAGAGTTTTATAGTTTTAGCTCTTACATTTAGCTCCTTGACACACTTTGAGTTAATTTCTGGATTTGGGGTGAGGTAGGAGTCCAGTCTCATTCTTTTGCTTGTGGGTGTCCAGTTGTCCCAGCACCATTTATGAAAAAGACTATTCTTTTCTCATTGGATTGTCTCGGCAGTGAGATTGACTTTTCTGGTCAGTGTAGTTCCCTGGGGATTCATCCAAGTTGTATAAATCAATAGTTCATTCTGTTTTAATGCTGAGTAATATCCCATGGTGTGGCTATACCAGAGTTTGTTTAACCATTCATCTGTTGAATGACACCTGAACCGGTCCCAGTTTTTGGCTGTTACAAGTAAAGCTGCCATGAACATTCATGTACGAGTTTTTGCATGAACATAATTTTTCATTTTTTTCTGGGCTAAATGCCTAAAGATACAAATGATGGATCATATGGTAATTGCATATTTATTGCAGTTTTATTGAAAACTGCCAGAGTTGGTTGTATTGTTTTACATTCTCATCAGCAATATATGAGTGATCCAGTTTTCTACATCCTTGCCAACATTTAGTGTTGTCATTATTATTGTTATTTTTAAAAATTTTAGCCATTCTGAGAGGTATGTAGTAATATCCCCTCCTGGTCTTAATTTGCCTTTCTTTAATGCCTAGTGACATTAATGGGCTTCCTGTGGCTCACCTGGTAAAGAATCTGCCTGCAATGTGGGAGACCTGGGTTTGATCCCTGGGTTGGGAAGATCCCTCTGGAGAAGGGAAAGGCTACCCACTCCAGTATTCTGGCCTAGAGAATTCCATGAACTATATAGTCCATGCAAAGAGTCGGACACGATTGAGCAACTTTCACTTTCCATGCCTAGTGATGCTGAACATCTTTTCATGTGCTGTTTGCCATCTGTATATCCTCTTCATGAATTATTCATGTCTTTGCCCATTTTCTAATTGGATTATTCATTTTTTATTGTTGAGCTTTGAGAATTCTTTACACATTCTAGATACTAGTCCTTTTTTGGGTATATAGTTTGTAAATATTTCCCCCTGGCTTTTAGCTTGTCTTTTTTCTCCTCTTCACCTGGGCTTTCATGGAACAATCATTTTAAATTTTTACGAGGGCCAGTTTATCAAAACTTCCTTTTATGAACTATGCTTTTAGTGTCAAATTTAAGAACTCCTTGCATTGCCCTAGATTCCGAAGATTTCCTCCTATTCTTTTTTTTAAATAAAAGTGTTATAGTTTTACAAATAAGTCCATGATCCATTTTCAGTTAACTTTTAGATAAGCTACAGAATTTGGTTGAGGTTTATTTTTTTTGCCAATGAATATTCTTGTGTTTTTAAGAGCTGATCTGAGAACCATCTAAAATACAGTTTAATGCCACACTTGAAGAGGCCCTTGGGTAGTTGGTAAGAGTATTCTAGGGGAGATTACCTTCTAGCTGAAGGACCTGTGTCAGATTAACCTCTCCAAGCTTTAGTCCTGTTGTTTTATAAAAGGGGATAATAGTAATGTTTACAGGGTAAATGTGAAGACTCAACACATGTTTATTGAGTGCCTATTACTTGTCAGATACTGTTTAGTTGCTAAGGATATAAGACTGTGACCAAGACAGACAAAGGCCACTAGTGTATGAGTTCCTCATGCCGGAACTGCACGGAACTCACATTCTGGCGGGTAGTTGTTGTTCAGTCACTAAATTGTGTCTGCCTCTTTGCGACCTCATGGGCTGCAGCACACCAGGCTTCCCTGTCTTTCACTGTCTCCCAAAGTTTGCTCAAACTCATGTCCATTGAGTTGATGATGCCATCCAACCATCTCATTCTCTGTCGCCCCCTTCTCCTCCTGCCTTCAGTCTTTCCCAGCATCAGGGTCTTTTCCAGTGAATAGGCTCTTTGCATCAGGTGGCCAAAGTATTGGAGCTTCAGCTTCAGCATCAGTCCTTCAAATGAATATTCAGGGTTGATTTCCTTTAGGATGGACTGGTTGGATCTCCTTGCAGTCCAAGAGACTCTCAAGAGTCTTCTCCAACCCCGCAGTTGGAAGGCATCAATTCTTTGGTGCTCAGCCTTCTTTATGGTCCAACTCTCACATCCATATATGACTACTGGAAAAACCATAGCTTTGACTAGATGGACCTTTGTTGGCAAAATGATGTCTCTTCTTTTTAATATGCTGTCTAGGTTTGTCATAACTTTTCTTCCAAGGAGCAAGCGTCTTTGAATTTCATGGCTGCAGTCACCATCCTCAGTGATTTTGGAGCCCAAGAAAATAAAGTTTGTCACTAGTCCCATCACATTATGGCAAATAGATGAGGGAGCCTAGTGGGCTGCCATCTATGGGGTCGCACAGAGTCGGACACAACTGACGTGACTTAGCAGCAGCAGCAGCAGCAGCAGATGGGACCGGATGCCATGATCTTAGATTTTTGAATGCTGAGTTTTAAGCCAGCTTTTTCATTCTCCTCTTTCACGTTCATCAAGAGGCTCTTTAGTTCCTCTTCAGTTTCTGAAATTAGGGTGAAGTCATCTGCATATCTGAGGTTGTTGATATTCCTCCCAGCAATCTTGATTCCAGCTTGTGATTCATTCAGCCTGACATTTTGCATGATGTACTCTGCATATAAGTTAAATAAACAGGGTGACAATAGATAGCTTTGATGTACTCCTTTCCCAATTTGGAACCAGCCTGTTGTTCCATGTCCAGTTCTAACTGTTGTTTCTTGACTTGCATACAGGTTTCTCAAGAGGCAGGTAAGGTGGTCTGGTATCCCATCTTTATAAGAATTTTCCAGTTTGTTATGATTTACACAGTCAAAGACTTTAGCATAGTCAATGAAGCAGATGTTTTTCTGGAATTCTCTTGCTTTTTCAGTGATCCACTGGAAGTTGGCAGTTTGATCTCTGGTTCCTCTGCCTTTTATAAATCCAACTTGTACATCTGGAAATTCCTAGTTTCGTACTGAGAGCTAGCATGGATGATTTTGAGCATTACCTTGCTAACATGTGAAATGGGTGCAATTGTGAGGTACTTTAAACATTCTTTGGCATTGCCTTTCTTTGGGATTGGACTGAAAACTGACCTCTTCCAGTCCTGTGGCCACTGCTGAGTTTTCCAGATTTGCTGGCATATTAAGTGCAGCACTTTCACAGTATCATCTTTTCAGATTTTCAGTAGCTCTACTGGAATTCTATCATTTCCACTAACTTTGATCATAGTAATGCTTCCTAAGACCCACTTGACTTCACACTCCAGGATGTCTGGGTCTAGGTCAGTGACCCCACCTTTGTGGTTATCCACGTCAAGACCTTTATTGTACAGTTCTTCTGTGTATTCTTGCCACCTCTCACTCTCTTCTGCTTCTGTTAGGTCCTTACCATTTCTCTCCTTTATTGTGCCCATATTTGCAAAAGTATTCCCTTGGTATCTCTTAATTTTCTTAAAGATATCTCTAGTCTTTCCCATTCCATTGTTTCCCTCTATTTCCTTGCATTGATCATTGATCTTATGTCTCCTTGCTATTCTTTGGAACTCTGCATTCAGTTGGGTATACATCTTTTCCTTTCTCCTTTGCCTTTCACTTCCCTTCTTTTTGCAGCTATTTGTTAAGTCATCCTCAGACAGCCATTTTGTCTTCTTGTATTCCTTTGTCTTTCTGGCAGGAGGAAGTAGTAAACAAGTGAAATATATAGATTGTCGGTTGATGATCAGGGTTGTGAAGACCATAGCAGGAAGGGGGATGGGGTGTGAGGTTTGGAGAACTGTTATTTCAAAAAGGCTCAGGGACTGTTTTACCGAGAAGGTGACATTTGAGCAGAGACCTGAAGGAGGTAAGGGAGAGAGCCATACACAGGAAGCTAGAGGAATTGCTGGGGGAAGGGGCGTTCTAGGCCGACCTAATAGCAGGGAGTTCTGTAGTATGCTTGGCATATGTGAGGAGCAGCAAGGAGACCAGTATAACTGTGGTCTAGTGACTGAGGGGAGCTGGCGGGAGAGGAGGTCAAAGTCATACTGGGGATATGGGACCCAGAGCCATTTTACTCTGGGTGGGCTGGGGGACCATTGCAGGTTTGGAGAGCAGGAGTGACATCACCTCCTATGTTTACAAGGGTCACTTTTGTCCTTTTGTGGAGAACAGACTCTAGGAGGGTGAAGGGATCAGAGGAGAGACCAGTGAGGAAGCTGCTGCAACAAGTCAGCTGGGAGATGGTGGAGGCTGGGAGCTGGGAGGAAGTGGTGGCGGTGGGGAAAGTGGTTAGATTCTGGGTTTGTTTTGACGGTAGAGCTAACTGCATTTGTTGATGGATTGGATATGCAGTGAGAGAGTGAAATAGAAGTCAAGGATGGCTCCAAGGCGTTTTGCTTGAGCAGCCGAAAGAATGGAGTTATCATTTACTGCAAGGGAGCAGACTGCGGAAGGAGCAGGTGTGATGGGGTGCCATAGATCAGGAGTTCTGTGTTGGAAATGTTGACTTTGAGATGCCTATTAGACGTTCAAGTGGAGATATCCATCAGGCGGATGGATTTACGAGTGTGGGGTTTAGGGAAGAGGTTTGGGCTGCAGATATAAATTTGGAAGTCGTCAGTATAGACATGGTGTAGATGATATTTAAAGCCGTGAGACTGGATGAGATCTTTTATGCTGGTGGTTCTTAGTGGGGGTGATTTTGTCTCCCAGGAGTCATCTGCAGTGTCTGGTTGTCACAACTGGGGGTGGGGTGCTAATGGCATCTTAGGGATAGAGGAAGCCCTAGAAGGTAATAAATATCCAACGGTGTATAAGCAGCCTCTTCAACAAAAAATTATCTTGTCTGAGATGTCAGTAATGCCAAGGTTGAGAACCCTGATTTAGTCCTTAGATTTTAGGGAAAAAGTGTAGATGGAAAAGAGAGGAGCAGCGAAGCCTGAATTGTGCAGCCCTCTGGTTTTGGATTAAATGCAGGTGATTGCATGTAAATGTATTAAATGCCTGTGAAGCCTAGTGCCTAACACACAGTGAACACTCAGTGAATGACAACTATTATTGTTATGGTGTTTTTAACTCTTCAAAGCCAGTTCTGGTCAGGTACTTGGTATGAAAGAAATCAGAGCCTGGGGTCCACAGAGAGTCTCACTTTCACTCCTGTTAGTGTGCAGATGAAGGGATGGAAGCCCAGAGATGGGAAGGACTTGCCTGTGACTCTACAGTAAGTTAAGAACCCAAGTTTCATGGTGACAGCTGTTGACCATTCTCGTTTTACAGATGAGAAAAGTGAAATTTCGAGAGTTAGTCACTGGCCCACATCGACACAGTGAGTCCATAACAGAGTCAGCACCAAGGTTTGAATGTCCTGACTTCCAGTCTCGTGTTGGAAACCACCACCACCACCTTACTACCAATAATAGCTGCATCGCTGCCATCGTGGGCTGAGTACCCACTCTGTGCCAGGCACTGCTAAACACTTTACGTGGCCTGGCTGGGATGGAAGCTGTGTAAATTAGCAGGGACCAGGCAGATAGGATCCAAACAACTCAGCCTGCTCCTCTTAATCACATGTTTCTCTTCGTTTGCATCGCCGCCCCCTCTTTGCTTAGGCGCCTTGACCCATAGTTTTGCTGTTGGCCAGCTGTGTTGTCATCTCTTCGGGCTCCATGAAACTCCCCTCCCACAGTATTATTTACTGTAAAAACAATAATATAACGCCAGAAGAGGCATTTAAAAGAAATTACTCTAAATCTCACCATCCTAGCCCAACAGCTGTTTTAGTTTTCTTGCCTCCTGCAAATCTCTGCCCATATGCCTACAGTACACATTTCACACCCTTGTCATTGGGATGTGGAAAGCGTTCTGCACTCTACTTCCTTTTCTTGGTGTTGTTACTTGTGTTATGTTGTTTATAATTGTGTTTATTGGCTGTAGGAGTCCACTGAGTGTCTCCATATGGCTGGGCTATTTGCCTTTAGATTTTTATTATTGTGAATAATACTGTATCGAAAAACTTAGTGCTGATCATGCTATATTCCCTCCTTGAATTATTTCTTTCATGTAAGTAGTCAGAGGTGATTTAAGGAAGGGCTTTGACGTATATTGCTTTAAAAAGTGGTTGTACTAATTTATACTGCTGCTATAAAGGGTGCTGCTATATATAAAGGTATATCTTATCCTTGTTGTTGTTCAGTTGCTAAGTCATGTGTGACTCTGAGACCCCATGAACTGAAGCATTCCAGGCTTCTCTGTCCTCCAGTATGTCTCAGAGTTTGTTCAAACTCATGTCCATTGAGTTGATGATGCCCATCCAACCATCTCATCCTCTGTCGTCCCCTTCTCCTCTTGCTCTCAGTCTTTCCCAGCATCAGGGTCTTTTCCAATGAGCTGGCTCTTTGCATCAGGTTGGCCAAAGTATTGGAGCTTCAGCTTCAGCATCAGTCCTTCCAATGAATATTCAGGGTTGATTTCCTTTAGGATTGACTGGTTTGATCTCCTTGCTGTCCAAGGGACCTCAGGAGTCTTCTCTAGCACCACAGTTCAAAAGCATCAATTCTTTGGCACTCAGCCTTCTTTATGGTCCAATTCTCACATCCGTACATGACTACTGGGAAAACCATAGCTTTGACTATATGGACTTTTGTCAGCAAAGTGATGTCTATGCTTTTTAATACACTGTCTAGGTTTGTCATAGTTTTTCTTCCAAGGAGCAAGCATCTTTTATTTTCGTGGCTGCAGTCACCATATCTCACCATTACCATGCACATATTAATTAATTCCTATAAATTAGACTCACACCATCTCATGTAACTCTCACACTGCTCTTCAAAGTAGGTGTTATTATATTTCCATTTTTTAGTCAAAGAACTTAATGTTCAAAGGGAGTTAAATCACTTGCCTGAAGTCACAGAACTAATGAAATGTGGAGATAGGATTTGAACTCTGCAGTACCCAACCCCACTCCAAAGCCCCTTCCTCAAGCAACAGTTAATATTTCAGGGTTATTGAGTGCTCCTTAGCATCATTAAAATCAACGCATTGGGGGCTAATTTAACAGATGTTAACTGTTAGCCTTCTTGTGTTAAAAAAAAAAGTGCATTTAGACCTTTGACCTCCGAGTGGCCTACAGCCTGTGGAATTCAGAGGGTTGGGGCTTTGAGGCCCTCAGGTTCTGTTTTGCCAGTGTGTGCTGGCAGCCGAAGAGTGTGTGTCTGGGTGCCAGATGGTTTTTGGAAACACAGAGAGACTCATGAATTCACACCCCTCAATCAACATATCAGCCTGTAGTCAACAAACTATTTGAGCCTCTGGATCTGCCCAAATTTGTTCAGGGTGGGGAGAGAAAGAAAAGTGCGCTTTCTTCTCAGAGACCCTCTGTCTAGCAAGGGGGGAGGGGGCTAGCATAGCTGTTGGAGAATGAGATACTTAAGCATGAGGGTGAAAGTTTTAATCTTCAAGTTAGGTGTTACCATTTTATGCCCTGAAAACTGTGTTTTTTTTTCTTTTGGCCGTGAGGAATCTTAGTTCCCCGACCAAGGATCAAACCTGTACCCCCTGCATTGGAAGTATGGCGTCGTAACCAGTGGAACGCCAGGGAGGTCTCCTGGCAAAACGGTTTGAAAAAAAACCTGAGTAGATTGCCAGTATTTAAAAATCTGGAGATTTCATACAAACAATTGGAATCTCTGGCTTCATAAATGGGAAGATCTGGCAACACAGCCCGGAACTGAGTGGCAGCTGCTCCTTTTGGATGAGACACTTACTGTCTCGTTGGTCATAGTCCCAGCACCAGCCTGTGTCACCGGTTTGCAGTTGATGTTTCGTGTCCTTGTCTGAACGCTGCAGGAAGGTGAAGGAAGCAGTGTGCTTCCGCCAAACCTGGAAGGATGGTAAAGGATGTGGAGGTGGGGAGGATGTGAGCAGAGCTTCAGGGAACCGAGATCCACTCTTGCTAGTGCAAGTAAATCCATGGTACTTGGCGTTAGTAAACATAGATACAGACAGACACAGAGACACAGACATAGACACCTTGGGACAGGACATATCGGGCAGCCAGGACCAGAGCCGCAAAGTCTCAGGAAATAAAGCAAAGACCTCTGAACAAGATGGCAGAGTGACTGCAGAGTGAACACACACAGAACTCACCCATTCCTTTCTAAACAGATAAGAACAACGAGTTAAAACAAAACTATATAGAAAAACATTAGGAAAATCTCCATGGTCCAGGAACAGCAGAGAAAAGACAGGTGTGGTAAGTGGGCTTGCAGTTATCAGCCCTCAAGATGCAGTGAGCAGGGAACCAGCCTATTAATGTTTTTCTCGGGTGAGGATCGGGTCTGCCTTGTTGTGGGGATAAGAGAGCCAGGCTGTCTGTTAAGAAGTCAAGAGGTAAGCCTTACTCTCAGGTGCTGAAATCTCTCAGTGGCATTCGATGTATGACTGGAGACGGCCACTTGCCTCTGGTCCAGGGAAGGAAGGAAAGTTGCACTGTGCTGGCCAGCGTCTAAAGCTGTGCACCTACCCATCCACTCGCAAGTGAGGAGCAGCCTGATGTTTCTCTCTGCATTGTCTTTGTAAAGAGCATCCTGAGCAAATTAATCATATGAAAACGATAATAGGGTCATCCTTAATCATCTTAAGAGGCAAAGCAGTAGGACTTTCTTTCCTATTCATTAAGGTGTGTCCTGATATCCTCTAACTGAGGACACTTGGCAGGTATCACAGAACCTGCACAGTCAGAGGGCAAGAGAGTAGAGGATCATTAGTAATCATGGCTTCATTCACCATGTTATAGATGAGGAAATCGAGGCCCAGAGATTTACTTAGGATTGCACAGCTGCTCAGTGCAGATGCAGGACTGGGGCCTGAGCCCCCGAGTAAAGAAACCTTGATTTCTTATAAAATGCAGATAACATTCTGGTCCTATGGAATCTTCAAGAGGCTATGGAGCACAGTAATATGCACTTGCCTTATGTTGAGTATCTGCCTCTCCAGAGGCATTGGTGTGGTTAATTAATTAATTTTATAAAGAGATTTATGGTATTCATGTTGGAACATGTAAGAATTAAAGATATTAAAATTTAAAAAATAAAAAAAAATAAAATAAAAAAAAAAAGGTATCCTTTTTATTCATTTGGAGAAGGCTCTTGAGAGTCCCTTGGACTGCAAGGAGATCCCAACCAGTCCATCCTAAAGGAAATCAGCGCTGAGTGTTCATTGGAAGGACTGATGTTGAAGCTGAAACTCCAATACCTTGGCTACCTGATGCGAAGAGCTAACTCATTTGAAAAGACCCTGATGCTAGGAAAGATTGAAGGCAGGAGGAAAAGGGGATGACAGAGGATGAGATGGTTGGATGGCATCACTGACTCAATGTGCATGAGTTTGAGTAAACTCTGGGAGTTGTTGATGGACAGGGAGGCCTGGAGTGTTGCAGTCCATGGGGTCACAAAGAGTCAGACGCAACTGAGCAACTGAACTGAACTATTATTCATTTATTGTTTATTTTTAAAAATATTTTACTTATTTGGCTGTGCTGGGTCTTAGTTGCATGTGGGATCTTTGATCTTTGTAACAGCATGCGAGGGTCTAGTTCCTTGACCAGGGATCAAACCTGGTTACCTGCATTGGGAATGTGGAGTCTTAGCCACTGGATCATCAAGGAAGTTTCCTGGTTTATTTTTATTTATTTTTAGTTTTTGGACAGTGAATTACTCATGGGGAGGCAGAGTAGTGGTGGTTAAGAAGTGGTGGATTCTGAAGCCAGCCTGTCAGGTTTGGATTCCAGCTTCACTACTTACTATCTGTGTGACAGTCAGCAAGTTTACTTAATCTCTCTTGTGTGCCTCTATTTCTACATCTGCATAACAAGGCTAATAATGGCAGCTTTCTGTTAGATTAGAGTGCTAAATGAGATAAAGCATTTTAAAGCCTCTAGAGCAATGCTTGGCACAGACAAAGCCCCTAGTAAATGTTTACAGCCACCATCATCGTCATCATCATCTTTATAGAACAGATTGTATTTCCCTTTTTTCTTTGGCAGCCAGGGAACCCATCACCTAATTTGAGCCTTGTATTTATAGCTCCATGCGGGACCTAATGGCATGGATTTCTATTTTCCTAACATTCTCTGGCATTATTTATCTATTTGGCTCTCATTTCCCCCATTATGCTGACTTCTCTGTATTATTATATTGTACATATTACTGTAAACTGTTTTAGAACAAGTTTGGAATTAACAGAGTATGAAGAAAAATACAACAGTTGGTTGATTCAGACTGTCTTGACTTCCTTCAGGAGGAACTTGGAATAGGAAGTGAACCATATTATTAAAAAAATTATAGCTAATATTTTCGATGGCTTACTGTGTATTGGAGCTTCCCTGATAGCTCAGTTGGTAAAGAATCCGCCTGCCAAACAGGAGACCCTGGTTCAACTCCTGGGTCAGGAAGATCCCCTGGAGAAGGGAAAGGCTACCCACTCCAGTATTCTGGCCTGGAGAATTCCATGGACTGTATAGTCCACGGGTCACAAAGAGTCGGATATGACTGAGCCACTTTCACATTGTGTATTAGCCATTGCTTCACATGCTTTGTATGTTTTACCTTAAACCTCACAGCCATCCTATGAGATCGAGCCTATTATACCATTTTGCAGATGAGGAAACTAAGGCTCAGAGAGATAAAGTGACTTAGCCAGTAGTTGTCAGCTGCAAGCAACAGAGCCAGGATTCAGATGTGGGCCTGCCTGACTCCAAAACATACACTTTATTCCCTTTTTGCTGCACTAAGGGGTCTCTTGGACTCTTGGGGGCAAATGAGGGTTGATACTAGTCAGCTGCCTGATGTTTTCTCTCTCATCCTGCTTCTCCTCCTCTTTCTTCTACCCTTTCTGTTGCTCGGATTCCCCAGAGCCCATGAGGGCCCCCAAAGGCCTGGCTTTTGCTGAGATCCAGGCCCGCCAGCTGACCGTGCAGTGGGAACCGCTGGGCTACAACGTGACACGTTGCCACACCTACACCGTGTCCCTGTGCTATCACTACACCCTGGGCAGCAGCCACAACCAGACCGTCCGGGAGTGTGTGAAGATGGAGCGGGGTGTCAGCCGCTACACCATCAAGAACCTGCTGCCCTACCGGAATGTCCACGTGCGGCTCATCCTCGCTAACCCCGAGGGGCGCAAAGAGGGCAAGGAAGTCACCTTCCAGACAGACGAGGACGGTAAGAGGCCTCCTGATCCCCGGTGCCCACAGACGCCGCGTGTCTGAGACTGAACTCGCCCTAGGAGATTTTTTGCTTAGGTTTAAGCCGACTGTATGACAACAGAGTAATGATACTAATATCTATTCCTTGGAAGACTTTGGGTAAAATTGGTATAATTTCTTCCTTAAAATGTTTGGGAACATTTACCAGGGAAGTCATTTCGGCCTGGAGTTTTCATTGTGGGAGGGTTTTTAATAACAATTTTAATTTTCAAAATAGATATTGGAATATTCAGACTTTCTAGTCTTTGTATCAGTTTTGGTGTACTCCGTTTCTAAGGGATTTGATCATTTCACTTAAGTTGTCAACTATCTTGGCATCAAGTTGGCTATATATTCTCTTGTTATATTTATTGAATGTCTGTGGGATCTATTGTGCTATCCCCTTTTTCATGCCTGATATTGGTAATTTGTGTCTTCTCTTTTTTTCTCATGTTCATTCTTGGTAAGGGTATATAAATTTTATTAATCTTTACAAAGAGCCAAAATTTTGGCCTAGTTTATTTTTTATTTTATTTTATACTTAACGTTCTCTTCTATTTCTTTTTAAAAATGCTTTCTTTGCATTTGATCAGCTGTTCTTTTAGTTTTTTGATATGGAAGCTTGTTAGATCACTGATTTTGAGCCTGTCTTCATTTCTAACATATGCATTTAAAGCTATACATTTCCCTCAGCTCTGCTTTAGTTTTATTGCACAAGTTTTGCTGTATCCTATCTTCAGTATCATTCAGTTTAAAATATTTTCTGATTTCTGTTATGATTCACTCTTTGACCCAAGAGTTATTTAGAATTATGTTGTTTGATTTCTGGCTGGGATTTCTCTAATTATCTTTTTGTTATTGATTTCTAGCTTACACTGTAGTCAGAGTACATACTCTAATTTTGGTCTTTTGAAATTTGATCCATGCTTTATGGCCTAATATATGGTTGTGAGTGAGTGAAAGTCTTCAGTCCGACTCTTTGCGACTCCATGGACTATACAGTCTATGGAATTCTCCAGCCCAGAATAGTGGAGTGGGTAGCCGGTCCCTTCTCCAGGGGATCTTCCCAACTCGGGGATCAAACCCAGGTCTCCTGCATGGCAGATGGAATCTTTACTAGCTGAGCCACCAGTGATATATGGTTACATTTTAGTAAATGTTCCATATCTACTTGAAAAAAATGTGCATTCTGTCATTGTTGAGTGTGCTGTTCCACTGATATCAACCTAACATTCATTAATTTCAGAACACTTTTTATATATTAATGCACGTGCACCTCATGACAACCCTATCTGGCTATTTACTGTTACCCTTCCCATTTTGCGATGAAGTCCCGTTACTAGTAGATGGGTAGCAGAGCTGGGTTTCAAACCTGGCCATCTGTTTGAGAGCTGTTTTTCTTAACAGCTACATTCTAATCTCAGCACAGGTCCAAAGCCTTCCTCCAGATTGCTGTAAATCCCCAGGTACCCCTAAGCTCCTTGGTTAATAGTTTTCTTGTTTGTTTCCTCACATGTATAATTTTCTGTCTGCACAGCAGTGGCCCAGATATAAACTTCAACTCTTTCTCAATTTCTGGAAAACCCCACTCACCTGAGGAAGTGTGTATGCCCTGTGCCCTGCACTGATGAGGATTTGCTGGGGGTGGGAATGAAGTCTGGAGGGGTTTACCCTAAATCGGAGAAACTTAACTTTTTTCTCCTACCTATCTGAGGTTCGTTGGCTGAGATCCTGTAAATTGACTGAGCAAAAATAGATTAACCAGATAAAAATAAGATAAAAATATTAAAAAATTTTTCTTATAGATTCTATTTATTTTTTGTTATATATTCTTAAAAATTGAAGTGTGGTTAATTTGCAATATTGTGTTAGTTTTAGGCATAAGCAGAGGGATTCAGTTTATTATATACAATAAAATAAATTTTATTAATCTTTCCAAAGCTTATATAATATATATGTGAATATATACACACATATATATATTCAGATTATTTTCTATTATAGGAAACAGAGTTTATGAACACACGCTTTGCACATAATAGGGAGTACTCAGTGATGAGTAACTCAAAGGAGTGGTAAGAACTTGGGGTTATATAGCATCTTAACCATGGAACAATGAATTTTTAGTAAAGTGGCAAGACAAAAGAAAAGGACTTCAAACTTCTAGGGGCAGCAAATTAGGGGAAATCAAATGTATGGGGAAACTAATGGTGGTCAGTAAAGGTTGTCAGGTAGATTCCTCTGGGCTGATAAGGGTCCAGAGGTTTCTCAGTGATTAACTTCTGTCCTATCAGGTAAAGAGGGGAGGGGGGCACCTGTGCAAATTTATGTCCTACTTTTAGGCAAATAGGGGGAGGGTAGAGAATTTTTTCTTGTGTATGCTCCTATATTGCCTTCTCAGTTCAACTCAAAATAATCCTTATTCCAAGTGACATATTTTGGGGTAGCATGTATTGCTACCCTTCTCAAGTAATCTCATGTTGACTCTCAGACTGCTCCATTCTTAAAATCTGTTGACCTTTCCCCTTTCCTTCTGCAAGGTACATTGTTGAGGCTGCTTCACCCGCAACCCTGGCCACCAGGCCTCACTTGGCTCCTTGTTTTTCTTTCTTTTTTCTCTGTCCCCCTTCTCCTGCCTCTTTTTAATATTAATTAATTATTTAATATTTTATACTTTTCACTGAAGTATTAGTATAATACTTACGGGGAGTGTGCTTATCTTAAGTGGTCAGCTCAGCTTGGCATTCTCCTAGACTGCACACATCAGGATAACCCATACCCAGACCAAGAAAAAGCATTACCAGCAGCCCTGAAGTCCCCTTTCTGCACCCTCCCACTCACAGCTCCCAAAGGTAATCATTATCCTGACCTGTAATGCCATAGGCTGATTTCTGCTTGGTTTTGAACATTATATCAGTGGAATCATATAGTGTATATTCTCTTTTTTAATACACATAGCTGATTCACTTTGCTGTACAGTAGACACTAACACAACATTGTAAAGCAACTATACTCCAATAAAAATTAATTTTGAAAGAAGAAAGCCGTTTTAGAAACTCTGTAACCTGGAGGATAAAACTACCCCTGTTTTCAGGACACCTGTTGTATAGAATAGCCTAAACCATGATATGTTCACGTAGCAAACCTTGTGGTTCTACCCAGACTAAATTAAAACATTATACATTCAAAGAAACAAAAAACAAATGAAGCTGCTATGAACATGGGCATGCTGGTTCAAATGGACTAAGTTTTTGTTTACTTGGGAAAATACCTTTGAGTGGGAGTGTTGTTTTGGGTGTAAGTGTATGTTGAACTTGATAAGAAATTGCCAAACTGATTTCCAAAGTGGCCATACATTTGCATCCCCATCCGTGAAAGACAGGGAAACCTGGCGTGCTGCAGTCCATGGGGTCGCGAAGAGTCAGACACGGCTGGGCGACTGAACAGCTGCAACGTCAGGGCGCTGCAGGTGCTCAGAATTCTCTCCAGTAGGAGGTGTTGTCAGCCTTGGGAGCTTAGTCCTTCCAATAGGTCTGTAGTTGTGATTCTACCTTTTCTGGATCAGTGTATGTTCTTTTTATGACTGGCTTCTCCGTCTCAGCTTTATGCTTGAGATATTCGGCCAAGTGGTGTGTAGAGTTCTAGAGAATTTATTCTCATTGCTGAATAATCCATTATGTAACTATTTATTCATCCTATTTACTGTTGTTAGGCATTTGGGTTGCTTTCAACTATTTTACATTGGAGAAGGAAAAGGCAACCCACTCCAGTGTTCTTGCCTGGAGAATCCCAGGGACAGAGGAGCCTGGTGGGCTTCTGTCTGTGGGGTCGCACAGGGTCAGACACGACTGAAGCAACTTAGTGGCAGCGGTGGCGGCAACTATTTTAAATTGTGCTGCAAATGAAATTCTTGTAGATTCTTTTTTTTTTTTTTTGGTAGATATACACATTTTTGATGGGTTTATGCCTAGGAGTGGAACGGCTAGATTTCAGGGTTTGTGTTCATAATAAGGAGGTATATCCAGTTTTCCCAAGTGGTTGTGTTGAATTACACTCCCACTAACAGTGTGTGAAAATTTCAGTTGCTCTGCTTCCTCAGCAGCACTTGGAATTGTCTTTTTCCTTTTAACATTTTGGTGGGTGAATAGTGGAATTGCCTGGTTAACTTCATTTTAACACAAGGCACTTGAGCTATTATCTTGGTTTCTGCTTTCCCCTATCTTAGAAGTTCAGCTTCCCTACAAAGGTTTATCAAAGTGTTTTCCCAAAAACAAAGAAGGCCATTCTCTTCCTAGAGGAAATTCCTGGAGCCAGCTGTGAAGATGATACCTTAAAACAAAAACAAAACAAAACCGTATCTGAAAGGGCTTCTGCTAAAATGTTGACAGTGTTTATCTCTGGGTGATGGAACTGTCGGTGCCATTAATTTTCCTTATGCTTATTTTGATTTTCTACATTGAACATATTGTTTGTGTAATTAGTAATTTTCAGACAAGAAAACATCTCCACCCATAATCCTGCCACTGTAAGGCAGTTGTTTTCATTTTTCTGGCAAATGTCTGTATTTTCTGAAAACCACTCAGCTGGAACAAAATAGGAGCATTCATTCTTCCCTGCGAAATGCCTCCTGCACAGTAATGAAAATGCCAGCTGCCCTTTTCGAGTGCTCAGACATAGGCCGAACCATATGAGAGTACTGATAGGTATTTGCCTTGGGGCTTTATGTACATCACATCATTTAATTCCGGTGGAGGAGGTATTGTTGTCATCCCCATTTCACAGATGAAGAAGCCAAGGCTCAGAGAGGCTGAGTTGTCCAAGCATCCCAGCTAGGAAATGGCAAGGCTGGAATCTGAACCCAGGTATCTGGTTCCAAAGCTTGCTTTTCCCTGCCCCGTGTCATCTTTCCCTTGCAGTGCCTGGCGGGATTGCGGCCGAGTCCCTGACCTTTACTCCGCTGGAGGACATGATCTTCCTCAAGTGGGAGGAGCCCCAGGAACCCAATGGCCTCATCACTCAGTATGAGGTGGGTGGGCCCCTGGTGGACTGCGGGCCCACAGGTTGGAGAGGGAAGTGTGTGGGGTGGGAGAACAGAGGTGATCATTGGCGTTCCTTCAGCTATGGCTGGGGTCCATACCCTGTGGGCGTTGGGGGACCTGAAGGCGGAAGGCAGAGGTACCCAGAGGCCTGGCTCACCTGAGCCATGATGGGTGGGAGGCTACTTCCCCATCCCTGAGCCTGCCTGCTTGCCCATTCTGCCCCTAGATCAGCTACCAGAGCGTCGAATCATCAGACCCGGCGGTGAATGTGCCGGGCCCACGGCGTACCATCTCCAAGCTCCGCAATGAGACCTACCATGTCTTCTCCAACCTGCACCCGGGCACCACCTACCTGTTCTCCGTGCGGGCCCGCACGGGCAAAGGCTTTGGCCAGGCGGCGCTCACCGAGATCACTACCAACATCTCAGGTGAGCCCTGCCTGACCTAGCCTGGCCTCTTTGGGGAGGCCCAGAGTCCCCTGGGCACAGAGGTGGGGCTTCCTGGGGGTGGCAATGGAGGACTCCTGCTGAGATAAATGAACCATTTAGAGGGTGAGGTCAGGGAGGATTAACTCAGAGGGTTCTGGAGATGGTTGGTGGAATCCGAGGGCTGAGGTCAGGGGTCAGGGAAGCTCAGGTCAGAGGGAACAGGGGGGCAGAGGCTGAAGGGGAAGCAGTCTGAGGGCAGAGGTCAAGGAGCCTGCAGGCCTGGCCTTCCTGGTGCAGTGGCCAGGCTCCCGGCTTATGTCCTTGTTCTCTCCCCCAGCGCCCAGCTTTGATTATGCTGACATGCCGTCGCCACTGGGCGAGTCTGAGAACACCATCACTGTGCTGCTGAGGCCGGCACAGGGCCGCGGGGCGCCCATCAGGTGGGCACGCGTGTAACGGAGGGGCGGGAGGTCAGGGCGGTAAAAGAAGATGCCTGTCCTCTGACCCAGAACCCCCACCCAGGCCCGCTCAGCCTTGTCTTCCCTCAGTCTCCTCTTCAGGGTTCAGAGTGTCGGGAGGAGGACGTTGTGTGATCCTGGGCAGGTGGAAGGCCTGCACTCACTCCCCTCTGAGGCTGTGGGCTGTCTGGTGGTGACTGTCACAAGATCTTGAACAGGAGATTGTTCGGATCTCTCCAGAGGGCCTACCTCTGCCACCTTGGGGCTTTATTTCTCCCCAGCTTTTCCCTTGGGGGTTCCTGTTGAGGGAGACACAAGGATGAGCTTCCTGGAAGGCTAGGGCCTCTGGCCACGTGGCATCCTCTCTCTGGAGAGGCCGAGAGCTTGGCTTCCCTACTTCTTTGCAGAGGAAGCAGATGCTGCAGTGACTGTCTCTGTTGAGGAGAAGATGCTAGAGATAAGATGGGCTGTGTGTGTGTGTGATTGTGGGTGTGATGTGTGTGATTGTGGGTGTGATGTGTGTGTATGTGAGACAGTGTGCGTGTGTTTGTGCAGTGTGTGCACACACTTCCTGTCGGCCAGACGTCATCTTAGGGACTTTACCTGCATGAGTCATTTGATCCTCATGGCAGCCGGTGGAGTGGGCATCAGCACCCTTATTTTCTGCATCAGGAAGCAGGCTCAGAGAGCCTGAATAATGTGTCCCCGAGGCCACACGCCTGGTAAGCGATAGCGCTGGGATGTGAAAGCCTGGTCTGTCTGTACAGCCTGTACCTTTCCCTGAAGTCATGGAGCCTCCCTGGCCCTCTAGTCCACCCGCTCCTTCCCATAAAGGCTCAGGCACTGGGAGAGGGTGACAGCCTGCACTTGGCTGGGTCCTACTTGAGAGGGTCCCTTGAGAGGGTCCTACTGAGACCCCCCAAGAAGGCAGGGGGTTTCCCAGGTGCTGTTGACACTCTCACTTCCTCACTCCTCCCCGCTTTTGCTTTTTCCTCCTGCTTTGCCTCCCCATATTTGCTACTGCACAGTCTGATTTGGGCTGATTCCTGGACCCTAACAGGAGCTGCAGGAAGGAGTCTGCAGAGCTCAGGGGAATTTGGCCTTTTGCAGGAGGCTCAGGATGCTGGTGCCTCTGAATTGGGAGGAGTTGGGGACCCAGCAGCTTCTCCTTTCCTTGTCTTCTTGGGGGATCCTGTGAGCAGCCCAGTCAGCATCCCAGGCAAGCCTGGGATGGGGTGAGGGATGGACCATGTGAGGTGGAGAGGCCTGATGACTGTGTGACCTTGGACATGTCCCTTCACCTCTCTGAGCCTCCCTTTCCTTTGTGCCTTATGGTGATTATCCCAGATCAAGGTGTGCTTTGTTCATGGTTCATAATTATTAGCATCTCCTGGTGGGACTTGGGGCCAGGGGAGGCCTGACCTCGGCCTGGGAAGTGGAGGTTGAGAGGGGCCTGGGCTGGCTAATGATGGGATGAACCTGTCTGGCCTAAATCTTAGGGTGCTGGGGTGATTCCCTCCTAACTTGGGAGCTAAAAAAAACACAAAAACCAAACAAACAGCTGGAGAGCAAGGAAAAGGCATTTCTACTTTCCCAGAGTGCAGGCTGCCATTGTCAGTATGGGGTGTCACACGCCAAGACGTGACTGAGGCTGGGAGTGGAAAGATTTAAATTTGTCAGCATTCATTTATTTACTCTTGGCTTTGTTCCACAGAGGATTTGGAGGAGCTCATAGGACAAGGCCATTCAGTATAGTGATGAAAATAAATAGAAACACACAAGGCGGGATCAGGAGACAGAGACCAGGGAACAGGAATCAGCCATCAGGCCGGGGAGATGGCAGGCTCAGAGTTGCAGACCCAGGGCTGCCTCCAGGTTGGGAGGGTATTCGAGATGTAGGTTTAGTGTGACCTCGATTGCCTGCCTCAGTGACTGGCTCCCCCACTGGAGGCCAGTTCCAGGAAGCCCAGAGCCCCAAGTGCTCAGCATAGGACTCATGTCTGAGCTCAGTAAAAACTTTCTGGATGAATGAATGCATTGTGTCTTACTCGAATTTACTGAGGCCTAGAGGGAGCAGTTGGGAACCTGGTTGGAGCCCAGGGCTTGAGGTTCCCAGGCCCTGGGAGTCAGGATGGAGCTTTAGGGCTTGGTTGGCTTGAGCAGGGCCCACATACTTTCAGCCTTAGTTACAGTAATAACAGCTGCCCAGGCACTGGCTGCTTGTTAAACTTGCCTCTTTGCTCACCTCTACCTTATGGAGCCATCCTATAATCATTCCCATTTTACAGAGGAGAAAACTGAGGCCCAGGGAGCTTAAGTGACTTGCCCAGCTAGGAAGAGACAGAGCTGAGATGCGGGCTGTCCTGAGCCTGACCCCAAAGCCCGCACCCTTAGTCCCCAGATGGCTCTGCCTGTCCTCCGGCCACCGTGACCACTGCCCTGTCCCCTCCCCATGTCCAGTGTGTACCAGGTGATTGTGGAGGAGGAGCGGCCGCGGAGACTCCGGCGGGAGCCTGGCAGCCAGGACTGCTTCCCGGTGCCGCTGACCTTCGATGCAGCGCTGGCCCGGGGCCTGGTGCACTACTTTGGGGCCGAACTGGCGGCCAGCAGCCTGCCTGAGGCCATGCCCTTCACCGTGGGTGACAACCAGACTTACCGCGGCTTCTGGAACCCACCGCTTGAGCCCAGGAAGGCCTATCTCATCTACTTCCAGGCAGCAAGCCACCTGAAGGGGGTGAGGGGCCGGCCGGGGTCGTGGTGGGGGCGATCCGGGTGGGGGACAGGCTCAGGACAGATCGGAGCAGGCTGCTGCAGAAGCTGGAGACAGTGCCCATCCTCCACCCTCCACCCTTCCCCTCCCACTAGCCTTATTCCCCACCTTCCCCATACTGCGCCCAGGCCTCCCGTAGCCCTGTCCACCTCCTCCTGCCTATCTGAGCCCCGCCCTCCTAACCCCAGACACCTTCTCTCCAGTACTAACCCTTTCCGGGGGGCTTCTTCTTGATGGCTCAGGCAGTAAAAGATTTGCCTGCGATGCAGGAGACCCGAGTTTGATCTCCTGGGTCGGGGAGATGCCCTGGAGAAGGGCATGGCAACCCACTCCAGTATTCCTGCCTGGAGAATCCCAGAGATGACAGAGGAGCCTGGTGGGCTTTTCCTGGATTCATGTCTATCCAAGCTCCCAGTGTGGTCCCTGCCGCCTCCTGAGGCCCTGGTCTTCCATCTCAGGTTCCTCTGGCTCCAGAGGGTGTCCCTCTCCTCTTCTTGCTTTCACCTGACCTTGGAGCCTAGGACCAGCCTCCTCCCTGAAGCCCCGCCCTTCTCCAGGCTCCTCCCTCCTCGGATTGCTCCTTTCCGGGCTGCCCTGTAGCCAAGCGGACCCCTGGCCCTAAGCGCTACCCTCATTTCTGAGCTCCTCCTCCTTACCCTCTCCTTGTGGCTTTTTTTCTTTTTTTCCTGTTCCCGGCCATCTCATTCCACTTTCCTAAGGCATCGCCCTATCTGTGGACCCCTCCCCTTTTTGGCCCCTCCGTCCCTGGTTCCCCCTCGACCCTCCTGCTGGTGGGGTGTGTTTAGTTACAGTTCATACCAGAAAAACTCTGACCAGAGCCAAGACAGCCTGTCTAAGGTTGCCTCTGGGGAGGGTCAGGTCCTGGCTTCAGCGGTGCTGAGACCCGCCCCATCTGTGCCTCCAGGAGACCCGGCTGAACTGCATCCGCCTGGCCCGGAAGGGTAAGTCTCCCTGGATTCAGTCCTTCAGCCACGGGTTTCTTACTTGCTGGGCTCTGGGGAGGTGGACGCTGGGCACTCAGGCCTGTGGGAGCAGAGGCAGGAGGTCTGGCAGACTGGTGGGGGCCAGGAAACATTCCCCCTCTTGGGCCCTACGTGCCCCATCTCGAGGGCTCCTCCTCCCAGCCTGGGCACACACCCTCACACCACCGTGGTCACAGAAGGGGCCTGGCAGAGGGTGAGCCATTGAAGTTGGGAATGGGGTGGTGGGTACTGGACCCTGGTCCCGGAGTCTGTATCTGCCCCCTTTCCTGTGGGGAGGAGAGGGGGGATAGCATGGACCCTGTAGTGTCGGGATTGACGCTGCTCCCAGATGAGGAATGTGGGTGGTTCCCAGTCCTGAGATGCCCTAACTGAGCCCTCCATACGTAATTCTCTTCCCTTGTTGCCTCCCAGGAGGGCGGGAGGCTGCGTCTGAAGGCCCCACACATATCTGCCATCCCCCATCCACTGAAGGATGGGGAGGATTTGAGGCAGGAGAGAGGGGCATCGCAGTGGGCACCACAGTCCTGTGCCTGCTGGGCTGTTCTGATGAGGAGCTATTCCAGATGGGGACACAGGGCACGTAAGGCCTCTGACCGGGGGATGTGGAAGGTGGGAGGGACAGTGAGAGATGGGTCTGATTGACTGAAAGGTGGGACACGTGCTGAGGATGATGGGCAGATGTTTTTGTGCACCTGTGTGTGGAGCCTGGTTTATTCCTTGGGGCTTCAGTTTAGTCGCTCCTCTTTGCGACCCCCATGGATTGCAGCACGCCAGGCTTCCCTGTCCATCACCAACTCCTGGAGTTTAAGACCCCTGCAAGCAGGGGGAAGGTGGTCCCCGCCTCCCCTCTGATCCTCTGTCCTGTGTTGTTCTCCCCAGCCGCCTGCAAGGAAAGCAAACAGCCCCTGGAGGTGTCCCAGAGGTCGGAGGAGATGGGACTCATCCTGGGCATCTGTGCGGGGGGCCTTGCTGTCCTCATCCTCCTGCTGGGGGCCATTATTATTATCATCCGAAAGGGGTGAGTGAGGCCAGTGCCCTGGCCCACCTGGGGCTTCTGCCTGTCCAAGGCCGGGTGAGCAGAGAGGAGGCTGAGGGCTGGTTGGGCAGCCGCCTGGCGGGCGTGTGGAGGGCTGCCAACCTGGGCATCAGGCCTGTGGATAGACCCAGGCCGGTGAGGGGAAGCCTGAGACTGTGCAGATGGAGCTGCCCCAGAGTGGCTTGGCTGGAGCCCAGGTCTGGCCGGTGCCAGGTGCCCCTGTCCAGGGAAAGGCTCTCAGTGCCCGCTGCCAAGGAGCCGTGCTGGGAGTGGGCCCCACCCGCCTTGCCCGCTGGGCTGTTCTGATGGGGATGGTGGGGAGGTAACCTGACTTGGCATCCTCAGTGCCCGAGAGATCTTCTGCCATTGCGTCTGCCCTGAGCACGGGGTTGGCGCGTTATCCCTGAGCAGTGGGGGGCGGGGCTCACTCCCCTTCACACGGAGGATCCTGAGCAGCGGCTCTTCCCAGGCTCCATCTTCTCTTGGGCTCAGCTTGCCCTGGGCTCTGTAACTGTTGATCCCTGAGGAGTCCTTCTGGGCCCATGACTCAAAGGAGACCTCCTTTCCTGCCCTTGCCATTTCCCAGGCCTCAAAGGTCCAGCCTTATGTTTGTGTGGGAGGCACTTTTGGGTACATTTCACAGTGGGCAGAGTGAATACCAGCCTGTCTTAGAACCTAGAACTTATACTGTTTTGGAGTTTTAGAAATCCAGGATGTGAAATTCTGAGAATCTCCAAGTTTAGAACTGTGGAGGCTCAGAACCTGGACACTGAGAGCTGCCATTGTAGTCCAAGGATGTCTAGCCTAGTGGTTTTCCCGTCTTCCAAAAGCAGCAGAACCTGTCTTCAAAACACTAAATAAACCCCTCCCGAGAGCCAGTACATGGAGCACTAAAGACTGAGCCTTGGTTTGGAGCTCGGTGGGCTTCTGAGACCCTGCCCCACCTCATTCTCCTTGCCCTACCTCATTTCCTACCAGGCAGCCCCAGGACACTGTGGCCCAAGCCCCTTAGTTGAGGAATGGAGATGCTGAGCCCCAGAGGGGGCAGAGACCTGCCCAAGGTCACCTGGGAGCCAGGGGCAGAGCCTGCTCCATCCTCTCCCCTCTGGGCTCTGGCTTTTGCGGCCCTTGCTGCTGCCAAGTTGGGCACGTGTGGGTGGGTTGGCTCTGGGTCTCTGGCCTGTCAGGAGCAGATAAGCAGGATCCAGGGAGATGAGGGAGAACTGGGCAGGGCCCCCCTTGCCTGAGGCCCAGCACTCTCCCCAAGAGTCTCGGGGTGGGGGCATGCCAGCAGTGGGGTGCTGGGATGGTCTCTTCAGGGCATCAGGCTCTGATTGTTCCCTGTGAAGCTTCCTGAGGCAAAATCATTTAAACTGTCATTTAATGAGTATTATGCTGTGCCAAGAGCTCTCCACACATCACCCATTAGAGCCGTAGTTACTGATCACCTAGTGTGTACCAGGCACTGTTCTGGCACTCGGGAGACATCAGGGAATTTTTCCTTCCTGGATCCTGACTCACAAAGCAGATCTAAGTTCCTTTTCACAGGTCGGGAAACTATTATTAAGGGACTCGCCCATGTCACTTTAAGTAGCAGGTCCTGACTGGACCCAGGCCTGACCGCAAAGCTCATCCTCCTTACGGCCGGGCATGTGAAGGGCCTCACCACGGCTGGCACACAGTAGTTCCTGTAGGGGGTGAGGCCCTGGGGTGGGGAGCGGCACAGATAGAGGGCTGTAAGGGAGGGATCAGATTTGGGAAATTGCAGGTGGTATCTGAGTCTCTCCAGATCTATTCTTGAGGAAGACTGGCAAAGTAGGGGAGGTCACCCACCCCAGCAAAGAGAGTGCCAGGCCCAGGAGAGGATGGATGGGTCAGATATGCTACCAAGGCCTCACTGGGAAGCCCTCCACTTCATGCAGCTGCTACTGGAAGCCTCTAGGATCCCTTCCCCATAGCTACCTGCCTCTGCCCTGTTCCTTCTTAGATCCTCTAAAAGCCATTCACCCCCCTTCTGTAGCCCCTTGCTGCTTTCCCCCGAATTCTACCTGGCCTTCCGGGTTCACTGTGCTCTTGAGGGCTCCCTCAGTCTGCACCGTGGGTGCCATGGGGCAGAGCAGCTCTGGCAGGGATGGGGGTGTTCAGATCAACCTGGGGTATGGATGAAATGGACAGATTAGGAGGTTGCTGAGGGAGAGCAGCCCCCAGGGAGCTCCCGTGCACCCAGGAAGGAGGCACCTGGGGTGGGGAGGAGGTGGCTGGGAGCAGGTCTCAGCTTCTTCATCCTGCCCCCTGGAGAGTGAGGCTGGATGCACCTGCCCCTGGGAACTCTGGGGTGCCCCAGGCCAGTTGGACCCTTTAGTTCTGCTTCCAGAGACCCTCCTCACTTCCCTTTGCAGCACTTCCCCCACTCTGCCCACTCCACTCTGCACTTTACTCTGTCTTCCCCTCCCCTCTCTTTGCCCTCCCCTCCCTGCTGATGGGGTGATGTGGGCTCGGGTGAGTGGAGGACCCTGGAGCGGGCCTGGAAGGGGCCTCAGGAGGGGCTGGCTCTGGGGTCAGGGTCCTGGGCCCGGTCTGGACTCTCGCTGACCCCCTGCGAGCCCCGGGCTGACATGACTTTCTGGGACCGGCTCCCCGCCGGGGAGGTGGGATCAGACCTGCGCCATGACCCCACTGCCGGTGCCTCGAGGTCCCATCAGGGCTCTCGGCCCAGCTGTGCTCTGGGTGCTTGTGAGGGGGTCATGTGGCTCCTTTAATGGACCTCATACCCAGGGGCAGTCTGGGTGGCTGAGAGTGGCCCCAGTTGTCCTGGTGTCCAGCCCCCCTCCCCTTCCTGGCTCATTTCTTCCCAGCTTGCAGAGGGCTGTCCCCTCAGGGGCAGGGGAGCCTGCGGGGGGTAGGGGGGTGGCATGGGGACTGTGGGGGGTGGTCTGCAGGGGTGAGTGCACAGTTACCTGGAGTGTGTGAGTGCAGGCATCTGTGTGTGAGTGTGTTTGTCAACATGTCTGTGTATGTATCTGTGTGTGCCAGTGTGTGTGTTTGAGTACATGTGTCTGAGTGCATGCATGTAATAGGTCTGTGTAAGTGCATGAGTGTGTCCATGTGCTTCTGTGTGAGTGTGTGTATCCATGAGTGTGTCTGCATGTGTATTTCTCTTTGTGAACGCATGTGTGTAAAAGCCCTGCTTCCCTCCAGGCCCTTTCCCTACCTCCTTCTCACTCCAGGAGTGGGCTTGGGGAAGGTTCTGGAAGGAGCCGGGCCAGCCCTTGGGTCAGAGAAGGCCCTTCTGACCCGTTGGTCCCAGGCCAGCCTGGTCCCCAGCAGAGAAAGCACCAGGCCCCTCCTGCTGGTGGTGCTGCCCTGGGCCCCGCCTCGTGCACGAACCGTGGCCCACCTGTGTGTTCTCTTTGCACGCTGCCAGGAGAAACCACTATGCCTACTCCTACTACCCGTAAGTAGTGCCCCTGCCTGGGGGCCCCACCCCTCCTGGGGAGCCCCCGCCCCCGCCCCTGCCTCTGCCCTGCCTGAGGTCAGCGCCTCCTCCACGGCCACCCTGCCTCTGAGCTTCCCTCCTCTGCTGTCTTTCCTCTCCCCGCCGTCCTCCTGTGTGGAGGTCATGAGCGCTCTCTCTGTGCTGAGTCTCGGGTTCAGAACCAGCTCTCTGAGCCGCCCCAGACAAGTCACTTGACCTCCCGGAGCCTGCTGTCCTCTTGACCCCGAGGCAGCCCCTTGTGTCTCAAGCCATTCTTGCTGGTCGGGACCTCCCAACATCAGACCTCAGTCCATGTCCAGGAAGGTCTTCGCCCGGGTCCCACTCTGGGTCCACAGCCTGCGTGCACGTGCGTGTCGGGGGCAGACATAGGGTGGCTCCCAGGGCACCTCCAGCCTTTCTCTAGCTGGGCCCAGCTCCTCAGACTCACCGATCCCTGGGCGCCTCCCCTGAGCTCAGTTTTTCACACAGAAACCACAAAACAACCCTGAGAAGACGCCCTGTGGTCGCCCCATTTCACTGATGAGGAAACTGAGGCTCAGGGAGGTTAAGGACTTGTCAGAAGTCACAGAACGTGCAGAGACGGGGTTGCAGCCCAGGCCCCCCTCTGACTCCACGGCCTGCCGATGCCGCTCAGTTTTCCGCCTCTGGGATCTCTGACCCTGCAAGGCTTCCAGATCATTCCCCTGCACCCGTGCTTGTCCCATCCTTGCAGAGCAGGCCAGGTGTCCTGGGCCAGCCCAGAGGACGGTGGTCTCTCACCTCCTCCCTGGAGCCTCTTCTTGCATCAACATCACCCATTGTCACCCTGGCTTTTCCAGCAACCACACCCCTGTCAACACACGTGGAGCCTCCAGCTCAGCTGTTCCTTGAGCTCCTAACAAGGCAGCTCTCCGGCTCCCTCAACTCTGCAGGTGTTTTTTAAAACCATTATTTTACTGAAGTGTAGTTGATTTACAATGTTGTGTTAATATCTGCTGTACAGCAAAGTGACTCAGTCACACACATATATGCATTCTTTTCATAGTCTTTAAAATTTTCTTTTTAAATTGGAGGATAATTGCTTTACAGTATTGTGTTGCTTTCTGCCATACATCAACATGAATCAGCCATAGGTATACATGTGTCCCCATCTCCCACCCCATCCCACCCCTCTGGGTTGTCACAGAGCACCTAATTTTGACTCTAAATGCTGAACTTTTCCGAGTGTCCATATTACACGCCATCGGCTTGATCTCACCCTGAGGTCGTCTGGAGGCCGCGGTGAGCGGTGTCCCTCCTGGCTCTGTCTGCGGATCTGGTTGGTTGGTGTTTGAAGTTCTTCTTCCAAGTAGAGCAGGAGGCCTGGGCGGGAACAGAGCCCTGTGGTTCACCGCTGCAGACCGCCTCCTAGGCCAGGATCCTCTCGGGAAGGGTCCTCCTGGGGCTGCATGGTCCAGCCAGCCTGACGGGCCCTCTGTTGTCCCTGTGGTCGCTGGTGTCTGACCTGTCCCCCCGCCCTCTGTCTCCTTCCCCGCCTCTCTCCTTGTCATTATTCCTTTTTTCCCTCCTCTCCCTTCTCTGTATCCTCCTAATTCTCTTGTCCCACCCCCGTCTCCCTCTTCACCTCCCTTCCTCCTCCACCTTCTGTCCTATGTTGATGGTCAAGGTCACAGCCACGGAGACCTCTCCTCATCTGCCCCCAAAGGGTCTTTGGCTCTGCCCTGGGCCACAGTGAGGGAGACAGCCAGAGCCTGAAGGTCGGTGGGAGTCGGAGGCTTGGGCCCGCTGAGCTGTCTCAGATTGGGAAAGTCACACCCACCGCAGTGCATAGCCACACTGGTCCCCAGCACGGACACAGAGCCCTCTTTCCTGTGTTTCCCAGAGGAAACACATTGTTGTCCTGGCAGGAGGGGCATCCAGAGGTCATCCTGTCCCTCCCCCTGCCCCCAGCAGCTCTGGAGCCAGGACGGGCTGAGTGGAGTTTGTCTCTCTGGGGGAGTGAGTCCCACACTATCCCCTTCATCTCCACGATGACCAGTGTCCCTGAGCCTGCACGACCTGGAAGTCCCCTCTCAGGTCTGACCTGCGTCCTGCATGCTGCAGGGCTGGGCAGGTGAACAGCTCTCTCTCGAGCCTTCCCTGTGATCGGGTCCCGGCTCTTCTCCAGTCTCAGTGCCGTTCCACGTCCTTTCCCTTTGCCTGGGTTTCAGTCCCTCGGACGTGGAGCCTTGAGCCCTGCCTCCCCACCCCTGTACTCCCTCCCACTTTCCTCTGAGTTCCCTGGGGTTGCAAACTACCATCCACGTCTAAAGCTGGACTGAAGACCTGGGCTGTGCAGGGGTCCCTGCCCAGGGTCCTCTCCGAAGCTCCGCCTCTTGGGAGGGACTGGGCCTTCTCCCTCTGCAGCTTCTGGCAGCTGGATGGGCTGGTGGGCAGCGACAGGAATATGGATGCTGTGTGGATTACTTAAGTCTAGTGTGGCCTGTGGGAGGACCATCCTGGGGTTCCTGGGGGTAAGAAAAAGTTGTGATTGGAATTTATTCCGTGTCCACTGGACACTGGACACTGAGACTGGCCGAGCTCTAACCAGACCCTCTGCCTGAAGGAGAATTGCAGTGCTTTCCCATGCAGGAGGAAGAGGTCCCAGGGCAGCTGGGAGGCCAGAGGAAGGAAGGTTATGTGTGGGGCCTGCAAGGCCGGAGCTGGGCAGCCGTCTTCTTCGCTGTGGATGCAGTGATTGTTGTGACATGACAATAGGCCTAGAGTGACTGTCCTCCCCGTTTTCTGAGCCCTCAGGCCCAGTGAGAGTTAGCAGGCATATCCCAGCCTGAGGCCACCACTGCTCCATCCCTTGCTCTCAGCAAAGGTCCACAGGATAGGGACCCGTGTTGTTTAGTTCCCAAGTTGTGTCTGATTCTTTGCGACCCTGTGGACTGCAGCACACCAAGCCTCCCTGTCGCTCCCTATCTCCCAGGGTTTGCTCAAACTAATATCCATTGAATCAGTGATGCCATGCAACCATCTCATCTTCTGTCGTCCTCTTCTCCTTCTGCCTTCAATCTTGCCCAGCATCAGGGACCCCGCCCGATCCCTTTTGGGCAAAGAGGCAGCTTTCCGGGTCTGGTGAGCAAAGGATGGGGCCAGAGTCCCTTCAGTATCCAGAGATGCTTCTAGACTGGCTCCTGGCCTCAAGGCCCCTGACTGCCGGGTCTCCCCATCCACCTCTGGGTGCTGACCTGTCCAGCTGAGCACCCATGTCTCCCATCGACCCTCCTCTGCAGGAAGCCAGTGAACATGACCAAAGCCACTGTCAACTACCGCCAGGAGAAGACCCACATGATGAGCGCTGTGGACCGGAGCTTCACGGACCAGAGCACCCTGCAGGAGGATGAGCGGCTGGGCCTCTCCTTCATGGACGCCCACGGCTACAGCCCCCGGGGTGAGTGCCTGCCCCTTCCTTGTGGCCCCCAGGCACTCCTGCCCCAGATTCCTGAGCCAACAGCACAGAGGCCCCCATCAGTGGATTCTGTAACACCCCGAACCACGGGACTAAGCATCCTGCTGGGTACCAGCATGGGCCCTGGGGATACAGAGAAGGCACCGGTGTTATCTTTGCACTGGAGGAGCTTTAGGAAAATCGAGGTCTTAGACGCAGATTCATCTAAAAGGAGTGTGAGTTGCCTTGTTAATTGTGAGAAGTGTTCTGGAGACTCAGGGAAGGGAGTGCTGCTGTGGGGTCAGAGCCATCTCCTTCCTGCTGTGTGAAAGGGAGTGCTCTGGAATTAGACCTCTGTTTGCATCTCAGGTCCCCTGAGCTGTGTGACCTGAGGCAAGTGGCTTAACCTTTCTGGTTGTCTGCTTCCTCATGTATAAAATGAGGAGGAAGATCATCTCTGCTGGTGGTGCCACTGGGAGACTAAATGAGAATGGGTATACATTGTTTAGTGCTGTGGCTGGCCTGCAGGGAGAGGAGGGTGAGTCAGCTGTATATGCTAGGAGCTTCTCATCAGTCGCTTCATCACACATCTTTTGATTTGACTTAGTGCTGATTTGTACAAAAGGAAATAGACTATTTAGGAAAATCATGAAGTCGTAATAATACAATAAACACTGGTAAAGCCCACTGGTGAATTTGAAAGTCATCTGAATGCGTCTCTCATAGCCCCGACCTCCCTCTTAGATGTAAATATTCCCTTGAAATTTATGTTTATAACTTTCTTGGCTTTTGGGGAGTAATTTTTACCATGTGTGCGTGTGTCCCCAAACAGTGCATGCTATAATTTCGCTCATTCTGAGCTTGATAAAAATGAAATTGCTCTCTATTTTTCAGCTCAAAACCATGTTTCCAACATTTACCCAGGTGGATGTTTTGCTATAGTTCATTTATTTTCTCTGATGTATAGTTTTCCATTGTATGAATATATCACAATTTATTTCTCCATCCTGCCATCCACGGGCATTTGATTTGTTCCTAGTTCTCTTGTTATTACAAACGAGGCTGCTGTGAATGTTCTTAAATGAATCTCTAGATGCACCTGCACAGCAGCTTCTGGAAATAAGAGCTGCTGGATTATAAAGTATGTGCTTGTTCTGCTTTCTGAGACAGGGCCAAATTGTTTTCCAAAGCGTCTTTGCCCGTGTTCATTCCTAGCAGCAGGGCGTAAGAGTTTGCATCACTCCACATCGAGATCAAAACTTGCCAGGCTTCTTCACTTTCGCCAAACTAGTTTGTATAAAGATGGTAATTCTCTATAGTCTTAATTTGCATTTCTCTGATTACTAATGAAGTTGAACATATTTGCAAATCATCATCGGCCATTCAGGTTTCTTCTTCCGTAAAATGCCTGTTCATGTCTTTTACCTAATTTTCTGTTTGGTTTTCTGTTGCTTTCTTAGTGGTTTTTAGGAGTTCTTTATATATTTAGGATGAGACTCATTTGTCTCTTATGAATTGCAAATATCTTCTCCCAATTTGTGGCTCATCTTTGCTGGTTATTTATAGTGTCTTTGGATGAACAAATTTTTGTGTCGATTTAGTCAAGTTCATCAGTCTTTTCCTTTTTGATTTCTATTTTTGTGTTTGTTTAATGGATTCTTCTGTATGCAAAATTGCAAGACTTTTTTTACTTTTTTCTAAAACTTTTAATATTTTGCACTTCAGTTTTACATCTTCATCCATTTGTAGTTGATTTTTGTATGTGATATAAATTATTTGTTTTCTATAGGGAAAACCAACTGTCCCAGCATCAGGTATTACAGTTCATATTTTCACCACTGATTTGCAGAGCCACCCCGTATCATATATCACATTTCCGTATATATATGGGCTATGTTTTGGCTCCCTGTTCTTTATCATAGGCCAGTTTGGTGATTCCTGTGTCAGTACCAAGCCAGCCAATTACCATTGGTATCTAGGTCTTGATATCTGAAATGTCAAGCCCTCCCAACCTTGTTCTTCACCAAGGATGTCTTGGCTATATTTGCCTTCGTTCTTTTTCTTACAAGTTTTAGAATCATCTCTTCAAATTCCTTGGCAAACTTTGTTGGTGGAATGTGCGTTGAATCTTAGGATTGGTTTTCATTGTGTAAAACTGAAACTCGACATCCATTAAACTCCCTGTTCCCTCTCTTCTCAGTTCCTGGCCACCACTATTCTACTTTCTGACTTTGATTACTGTCTCATATAAGTGGAATCACGCAGTGCTTGTCTTTAGGGACTAGCTTATTTCACCTAACGTAATGTCCTCAGAGTTCATCCACGTCGTAGCACCTTTTAGAACTGCCTGTTTTTAAATTGCTTTTTGAAAAAATTAATTTTTTTAACTCCTAGTTTTTGGCTGCACCGCATGTCATGAGGGATCTTAATTCCCTGCCCAGGGATCATACCTGTGGCTCCTGAAGTGGAAGCTGAGTCCTAACCCCTGGGCTGCCAAGGAACTTCCAGACTTGCCTTTCTTTTTAAGGCTGAATAATATTCTATCGTATGTATATGCTCGCTTTTCTGACCCATTTGCCTGTTGATGAACACTTTGGTGGTTTCCAAGTTTTAGCTATTGTGAATAACACTCCAGGCAAGAATACTGGAGTGGGTTGCCGTTCCCTTCTCTAGGCGATCTTCCCAACCCAGGAATGGAACCCAGGTCTTCTGCACTGTAGGAGAAGCCTGAGCCGCCAGGGAAGCCTGCTATGAACATGGGTGTGTACAAACATCTGTCCAGGTCCCTGCTTTCAGTACTTTTGGGTATATACCCAGAAATGGAATTGCTGGATCATACAGTGGGTCTATTTTTAATTTTTTGAGGGCCTGCCACAGTTTTCGACCGTGGCTGCACCATTTTGCATCCCCCCTAGTAGTGCACAGGGGTTCCAGTTTTCCCCACATCCTTGCCAGTACTTGTTTTCTGTTAAAGAAAAAAAAAAATTATAGTAGCCATCGTCATGGATGTGAGATGGTATCTCGTAGTTTTGATTTTCTTTTCCCTAATGCTGGAGTGATGTGATGTTGAGCATCCTTTCATGAGTTTATTGGCTGCTTGTGTACTTTATTTGGAGAATTTTTGAATTGGGCTGTTTGTCCTTTTGCTGTTGAGTTTTAAGAGTTCTATATTTAATCTGGATATTAATCCTTATCAGATAAATGATTTACAAACATTTTTATCTCATTCTGTCGGTTGCCTTTTTACTCTGCGATTAGTATCTTTTGATGAACAAATGTTTACACTTTGATGTTGTCCATTTTGTCTGTTTTTTCTTTTGTTGCTTATGCCTTTGGTATCATAGCCCAGAAATTCTTGCCAAATCTTATGTTATGAAGCTTTTGCTCTATGTTTAGATCTTACATTTAGGTCTTTAGTCCTTTCTGAGTTAATTTTTGGGTATGATGTTAGATAAGGGTCCAACTTCATTCTTTTGCATATGGATGTCCAGTTTTCCCAGCACACATGGGGTATATTTTTAGAATATTATATTTCTAAGTATGGGTCATATGGAGAAATGCAGTTGATTTTTGTGCGAATAGATATTGGTCTTATTTCCATCCACCTTGATAAACTTTCTTTTCTAATGGAAGTATAGTTGGGTTATAGTATTGTTAGTTTCAGGTATATAATATAATTTGATATTTTTCTAGATTATAGACCGTGGAAAGTTATTACACTATTATTGGCTATATTCTCTGTGCTGTATATTACATCCCTGTGGCTTTTAAAATTTATAACTGGTAGTTTGTACCTCTAAATCCTTTTCATCTATTTTGCCTTTCCTCCTCCCCCTTGCCCCTCTGGCAAAACCTAGTTTGTTCTCCATGTCTGTGAGTCTATATCTGTATTGTTATATTTGTCTATTTGTTTGACTCTTTAGGAGCTACTCATAATGTCATTTTTCTTCCTTTAGTTTGTTAGTGAGGTGAGTGACAGTTTTAGATTTTCCTTTTTTTCCCTTAAAAATTATTTATTTTTAATTGGAGGATAATTGTGTTACAATATTGTGTTGATAGATTTTCTAATGTTAAAATAACCTTCCATTCCTGGGGTAAATTCGACTTGGTCTGATGTGTAATATTTTTTTATGAATTATTTGATTTAGTATAATTATAATATAGTTCAAGATTCTAAAGCTGTATTCCCCAGTGGGATTGGCCTGTAATTTTTCTTTTTTGTGTTATCTTTCTCTGGTTTCTGGTATCCAGATTCTACTCGTCTTATAAAATGCACAGAGATCTTGTCTCATTTTTCCTTATCACAGAAGATTGAACTCATTGGCTCCAAGTCCCTGAAAGTTGGGTGGAATTCATCAGTGAAACCAAAAGAGTCCCTGTCTTTAGTTTTCTTTATGGAAACATTTAAAACTTTTCATTCAATTTATTTAAAGGAATAAAGAGTTCTTCAAGCTTTCTGTTTTTAAAAGACACTTTTAGTGTTATATTTGTCTAGGAATGTGTCCATTTCATTTATGCTTTCAAGTCCATTGACTTGCATTTCTGCATGATGTTCTCTGTGACCTTCCCTCATTAAATTTAACTACAGCCCTGCATGCTGCTGCTGCTAAGTCGCTTCAGTCGTGTCCGACTCTGTGCGACCCCATAGATGGCAGCCCACCAGGCTCCTCCGCCCCTGGGGCTCTCCAGGCAAGAACACTGGAGTGGGTTGCCATTTCCTTCTCCAATGCATGCAAGTGAAAAGTGAAAGTGAAGTCGCTCAGTCCTGTCTGACTCTTAGCAACCCCATGGACCGCAGCCCACCAGGCTCCTCTGTCCATGGGATTTTCCAGGCAAGAGTACTGGAGTGGGTTGCCACTGAGCTGTTAATCAACTCTTCATCTTACAAACAAGGAAACAGAGATGCAGAGAGGAGAATCACTTGTCTGGGTCAAACCGCCAGAAGGTGGCAGAGTCAGGATTTAAATGCAGGTATCTTTGAATTGCAAATTGCTGTATCACGCAGGCCTGGTGGACCGGGTAGGATTTGGGGTGGCAGAGACGGGAAGCAAAGGCATCTATGCATGAGGTAAATGCACAGAGCATGTGCAAATGTAAATGCGTGTGTAAATGCACACTTCACAACCTGGCGAGGTCTGCTTGGGCAGAAAACTCTAGTGGGTTTTGGGGGGAGTGGGAGGTGGGGGTGCTGTGGGCACACATCTTGCTGCTGAGTCCTAGGGAGAGACGGAGAGAGGCAGGAAACACGGGCTCTGCACCCAAGAAGCTCACTGTCTAGTTGGGAAGTGAGATGGACCCAGGAGACTCAGCACTGGGCTAACTGCTGGCGGAGCAGTGGGGAAAATGTGTTGCCATAGTCTTGAGAAGACACACCTTTGGGCAGGGGAGGCCAGGGTTTCAGCTGAGATGGATAAGATCTGATGGACGGTGAGGAGGGGTGGACACTGAAGGCAGGATGCTGGACGCAGGGGGAAGGTGTGACGGCTGGGAAGCTCAAGATGTATT
Organism: Capra hircus; assembly: GCF_001704415.2. Taxonomy (NCBI): domain Eukaryota; kingdom Metazoa; phylum Chordata; class Mammalia; order Artiodactyla; family Bovidae; genus Capra; species Capra hircus. The sequence goes on from NC_030809.1 coordinate 11,708,978, forward strand.
CAGGAGACTGAAGCTCAGTCTTAAGGCTTCTCTCTTTCTTTATGCCGCATCCTGGTCTAACCGCTACTTTTCTTTTCCTAACAGTGAGGCCAGATTTTTGTGGTTTAAAACCATGTTGATTAGAGTCAACCTCAGTATGGAAATTTTAAATAGGGACTTCCCATGCTGAGTAAATGTTGAGCTGGGATGTTCCCAAGTTGTTGGAATGTGCCCCTGTGGATTCTGATCCTGCCCTGAAACCCTCAGACCCTCTGGGTTCTCATCCTTCCAGAGCTCTTGACCGCTATGGGAACCAGAGGGTCCCGGCCAAATGGTTTGTCAAATAAATGCCCCTTATTTGACACCTCAAATGCCCTCTTATCAGGAAGAGGAAATCAGAGGAAGACAATAGGGTCCTGGAGTCAGATGGGCTGAGCATGAATCCTAATGCTGCCACTTAAGCAACAGGGCATTCAACCCTTCTGGCCTCAGAATATAGAATGGGTTGCTATGCCCTCCGCAAGGGGGTCTTCCTGACCCAGCTATCAAACCTCTGTCTCTTATGTCTCCTGCATTGGCAGGTGGGTTCTTTACCGCTAGTGCCACCTGGGAAGCCCATACAAATGAAAGTGTTAGTCACTCAGTTGTGTCTGACTCTTTGTGACCCCATGGACTGTAGCCAGGCTCCTCTGTCCATGGAATTCTCCAGGCAAGAATACTGGAGTGGGTAGCCATCCCCTGCCCCAGGGGATCTTCCCAACTCAGGCGTTGAACCAGGTCTCTTGCATTGCAGGCAGATTCTTTACCCTGTGAGCCACCAGGGAAGCCCCTATGTAATAAGGGGAATAACAATAACACCTACATCATAGGGATATTCTAAGGATTGAATGGCTTAAGAATCATGCCAGGCATATGAAAGCCCTCAGTATGTTAGATCTTGTTAGCTATTGTTACAGGTTGTGTTTCTTTAAAGTTGCTTGCTAATTGCAAATAGTGAAGGAGAAGTATAGCGTGCTGTTGGTTGCATAGCTGGTGGCCTGTCTTCATCAAGGGTGGATGGGAATTGGGGGAAGTGCCTATCTTTGAGGAAAGTCTGAGGATCCTCATTTTCAAATGAGGAAACTGAGGTCCAGAGAGGTCGAGTGACTTGAGTCAGAATTCACATTCAGGCTCCTCTGACTCCACACCCAGTGTTCTTTCCTCTGGGCCTCCAGTCCTCCCCGCAAAACGTCAGCTGTCCAGTGGTTCAGTTCAGTTCAGTTGCTCAGTCATGTCCGACTCTTTGCAACCACATGGACTGCAATACACCAGGCCTTCCTGTCCATCACCAACTCCCGGAGTTTACTCAAACTCATGTTCATTGAGTCGGTGATGCCATCCGACCATCTCATCCTCTGCTGTCCCCTTCTCTTCCTGCCTTCAATCTTTCCCAGCATCAGGGTCTTTTCAAATGAGTCAGGTCTTTGCATCAGGTGGCCAAAGTATTGGAGTTTCAGCTTCAGCATCAGTCCTTCCAATGAATATTCAGGACTGATTTCCTTTAGGATGGGCTGGTTGGATCTCCTTGCAGTCCAAGGGACTCTCAAGAGTCTTTTCCAACACCACAGTTCAAAAGCATCAATTCTTTGGTGCTCAGCTTTCTTTATAGTCCAACTCTCACACCCATACATGACTCCTGGGAAAACCATAGCTTTGACTAGCTGGACCTTTGTTGGCAAAGTAATGTCTTTGCTTTTTAATATGCTGTCTAGGTTGGTCATAATTTTTCTTCCAAGGAGCAAGCATCCAGTGGTTACTCCCCCAAATTATCCCATAATCATTATGGAGCTGGAGAAAGCCAAGGCCAGCGCCTGAGTGCCCACCTTGAAGCTGAGGGCTGGCTCTTACCTTCCTTTCTGGGGCTTCCAGCTGTGCGGGCAAGCTAGTCCTCAGGATCTGTGTGTGTGTGTGTGTGTGTGTGTGTGTGTGTGTGTGTGTGTGTGTGTGTGTTAGAGAGGGAGAGAGAGATCCTGTGGGAATGCATGGGTGAGAAGAGTAAGGATATGTCTTCTCTGGGCCCAGGAAGTGGAACATCTTCCTGGCAGCATCATCATTCATCATCCTTTGTCCTCTGGTGGTCTTGTTTGGAGAACATCTTGTTGCTCTCGGGCTCACCTGGAAGCTGCCCAGATTTGGCTCTGGCTTCCTCCCAACCAGTGGGGGCATTTGCTTGTCTTCAGCCATTGCCAGATGATTCCATGCCTACTTTTGAGGCCCTATCAGAGCTTTCAGCCTTTCAAGATCTCTGAGATGAGCTGCTGGATTTTCTGTCTGGAGAGCTCACTGTGGAGCTGTCAACACGGTTTCCATGAAGAACACTTAGGACCCCTTCATCTCTGATATCTTTGAACCAGCAGAAGTCTTTTTTTGCTTGAAATTTGTGTGCTTGTCTTGTGTGCTTGTTGTGGATGCTCTTTAGAATTGTCATGTCTTAGACCAGGATCCAGTGGTGGAGAAGGACCCGGGCAGAAAGGCCACCTCTTGTCAACCATCTGGGCTGGCTTTCTGAAACTCAAGGGGATCCTCCTTTTCCTGGAAACTCCCAGTGATGTCCACAGCCCCATCTGCAGGTGCTCATGTGCCAGGCACTGGGCTGGGTGCTGTGTATACATAATCTTGGTATAGAATCAGCCTGCAGTGCAGGAGATGCAGGAGACCTGGGCTTGATCCCTGGGTCGGGAAGATCCCCTGGAGAAGGGAATGGCCACCCACTCCAGTATTCTGGCCTGGAGAATCCCATGGACAGAGGAGCCTGGCGGGCTACAGGCCACAGGGTCACAGGAGTCGGACACGACTGAGGTGACTTAGCATGCATGCACATTGAATATTTATATCATCATATTGGAGAGTAACAGTTTTAATCTTCATTTGCCGTATGAAAAGGGAAATTTCTGGAGAGTAAGTAACATCCCCAAGGTTACATGCAGAACTGGGGTTTGATCTGAAGCCTGTCTGACACCAGATCCTGTCTCTTAATTGCCATAGTATACTGTATTCCCCTGAGGATATTTCATGAAACAAACAGTCTGTCTGTGGTGAAAGACGGAGGTGAAACCTTGCTATTCCCACCCATCTCTTGGAGATTTAAAATACACACTAACTTGTTGGAAGCCCTAGGAGGTTTCACAGGGGAAAACAACCTACTTATTTTTATTTAAACCAGAATTTCACAAACTCCTTTAAAACACAGAACCTCTCCCCATGATCCTTCTCTTTGTTGAATATGTGAGTCATCGGGCATGACCAGTATTTTCTGGAACACACTTGGGCAGCCACTGCCTTAGGCAAATCTCTCCTCTTCAGATCTCAGTTTCTCTACCTGAAAAATGAAGGGCTTGAGGCATTTGACCACAAATGTGTAATGGGTGGGCTTCCCTGGTGGCTCAGACAGTAAGGAATCTGCCTGCAATTCAGAAGACCTGGGTTTGATCCCTGGGTAGGGAAGATGCCCTGGAGAAGGAAATGGCAACCCACCCCAGTATTCTTGCCTGAAGAATTCCATGGACAGAGCAGCCTGGTGGACTACTGTCCATGGGGTCACAAAGAGTCAGACATGAGTAACTCACACGCACACACACACATACACGTGTGTAACTGGTACGTGGCTTGCCCTCCAGCTGTAAGCAACTGGAAATCTGGATAAAACATGTGAAACAGTTGTTTTCAGACATTGGGCACCAGGCAGTCCTCCACTGTGATTCCTGAGAAAAGCAAAACAAACTGAAGTGCCTGCCTCGCATTGCCCCTCTACCTCGAGGCAGCTTTCAAACCTCGGCACAGGAAGTGGAACCCAAGCAGGGCCCACAGTCTCCCTGATTTGAGGAGGCAGAGATTGGAGTTTGGGGAGGGTGGCGGTGTCTGTCTGGGTATTTATTGCATTCATTCCACCCATTAGTCAAGACTGGGAATTAAGAGTCCAGACCTGATGGATGGATATGAGTTCACCAGGCATCAGGGGATAGTGGTGCAGAGGAAGACCATGTGTGAAGACTTGGGAAGGGAGGCCCGCTGGGAGTCCTCCACTTGCCCCTGCGGGCTCAGAGCTGGGCAGAGAACAGTGGTGAGACATGCAGGGAAAGCCCCTGCACCGCAGCCAGGCCAGGAGGAGGGAATACGTGCTGAGTGTGTGGGAGTGAGTGTTTTAAGCTAGGTGTGGCTGAATGGGGCTGTTCCTCCATCCCAGGACCTGACCAGGGGGACCAGGGTGGGATGTTCTTGGGGAGGCTGGCCAGGAGAGCTGGGGAGTGCTGGTCCATGGGGAAGGGATGGTTTTCTGGAGTGTGGGGCAGCGTGATCCTCTCCACCTGCTCTCCATGGGCTGAGCTGCCACACAGGCTGACAATGGAAATGCTTGCGCTGGAGAAACGCCTCTATTCAGGTGCTTCCCGTTCATCTGTGGAGGGGGTGGCAACGGCAGCTAATTTCAGGACTTGCTTGTCTTTGAATAGGGTGATTGCTGGGAGTTGTCAGTGTTCCAGATTGTTCCCTGGGAGAAAGAGGGGGAGGAACGAAGGGATGTCGTGGGCTCTGCTGAGCGCTGCCCCCTGCAGGCTGAAGTCACAGAGGGGGCCCTCGCTGGGAAGCCCGGGCGGGTGAGGGGACGAGGGATCCCATCTGCAGGGCTGGGCCAGAAGGGCCCCTAGAGGGCATGTGACCCGATCCCCTCATTCTACCAATGGGAAGACCGGGACGCCCCAGGGAAGGGGCTCATCCAGGGTCACCCAGGGCGGCCCAGCCAGCTGCCTGGCTCTAGCAAACAACCCAGGCATCCTCCACGCTGGCTGTGCTCCCATCCCTCCCTCGGCTCCCCTGAGTCCATGCTGGGGCCTGTGCACATCAGGAGTCCCTTTTTCCTTTCTCTGGCTGCAGGAGACCAGCGCGGCGGTGGGGTCACTGAGGCCAGCAGCCTCCTAGGGGGCTCACCGCGGCGGCCGTGTGGCCGGAAGGGCTCCCCGTATCACACGGGGCAGCTGCACCCTGCGGTGCGTGTGGCCGATCTCCTGCAGCACATCAACCAGATGAAGACAGCCGAGGGCTACGGCTTCAAGCAGGAATATGAGGTGCCTGGCCCCGTCCAGCTGGGACCCCCTCCAGGGCCTTCCCTGGCTCCTCCTCACTGTGGACCCTGGCAGCCCTCAGCTGGTCCCTGGATGGATCCTTGCCCTGACGGTCCCCATCTCAAGCTAATTTCTTGGCCTTGACCTTGGCCCTAATCTCAGCCTGACCTGGTTTCTCCCTCATCCTAACCCTGACTTAAAAAGTGTCTGAATCTTATGTTGGTCTCTGTCTGGACCCTGCCAGGATCCTTTATCTATCCCTGATGTGGACCTGACCACTAACACTGACCCTGACCTCCAGCCCAAACCCCAGTGTAACTTTGACCCTAACTTTCATCCTAAGCTCCGTTTGAACTCTGACTTGAATCCCATCCTACCTCCGTCTGGACTTAACTTGACCCTCAAAATTTTACCTTCATCCCAGGTCAGACGTGGATTTGACCTAAACCTAACCTTCATTCTGAAATGTCTCTGAGCTATAATTACCTCTTTCCCCCTCTTTTTCTCACTCCCCTCCCCACACTGCTTGGTATTAACCTTAGTCCCTCACATATAAAGGAATATAGAGTGACTTCATCTCAGGCCCCAAGTTTAACCCTGAACCTGGCCCTTACCGTGGTCCTACCTCCTTCTGTTGACAGGGTCGGGCTCTTGGGAGGGGAGGGACTTCCCTCCCCCCACTAACTATGCCTTTCCCTTCTGGCAGAGTTTCTTTGAAGGCTGGGATGCTACAAAGAAGAAAGACAAGGTCAAGGGTGGCCGACAGGAGCCCGTGCCTGCCTGTGAGTCCTGCAGGAGGGCCTGCGATCGGGGGCAGTGGGTGGGAGGAAGCAGGAAGAGGGAGAAGAGCAGAGTGAGCCGCTTATGGAGGGCCTGTCGCAGGCTGGGCTGTGCGCTGAGCACCACGCTCCTCATCTGACTTAGTGTTCTCAGCAGTCCTGTGACGTGGGATGTAGTAGAACTCCCACTTTACAGATGAGGAAACTGAGGCTTGAGAGGTTAAGCTCCCCTCCCGGGGTCACACAGCTGATACCTGCCAGAGCAGCACCGGGCCTCGGGCCTCCTTGACACTGCAGCCCCGACTAACCACTGGCCTGTCCTACCTCCAGTGATACGGAGGGCCCGCTGGTCAGCCCTGAGTCTCTGGGTTCCCTGACTGCCCTGCCTGTGCCCCGGCTCTGGCCTCCAGGAAGCCTCCCTGCTACTGCCCCGGGGCTGGGCTCCCCAGCTCAGCCCCTGCCTGCCCCATGGCCACGTGCTGTGTATTTCCAGACGATCGGCACCGAGTGAAGCTGCACCCGATGCTGGGAGACCCCGACGCTGACTACATCAATGCCAACTACATAGATGTGAGTGCCTCGCCCCGTCGCGTCCGCCGACTGGCCCTGGCCGCTCCAGGCTCACTGTCCCGGTGGGGCGGGACCCGGCAGGGAAGAAGTTGGGGTTCACGTGGCTGGATTTCTGAGTGCCCCCACCTCCTGCAGTCAGTGCCAGGGAGCTCAGCAGAGGGGAGGACAGAGTGGGCAGCAGCTCTCAGGAGGGCTTCCCTGGGCTGGGGGTGTGAGTGAAGCAGAATGGAGGCAAGAGGGCAGACAGCCAGGCCTAGATGTGAGAACAGGTCCCCTCTCAGTGAGGGGCCCCGAGGCTGGAGGTGGGGTTCTCATGGCACACAGTCAGGCTGAGTCAGGCAGGGGCTGGACTGTGAAGGCCTCAAATGGCAGGCTGAGGAGCTGGGCTTTTTTCCTAGGGGCATCAGGAAGCATTGGAAGTGTTGGACTGTGACAAACTCAGGTTAATTGACCATGTACTGTGTGCCAAGCACTGTGCTAAGCACTTTATGCCAAATATTTAATTGTCTATAACTCCAACAACCACCCTATGCTGTGGTCAGCATCGTGGCCTCACTTTACAGGTGAGGAAAACTGGGGCTCAGAGAAGTGAAGCTCCTTTTCCTCTAGGTGACCCAGCTAGCAAGTGGTCAAGAAGGGAGCCGAATCTCAGCTGGTCAGGGTCTCCAGAGCCTGTGCTGCTGATGACAAGGCTGTCCTGCCAACCGCAGCAGCTACTGGTCAGGCTGGACCAGAGGGAGGGGCTGGAGACAGGGCAGGCAGCCAGCGGGGCCTGGGCTTGGGTGTGAAGAAGAGGCGATGAATCCGCTCCCCAAGTGTGGATGAGAGTGGGACAGGACAGGCCCAGGGACGCTGATCAGACTCTCCGACCGGCAGCAAGTCAAGTGGGCAGAGAATCACTTATTCATTCATTGGATGTTAAATGTATTTTGAGCATCTACTGTGTACCAGGCATTGTGCTGGCCACCAGGAATACACCTGTGAAAAAGGAGACATAGTCCCTGCTTTCCTTGAATCCGTAGATTCTAGTCGGGGAGGCTCATAAACATACAAGTGGAATGAATTCAGGTTAGATGGGCAATCACAGGCCAGGAAAGAGGAGTGAATGACTTTCTCAGCATTGTACCGCAAAGGTAGTGGTGGGGCCAGCTTTAGCCGTGTTGGGCTGCATGGAGTCAGAGGGCTTGCGCTGGCTTTGGGTGGCTGGAGAGGGAAGGGAAGGGTAATCTCAGGCAGAACCAGTGTGCCAGGTCAGAGGTGTATCCGGGAGTGGGGAGCAATCAGGGATGGTGGATGTGACCTCTCTTCTCCTTCTTCACTTCCTCCTGGTGGCCAGATGCGCTCGCCCATATTTGCCAGAATCCCTTGCTTTCTCCCCCACCCACCCCCTCTCTCACCCTCTCCTCAGGCTGCAGTGTGGTCCGACCTGGCCTTGCCTCTCAGACTTCGGCAGCTATGGGGACAGGGACAGGGGCCTCGCCTCAGGGTCTTCAAGGCCCTAGTCGGCTTCTCCTGGGGCCCCGCTGGGGCCCTGCCCCTGCCCTTCTCTTGCCCAGGCCCGGCCACCCGTCTCTGCTCTGCCACGCCTGCTGGGCATCACCCATTCCAGCCACTCCTGTGCCCTGCCGTCCACCTCCATCTGCCTCTGGCCTAATATCTGTCTCTTTTGCTTTGTCCTGTTCCCTCACTGGAATCATTAAGATTCGGATAAACCGTGAAGTAAGTATCTCTCTCCCGTTTCCTCCTTCTCCTGTCTGTCTGACCGGCCGTATCTCAGGCTCTCTCGCAGTCTCTGGCTGTCTCTCTTCCTCTCTCTTGTCTCTGTCTTCCTTCTCCTCCACTTGTGTGCCCAGCACCAACCGTCCATGTCAGCAGCCTGGCCAGGGGCCGCTGGGGCTGAAAGTTCGACACGATCCCTGTTGTAAACAATGCCCTCCATCCCTTCTACCCTAAGCCGGGGCCTGCAGTGTCTGGGTGCCTCCCCAGGCCCCGGCCATCTCCCCGGCCAACACCTCTGTCTCCCTGCTCAGCTCCCTGTGCCCGATGAGTCCTCATTAGCCATACCTTCTGCGGGCCTGGGAGGGCTCGGGTGGGAGGAGCTGCCCGGGGTGCCCTGTCCTCCCGCTGCTTGGGGGTCCCAGGCATGGCCCCAGGCACTCCCCTTTAGTAGTAGTTTCCCTTGTGTTCCAGTCCCTTTGTGGTCAGTTTGCTTGAAACTCAACCCTCACCGCTTTGCCCTCAAATTTAGCCCTAATTTGAATGTTTTATTTTGGGGGAGCAGTTGGGTATTTTATAATTTTGCTATGTGTGGGCCTTATTAAGAATTAAAAAAAAAAATTCCACCTAGCAGAGTCCTCTCATTTGATTTTTTAAATCTAACTTTTGTAATAGTCGATGGGATTTTTTTGGGGGATACCTTGTCTATTTTATCTTCTTTTTTTCTTTTACAAATATATGTCTGGCTTTTTTATGATTGGAAAAATACAACTCATTATTAGACTTTCAGACAACATGTGTATGCTTGGGGCCTCGCACTAATATATAAGGCGTAAGGTCCCTGCTGTAGCATCTGCTGAAGATGAAGGCTGTTCCTCATGTGTTCCTAGATACCCTCTGCCTTATTTTGAGTTTCTTTACACAGTTGATTTATAAAGTTGCTAAACTTAAATGAAATATTAGACCCACAGAAGGCAATGGATATACTCAGCCTTAGCAACCCCATTAGGAGGTGATGAATATAGATCATTATATATCTATATTTTTACTTAAAAATTTTTTTTATTTTAAATTTTTTGGCTACACGGCATGGCCTATGGGATCTTAGTTCCCCAGTCAGTTTCCCAATCAGGGATTGAATCCGTGCTCCCTGCATTGAGAGTGTGGAGTCTTAACCGCTGGACAGCTGAGCAAGTCCCTAGATCATTATACGTTTTTACATCTCAATCTCCATATAACACATTCATTTAGTTGTTGCCAGACTCTTATGAAATATCCTGAGGGGACATGGCTTATTTCATTTTCAAGGGCCTGTTACCAAAAACATTATTGGCTGAGTACGTGCTCTGTGCCAGGCACTTCTGGCACCTCATGGCATCTTTGCCACACTCTATGAGGTTGAGACCTGCATTTGGCAGATGACAAAACTGAGGCTTAAAAAGATTGAGTGGCTTACTCATGGCCCCAAGGCTCTGGATTAGCAGAGTCGGGGCCTCAAATCCAACCTGAGCCCTGTACCCTTACGTGAGACCCCCCCCCCAACCCTTACATGAGACCCTGGATCTCTCTCTTTGGGGGCATTGGGATGCCCCAGGGGCCTTGCCCACTGCGCAGGTAGTCAGTCTCCTAGCTCTGCCCTCTCAAAGGCACCAAGGAGGGGCGAGTGTCTGCCCGGGAACAGGCTCCTAGGACATGCTGATGCCCCAGAGTAGGAGCACCCCTGCTTTCTAATCCTGGTCTCTAAAGCGGGTGTGCTCAAGGTGGTCTCCTTATCTTCCTTTAACATCTGATCATTTAGAACTTTCCATTTCACTGTCCTCTGTGTGATGTAATTGTGCAATAATGCACACGTGCAACTAATAAGTGAACATACAGATATTGAAAGCCATCTGTCTGAAAAATTATTGAGCTATTTGCTGTATGTGTTGATTAGCAGTTGGGTGCTGGCAATATGCTGGGCACTGGAGACTCTGGCTCTCATGTGAGAGTCTCAAGCAAACTGGCTTTAGGTGGAGTAGCCTGTTCCCAGCTTGACTGAGGCTAGGGGTGGAGGGCAACACTGGCAGCACCTCTGCCGAGCGCCCCCTCTGACCTGTTGCCCAGCAGCTCCCCTAAAGACATGAAGCAGAGGCGTGGCTGGGGAGACAGTGGGAAGGAGTTAGGCTAGACCTGGAGAAGTTCCGGTAGTGAGGGCTAAGTGACTCTGGGAGGCTCTTCAGTCTTGGTAACTTTGACTATGTTTTGGTCATTTTCATGGGAACGTGTAGGTATACAGCATGTGCGTGTCTTGGTGTTATCCTCATATTCTGGAGGAGAACAGAGGCTTAGAGAGTCAGATAGCCTGGCTACTCCAAGCGTGTTTTGAGGCCCCGCCTTGGCACCACCTGGGATCTGGTTGGAAATGCACAATCCCAGGCCCTGCCCAGACCGTCTGAATCTGAATCTGCCTTTTAACAAGATCTCCAGGAGATTCGTGTGCGCATTAAAGGCTGAGAAGTGCCTGCTTAGTGCCTAGAATCACACAGTTACTACCTGGCAGCAGAGACCCAGCTCGGCCTGACCCAAGACTCGTATTGTTAACTCCTGTCATACACTGCTGTCTGCCCAGTAATTCTTGATGTTCGCACCATTGAGACCTTCAGTGATACTTGTTGACATTTAAAGTGGTAGCAGTAATAATGGCGACTATTGATTAAGTACTGGCTTTGTGTTTGCCATGTGCCAAGCCCTTAATGTGTGTAACTTTACCCTTCCCAGCAGCCCAAGGAGATAAATACTATACTTATTCCCATTGTATAGATGTGAAAATACCGACATAGAGAAATAAAGGGGTTTGCCCAACACTTAGCAGGAGTTGTGTAGAACTGGGATTTGTGCTCTGGCAGTCTGACTGCGGGGCCCCTTGGGCCTGGGAAGCCCACCAGGTCGAAGGATTTGCTGGGAGCTGTGTTGAGGGCGTGAACTCGAGGCCAGTGGCTGATCTCTTACTTATCCCGTGCTTGCAGTGCTTCTTACTTATCCCGTGTCACCTGCATTGATTCCCTGGGTGTCTCATGTGGGCAAGATCTCATGGGTGGTTTCCGCCTCAGGGTGGGAGTGGAGTCTGGCTGGTTCCACTTCTCAGCCTGCGGGCTCTGGGGATGGAAGATGAAAGTGGCTCTTGGCCTCTTTTGTGGGAGATAATACAGGTAAAGTGCTTAGCACAGTATGTGTCCATAACAGGGCCTCAAACATTTATTATTATTTTAATAAATAACTATGTAAGTTATTTATTATCGCTATTATCACTATTATTGATTTTGAAGATTTTAAAAAACATTCTAAGGGCCATGAGCAACTCCCGTGCTCACTTGCTCCTAACCTGAAGCCTTCATTGGGCCACCCCAAGCCCTGGGTGACCAGGTCGTGGGGAGGGACATTGCCCATTCTGGTTGCCCTGAGCAGGGCTGAGATAACTGACAAGACCCAGCCTGGGGCCTGGGGTTGCTTAGGGTCTCTGGGGCTTTGGGAACAGGGTAGGGTCACCCTGCAATGTATTTGTCTCCAAAGAGCAGCTGGGTTATAAGCAGATTATGGACAATTATCCCCAATTATGAAAGGGGAGACCCTCTAGGCCCATGAAGGAGTCATGTCTTCCCTTGGGTTACGTAGCAAAGATGGGTTTAAACCCATGACCCTGGTATCCAAGCTCTACTTCCTTCCTTACTTGGGGGATGGGCAAAAGACAGGTCAAGAGGGTGGGGCCCTTCCCTGAGTGGGGCCTGTGTGTGCAGCTTCTGGGAGAGGAGGGCAGAGGGGCCTGAGCAAGTGAGGGGCCAATCCTCGAGGTCTTAACACCCCCTCTTCTCCTGTTCCAGGGTTACCACAGGTCAAATCACTTCATAGCCACTCAAGGTACCTGGCACCTCTTCCCATGTTTGCCTTACCCCCTGCCCCAGTGTGCTGAGTGCCCTCTGCCTGCCATCCTGCCTTCCCGGCTGATCTGCCTGCCTCCCTGTCTACCTTCCATCTGTCTGTCTGTCTGGATCTTCTGGAATCTGGACATCCATATCTGTTCTCTCTTTGTGTTTGTATCTCCCGATGTCTGCTGTCTGAGTGTAGCTCCTGGTCCACCTGTCTGTCTGCATGCAAAAGGGTCAGCCAGCCTCGGTCCTCATGGGTGTGGACTGTGCCTCTTGGTCTGGGGGCTGCCTGGGTCCCTTGGGCTGTATCTTATCCTCTCCACTGTCCGTCTGTCCATCCCTCCTGGAGGCTTGTGCCATGGCCCTCCAGCTCTTCCTCCTGGGTTCCGCTCAGGATGACCGGGGTCTCCAGGCAGGCTCTCCCTGATAATGACCGCCCCAAGGACCCAACAGGCATGAGTCGGCAGTTGATGGGGGTGTGTGGGGGTGAGCATGAAGCCCCCACTGGGGCTCAGGACCCTCCTGGCCTGCATCGGTGGTGTGGGGCAGCGGTGTGCTGGGTCTGGGTGGAGACCTGGCCTTAGAGACAAGCCCTCTCTGCGCCCCAGGGCCAAAGCCTGAAATGGTCTACGACTTCTGGCGCATGGTATGGCAGGAACACTGTTCCAGCATCGTCATGATCACCAAACTGGTGGAGGTGGGCAGGGTAAGTGGGGCCCTGGGGGAGGGGGCGTGGCAGGCCGGGGGCAGTGAGCCCACTGAGCCTGCCCCTTGGGGCCTCCAGGTGAAATGCTCGCGGTACTGGCCGGAGGACTCCGACATGTACGGGGACATCAAGATCACGCTGGTGAAGACGGAGACTCTAGCCGAGTATGTGGTGCGCAGCTTTGCCCTGGAGCGGGTGAGTCTCCTGTGGTCACCAGGCCCCTCCCAGGGTGCCTGAGAGGGTGGGGCAGGGCACACCCCCAACCCCTCCCAGCCCAGGAGTGGAGGGTGGGGATGGCACTCTGCATCCCGAGCAGGGCAGCCACAGCGCCTCACAGGGGGCACTGTGAAAAGACGGAAAGGTGGCTGTCTTGACTGGTGACTGCAAGAGAAAGTCAAGATGATGAGGATGGTGTGAATGTAGAGAACGATGAGGACCATGAGGATAACTGCCAGGTGCCGATCCTGCTCTGTGCCAGGCGCTGTGCTCAGCCCATTACACATATTGTTTCGGCCCTCCTTCAGTCTGTGGGTTAGGCCTTTGCTATTAGACCCATTTTACAGATAGGGAAAGTGAGGCTCAAGAGTGGTTACATCACTCATGAAAGGCCCCAGGTGAGGGATGGCACAGTCCTATTTGACTGTCTATAAAATCCTCAGAGGAAAGATAGTTTTCTCCCTTTGAACGAAGACTGGGAGCATCAAAATGATCTCTTAGGGCAGCTGTGTAGCAGGTGGCGGAAATGGGTGACTTACAGTGCAGATGTGGCACCAGGCAGATCCCGGCCCAACCCCTGCCTAATGTGTGTCTTGGCTTTGGGCAGGCGGTTTCTCATCTTTGAGGCTTAGGTTTCTTGCTTGTACAATGAGTCATTAATACCCACCTCGTGAGTCTCATTGGGGTGAACTGAGTTCCTGCGGTGAGATGCTCACTCCCGTGCCTGGCACACTGCAGGTGTCGGTAGACGCTGGCAGGGGCTCTGACTGTCACTTCTTTTGTCTCCCCAGAGAGGCTACTCTGCCCGCCACGAGGTCCGCCAGTTCCACTTCACGGCCTGGCCGGAGCACGGCGTCCCCTACCACGCCACGGGGCTGCTGGCCTTCATCCGGCGTGTGAAGGCCTCCACGCCCCCTGATGCTGGGCCCGTGGTCATCCACTGCAGGTGGGGTGCTGGGGAGCCCAGGGAGAAGGGGGTGGGGAATGGGGTTGTTTGAGGTTCCTAAAGGAGACTGGGCCCGAGTCCATCCTGCTCAGAGGCAGAGGACGGGGAGAATGACCTCCTGACGCCCTTCGCCCTTTGAGCTTCGGCTCTGGGATTGGCACCATCGTGTGCACACTAAGTGTAGCTTATTATTATGGGCTATTGTAATAATAAGTAAGCTTTAGGAATTTCCCCAATTTCACTGTGAAGGACTCAGCACTACTCAGATCAAGAAACAGAACATTAACAGAACCCAGAAGTCCCTGGAGCTCCCTTGTGGCCTGTACCCCACCTCTTCCTTTCCAGAGTGATCACTCTCCTGACTTCTAAGCCTGAGACCCTTGTGGCCTGTACCCCACCTCTTCCCTTCCAGAGTGATCACTCTCCTGACTTCTAAGCCTGAGACCCTTGTGGCCTGTACCCCACCTCCTCCCTTCCAGAGTGATCGCTCTCCTGACTTCTAAGCCTGAGAGTCATTATGCATGCTTTTGAACTTTGTATCAGTGGATTCACACATCAGGTGCTCCTTGGAGTCTGACTTTCTCTCAGCCTTATGCTTGTAAGGTTCATCCATATTGTACCCGATTCCACAGCGTGAACAAACCGCCGTGTGCTTATCCATTCTGCTGTGGGGAGGCATTTGGGTGGTTTCCAGCTTTGAGCTGTTGTGAACAGTGCTGCTAAGGACATTCTCTTACATGTCTTTTGGCTGACACACACACTCGCATTTCTGGGAGGTAAGTATGTAGGAGTGGAATTGCCCTGTGAATGTTCAGCCTTACTGGATACTGTGGGCAGTTTTCCACAGTGGTTTCACTAATTCCAGTCCCTATCAGTGGCACATGGGATACCCACTGGCTGTGTGTCCTGGCTAGCCCGTCGCTCTCACCATTTTCAAGCTTGAGATCTTGGTGTCATTTCTGTCCTCCCCTCTCCTCTCAACTCTGCTCTACCTGGTGCTAAATGTGAGGGTTCCAGAGATGGGTTCGACCCCATCTAGCTCTCAAGGAGCTCACGGTGAGGTAGGGAGGTAGCCCTATAGACAGTGACCACGGAGCAGGGAAGGGGGTTTTGGTAAGAGTCCACCCAGATTGCTCTGGGAACTCAAAAGCCTGACATTTCCTGGAGGCTCCACTGACTATGGGATTAAGTGTGTAGGTCTTTGAAGGATGTGTAGGAGATTTCCAGACATCCAGGAGACCAGAGCATTCTTGGGTTATGCTGAGCATCACTTTTGTTCCTCTTCCCCCATCACAGCTGCCAAGCTGAGCTGTTTCAGGTCTGCATTCTCCCCACCCCTCCTTTCCTCTCCATCCCCAAGGCCCAGCTCCCCCTCTGTCCTTGGCCACTTTCCCTGGAACCCTTCTAGCAGCCTCCTCCCAGGCTCCGCCATGTCCCCCATCGCCTGTGTGGTGTAGATTTGGCCCAGGGCCCCAGGTCTCCTCTCTTCTTCTTCGCGGTCCTGGGCTCCCTCCCCAAGCCTCTGACCTGGCCGCGGGTGCTCTCTCCCCAGCGCGGGCACTGGCCGCACAGGGTGTTACATCGTTCTGGATGTGATGCTGGACATGGCGAGTGTGAGGGCGTCGTGGACATCTACAACTGCGTGAAGACCCTCTGCTCCCGGCGCGTCAACATGATCCAGACCGAGGTGGGGGTGCAGCCCTCCCCCCACAGCCCCTCCAGGACAAGAGTCCCTCGTGTAGGAGCTCGAAGCTGGTGGAGGGTGTCAGAAAGGTGTCCTAGGATGTCCCCTTGTCCTTTCCCATCCCTGGACTTGGCCTGCCAGCCTCTTTTTTTTTTTTTAATTTATTTTTGTTGAAGTCAGTTGATTTGGATGAGATGGTTGGATGGCATCACCGAGGCAGTGGACATGAACTTCGGGAAACTCTGGGAGATGGTGAGGTTCAGGGAAGCTTGGCATGCTGCAGTCCATGGGGTCATGAAGAGTCAGACGTGACTTGGTGACTGAAGAACAGCATAGATGATTTACAATGTTGCTGATTCCTGTTGTACAGCAAAGTGATCTGGTTATACATATATACATTCTTCTTTTGAATATTGCTTTCTATAACGGTTTATCATAGGATATCTTTTAAGACTGGAGGATGATTGCTTTGCAATGTTGTGTTAGTTTCTGCTGTTCAACCACGTGAATCAGCCGTAAGCATACATATATTCCCTCCCTCGGAAGCCTCCCTCCCCATCACAGGCCATCCCATGCCTCCAGGTCATCACACAGCTGCCAGCCTCTCAGGGTCTTCCCAAGCTCAGCTCCACTGTGTTCACTTGGGTGAGGTCACACAGCACTGGGCCCAGGTCATAAGTTCTACAGTCAAGACGTAATGCCTATTGGGTTTGTCTCCTCTCTAGATGTGTGACCCTGGGCTGTCCCCTCACCTTCAGAGCTTCTCGTAGGGTTATTATGGGATGAAATGTGAGATCAATGAGCAAATATCTGTGGAGGCTGTTTCAAGTATGGTGGGTCCCACATGTGGTAACACATGGTTGGATTCCACCTCAGAGCACCCCAGCTGCAACTTTGAACTTGGCCTCCTCCTGACCCTGAGGTCTCTCACTTCTGCTCCCCTCCTGGTTCCTCATATTCCCTCCTGTTGTTCCAGGAGCAGTACATCTTTATCCATGATGCAATCCTGGAGGCCTGCCTGTGTGGGGAGACCACCATCCCTGTCAGCGAATTCAAGGCCACATATAAGGAAATGATCCGCATTGACCCTCAGAGTAACTCCTCCCAGCTGCGGGAGGAGTTCCAGGTGGGGCATGAGTGTCTGTGTATAGGTGTGGCTTGTGAGTGAGTGAGTGAGCATGTGTGTGGCAGTGGGAGGTCCTCAGTGCTGTCGGGGGCTTCCCTGGTGGCTCAGACGGTAAAGAATCTGCTTGCAATGTGGGCGACCTGGCTCCGATCCCTGGGTTGGGAAGATCCCCTGGAGAAGGGAAAGGCTACCCACTCCAGTATTCTTGCCTGGAGAATCCCGTGGACAGAGGGGCCTGGTGGGCTGCAGTCCACGGGGTCCCAAAGAGTCAGGCACGACTGAGTGTCTGAACAAGAACAAGAAGAAGAAGAGGAAGAAACGGGGGCTCCATGAGCCAGGACGCCCGAGGCATGAAGGCAGGAGGGGAGGGCAGGTGGCCCGGAGTCCTCGGCTTGCCCCTGTGCCAGCTGCTCCTTGCCAGGGCCGGGAAGGTGACCGTCTGTGCCGGGGCCCTGGAGTCCGCTTTGTGGATGACGTGGGGTTTCAGGGCTTGGCTCCTGGGAATGAGCCTCACGGTGCCCTCTGAGTGTTGAAGGTGGTGCGCGTGCCAGGCTTGGTGTTATCTCACTTTATTCTCCCAGCAATCCCTTGGGGTAGGCAAATAATTATTCCATTTTACAGCAGAGGGAAAATGAGGCTTAGAGATAGAGTAGCTTGTCTACAGTATACAGGTGGCAAGGAGGCAGACTCCCGTCTCCAGAGCTCCGTCTGGGTCCTGCACAGCCTGAATCCAGGGAGCCTGGGTCCCCTCCCTCTTTTCTTTCTGGATCTCAGTTTCTCCATCCATAAAATGGGCATAATAATGCAGCCCAGTCTCCTTCATGGGGCCTCATGGGGGGAGGAGACCCCACAAACACGGGACATCACCTTCCCTTCCTCTCTCTCTCTCTGTAGACCCTGAACTCGGTCACACCGCCACTGGATGTGGAGGAGTGCAGCATCGCCCTGTTGCCCCGGAACCGGGACAAGAACCGCAGCATGGATGTCCTGCCGCCTGACCGCTGCCTGCCCTTCCTCGTCTCCACGGACGGGGACCCCAACAACTACATCAATGCGGCCCTGACTGACGTGAGGCGCGGGGGTGGGCTGGGCTCTGGGACACCCACCCCCAGCAGTGAGGGAAGGTGCAGGAGCCAGGGAGGACTCAGGTTAGGGGGGCCCTCTGCCTTTCTGGGGCGGCCCATTGGGTGGCCTTCCTCCTGCACCAAGGATCTTCTATTCAGGGCACTCAAGAACCAGTGCTCCCCCTCAGGTATTACCCTTGGTCTGAGTAGGGATCTGGGTGGTGAAGTTCAGGCAGTGCTGTCTCCAGGGTCAGGCCCAGCAGAACCTGGGGTAGGATGAGTGATTCAAGGGTTTTGGCTGGGGAGGCTGGGAGGGTTTGGGGTTGGGATGTGAGATTTGGTATCTGGAGCCAGGGGAGCTTGTCCTGGGGTGGTGGAGCTAGAGCCTGCCCAGGAACCTGACCTGGAGTAGCGACTTGCTCCCCACGCCCAGTGGTTCTGAGGACTCAGGACAGTTTAGAAGCCTCTACTCCCAGCTCAGGAGGCTCCACCCCCTTTATTGGGCTTTGCAAACAGAACCAGGGGATTTAGGGTCCAGTGAATAACTTTAGGGTGCCACTGCCTGAGGGGGACAAGTCTTGTGAGTGACCCCCTATTCCTTCCTAAATGGAACCAGTTTGACGGACAGGTGCAGGGGGCAGACAGGTGGAGGTAAGATGTTACTGTTCTAAGGAAACTGGTGAGACTGGAGAAGGTGACTTCAGCTGTGTGGCTACTTGGACGGCTACTCCTTCAGCCTCGGGCAGGCAGACCTGTCCTCTCAGACTCAGTGGTCCAGCTGGAGCCCCTCCCTGCAAGGGGCAGGCCTTTACATGTTGGTGGGGAGCGGCAACAGTTGAATGCACAGCTTCTGAGGAAGAGCTGGCCTGGAAAGAGAGGGGGAGGGCCCTTTGGAAGGTGAGCACTTCCGGTCTTGTCCCAAATCCACCCGAGAAGGTGGAGGTCACCACTGGGTGTCCTGTCACCACTGGATGTCCCTCCACGTGGACATGAGAGCTGTGGGGAGGGAGCCTCCCCCACCACAGGGGTGAGGCAGATGGGCCTTTCTTGGCCCAGTTCTTAGCCAGAGCCCCTTGGCACAATGGTGCAGGGAACAGTGGGGTTTCTCCAGAGAGAGAAAGCTCCCACACTGCCTTCCTCGGGGGCTTCCTGGAGTGAGCTGAAGGCAAGCAGGGGTGAGAAGTTGCAGCCACTGAAGGGAGTGAACGGAGAAGGGGCTGGGGTCCTGGGGAGGTGGCCTAGGGTGCCGGTGAGCTTTGGAGGGGGACGTAGGAATCTGTGGCCTCACTCTCAGCTTGCTCTCTGGCCCCCAGTGTGCCTGTCTGCACACGGGGGTGATGGAGAGGAGGCTCTCTGAGGTTCTGAGCCCCTGAGCTGGAGAGGGTCACATTGGGCTCCTTGGCCTGGTGGGAATGGGCCGGTCCAGTGGAGAAGCTTCCTTGGGGCTGTGATATCTCACACTTGATCCCAGCCGTGCAGGGCCTGAGGCTTATGAGCCAGGCCCTGCTGCTTGCATTGCGGTGAGCTTGTCTGGGGGCCAAGTGGGGGCCGTTTTTGGTGGTTAAATCTGCAGGGAGCCCCACTGGGTGCCCAGGCCTGAGTTTTAGAGTCTGGCTGGGCCCAGCGTTGGGGAGCTGCCAATCAAGGGGAGCCTTTGGTGGGTCCTGGGGAGAGGGGTGGTAAGAGAAGAGCATCAGGAGAGGGAGGGGACATGCACAGGGGGGACAGGGCAGGGTACAGGAGACCTAGGACTGGAGCACTGAAATGGGGGGAGGGCTGTGGCTGGCTCACCTGGTGGGGCAATGTCAGGAGTGGGGAATGGGGTCAGTACTGGTCACTAGTCTGGGGGCTTGGGTTGGGGTCTCAGACCCTTCATCCATGGAGTTGGAAGGCACCTAGATATTTGCTCATTAAAAAAATATTTCTTGAACTCCTATAAAGTTCTGGTCACAGGCCACACCCTGAAAAAAATCTGCTCTCCTGAACCTTGCCTTTGGGGAAATGGGTTGAGACAGTCAACAAGCAAGTATACAATGGACTGTCAGTTACTGTTAATTTCTTAAAAAAGCAACCGGATAGAGGAAGTGTTTAATGTGGGTTTTGGGGGTATGCATGTGGTTATTTTTGATGAATTTGTAAAGAGGGCCTCTTTGAAGTGGTTGAAGTTAAGGAATGGCCAGAAAGAAGTGAGGGAGACAGCCCTGTACACCTGGGAAATTTGTTCCAGGTAACAGGAATGGCAGGTGCAAATAGCAGGCAGCAAGCTTGGTCAGCCTCCGCCCACCAGGCCCAAGCTCCCATTGCCACCTATTGGGAACCTTCGGCTATATAGCTCAGGGGGGCCATGGGCTTGGGCCTTAGAGGCCTGGGGGCTCACCCTGTCAACTCAGGCACCACGGTGCTGGCCAGCCCCCACATTGGGTCCCTGGAGGTAGCCTGGTCCTGTGGGGTGGAGCTGGGGTGGGCAGGGCGGGAGGACAGTGGGGCAGAGGCTTGGCGGTGTTGGGCGCTGAGTCCCGGTTTCCCTGCAGAGCTACACCCGGAGCGCGGCCTTCATCGTGACCCTCCACCCGCTGCAGAGCACCACTCCCGACTTCTGGCGGCTAGTCTACGACTACGGGTGCACCTCCATCGTCATGCTCAACCAGCTGCACCAGTCCAACTCCGCCTGGGTGAGGGCTCCACTGGCCAGGCTGGCCAGCTGCCTGCTGCCCAGGCCCTCAGTCTGTTCAAGGGCGCGTGGCAAAAGTCAGGGGTTGGAGCCCAGCTCTGCCACCTGCCTACTTGCTGAGCTGCCTCAGATGTGTCCTACTCACTCCCAGAGCCGTGGTTTCCATGTCTGTAAAACCAGGCTCGGCCTGGAGAAATGCAGCTGCTCTTTATGGAGTATCTGATGTATCCTAGGGACTCTGCTCTGCACTTATGGGCTTCCGGTGAGAAAATTAAGACCCAGAGAGGTGGAGGGACCTCTCCCAGGTCACACAGCTGGGAAGTGGCAGAGCCGTGCCCCTTATCTGGGGCTGCCTCCTCCCAGAGGCTCTGATTCCTGTCACTCAGCTAATCATGGGGGCCTTGAGGCAGAGTAGAAGTCCAGCCTCCTTACTTTTTGATCTAGGGTAAGTCAGTACACCTCTTCGAGCCTCAGTCTCCTTTTCTGTGAAATGGGGACTATCTCAGCACCCGTTCTGCCGTGAGATTATTACCAGGATCGTGTGAGATTGTGTGGGATGCTTAGCACTGCGCTGTGACTGGCACATTGCAGGTACTCAGTACATGGCGGGGGTGAAGATGATGAAGGTGACCATTGCTTCGGAGGATGTTCCAGAAGGTGGTCAGTGATCTTGGCCTGAGGCAGCTCCCCTCATCTCTTTCTGGGGCTCCAAAAGCTGGACTGGGAAGTCCAGACACCCCACCTTCCAGCTCCATATGACCACTGCTATAAGATGAGCATGACAGCCTGGAGGTGGCTGCCTGGAGAAGATTGTTAACTGGGCTCCTTGCAAGTCAGGCAGTTGGTATAAATAACCTAGGACTTCAGGGTAATGGGCTCCAGGATCTGGGCAGGGGTCTTGGGGAGTCTCATGTTGCATGAACCCTGCCCTTATTAAGATGGAGGGGAGGGACCCAGAGGGAGGCTCACAGAGATGTCATTCACTAGTCACATGCTTGTTCATTCATTCAGCCACCTTTGCTCACAGGCCACTCTGTCAGCCTGGTGGGGAGGTAGAAGGGGCACACGTGGCCCCTCCCAGATCTCATGGTTTAGGGGAAGCAGGTACTGAAACTGATCATGACAGCAGAGGCAGAAGGCTACCATGGGGCTGGTACAGGGACACAGAGGAGCCTGGGGTATGGTGTATCAGGGAGGGCTTCCTGGAGGAGGTAATATCTGAGCTGAGAGGTACAGGAAGGGTAGAGTTGAGTTGGTGAAGAGATGGGGGACAGGTGGTCCATGGGGAGGGAGCAGCACGTGCAAAGGCCTGAATGCAAGGAGTTGCCAGGACCCCAGGAAAGAGAGGAAGGTGGTGTCTTCCCTTCATGGTCAGAGAGGGAGGCAGATGGAGCAGGGTATTGCCTGGGCAGGGCCCAGGGACCATTTCACAGCTGGAGAAACTGAGGCTTGGAGGAAGGAAGAGCCTTGCTAGAAGGGTATACTAGAAGGCTGGGGCCTCAGACCAACTCCCCAGAAGACCCATGTATTTGTGTGTAAGGGGGCTCTGCCTTCCCTGTCCCTCCACTGGCTTGAGAATGTGACCTGGAGGGGGTTACCTTTAGGACCCTGACTCCACGGAGGGATCCTGGGGCAGGAGTAGGGGAGTGCTAAGCTGTGCTGCTGCAGCAGAGGGACACCCCATGTCTGTGAGCTGATGCTGGAGGGCTGAGGCAGCGAGAGAGAAGGCCTCGGGGCAAGGGTGCTGGGGCGAGCGGGGGTCATTTGAGGCCTGTCCTTGGAAGAAGGCAGCCAGGGGGAGGTGTATGTGCTTGTGAGGGTGTTAGGTGTAGCTGTCTAGCGGCACGATGGTGTCAATGAACCCACAACAAAGAGTTTGTCTCGGCTGACTTGAGTGTATCAGTACAAACGCACTGGGTGGGTGTATGCTGTGATCTGATAGGTGAGCGGTGGGATGTTGGCGGGTGGAGGGGGGACCTGGACCTGAGTCTGCAGTGAGTGGTGGGCTCCTGGGCAAGCATGGAGGTCTGGGGGTGGGTGTGAGCAGCAGCTGCCCCACCAGCTCTGCTCAGCTCAGCTCGCCTCCCTGTCCCGTACAACCAGCCCTGCCTGCAGTACTGGCCGGAGCCAGGCCGGCAGCAGTATGGCCTCATGGAGGTGGAGTTCGTGTCAGGCACAGCGGACGAGGACTTGGTGGCCCGAGTTTTCCGGGTGCAGAACATCTCTCGGGTGAGTGGGGTGGGAGCTCCAGGATGGGGGCTGGGCGGCCTTGAACGACCCTGTCGAGGCCCCCGGGGGCCGTGGAACCCTGGTACTCAGGTCTCCGGGCTGCCTGCTTCCGCCCCAGATGCAGGAGGGGCACCTGCTGGTGCGACACTTCCAGTTCCTGCGCTGGTCCGCCTACCGGGACACGCCTGACTCCAAGAAGGCCTTCCTGCACCTGCTCGCGGCGGTGGACGAGTGGCAGGCGGAGAGCGGGGACGGGCGCACCGTCGTGCACTGCCTGTGAGTGGCGGCCGCCCCTGGCTTGGGGAGGGCAGAGGCCAGGGTGCGAGACGGCCTCCGGCCTGGCACCCAGGCCCTGAGCTTCCAGGCAGCATGGCCAGGTGAAGCTGACCCTGCCTTCCTTGGAGAAGCCCTGTCACTTTCCAGGGTGTGGGCTCCGTCCTAAACACGTGACCACTATAGCCTCTGTGTGACGTTTGACTTTGCCAGTTTAATTGGAGAGTCCTGTCTAAATAGTTGACCCCATGATACGGTGGTGGTACGTCTTTTAAGCCAGTGGAATCCTGGCCTCTGTTCGTGCCTGCATGCATGTCCTTGCTTTCTGTCCTTCCTCGTGCACTCATTTACACGCTTCATTCACAGATTCATCTATTCACACACATCTGGGTGCCCTCATTCCTTTGCCCCCACATTGTCATGCTTTCAGCACTTACTGACCCCAGTGCCAGGCTGGGCACACAGGATGCAGGGGCAGGGAGCTGTCAGGCAGGGCCTGGCCCTCTCAAGGGCTTTTGCTTTTAGTGGGAGATGCCCCTCAGGAAGGGGACAGAGGGCCTGGTTTGTCCCTCATCTCCCAAGAGAAGCAGCCCCCCCCCCCACTCCACCCCGGGTCACAGACAGCAGAGGAGGGAGAGGGCTGGGGGAAGCGGAGGGTCTCCCTGGCGGTGCCGCCCATTTGGGAGAGTCTCTGCATTTGAGGCTGTGTCTGTGATGCTGGGGGTGGTTGGTGATCTCAGTGTTTGGTTCCCACTCTGCTGTCTGGTTTTTCGTTTGCTGCCCTGCAGCGCTCCTCTGTCACTGGGTGTCTTTCTCCTGGAGTGTGTCTCGACTCCTTGTTCTCAGAATCTGCTCTGTTTCTCTTAGAGGTTCTGTTCTAGATACCTTCCGCTTGGGATGCTAGTCTTTTATCCTCTGACTCCGCCCCATTAACCAGCCCTTCCTGCTGCCCACCTTTGGGCTCCCTGACCCCTTCCATCTGGGTTTCCTAGCCTCTCGCCTCTGGGTTCCCTGATTCCTCCCTTCTAGGTTCCCAGGCCCTGCCCCTCCCTTCTGGGTGTCCTAGCCCCTCCCTTCTGGGTTCCCTGACTCCTCTCTTTTGGGTTCCCTGGCCCTGCCCTTCATCTTTGAGTTCACCGTACCCCGCAAGCCCAGCCCCAAATCTTTTCATGTCTCTCCTTTAGCAATGGGGGCGGCCGCAGCGGCACCTTCTGCGCCTGCGCCACGGTCCTGGAAATGATCCGCTGCCACAACCTGGTGGACGTTTTCTTTGCTGCCAAAACACTTAGGAACTACAAACCCAATATGGTGGAGACCCTGGTGAGAAGCCCTGTACCCCTTGCTCATCCGCTTCCAACTTCCCAGTCCACTCCCTACCAGGCCCCCCTCAGATGCCCTCTTCCATATCTGGGCCCCACTGGGGTCTAGTCCTGTGGTGCGAAAGCATCACCCCCATTTCTCCCCTTCTCCCCGACCGTGGGGCAGAGAGGGACCTGGCTGGTGACTCCTGTCCCTCTCCCAGGATCAGTACCACTTCTGCTACGACGTGGCCCTGGAGTACCTGGAGGGGCTGGAGTCAAGATAGCAGGGGCCCCTGGCCTGGGGCACCCACTGCACACTCAGGGCCAGGCCCACCACCCCCAACGGACCAACAAGGAAGACCTGCGCCCCCAGGGAAAGCACCTGAGTGGGTGCTGGGCCAGCCTGGTGCCCCTTCCACTGTGGGCAGGGCCTTTCAGCACAGCCGTGAGCAGGCTGCGGGCCAAGGAGGAGCTTAGCAAGACTGCAGCCTAGCCTGCCTCCATGGGGTCCTGCAGGCCTGCTGAGAGGCTTGGCACCGCCTGGCAGAGTGACCGGCTTGGAACTGCCAGCTTAGGGGGACCAAGACCCAAGCCCCTGGACTGCATCCCAGCCCTTGGCAGAGAAGAGTGAAGCCCTGCAGACCAAATGGCAGGCCAGGGTTTCCACCCAGCTTGGCCCAATGTGGGGAGAGCGTGCACTGGGGCTTGGTATCTAATATCCCATCTGGCCAGCCCCTGCGGGTCTTGGGGAGACCACACACTGCCCTGATTCTCCAGTAGGCACTTCAGACTGGTCCTTGCAGGGGCAATTTCAGCTCCCTTCTCCACCCCTCGCCTCCCTGCAGCCCTGGGGATATTTTGCTCATGATCCCCCCCCACCTCGAATTTCTGCTTCCCTGAATGTGCCCTGACCTCCCCCAAACCAGGATCTGCCCATCCCTACCCTGTCCTGTGTGGGGTCCCTTTCCTGCTTGACCCAATGTCTGCAAAATGAAGTCACCTCAGCCCCCTCTGCCTGTCACTTCAGGCCTCACTGGCTGGGTTCTGCTCCGCCTGGGTCAGTGACAACCGGCAAGGCTGAACGACAGCCCCTGGGGTTGAGGTCCCTGTGACTCCTGGCCAGGGTACCTCCTGGGACACTGTTAAATCAGGGGTGCTCACCACCCCCTAGGGTTTGGAGAAAGAAGGTATATTTTGAGATGGAAGATCAATGCTTTTCTGTTTATTTTTTGATGGGTGGGAGGGAAGGTCTCTTTAAAATGGGGCAGGCCACACCCCCATTCCGTGCCTCAATTTCTCCATCTGTAAACTGTAGATATGACTACTGACCTACCTCGCAGGGGGCTGTGGGGAGGCATAAACTGATTGTTTGTAAAGCGCTTTGTAAATAAACGTGCTCTCTGAATGCCACCGAGCAGTCTTGTATGTGTCTGACCAGCCTGACTGGAACCTGCCCCCAGCCTCCCAGTGCCATGGGAGGGCCCCGGTCTGGTCTTGGATTTTCCATCCATAAAATGGGGGGAGAGGCATGGACCCGAGCATCATTCAGGGGCCTTCCACTTGCAGAGCTGGCTCCACCCAAGCCTCTGAAACACTTACTCAGACAGGAGGCTTTATCCTGAGACCTCTGATGGCCACGGAGCTGCCTCTCAGCCCCTGTGGGCTTGGATCCAGGTTGAGCTCCTTTGGGTTCCTCCTGAGAAGCTCAGGCTTCAGTGTCAGACAGACGGTCCCCCAGGGCTGTGAGACCCTGGGCCAATCAGCTGCCTCTCCCGACCTTGGTTTCTTTCCCATTTGTAAAATGGAGACAGTTCTATTTAGGATGAAATAAGACAGTGATTAAGTGCCTGTGTGGTGGCGGGTGTGTGGAAAGAGCTCCATTTAAAACACAACACAGACAGGACAGGGTGGGTCCACATCCACAGGGTGGACCCACTTCAGCTGCTCGAGTCCGGCCCGTCCCCAGTCTCGGAGGAGGAGTGAGCTGGCTGGCAGGGACCCGAGTCACCCCTGGCTCTGTCACAAACTTGCTGTAGCATGTGGGCAAGACTCTTCCAGTTTCTGGGCCTTGGTTTCTTCATGTGGAGACTGGCTCTATGATGTATTGATTTGGTCCGCACTGACTGACTCTGCCGCAGTTTCTCCATTGATTGAAGGATACAGCCCATTCTAAAACCCTCACAATTCAATATCCTTTAATCTGAATTAAAAATCTTTTAGTTGGTTATTATCCCACTTAGCGAGGGCAAAAGCTGATCTTCCCATTCATTCTGAACTGACCACTAAGACTTACCTGATGGGCCGCAAATGTATGTCATAGATACTGGCCAAGCATTATCTGGGACTTGCTTTGACTAATAGAATGTGGCAGAATTGACATCAGGTGAGCTTCTGGGCTTCCCAAGTGGCACTAGTGGTAAATAACCCACCTGCCAATGCTGAAGACATAAGAGTCGTGGGTTCAAGCCCTGGGTCCGGAAGATCCCCTGCCGAAGGGCATGGCAACCCACTCCAGTATTCTTGCCTGGAGAATCCCACGGACAGAGGAGCCTGGTGGGCTACAGTCCATGGGGTCACAGAGAATCAGACACAACTGAAGCAGCTTAGCATGTAGCATGAGCTCTGGTTTCTAGACCTCAAGAGGCATTGCAGCTTTTGCTTTTGCCCTCTTGGCACTCTGCCTGTCTCGCCTGCTGGGAGATTTGAGGGCACATGGAGAAGAACCAACATGTGAATGAGGTCATCTTGGGCCTTCCAGTCAGGTTGACCTGTCAGGTGAGTATACCCACATGATTAAGTTTAGCAGAAACTGCTCAACTGCCTCCCAGAACTGGAAGAGATAGCAAATTGTTCTTTTAAGCCAGGAGGTTTGGGGATTGTTTTGTTATGCAGCAAAAGCTAACTAATACATATGAGTTCTGTGCAGTGGGTCAGCGGTCCGCCTCTCCTTCCATCAGGTGCTGAGCTCCTTAAGGGCAGGAAGTGTTTCTGTGTTCACCTGATTGTATCCATTGCCTGGCAAAGGACTGGACTTGAAGCAGATGCTTAGGAAATGTTGGCCTGTCTGTCTGGCCTTACTCGAGCTTTCAGAGGAGCTGGGAGGGTGGGTTGTGTATTAGGAGGAGTGCCGGCTCGAGAATCAAGAAGCCAAGCTCCCACATCCCCCCAGCTGGTGACCTTGCTCGAGTCCCTGAACTACCCCAGGCTCAGTTTCTTCATCTAGAGAAGGGACATAGCATTACCTCCTTGCAGGATTGGTTGCAAAGTGTAGAGACACACTGTTTGGAAAGAACTAGCAGGGTCCCCGTGACATCACTGGCCCTGAGTCACCATCTCCTATCATAATCCGGAAGCCCTGGATAGTAAGCGTGCTCGCCAATGCCTGTTGTTAGCACCTGCAGCCTTTGTCTCTTACTTAATCCACACAACGCCCTTCAAAGTAGAGGCCACCCCTTCATTTTAGAGATGAGGAAATGGAGGCTCAGGAAGGCAGGTTCCTCACCCAAGTCATAGCCTTTGCCCGGCAGAGCTCAGCCTTGAACCTACATCAGGCTGACTCCAAAGGCGGCGCTTGTAGCTACACTGTGGCCTGCCTGGGGGGTGTTGGAAACCAGGGGATCCCTTGATGAAATGCCAAATGTGATCAGTGGGCTGGGCGCTGACTTTCAAAGGCTGTGAAATGTGTTCTCTTGGACAAGGTGGCCTGGAGCAAAGGAATTGAATGGGCCAGCCTGGCTCTGCCCAGGGCCGCAGGAGGGGCAGATGTGGGGTAGAGGCCCCGCCCGCCCCACTCCAGTAATTAGAATCTCTACAAGTGCAGAGGGGCCAGCTGCCTATTTACTGCCTGGAGCTAAATTTTTTTCTTTATGTCATCATAAATCTGGCTGTAGGAACCTGCCAAGGTAATTATTACCTCTCGCCACCTCTCTGCCGGGCCCTGATTGGGACATGTTATACATCCTGGGCACCCAGGAGATGGAGCCGTGACTTTGATGGATGCTAAGGCCATTTGCAAGGCCCTGATTGAGAGCAGGGCCTGGCTGCTCCCTGTTACCAGGCTCCTACTGACCTCCCCTGGCAACCTCTACTGGACAGGGGCTTAATAGACACCCTCAGGGTGGAGGCCAGTGCAGAAGTAAAGGGGTCGTTATGTGGGCAGAACTGCCTTGTGATGGGCCAGTGGGAGCAGAGACTCTGGCGTCCAAGGCCCTTGCTCCACAGGCCTCCTCCCCGCAGGGGAACCGCGGCTGGTCCTGACCTTCACTCAGCCTCAGGGGCCTCATCTGAGGAACGGGAGAAGAAGGAACCGGGGGCTCTGGTGCTCCCAGGGCAGGGGGGACTTGATGGGGCACAGGGATAGAGGGACCTATGGTTTCAACAGGTCCAGGCCAAGTGACGTCTTGTGGTGGAGGACGAGAGCTTTAGACGTGGTGACGTGAAAGAGCAAAGCTCCGTTCAGTGCTTACGAGGCCCGGGGCCTATTGCCAACTACTCTGTGTGGACGGTCCTGTTGGCCTCTGAGGAGACCTGTGAGGCAGGGGACATTGTCATCCCCACTCTACAGGTGAGAAGACTGGGGCTCCGAGAGTTTAAGTGACCTGCCCAAGGTCACAGAGCCCTGGAGTGACTAACGGTGGTGGCCAGAGTGGTCGCTCCAACAGCTACACTGGGTCCCATCACCAGTCTGCTCAGACCCCCACGACCTCCGCCACTTGGTGGGCGAAGCTGAGCTCCTGGGGTGACCTTGGAGGCCCTGCTGATGGGCTTTGCCTTCTTTCCGCGTGTCCCTCCTGCTTCTCTGCTCACTTGGGCCTGCCTTCTCATGGCTCCGACCTCTCTGCCTGGGCGCCTTCCGCTGGCCTCTGCATGGCTGGTCCTTCTTGTGTTCAGGTCCCAGTTCAGAGACCCCCCCATCACGAGCCCCTCCCTGACGGCCCCAAGGGGGACCCCTGCCCCACTGACCTGTCGTCTCAGGGCCTCACCCTTTGGATGTCCCTCCTCACTCTCCCGAAGCTGGTGATGAACTTCGTTATTCATTGATTATTTATTCACTGTCTCGCCCTCCAGACTGTGCAAGGGCCGGAGCTGTGTAGATCAGATCCCTCTGTGTCCCCTGCACTAGCTTGGGTGCCTGGCTTGTACCGGATACTCAATGAATATTTGTTGAATGAATGGAAATTTCAGAGAGAGGACTTGAACTCAGGCCTGCCTTGTTCCAGAGTCCATACCCTGAAGCACATTATTTTTAGTTTTTCAGATGGTCAAGTGGCTTGATGCCATTTGAGGCCTGGTTCCAGTGTGGGCTTGGCCACCACCATGCTGTGCTGCCTTGGATAATCACCTGCCCTCTCTGGGGTTCAGTATTCTGATCCGTCCAATAAGGAGGTAGAACTAGGTGGGGCAGCGATGGTTCAATATCAGTGATGATGGGCTGGCATTGTTTGGTGGTGGTGCCAGGCCCCTGGCCTAAGCATCTGCTCTCTGGGTCTGGTGAAACCTAGGGTGTGGTTTGGGCTTTGGCATGATAGACCTGGGCACCTATGCTTGGATTATTTTAATACAGACATTATCCCTGATCTTCCCAGAGACTCTGAGATAGATATTGCCAAAATCATTTGATACATGAGGAAACAGGCTCAGAGAATTGAAGTGAATTGCTTAAGGTCACAGTCACTACAGAGCCAAGACAGAGAGGGTGTGTATGTGGTGGGGGGGGGGTGGTTAAAAAAAGAAGAAATGGGACAGAATGAGAACTCATATCGCTTGACTCCAAAGCCCTTCCTCTTGAAATCCTCATAGAAACTTCGGAGAGTCTGAACCTGAACCACGTTAACTTGTAATTTCTCTCGTCTGTGGATCACTCTCCCCTCTCAACACTCGCTCAAGATGGGCTCAGCCACAGAAAGATGTAGGCAGGCCTAACAGAGGCCCACCGTTAAAGAGCCTCCCAGACTCACTGCTTGGCACCTAGTAGGCCTGCTGACAACGCTGTTGAATGAACGTCTGAATGTCTGTTGAAGCTGCAGATGGTGGAGGTGGCCTGAGTCAGCAGGAACCAAGGAACTGAGAAAGCCTCTTCAAGAAAAATGAAATGCATCCTAACTCACTTCCTACTTGCTCCCCGGGGTGGGAAGAGGGAACCTTTCCAGGAATTTTATTTTCTGTTCATTTGAAAGCTGAACAATGTGGCTTTGTTGAGCTGTGTTTATTTTGTGACTGCATTCTCCTTTTGAAGTGGGCTGGGGACAGAATTTGCTCTGCAGGGTTACAGCCCTTGTCTGCCCCTTCTCTGCCAAAGGCCTGTAGTCTCTTTGCCTCTTTGCCTGACAGACTCGTTGCTCCCTTCCATGTCTGTCTCTCCTACAATACTTGTTATCTAATTTTTTTTTCTTTTTTGTCTCTGAGCTTCAAATCCATCCTTTTTCGCCCTGCTTTGAGATACTGCAGCTGGACCCTGTAAACAGTTCTTTTGCCAGCGGGAGCAATGTTCGGCTTTGCCAGTAGGGGGCACTAGAGGGACACTGCGAGGTGATGGCGTGGGCTGCTCTTTCAGATTCTGATCCTCCACCATCTTTTTTTTTTTTTTTTCCCTCGGCACAGGAGCCACGACCTCAGTGGCCTTTGTGGACCGGCTCTGATATATCCTCAAGCTTCACTCTCCAGTTCTAGCCCAAACTCCCTGGCAAAGTTCTTAGCCACTAGCGGCTGCATGTGCTTGCGTTCCTCACACCCTCCCTGAAGAGCTCTGAATTTCCGTCTTGAGAGAGGGCTTTTTCCTCAGTCTTTAGTTCCATCATTGTCCACTCTCCCTCAGCCTAGATACGGAGAAAGCAATGGCACCCCACTCCAGTACTCTTGCCTGGAAAATCCCATGGGCGGCGGAGCCTAGTAGGCTGCAGTCCATGGGGTCGCGAAAAGTCGGACACGACTGAGTGACTTCCCTTTCACTTTTCACTTTCATGCATTGGAGAAGGAAATGGCAACCCACTCCAGTGTTCTTGCCTGGAGGATCCCAGGGACGGCGGAGCCTGGTGGGCTGCCATCTATGCGGTCGCACAGAGTCGGACACAACTGAAGTGACTTAGCAGTAGCAGCCTAGATATATTAGCAACTTTTTTTTTTCTTTTTCTGCAGCCCACTTTTTCTTCTGGCTATTTCTTTCTTTAAAATGTACACTTTCTTTTGATGTAGGCCATTTTAAAAGGCTTTCTTGAATTTGTTACAACATTGCTTCTGGTTTATGGGCTTTTGCCATGTGGGATCTTAACTCCCCACCCAGGGATCAAACCTGCACCCCCTGCAATGGAAGGTAAAAGTCCTAACCCCTGGACCACCAGGGAAGTTGCTCTTCTGGGTGTTTCTTTCTTGCTGCTTTCAGGTCCTTTAGAGTCCTCTTTTTGGAGAAGGCAGTGGCACCGCACTCCAGTACTCTTGCCTGGAAAATCCCATGGACGGAGGAGCCTGGTAGGCTGCCGTCCATGGGGTGGCTAAGAGTCGCACACGACTGAGCGACTTCACTTTCACTTTTCAATTTCATGCATTGGAGAAGGAAATGGCAACCCACTCCAGTGTTCTTGCCTGGAGAATCGCAGGGATAGGGGAGCCTGGTGGGCTGCCGTCTATGGGGTCGCACAGAGTCGGACACGACTGAAGCGACTTAGCAGCAGCAGCAGCAGAGTCCTCTTTTACCCCTGTTGGTAATTAAGTACCCTATGCTAGTTAATAATTCTTTATATTAAAAATTTTCATGCTCAGTTTATGGGTTCTGAACTCTGTCTCTTGACTGGGTTCTAATTGATATAGAATTGCGAGCAGGGGTGGTCCCAGGAGACAGACCTTCAATGGTGGAAATTTGATTGGCTTCCTTGTGCCCTTGGGCTTGAGCAGAGCGCTAAGCACCATGCCAATGGGACTTGGGATGCTAGTAATCAGCAGCGTAGTGGCATCATAATTATGTGATCACCTGTGATGGATTTTGATGGAATGCTAACTGAAGCAAATGTCTGGGGAGCCCAACTGACTACTGTACTTGACCATCATGTCAGTAATTATGACTGCAAAGACTGTGGTGTGGGATGGATTCTTGAAGGCACTGGAGCACTTACTCGAAAGAAAATAAGTTCAGGTCATTTAACTCTCAGCTCAAATCATGGTTTGAGAACCACAGAGCTTCCGCGGCATCTTTAAAAAAATCTTATTTCATGTAGCCACAGGGCTGATATTGCTGAAAAGAAAATATAAAATTTAATGGTGTGGGTCACGGAATTTAAATGTCAGTGAGATTCATAGCATTGCCAAGTTTTTCGCATGAGAGCTTGAACATAAGTTAGGAAAGAATGGGGTCCTGAAACATCTGGTAGAGACATCTGGTTGGACTCAGATGAAATGGAGAGTCACTCTGAGGCTCCCTTTACCAATGGAAAGAACTTTCCCTCTTGTATCTGAACAGAATAGTTTTCCTTTGTTTGAAAACCCTGTGATATGGGACAGATACCTGGAAAAAGGATAACCATTCTCCTGAAGACATAACATATGCACTCCTTTGTTGTCATTAGATCCATCACAAAGGTCAAATCTCAACGTGCTCCAAGGGATCAGGTACACACTGTGACCCAGGGGGAGATCGTTTATACAATAGAAGAATGCCAAGATTTGACATAATCCTGGGGAGTGTACACAGGAGTTGATTCTAAGGGTGGGTAAGAATACTAACTCATTCTGAATCCGTGGATGTAGATTTGAGATTTAGAGGGTCAGCTTGAGCTGAAGGTGGCTCTAACATTTTAGTTGGTTGCCTGAAACTTGGACTTGAAAGTGGCTTATATTTAAAGAGTGGAGAGACTAGAGCTTCCAAGGAATAATTTGGAAGAAAGACTCCAAAGGCTTTTTTTAAAAAAGGGCAATCTATTTTATTTATTTTAAAATTTTTACCGAAGATCCTTTTTTGTTATCCATCTTAAATATAGCACTGTGTACATGTCAATCCCAAACTCTCAGTCTAGCCCCCCCCCCCCTTCCCCTCTGGTAACCATAAGTTCATTCTTTAAATCTGTGTGTCTATTTTGTAAACAAGTTCTTTTATATCATTATTTTTAGAGTCACATATGTGATATCATATAATAAATGATATTTGTCTTTCTCTGCCTTATTTCACTTGGTATGATAATCTCCAGACCCACTCATGTCGCTGCAAATGGCATTATTTCATTCTTTTTAATGGTGGAGTAATAGTCCATTGTATGTATAGGCACCACATCTTTCTCACCTGTTCATCTGCTGGTGGCCCTTTAGGTTGCTTCCATGTACTGGCTATTATAAACAGTGCTGCAATGAGGAACAGGATGGCTGGATCATATGTTAGCTCTATTTTTAAAGGACCCTTCATGCTGTTCTGCATAGTGGCTGCACCAGTTTGCATTCCCACCAACAGTGTAGGAGGGTTCCCTTTTCTCCACACCCTCTCCAGCATTTATTGTCTATAGATTTTTTGCTGATGGCCATTCTGACTGACACCAGATGACATCTCATTGTAGTTTTGAGTTGCCTTTCTCTAATAATTAGTGATGTTGAGCATCTTTTCACATGCCTCTTGGCCATCTGTATATCTTCTTTGGAGACATGTTTATTTAGGTTGTCTGCCTATTTTTTTGATTGGGTTTTTTGTTTTTTTGGGTATTGAGCCACATGAGCTGTTTGTAAATTTTGGAGACTAATCCTCTGTCAGTCGCTTCATTTGCAAATATTTTCTCCCATTCTGTGGGTTGTCTTTTTGTTTTGTTTGTGGTTTCCTTTGCTGTGCAAAAGCTTTTGAGTTTAATTAGGTTCTGTTTGTTTATTTTTGTTTTTATTTCCATTACTCTGGGAGACGGATTGAAACAGATATTGCTGCAATTTATATCAAAGAGTGTTCTGCTTATGTTTTCCTCTGATCCAAAGGCTTAAGGATACAGGATTTTGTAGCGGATTTATCATATGTGACCTGCACAGCCACCCCTAACCTATGTTCCATGAACATTCCGAAACACACTTTCCTAAATAAGCCTTTGAAAGACATATTAATGAGGTGAGAACATACATCCTTAAGACACTCAGTGGATGTTCGTCTTTGTAGACCAGGTGTTACGATGCTGTATTCAGATGGTCTCCCTGATTTCACGGGGATGGTAGGCTCCTGGAGTGGTAGATGGTACTTAACTTAAGTACTTAACAGCCAAAGACAAGGTGAGTGCATTTACCATAAATGGCAGCAGGAATGTAGCAGTAATCAGAATGCCTTGGCTAATAGAGATCAATTAGTAGTAACTAATTGTTCATTGGAAGGACTGAAATTGAAGCTGAAACTCCAATACTGTGGCCACCTGATGCGAAGAGCTGATTCATTGGAAAAGACCCTGATGCTGGGAAAGATTGAGGGCAAGAGGAGAAGGGGACGACAGAGGATGAGATGGTTGGATGGCATCACAGACTCGATGGACATGGGTTTGGGTGAACTCTGGGAGTTGGTGATGGACAGGGAGGCCTGGCGTGCTGTGGTTCATGGGGTCGCAAAGAGCCGGACATGACTGAGCGACTGAACTGAACTGAACTGATCAGTGCAGCCCTAGAAATGAGCCAGATGGACAGGCTACTAGTATTGCTTGATTTACATAACAGAAGAAAACCAGCCCATCGACCTCCAAGACTGGTGGCCTGCGGGGGACTACCCGTGAAGGGTTAAGTCTTGGGAGCTGCTCGGCGTTATGCAGAGCCCTAGGACATGTGCCTAAGCTCCCTGTCCCGCCACCCTCAAGAATTTTTATAGCCCTTAAGGCTCCAAGATGTTTGGTTTCGGCAACATGTCATAGAAGATAGATTAGCTTATTGTGATCTGTATACAATGGTACGGGTCTGGTGATTGTATCTGGAGATGAAAAACAATCTTGTAAAGGTCAGAAATCACGTATTTTATCTTATATATACTGCAGCACAATAAAGCAAGGTATCAGCCATTTTGGTCTGATCCTCTCAACCCCATCTTTTGTCTCTCTCTTATTTTCTTAGCGGGGACGCTCCGTTCTCTCCCTGTGCAGGTGCGACTCTTGCTTGTGCTGGCCGCGGCAGTGGCCTAAGCCTGAGTTGACTCCCCACATTGGAAGTGGTGGCCTTTCATCAGTTTAGAGACAGATTAGAGCCCCGTGACTGAAGAGGAGGCCAGGCCCCTGGAAGAAGCTTCCTGCAGCAGTGCTCCGAGTATGTACCATAAATCTTCCTCCAAGCTTTCACCAGAGGGGTCTGTGGCCATTTACTAGACAAATGCACTTGGGAAGGGGCTTCCCCCATGGCTTAGTGCGTAAAGGATCTGCCTGCAGTGCAGGAGACACAGGAGACATGGGTTCGATCTCTGGGTCTGGAAGATCCCCTGGAGGAGGAGAATGACAACCCATTCCAACATTCTTGTCTGGGAAGTCCTATGGACAGAGAAGCTTGGCAGGCTACAGTTCAAAGGGCCACAAAGAGCTGGACATGACTGAGCAGCTAAGCACTTGGGAAAGGAAGGTACGCAGACCTTGGAGATTATTAGACACTGCTCTGAATTTATGATAATTCAGAATGCCAGAGTGAGTGATAGTTTCTCAGTCATGCCTAACTCTTTGCAACCCCATGGACTGTAGCCTGCCAGGCTCCTCTGTCCATGGAATTCTCCAGGCAAGATTGCTGGAGTGGGTTGCCATTTCCTTCTCCAGGGAATCTTCCCAACTCAGGGATCCTGCATTGCAGCAGAGTCTTTACCATCTGAGCCACCAGGGAAGCCTACTATTAAGAGACATTTCTAAGTATAAAGACAGGTCAGTTTAAAAAGTATCAGCAGATACTTGATTTTCTCTTATAATCTATAGAGATTATACATACATTAGAGTATGTAATGAATCCATACACCTTTTCCAAAGGAATGCCCAAGACAGAAATAGCAATAAAGTTATAAATGACAGGGGATGCAAAATGCCGCTGAGGCCTACCAGTCAAAGTGAACACTTAGGAAGTCAGGCGTTAGACCCTTAGCTCAGGTGCGTCCAGTGGTCACTTTCCCAATTCCAGAATGGATAATTGAAGTACGCATACTTGGCAGCTGGAAGAAATCTCCACTTTGGGTCTCTGACTCATGAAGTGAGGGAAGCTGTGAAAGGCAGGGCTCAGTAGAAGTTCCTGGAACTTCCTCTCTACCCCTGATAGCAAACTGAAAGCGATTCTCTCTCTCTGGGGAAAGTTCAGAGAATGAAGAAGGCTGAAATATACAGAGGGGATGATTGCCATCGCATTCCCATTTAACTTGTCTGTTTGCCCTGGGCAGACATATGATGAGTCTGGAAGAATGACTGGGTTCTTCATCTACTTCACCAGGGAAGTAACTCCTACTGCAGCAGCCATCCCAGATCAAGTATTTTTACTGGAGTAACTCAGTATGGCACTTGGTATGTAGCCATTGACCTAGATATTGCCTTTTTGCCCAAACCAAGTTGTGAAGACCATCAAAATAAGTTTTCCTTTACCTGGAAAGACCAACAATACATCTTCACAGCAGTTTTTATTTATGTATGGATATATTTATTTATTTTTGGCTGCCGTGGGCTTACGTTGCCACTTGCAAGATTTCTCTAGTTGTGGCAAGCGGGGGCTACTCCCCGTTGCGGGGCACGGGCCTCTCACTGCGGTGGCTTCTCTTGCTGTGGAGCACAGGTGCATGGGCTTCTAGTTGCAGCCCGTGAGCTCAGTAGTTGCAGCCCGTGGGCCCAAGGTCTCGTGCTCAGTAGTTGTGGTACTCGGGCTTAGTTGCTCTGCAGCATGAGGAATCTTCCCAGCCCAGGGATTGAACTCATTTCCCCTGCACTGGCGTATGGATTCTTATCCTCTGTACCACCGGGGACATCCCTTCTAGGATTTTAGAGTAAATCTATGCCCTCTTTTGCGTAGAACACTTTCTTTTTGAGCAACAGTTTCTAGTTTTCTACTGAACTGTGGTGAAGAGACTACAGCAGGTGACCATGCTGCCTGAGACCCCCATTTAAGATTCTCCTGACACAGCTAGCTGTAAATTTAACTTTGTGCAGCAGCAACCTATCATCAGATAGAAGTGGTGTAAAAGAGACCACGCTTGGGCAAGTCTGGGAGATATGAGTAAGCTGTCTGAATCAGTGATTCAGACTCCTGCTTCATTGCCTCCTCTTCCTCAAATCTTGCTGATGGCTTTGTGGGGAGTGCCTTATGGCCAGTTAGCTGGGAAATACAGACTCAAGCCTGGTGTACAGGTGCTGCTCCATGATATGACAGTACCACCTCCAAATAGAAGACTGCAGCATTAAAAGACCATCGGGGGTGACCCTGAAGGACAGTGGTAATGGAAAATCTTTTTAGTGGGTAGAACTTTGAGCAGTATATTTGGTTGTCTATTTGGGGATTAGACATGGCCGGAAGTAGGAAGGCAATGGCACCCCACTCCAGTACTCTTGCCTGGAAAATCCCATGAATGGGCTGCAGTCCATGGGGTTGCTAAGAGTTGGACACGACTGAGCGACTTCACTTTCACTTCTCACTTTCATGCATTGGAGAAGGAAATGGCAACCTACTCCAGTGTCCTTGCCTGGAGAATCCCAGGGATGGGGGAGCCTGGTGGGCTGCTGTCTATGGGGTTACACAGAGTCGGACATGACTGAAATGACTTAGCAGCAGCAGCAGCAGAAGTAGGAATCTACACAGATTTACGAGCAGTTGTTAATGGTATGGTTTGGCTGGATGGTCAGGACTTGGAAGGAATGGGATTGGAAAATTGTTGACAAAGAATTCTGGGGAAGAGGTATGAGGATGGGCTCTTCAGGATGGGTACAGACTGTGAACATTTGTGTCCCACATGAATGCTCACCAATGGGCATCTGCTGTCCTGGAGGCTTTCAGTTACCAAAGGAACAGTATGCCTGCTTCATGGTTATCAGTCACCCTGCTTACCTAGCTGTCCCTTTTCCTGTCCAGTGGTACTGTGAATAAAGTGTCCTTAGTGGCAGGAATGGAGGACATGCATG
This sequence comes from Capra hircus, assembly GCF_001704415.2. NCBI lineage: Eukaryota > Metazoa > Chordata > Mammalia > Artiodactyla > Bovidae > Capra > Capra hircus. The sequence goes on from NC_030809.1 coordinate 11,747,287, forward strand.
GGCTCAAAAACATGAATTTCCCCTTACTAATGCCGACAAAGGTCCATATAGTCAAAGCTATGGTTTTTCCAGTAGTCATGTATGGATGTGAGAATTAGACCATAAAGAAGGCTTGCTGCTAAGTCGCTTCAGTTGTGTCCAACTCTGTGCGACCCCATAGACGGCAGCCCACCAGGCTCTGTCGTCCCTGGCATTCTCCAGGCAAGAACACTGGAGTGGGTTGCCACTTCTTTCTCCAATGCATGAAAGTGAAAAGTGAAAGTGAAGTCACTGAGTCGTGTCCAACTCTCAGCGACCCCATGGACTGCAGCCTATCAGGCTCCCCCGTCCATGGGATTTTCCAGGCAAGAGTACTGGATTGAGGTGCCATTGCCTTCTCCTAAAGAAGGCTTAGCACTGAAGAACTGATGCTTTTGTACTGTGGTGCTGGAGAAGACTCTTGAGAGGCCCTTGGACAGCAAGGCGGTCAAACCAGTCCATCCTAAAGGAAATAAACCCTGAATATTCATTGGAAGGACTGATGCAGAAGCTGAAGCTCTAATACTCAGACCACCTGATATGAAAAGCTGACTCACTGGAAAAGACCCTGATGCTGGGAAAAACTGAGGGCAGGAGGAGAAGCGGGCGACAGAGGATGAAATGGTTGGATGGCATCATTATCTCAATGGGCATGAGTTTGAGCAAACTCTGGGAGATAGTGAAGGACAGGGAAGCCTGGCGTGCTGCAGTCCGTGGCGTCACAAAGAGTCGGACACGACTGGGAACAACAACAACAATGGCTGCCTTGGATATCGCCACTGCTGGGCGCTCAGTCCTTAAGTAGAAAAGACCAACGTGAACCTATGAAATGGCACCTTTCCCTGGATACGCCAGCTGTTTACCTGGTGGCAAGTTGACTTCATTTTATCTCCTCTATCATGTACAGCACAGAGATACTTCCTTACTGGAAAATATATATTTTTTTCTGGATATAAATATGCTGTCTCTGTAATGTTTTTGTCCACACCATCATCCAAGTACTTACAGCATACCACCATCATGGTATTCTACCCAGAATTGCCTTTTCTCAAAGAATTCATTTTGTAACAAAGAAAGTGGAGCAGTAGGCACATCCTCATGAAATTCATTAGTTTTTACAATATAACTCATCCCCTGGAAGTGAATGGCCTAATTGAAAGGTGGAATGACATATTGAAGGCTCAGGTAGGGCACCAGTTGGCAGACAAATCCTGAAAGGATGTAATATATGCTTTGAATCAGACACCATTGTATAAGGCTGCCTCCTTCATCATTAGAATACACGGATCCATTAATCAAGGTGTGGAAATGGGAGTGTTCTGTGTCAGCCAAGGTCCAACCAGGAGACGGAAACTACATTAAATTAACTAAAGGGGAACAAGAAAGAACTCTAAAGAACACCACTAAGCTGGAAGGAGTGTATGCAAGAAATAAAACTTGAGAGGGAGGGAGGATCCTCCCCAAGAGTGGAATTCAGATCCTTGGACAGAGCGTGGATGTAGCCCATTGGATGGCAGAAAAGTTCACTGGGTTGCCAGGGCAGAGGTGATCTGGCTCTGCAAGCAGGCCAAGGTTAGTGGGCAGAGAGTGGCCTGCTGGGGTGCTGATGTATTTCTGAAGTTGCCTGTGGGTAACTGCTGTTGAACTCCCTGAGAAGCCCACTGAAGAACTGGCTGCTAAGAAGTTTCCCACAGAATTGGGATTAGGTTTGGGATTAGGGAGGACTGGGTACATTCTTGGAAATGAGCTGGGGTTCCCATTAACCTTGCCTTTGTGAAGCCAGCTGTGCAGCTGCTGCTGATATCACAAGGGGTGTGGTCTCCTAAGTGTCCTGCCCCCAACCTGGTGCTGCAGGAGCAAGAAGAAGCAGAGGGCAGTGAAATCAGATAGCGTGTCCTGTATACTACCAGTGCCATCTATTGACAGTGATCAACATCATGCTTGTAAGGACAACTATTCCAGTATCACGAGCAGGCCCTCAAGGGTGGATTTGGAGCTGGGAAGCAGTAAATAATGACGGGCACGTCTCACTCATTCTCACACATTTGCAGAATTGTTGCTTCTTGTTGTAGCAAAGTTGAGCTCTTCCACCTTGGAGATCTTTTTTCCTGAGAGGGCATACCAGAGGATACCATGATGGTTCCAGTGAACAGAAGGAGGAGACTGCCATGTAGCTATTTGAGATCTTTGTGTCATTGAACAAACACCAAAGCCAAAGAAGGGTTACTCTACTGGACAGAAGGATTGATCCTGATTCAGTTCAGTCACTCAGTCGTGTCTGACTCTTTGCGACGCCAAGGACTGCAGCATGCCAGGCTTCCCTGTTCATCACCAGCTTCTTGAGCTTGCTCAAACTCATGTCCACCTAGTCGGTGATGCCATCCAACCATCTCCTCCTCTGCTGTCCCCGTCTCCTCCTGCTTTCAATCCTTCCCAGCATCAGGGTCTTTTCCAAGGGGTAATTGGGTTGCTGCTACACAGTGAGAGTACAGAAGACTATACTCAAGGACTGTCTGGGGCGCCTCTTAATACTTCCACATCCAACTGTAAATATAACTGAAAAACTTAAGCAACACAAAAAAGCAGAATAATTGAGGAGTCATACCATTCAAGAATGAAGTTTTGGTTCACTCTTCCTTTAAAAAAACAAAAACGAAAACAAAACTCCAACTAGCTGAGGTTCTGGCTGAGGGGGGGAGGAAATGTGGAACAGGTAGCAATAGATATTAATATAAATTATAGCTTGACTAGTTACAGAAATGAGGACCAGAGTAGCTCTGTTGGTTATGTTTCTAAGTTAATGTCCGTATGGTAACCATTTTCTTCTCTCCTTCCTCCTGTTATTATCTATAATAAGTCATTGGAGGTTTACTGTACAATTTAGTCTGTAGGAAACAGCATGTCCAGTGTGACTGTGCTGTATTTGAGGAGTCATTCATATAGCCAGTGATGGAGACACTGACATTGGAGCTATAGATCTCACGTCAAGGCAGGTGTGAGAACCTCTGTGTTTGGACAGGGGATAACTGTGCCCTGTTAGGTGGTAACAGGGCGGTTACCAGTGGGAGCTGCAGAGTGCATGGGAGGGTTTGTGGAAGCTGGTTGGCCCAAGGCAAGAACTGCGGCAGCTGTCACTTCATGTTCGCTCAGCTCCACGTCTACCCTTCTTTGCTCTGCTTTGTGATGCTGGAGCTGGACCCTGTTAACATTTCTTTCAGCCAGCCGGTGCAATGCCAATATCTGTCAATAGAGGGCACTGGAGGGATGCTGCCAGGCGATGGCATGAAAAGCCGCTTTTCTGGGTTCAGACCTCCTTCAGTGTGGGAGCTGCCCGGTGGCACTCACCTGAGCAGCCACTGGCGACCAGCTCCATGGCGATGCCCTCCTCACCCAGCAGCCACTCTTCCAGACCAGCTTCAGCCACACTCTCGGACATTGCTAGAGGTAGTAAAATTTCCCTACCTTTGCTGTTCTCTGCTCTTTACTATCCTTTTTACTCCTTTTAGTAGATAACGCTTTTTTCTAATTAACACTTATTTACAGTAAATTTTCCATGTTCAAATGACTTGTGTGGTCTCTTCCTCCTGAACAGACCCTGACTCAGTACACTCCACGCTGGTTTCCTTTGCTCTCTTCATGTCAACCTTTCGGAGATTTGAGTTCTCTTTTGTTCTTAAATTTTTTTCTTTTTTTAAAATTTGGTCGTGCTGGGTCTTAGTTGCAGCATGTGGTATCTAGTTCCTGACCAGGGATCAAATCCCCTGCACTGGGGGCATGGAGTCTTAACGACTGGACCACCAGGAAGCCCTCCTTTCTGTTCTTATCTTGGCCTTTCTTCTCACCTCTGCCTCTTTCAGATCCATCTTGAACAACCAGCCACTGTACAAGGACAAGGATGTAGGATCCTCTAAGGACGTCTTGCCAAAGGATGGAATTTCGCAAAACTGGTAGTCTGGAAAGAGCCTGGATCTTGGGAGCAGGCTGCCTGGGTTGCAGACCCAGTGCAGCCTCTGAGCCATGTATTTCACATGGGAAAATGGAGCAGAGGTTGTGATAAATAACTACTCACACATCTCTAATCAGCTGTCAAAGGTTTTCTGCCGGCTTCAGCTCCCATTATTTTGTGTGTTCCTCTTGGGACCCTTTGTTCACATGGTGTGACTGGATAGGACTTCTTATTCCAGTTAGGACAGTGGTTCTCAATTGGGGCAGTTTCGCTTCTGAGAAGACATTTGGTCGTCACAATGGGTGTGTGTTTCTGCTGCCGGCCTCCAGTGGATAGAGGCCAAGGATGCTGCTAACATCCCATAATGTTCAGGACAGTTCCCCACAATAAGGAGTTATCTGCCCCTAAATGCCAGTAGGGCTGAGGCTGAGAAGTCCTGAATAACATATAGAAATGGAGGCCCCAAAGAAGGGAGATGATTTGCCTAGGGTGGCACAGAATGTGGGCTGCGGAACTCACATGACAGCCCAGCATCACCCATTCTTTTTGGTTCAAGGACAGCAAAGGAGATAGGAAGCCAGTAAGTCCTGTCCCCTTGCCTTGAATCCTGTGTGCCTGCAGGGGGCTGGCATTCTCTTCTTGCCACCCTGCCCTGCCAAATCCCAGCCATTTTCCAATGCAGCCATCTGCTTTCTCAACTTTTGTTCTGCTCTGCCAGGAAGCCATCAAGAAAACTGTACTCAATGAGTACTGGCAACACTGCCAGGGAGTAAGTGCCAACATGAGCTGGCTCCAGCACCGTCCATCCTTCTGGCCTTCCCGTAGTCTGCTCTACTCCCCTCCCTTCAAGTACTGTTCAAGTCCTCCACCTTCACAAGCCCTCGCCCATCCCAATCATCAACCCTTCGCTCCCAACAGGTACCTGAGTTTCTTGGGTAGGTACTCCCTTTGCTCCTACAGCTAAACCTATTTTCCCTCAGCTCAGGAAAAGCATTCTTAACCAACTCAGGAACAGAAAATATTCTCTTCTGATGGAAAGCATCCCTTCCCATCCCCTGGATCCATTCCTTTCTGCATTTTCCAGGGCTTGTCCCTATTGAGTATTTTCTGTCTCTCACATTTGTCAACTTCCCCAACTCTACTACCTACGGCTTCCCTGCATAAAGGCTGCTCAAATCTCCCCCATAATTAATTTTAAAATAAATTATTTTCTTGAAACCCTCTGGCGCTTTAAGCCACTTTGGTGGCTCAGATGGTAAAGAACTTGCCTGTATTGCAGGAGAGCTGGGTTCAATCCCTGGGTGGGGAAGATCCCCTGGGGAAGGGAATGGCTACCTGCTCCAATATTCTTGCCTGAAGAATTCCATGGACTGAGGAGCCTGGCCGGCTATAGTCCATGGGTTCACAAAGTGTTGGACACAACTGAATGACTAACATATTCCCATCCATATACTCTTCAAGTCGCCTGGATTAGCCGCTCCCCACGCCTACTCCAGCTGCAAAACTCCTAGTCACGCTTCAAATCCAGCTCAAATGTCAGCTTTTCGAAGAAGCTGTAGCAGATGCTATGATCCCCCACCTCACCACCACACCTCCCTGACTTTCTGAATTCTTCTGCAGCTACAGAAATTTCTGGGCCTGCTGACAGCTTCCCACCCAAGTGACTGCATTTCTTTTCTTCTTTCCTCAGAAGGCCCCCAGCAGGACTGAGCCTGCGCATGAACCCAGGCTCCCTGGCCTCCTCCCTGCCCTGCTCGGCCTCTCCATGTCCTCACGTGTGCTCCTGGGGCTCACCTCCCAGACGAACCACTGGCACTAGAGACCTTGCCTCAGGGTCCAGTTGGGAGCCCCCACCCTAAGACCCACGCCTGCCCAACCTGCCCCCCAAGAAAGTTCAGTGTTCCCTCCTTCTGTTCCCTGGGGTCTCTTACTGTACTTCTTGAGGCAGAGCCTCTGTTTCCTGTACCAGACTGTCAGCCCCACCAAGGGTAAAGGCAAGCTCTTCATCACCCCTGTGTCTCCTTCACCTGGCACATTACCCGGCCCATCACCAGCCAAGAAGTTTGCTGAGTGAGGGAGTGAGAAAGTAACTGGGTAAATGATGGACATGAATCTCGAAGGCACCTACCCTGGATGACAGACCCTGTGAAGTGAATTATCCCATCAGTGTGGCCCCCTCCACCCCACCTTCTCCTCTCCTGTCAGGGGGTCTATCCCTGCTCCCTGTCCCCCTGAGGGTCCTGAGGCCCCTCCCTCTGCCATCAACACCCTTTCTGTTCTCTATAATGCTATTGCAATCAGTTCCTAGGAATCTGTCCACCAGGAAAAGTCCTCATTGAGGGGCGTGGGTCTCTTGGTGGGAGAGTCCGACTTCAGTTAAATAAAGGTTCTGGGAACCTGGGGAGATGCTATTATAATGTGACATAATTCAATGTCGCTGTCTAGCAGATGTCACATTGGAGGGATGAATTTGTCCCAGCTGGACTCCCGAGCCCATTCAGAAGTACTCAGATCAATGACTTGCTGCTTCTGATGTGAACAGCCCCAGGAAATGTTAATTTCTACAAATCAACTTATTCAGCCCAAGTGCATGGAGCTGAGTTTCCAGCAGGACGAAATAAAATCATTGCTGGGGAAGTGAAGCAGCTGCTGCCAAGACAAGAGGTCATGAAGACCATGTCCAATTTTGAAACCCCTGGAGGAACGGGATGCTCTGAGTACATCCGGAATACCTGGGGAACTCAAACTCAGTGACCTGGTTCTGTCATACACATAAGAAAACCGAGGAGCCCAAAGGCAAAGAAGAGGCTGCCCAAGGTCACACACAGTGAGTTGGTGGCAGACGTCAGACTCCTAAGTCTGAATCCACACAGATCTGCCCCCAACAACCCCCCAACTTCTCAGAAGACCAGGAAGGATGGACGTCATGATGAAACTAAAACCCAAACCAACCAAACAAAAAACCACAAACACTTGGACAGACTCACAGGTTGTGCCTGCCATTTTATTATAGACACTGACCTGAAGATTAGAGACTCTGGGATCAGATGCTGGTTTTGCCTCTTTCTGGCTGGTGACCCCTCTCTGGGTTTCAGTTTCTTTATCTGTCAAATAGAAGATTAATGACCTCTAGAATCCTTCAGCTTCCAAAAATCACTTTAAGCCTCAGTTTCCTCATGTAAGGGGTACAATGCTCTTCTTCCTAGGGTGCTATGAGAATTGCTTGATGTCCAGAAGCTCCTTGACACAGTCGTGTGAAAGTGACCTCAGGGCCAGCGTTACCATCACTCCCACATCTGCAGCAAGGTGATGCTGAGGACAGAGCTAGTTCCGCATCTAATCTGTAGAAGGAGAGAAGGGAAACCCATGTGGTCTCCCAGGTGGCCCTGGAGCCAGGGAAGGGGTTTAAATCTGGATTCCCTCCCCACCAGGTGAGGTTGTCTCTGAAGCCATTTCCCTCTTGCTGTCACAGCAAGTGGTGTGGAACATCAAATCTCAGGGTGCCTGTTGAAAGGGATCTTGGCAGGGCTGGGCTGTAGGCAAAAGCTGAAGGAAGGGGAAGGGAGAAAGTGTGATTTACAAGCCGGTGGGGAGGAACAGAAAGGGGTGAAGGGAAGAGGAGGCGAGGAAGAAGAGGGCAAAGAGGAGAAGGGGTATCTGGAGGGGGTGACTATTTCCTTTCAATGGTGCAGAATGCAAGCAGAAAGCGTGGGCTCTAGAATCAGAAAGACCTGACATCAAAGGCCTGCTCATCTACTCACCATATTGAGGGACCCTGCACTAGTCATTCAACCGTTCTAAACCTGTTCCCGCACCTGTAACATGGGGATAAGAGTGGTGCCTCTTTCTTAGGGATAATCTTGGCAAAGTGCTTGGCACCACACCTGACCCAGAATAAGTTTTCAATACACGATAACTAGGGTGGCCACATAAGCAGAGCAAGTAGCTGTAAATCTACAGATTACTGTGTTCTTCAGAAGGGATGCAGAATCCATCCCAGCGACTGTGGATACCGGAAGACGAGAGCCTTGGTCAAGTAGAGGAGCAAGTGGGTTTGTCCAAGTTGACAGAAGCCTGAAAAAGCACAGAAGCTCAGGTCACACAGGCAGAGAAATATAGTTAACACATATTTATTGTGCTGATTATAGCAGGAATTATTTTTATCTGGTTAACAGCAATCATATTAGGAAGGACAATTCATGTGCTAATGATGGCTAAATTGATTAAAATAATAAGAAGGCAGATTTAAAGTCATTAGATCAACCAGGAAGAAATGTCAATGTCAATGATGATCGAATGACTGTCATATGTAGAAACAATGGGTGTGATGTTAGAGAGAGGGGAGAGGGGGTGACAAGGCATTGACCATATACAGACACCCTGGGCACTCACTGGAGTCAGCATTGATATCAAACAAGACGCAGCAGGTGAAACAACATCCCCCCAGATTCCCCAGTGGGTGAGTGGCGCCCACACTCCAACCCTGATGTCTGAAGCTGAGGCTCTGAGCACCTGTCAGAGTTGATCAGCACCACATCTCCAGGCTGGAGTTTCCCAGGAGTCAAAGGCCTAGCAAGACTGAGGGGCAGAGCAGCTGAGGACTGAGGGGCCGGGGGGAGGGGACCTTCCGTGCAATCCTGATGGGCTGGACGGGAAGTAGAACCATGGATAATGCCTGCCAGAAGGAAGTATGCACTGAGCTGTGGGTTTTCCAGCTTCCTGGGGTTACGAAATCCTTGTAGGCTTTCCCCACGGCACCCACCAAGAGGGGAACCCTTTTCTCGGGGATGACAGAGATTTCTCTTTTTAGCATGTCTACCTGGGGGCATCTGGTCCCATCACTTCATGGGAAAAAAATGGGGAAACAGTGGAAACAGTGGCAGACTTTATTTTGGGGGGCTCCAAAATCACTGCAGATGGTGATTGCAGCCATGAAATTAAAAGATACTTACTCCTTGGAAGGAAAATTATGACCAACCTAGATAGCATATTCAAAAGCAGAGACATTACTTTGCCAACAAAGGTCCGTCTAGTCAAGGCTATGGTTTTTCCAGTGGTCATGTATGGATGTGAGAGCTGGACTGTGAAGAAAGCTGAGCACCAAAGAACTGATGCTTTTGAACTGTGCTATTGGAGAAGACTCTTGAGAGTCCCTTGGACTGCAAGGAGATCCAACCAGTCCATTATAAAGGAGATCGGTCCTGGGTGTTCTTTGGAAGGAATGATGCTAAAGCTGAAACTCCAGTACTTTGGCCACCTCATGTGACGAGTTGACTCATTGGAAAAGACTCTGATGCTGGGAGGGATAGGGTGCAGGAGGAGAGGGGGATGACAGAGGATGAGATGGCTGGATGGCGTCACCGACTCGATGGACGTGAGTTTGAGTGAACTCCGGGAGTTGATGATGGACAGGGAGGCCTGGTTGTGCTGCGATTCATGGGATCGCGAAGAGTTGGAGACGACCGAGTGACTGAACTGAACTGAACTGAAATTTAACACATTTAAATAATTAATTAAAATTTGTTTTTATTAAATTTTCTTCCAGTTCTATTGAGATATGGTTGACATGCAGCACTATATAAGTTTAAGGTGTACAGCATAATCACTTGTATATACCATGAAATGATTATCATGATGTTTAGTGAACATTCATCATCTCATATAAATACAGAATCAAACAAACAGAAAAAAATGTTTCCTTGTGATGAGAACTTAGGATTTATTCTCTTAGCATACAGCAGTGTTATATTTATCATACTGTACATTACATCCTTAGTGTTTATTCATCTTATAACTGGAAGTTTGGAACTTTTGACTGCCTTCATCCAGTTCCCCCTCACCCTACCCCGTGCCACAAATCTGATCTCTTTTTCTATGAGTTTGTTCATTTGTTTTTGAAGTGTAATTGGCCTACAACACTATGTTAGTTCCTGTTATACAGCATAGTGATTTGCTATTTTCATACATTTAAAAATTATCATGGAATGATTACATTTTTGAACTGGGATAAAATTTCAGCTAAACATTTGCCCTATATTTTCCCTCTTGAATAACTGGTTTATGAGATGCCAATTGTTTAATATGAGAGATGTATCATCTCAGAGAATCTATTACATGCAGTCAGTCAGATACATACCCAAGCATGTACACACACACACACACACACACCTTAGGGTTTCTTGCTTCTTCAAGAATCCAGGATGGTTCTTAGGAAGTTGAAAAAAGTCTCAAAACTCAACAAAACATTTACCCTGAAATTTGTGAATGCCAACCACAATTGCTCTAATCTTGTTCTCCAGCTTTCCTCGTTAACCTCCATCACTACCTTGCCCTGAGGATTCTGTCTCCTGAACTGAAGGGTAAATAGTAAGGAATATTCACTCCCCAGCCCTTAGGGTTGCTCAGCTTCTTGAGATTTGAGCCTGCCCTCTTCATCCCCTTCCACAAGATAGAGATAGATTAGAGACTTAAAGATCTGAATTTACCTGTTGAAATATTTAATCCTGCTTCAGCACCATGGACAGATCCCTCCAACAGCCCCGCCCCGCCCTCCAGTCTGCCCCAGAGAAGCAGGAACTGGAAGTTTCTTGCTAATTGGCATGACATGGGAACACCCAGGTTACCAAAAGGTCTGAATGCAGACAGTGCTTCATCCAGACCCCAAACCAGGCTAACAGGTTCTTTGAATTCTCCAATTTAATATTTCGAAAATATGCATATTTTGCTACCTATATTATACCCATGATTGTTTTAATACAAAATATAAGGACTTCCCTGGTGGTCCAGTGGTTAAGAATTCGCCTTGTAATGCAGGGGATGCGAGTTCGATCCCTGGTTAGGGAATTGAGGTCCCACATGCTGCAGAGCAACTACCAATAAGCCTGAGTGCTCTGGAGCCCATGTGCCGCAAATACTGAGCCCGCATACCACAAGTGGAGAGTCCACGTGCTGCAGCGAAAGATCCCGCACGGCGCAACAAAGATGCTGTGTGCCGCAACTAAGATGCAATGCAGCCAAAGAAATAAATGTTAAAAAAATGCAAAATACAAAACAATGGTATTTCTCATGTACTAGAGTAAAACTGAAACAGAGGGAAGATGTCCTATGCCTATCTTATGGCTTCTTGTACTGCTAGGCACACCTGAAAAATTCCTCTGGCAAGTGTATTGTGTGTGTGTGTGTGTGTGTGTGTGTGTGTGTGTGTATGTGTGTGTGGTGGGGTACAGTGCTCACAGGATGAAGCTCAAGACACTCACCTTGGAATTCACACCATCATCTGCTACTTCCTCCTTTTCCTCTACCACTTTCTTTGCCACCCCACCCTCACATCTCACACAAGGGCTACATACACAGACACATGCCACACATACATAGGATCCCACTGAACCCCTGACTCCCCTTCAGTGCTCTCTGAGTTGTAGCTTTTCTTCCTTGGAGAAGGTGATTCCCTCCATCCCTGCCTTCTCTGAGCCTGCCTGTGAATACAGACATATGTGGTACCCTCTGAGATGCAACCCGTGCCACCCAGCAAAGGAATAAACCTAGACTGATCTTCTGCCCACCCAGAAACCACCCCCCGCTCCCCACAACCCATCTCATTGATTTGTTTCACTCTTCGACTCTTGTTAAAACATAGGCTCTTCATCATTGCCTGCAATGAGCAGACTGAGGAAAGAGTCTTGGAGCTTTACTGCCCCAGGTCAGCTGCAGCTGGAAAGTAAAGGGTTGAGCTTTTGGGGGATTTCTTTTCTCACTCTACAGATGAACTGTGTTTCAGTGAGCCTTCAACAGCACTAGAGATTCTGTGTGAGCTGAACCGTGCAGGTTGTATGCTCAATCTCCCCCAGTGAAATCTCTTTCTGCTGCTGTAAGATGGGGCGGGGGTCTCCAGGAGGCGTTTTGGGTGAACAGAGGAACAACTGGTCTCTTACATATGAGGTTAGAGCTGGAAGGTACAGCTCCCGTACTGACTGATCAACAAGCCAGCTGATACCTGCTCTGGCCAGGGTTGCTCTGGGTTCTGGGGCTGCTTGGACATTGCCCCAGAGCTCAGTCTAGGGGCTGGTGGGTGAATCACAAATGGAAGATCAGAGAGGGAGTATGATTCACACAGAGCCCCACAGTCAGGCAACTGGCTGGCTTAGGATGGAACCCAGGACTCCAGACACCTGGGCTCCCTGAACAGGAGCCAGGGCAGTGACGGTTTTTCAGTCACCAAGTCATGTCTGACTCTTTGCGACCCCATGGATAGCAGCACATCAGGCTTCCCTGTCCATCACACATAGGGCAGTGATAGGGGTCAGGAGATATTTTCTTGGGAAAGATCTTGACTCCTAAGTACTATTCATGGAGATGGAATCAAAGAGAAATGGGATCTGACCATCTCCACCCTACTCCAGGTTGTGGCACCCCTTTTCCAGTTCTATCCAAGTCTCTCCTCCAGAAATGCCCTGCTTCAGTTAGGAACTTTTTACTTGAAGGTAACGATGTACTAAGTCACTTCAGTTGTGTCTGATTCTTTTTGACCCCATGGACTACAGCCTGCCAGGCTCCTCTGTCCATGGGATTCTCCAGGCAAGAATTCTGGAGTAGGTTGCCATTCCCTTCTCCAGGGGATCTTCCCGACACAGGGACTGAACCCATGTCTCTTATGTCTCCTGCACTGACAGGCACAATAAATGGGTTAAACAAATGTGGGAGCTTGCTGGCTCAGAGAACTGAGACCCATAAGATAGGTCCAGTCAGGCTCCATTTCTCTGACATTTTCTCCTCCAGCTTCATCTTTGCCCCTGGCTCCTCACCCCCTCACTCCGTGGAGCCAGAACGCCCTTCTGGGAGCTCTCTTAGAGCGGGGAAAGTGAGAAGTGTTAGTTACTCGTTTGTGTCAGAGTCTTTGTGACCACATGGACTGTAGCGTGCCAGGCTCCTCCGTGGAACTCTCCAGCCACTTCCTCCTCCTGGAGATCTTCCCCACCCAGGGATCAAACCCAGGTATCCTGCATCGCAGGCAGATTCTTTTACCATCCGAGCACCATGGAAGACCCTCAGAGGGGAGAGGTGAATCCTTTTCCCAAAAGCCCAGCAAGCGTCTCCCGTTTCAATTGCCTGAGCTGGGTCATGTGCCCTGCCCTGAATCGATCACCTACCAGCAGGATGGAGTAGGCTGGTGGCTTAAGCCAATCAGGCCCCACCTCTGGTTCAGTTCAGTCACTCAGTCGTGTCCGACTCTTTGCGACCCCATGAATCACAGCATGCCAGGCCTCCCTGTCCATCACCAACTCCCGGAGTTCACTCAGATTCACGTCCATCGAGTCAGTGATGCCATCCAGGCCTCTCATCCTCTGTTGTCCCCTTCTCCTCCTGCCCCCAATCCTTCCCAGCATCAGAGTCTTTTCCAGTGAGTCAACTCTTTGCATGAGGTGGCCACAGTACTGGAGTTTCAGCTTTAGCATCATTCCTTCCAAAGAATACCCAGGACCGATCTCCTTTAGAATGGACTTGTTGGATCTTCTTGCTGTCGAAGGAACTCTCAAGAGTCTTCTCCAACACCACAGTTCAAAAGCGTCAATTCTTTAGCACTCAGCTTTCTTCACAGTCCAACTCTCACATCCATACATGACCACTGGAAAAACCATAGCCTTGACTAGATGGACCTTTGTTGGCAAAGTAATGTCTCTGCTTTTGAATATATTATCTAGGTTGGTCATAACTTTCCTTCCAAGGAGTAAGAGTCTTTTAATTTCATGGCTGCAGTCACCATCTGCAGTGATTTTGGAGCCCCCCAAAATAAAGTCTGACACTGTTTCCCCATCTATTTCCTATGAAGTGATGGGACCAGATACCATGATCTTCGTTTTCTGAATGTTAAGCTTTAAGCCAACTTTTTCACTCTCCTCTTTCACTTTCCTCAAGAGGCTCTTTAGTTCCTCTTCACTTTCTGCCATAAGGGTGGTATCATCTGCATATCTGAAGTTATTGATATTTCTCCTGGCAATCTTGATTCTAGCTTGTGTTTCTTCCAGCCCAGCATTTCTCATGATGTGCTCTGCATAGAAGTTAAATAAGCAGGGTGACAATATACGGCCTTGACGGACTCCTTTTCCTATTTGGAACCAGTCTGTTGTTCCATGTCCAGTTCTAACTGTTGCTTCCTGACCTGCATATAGGTTTCTCAAGAGGCAGGTCAGGTGGTCTGGTAATCCCATCTCTTTCAAAATTTTCCACAGTTTATTGTGATCCACACAGTCAAAGACTTTGGCATAGTTAATAAAGCAGAAATAGACATTTTTTCTGGAACTCTCTTGCTTTTGCGATAATCCAGCAGATGTTGGCAATTTATTCCCTGGTTCCTCTGTCTTTTCTAAAACCAGCTTGAACATCTGGAAGTTCACAGATCACGTATTGCTGAAGCCTGGCTTGGAGAATTTTGAGCATTACTTTGCTGCATGTGAGATGAGTGCAATTGTGCGGTAGTTTGAGCATTCTTTGGCATCGCCTTTCTTTGGGATTGGAATGAAAACTGACCTTTTCCAGTCCTGTGGCCACTGCTGAGTTTTCCAAACTTGCTGGCATATTGAGTGTAGCACTTTCACAGCATCATCTTTCAGGATTTGAAATAGCTCCACTGGAATTCCATCACCTCCTCTAGCTTTGTTGGTAGTGATGCTTTCTAAGGTCACCTTGACGTCACATTCCAGGATGTCTGGCTCTAGGTGAGTGATCACACCATCGTGATTATCTTGAAGATCTTTTTTGTACAGTTCTGTGTATTCTTGCCACCTCTTCTTTTTTTTTATTTTTTTAAAATTTTTTATTTTTTTTAAATTTTAAAATCTTCAATTCTTACATGCGTTCCACCTCTTCTTAATATCTTCTGCTTCTGTTAGGTCCAGACCATTTCTGTCCTTTATCGAACCCATCTTTGCATGAAATGTCCCTTGGTATCTCTCATTTTCTTGAAGAGATCTCTAGTCTTTCCCGCTCTGTTCTTTTCCTCTATTTCTTTGCATTGATCGCTGAGGAAGGCTTTCTTATCTCTTCTTGCTATTTTTTGGAACTCTGCATTCAGATGCTTATATCTTTCCTTTTCTCCTTTGCTTTTTGCTTCTCTTCTTTTCACAGCTATTTGTAAGCCCTCCCCAGAGAGCCATTTTGCTTTTTTGTATTTCTTTTCCATGGGGATGATCTTGATCCCTGTCTTCTGTACGATGTCGTGAACTTCCGTCCATAGTCCATCAGGCACTCTGTCTATCAGATCTAGTCCCTTAAATCTATTTCTCACTTCCACTGTATAATCATAAGGGATTTGATTTTAAGTCACACCTGAATGGTCTAGTGGTTTTCCCTACTTTCTTCAATTTAAGTGTGAATTTGGCAATAAGGAGTTCATGATCTGAGCCACAGTCAGCTCCTGGTCTTGTTTTTGTTGACTGTTTAGAGCTTATCCATCTCTGACTGCAAAGAATATAATCAATCTGATTTTGGTGTCGACCATCTGGTGATGTCCATCTGTAGAGTCTTCTCTTATGTTGTTGGAAGAGGGTGTTTGCTATGACCAGTGCATTTTCTTGGCAAAACTCTATTAGCCTTTGCCCTGCTTCATTCCGCATTCCAAGGCCAAATTTGCCTGTTACTCCAGGTGTTTCTTGACTTCCTACTTTTGCATTCCAGTCCCCTATAATGAAAAGGACATCTTTTTTTGGTATTAGTTCTAAAAGGTCTTGTAGGTCTTCATAGAACCGTTCAACTTCAGCTTCTTCAGCATTACTGGTTGGGGCATAGACTTGGACAACTGTGATATTGAATGGTTTGCCTTGGAAACAAACAGAGATCATTCTGTCACTTTTGAGATTGCACCCAAGTACTGCATTTTAGACTCTTTTGTTGACCATGAGGGCTACTCCATTTCTTCTGAGGGATTCCTGCCTGCAGTAGTAGATATAATGGTCATCTGAGTTAAATTCACCCATTCCAGTCCATTTTAGCTCGTTGATTCCTAGAATGTTGACATTCACTCTTGCCATCTCCTGTTTGACTACTTCCAATTTGCTTTGATTCATGGACCTGACATTCCAGGTTCCTATGCAACATTGCTCTTTATAGCATCAGACCCTGCTTCTATCACCAGTCACATCCACAGCTGGGTATTGTTTTTGCTTTGGCTCCATCCTTTCATTCTTTCTGAAGTTATTTTTCCACTGATCTCCAGTAGCATATTGGGCACCTACCAACCTGGGGAGTTCCTCTTTCAGTATCCTATCATTTTGCCTTTTCCTACTGTTCATGGGATTCTCAAGGCAAGAATACTGAAGTGGTTCACCATTCCCTTGTCCGGTGGACCACATTCGGTCAGACCTCTCCACGATGACCCACCCGTCTTGGGTGGCCCCACAGGGCATGGCTTAGTTTCATTGAGTTAGACAAGGCTGTGGTCCTAGTGTGATTAGATTGACGAGTTTTCTGTGAGTATGGCTTCAGTGTGTCTGCCCTCTGATGCCCTCTCGCAACACCTACTGTCTTACTTGGGTTTCTCTTACCTTGGTCGTGGGTATCTCTTCACGGCTTCTCCAGCAAAGCGCAGCCGCTGCTCCTTACCTTGGACGAGGGGTATCTCCTCACTGCTGCCTCTCCTGACCTTGAACGTGGAGTAGCTCCTCTTGGCCCTCCTGCGCCCATGCATCCACCGCTCCTTGGACGTGGGGTTGCTCCTCTCGGCCGCCGCCCCTGAACTCGGCCGGGGGTAGCTCCTCTTGGTCACTCTTCTGCGTGGTCCGTCGCAGCCGGAGTGCTTCTGCCGCGCAGTCCCTCACAGTGGTCTTAATTTACCCATCTCTGGACTTGAGGGCAAATCATCACACCCCCTGACTGAGGAAGCCGGCAGCTCAGTCAAGGAGTGTGGTGGAATTGCTGGGAGGAGGTGAGTTGGAAGCTGGGGATGGAAGCAGCAAAGGTTGTGACAGACGGTCCCACCTGAGATGAGTGATAACATCAGTCAATGAGAAGTCTTCCCTGCCACATCGCCCATGTCCTGCCTCATGTCCAAGCCTGTTGAGAGGCATGGAGTCTCCTGTTCCCCTCCACTTTGGCTCAGGACTCCATCTGTTCTTCCTGGCTGTGCCCCTCGGCTAGGATTGTCCTTCCCCAGCCAACCCACTTCACCCTTTAGATTGTAGCCCCTGCTTCATTCACCTTTGGCAATTATGAAATGAGTTACCTCTGCTGGGGGTTCCCATTTGCTGCACCATTAAGGTCAGATTTTCTACTGCTCCCCACCCCCCACCCCCTACCCTCTACACACAGAGTTTGCCAGTTCCTTGAAGGTGTTGAAATAAATCTCTAGGCCCAAGATCAAGCTACTCCTGCCCAGGGTGCTACATCAGCATAATGAAACCCAGGTAACGTTCCACTTGACCAGAAATGCAGTGTATCTAAAAAGCCAATCCCCAAAGGCCAAGCCAGCTCTGGACTCTAGGCTTTTTCCTTGTTTCTTATTTATTTTCCCCTTTTCTCGTCCTTGTTTTATATTGGTTTTCTGCTTTTCTCTTCTTTGTTCTTTATTCTTTATCTTATAAATACTTCCTGCCTTCTGCCCCAGTTTGCAGTTCTCTGGACCCTTGAGAACACAGACTTCCTGCTTCACAAAGTGTTAAGATTTGTATCACTTACACTGTCTTCTCTAATCATTTTAAAACAAAGGTATGGACCTGGACAAGTCTTAATTAATCTCTTTATTCTCAGCCTCTAGGTACTGCCTGGTTTAGAAGAAGAAGTCAATAAATATATGTTGAATTAATGAAAATAAGTCTGTGTTGAAGACACGACTCCTGTGGAGTTGTTTGTGTTTTTACAAAGGACAAAGCCTCAAGCTTTAGGAATGAAGCTCAAATAGCAGAATTTCAGGCACCAGTAACTTAGGACAGAAGCTTCCTCTATTGTTTAGTGCCTGGAGGAGGAAGTGTCTGTCTCAGCTAGGTGGAATTTTCCATTCATGGCTCTCCAGTACAAAAACAAGCATGTGGGCTCCTGAAAACATGTGTCATGAAAACAAATGTATTTCCTTTTGGCTTTCTTGTGGAAGGAAACTTCTCCAGATCTATCAAGTTTCCTGCTCTGGCTCTGGTTGACAGAATGTTCCTTCCTGACTCCCTGTGAACTGTGAAGATGACACACTGACTGACCTGCCTCAGCTCTTTGACCCACAACCATGGAAACCTGCCAGTCAGTCCAGCTCTACCTTGTGGGGCACACCCATCCTGCAGCTCAGACACTTCCACATCAAGCCCCTTGGCCTGGCTGCTTCTCCTGAGCTGACCTGGGCCTCATCCTCACCACTGGGCCCCTTCCTGGTCCTCTGGCTGACTGCCACCACGCCATACTCCAGCTCTATGCATTAACAGTCTCTTTGCCCTTAAACCTTTCCCCTTCAGCCCACCCTCCACTCTGCCCTGGAGTGATCCTCCACAGCACAAAATTGACCAGGTCCCTCCTGCTAGAAATCTTTTCCAGGCTCCATGCTGTCCTTGGATCATGGTCTAGATTCTTTGGCCCTTCACCAGCTAGGCAGAGGAATGGACATTAACCAGGAGCACACCTTGCAAAGAGCCACCGCTGGTTTTGCACCTGCCTTTTCCTCTGCCTAGCTTCCCTGGTGCCTCAGATGGTAAAGAATTTGCCTGCAGTACAGGAGACCTGGGTTCCATCCCTGGGTTGGGGAGATCCCTGGAGAAGGGAATGGAAACTCACTCCAATATTCTTGCCTGGAGAATCCATGGACAGAGGAGGATGGGATCACAAAGAGTCAGACATGACTGAGCAACTAGCATGCTTTCCTCTGCCTGGATGCACTTCCCTCCCTATTGGCATGGAGAGCTCTTACTCACTCCTCAGGACCCAGCCTCTACACCCTCCTCTCTGTGAGCCTTCACTGAAGAGTCTATTTCTGTCTCTGTTCATGGCCCCTCGTTATTGATTCCTTGTTCTGTCTTCCTCACTAAAGTGGGAGCATCTCTAGGTCAGAAGCCAAGCCTGATTTTCCACATTCCTAGCATCTGGCAGCAGAAAAGATGTCAGTGTGTGTTTGTGGAAAGGATGAAAGAATGGACTTACTGCTGTTAAGGTAACAGCAGCAATTTATCTCTTATTTCTGGAGCCCTGCACTAGGTGATTGGCCTGCATTAATCCACTGCCGTGGCACACCTTCTTCTGAGTCTGGCACGATTATTAGGACCATTTTACAGAGGAGACACACTGGGCTCAGAGAGCTCAAGATGCAGTCCCAGGTTACAGAGTAAGGGAATGAAGGGGCTTGAACTTGAACTCAGGGCTATCTGGCTCCAATTTCTTCACTTACTGAGGACCTACTCTGTGCTTACTCTTCCTGGAAACAGAACAGAACAGACTAAGTCCCTGATCTCATGGGGTTCCTGGTGTCCGGGGTGGGGAAAGGGCAAATAACAAACACACATGCACGTGTACAAAGTGTCAGGGCTGATACGCGCTATACAGAAGCATAAAATAGAGTTGGGGGCTGTGTTAGTTTGCGTGGGCTCTCTTAATGAAATACCACAGACGGGGTAACTTAAGCAACAGAAATCTGTTTTCTCACAGTTACAGAGGCTAGAAGTCCAAAATCAAAGCGGTGGCAGATTTAGTTTTCTTTGAGGCCTCTCTCCCTGGCTTGCAGACAGCCACCTTCTTGCTGCGTCTTCCTCTGGGTACACACACCCGCTGGTGTCTCTCTGTGTGTCCCAATCTCTTCTTCTTAGAGAAGGAACAGCAGTCAGATTGGATGAAGTCCCCTCCTGACAGCCTCATTTTAACCGAGGCGCTGTCTCTAAATACAGTCACATTCTAAGGTCCTGGGGGCTAGGGCTTTAACACATGAATCTGGAGGGGGGGGCAAATGCAGGGGGTCAAGGACTGCTGGGCTGGAGTGGGTGACACTCCAAGGGATATCTGAGCTGAGACCTGAATGAAACGAAGGGACAAACCTGGTTCCACCTGAGGGAGGCAGAAGAAACAGCGCGTGCAAAGGCCCTGAGGCTGGAGTAGGCAGAGCCTGCATGACAGACAGAAGGTCATGATGGCTGTTGCTGTGTGAGTTGGGGGGAGGCGAGAGGGGTAAGGTCAGAGGGCGTGACCCCCACACACATCCCATAAACATCCTCAGAACTTGGTTGCCCAGTGTGACCGACACTTCACACCTCTGTAAGTATTTAGTTCAGTACCTGCTTTGAGCATATGAGGAAACTGAGGCTGAGGATGAGAAAGGCCGGCCCGCTCAGAGTCCCATGGTGTGTGGGTATTGGATGTCCTGCCCTATGACAGCGCTGAGCACCCTTCTTTCTGGGGCAGTGGGGGGAGTGCAGCTGGTGCTGTCAAGTGCTGCTGGGAGGGTGGGTCTGTGGACTGGGATGAGCACAATTATTGTTACTGTTACATCTGTATAGAAATGACAGCAGATCCTGCCAAGAGCCAAATGGGAGATGAGAGATTCATGTGTGGGGAGACTTGGGGCAACTGTTCCCTAGGAGGGGAGAGTAGTTCTCCCAGGCAGTGTCCTTTTGGTCAGTTTAAATAGTTTCTTCCCTGTGCCAGGCTCCACACATGGGGTGACCTCTGTCCTTCTGAACTTCTGCCAAACTGGGGATGAGGTGACCGAGGACCAGAGAGGTTGGGTCACCTGACTCAAGCACCTAGCCTGTGACTAGGAGACAGGATGTGAATTCATATCCACTGGGCTCCAGAGAATACCAGCACTAACAGTCCAGCATCCTCAGCCTCTGTCTCCTGGCCGCTACCTGCCACTCACCACCCTTGGGTAAGTCGTATTCCTTCCCTGGACCTCAGCTTTCCCATCTGGGAAATGGGAGAGACGCCCTCGGCTCTTCTGCCTTCCAGGGATGTAGTGATGACCCCTTCCCTGGGGAAGATGGATTCATGATGACATGGGTGATCGCACTGAGGACTAAGCCACACATGAGTGCTTATCAGACCCTGAGGGAAGGCCGATGGAGTGAGGGGTCTCAGCGCTGCTTCCTGAGGAGGGAGATGAGGCTCGGAGAGGTTCAGGAGTTCACCCAAGGTCACACAGCTGAGAAGCACAGAGCCAGGGCCCTAATGTCCCTGTCTAAGGATTCCTCCCTCTCCTTCCATCCTGTAGGAGCTGAGCCTCCTAACACCCTGTTCAGGAGTGACTGTTGGACAAAGTAAGGCTGAGGTTAAGGGGAACTTAGAAACAACTGGATCATGTCACTTCCCTCACTTAAAAAGCTACACTCTGAACAGGCCACTATTTGGCCACCTGATGCGAAGAACTGACTCATTGAAAAAGACCCTGATGCTGAGAAAGATTGAAGGCAGGAGGAGAAGGGGACGACAGAGGATGAGATGGTTGGATGGCATCACTGACTCTATCGACATGAGTTTGAGTAAGCACCAGGGGTTGGTGATGGAGAGGGAAGCCTGGCATGCTGCAGTCCATGGGGTCGCAAAGAGTTAGACTGAATGACTGAACTAAACAGGCACCTGTGAAGCCCTCTGTAGCAGAACCTCATCCAATCCCCATCCTCATCTCAAGCACCTCCCTCTCCTTCCATGCTCCCACCTGCTTCTGGCAGCTTCTGCTTCTTCAAGACTGACCTGACTGCCTGCAAGCTGTCCCCTCTTCCTGGAATGCTCTTCTCCCTCCTTTCCCCTCCCCTAGTCCACTCTCCACAGGGAGGACAAAAGAGGTTAAAACAAGGGCCTGATGGCATCACAAACCAGTTTAAAGCTCTCCCAACACCCCCAACTGTCTTGAGATAAACCACTACTAGACCACGTGGTCCCTCCTGACCTGGGTCCTTGTCAGTTTCCAGCCTTGTTCTAGCCACACTGGCAGCCTCTGTTCCTGGGCTGCCCCAACCTCCTTCCTGCCTCAGGGCCTTTGCTTGGAAGTTACTGCCACCAGGAGAGCTCTTCATTTTTGTCTGACTGCTGATCCTTCTGGCCTCAGTGCAAATGCTCCCTCAGGGAGGCCCTCCTCAGACCCCTAATTTAAGCCTGATTTTCTTCTTCATGTTGTTCTCTTCTCTCACTTCACAATAAACATCCCAGTTTCTGATTATATTCATTAGCTTATCTATTTATGTCTCCCTCCTCTGCTAGACCATAGGATATCTGAGGATAGGGAACATGTCATGCTGTTCAGAACAAAATAGATGCTAGGAAAACATATGGAAGGAGGGAGGGAATGAATGAACAAAGTAGGGGGTCCTCAGTCTTCTGGATGAGACAGAGATGCAGGGGTGGGGTCCCCAGGAGGGTCTGACAGGCCCCTCCTCTCCCAGCTTCCCATGTCCCCTTTGGTGACTGGTGAGCCAGCAGGGATGCTGTAACCATGGCTACATACTCCTCAGCAACCTCTCCAGTCAGGCCGATGTTTAATTCCACTCGGTTCCACTCATCATTTCTTCCAGGAAAATCATAACATTTTGACATCATCAGGGGCCTGGAGACAGGAGTGTCTCTACGCACCACTGAAATGTCAGGCTTGGCCCCCCCTCTCCCTGCCTGCGACGAAAGGCTTCCATCCAATGGAAGGTCATTTTGTACTTGTGTGTTCAGTAGGAGAGTACTGTCTGCTGTGGGAGGTGGGGAGACTCCCAGAAGCCCAAGTTCATTGAGCATCTGGAGGCTGCACCAACGCCAGCCTCCCTGTTTCTGAATAGCAGCTCTCAACAGGTGACTGGCTGAAAAACGAATTCATCTGATTGGTGCAGCTGATGGTGTTTCCTGCTGATTGGTTCCTTTTGTGATTTGCTCATGCACTGACACTTAATCTTTCCCAGTCAGTTCAGTTCAGTTAAGTTGCTCAGTCATATCTGACTATTTGCGACCCCATGAACTGCAGCACAACCAGGCCTCCCTGTCCATAACCAACTCCCAGAGCTTACTGAAACTCATGTCCATAGAGTCGGTGATGTCATCCAACCATCTCATCCTCTGTCATCCCCTTCTCCTCTTGCCTTCAATCTTTCCCAGCATCAGGGTCTTTTTCAATGAGTCAGTTCTTTGCATCAGGTGGCCAAAGTATTGGAATTTCAGCTTCAGCATCAGTCCTTCCAATGAATATTCAGGACTGATTTCCTTTAGGATGGACTGGTTGGGTTTCCTCACAGTCCAAGGGACTCTTAAGAGTCTTCTCCAACACCACAGTTCAAAAGCATCAATTCTTCGGCACTCAGCTTTCTTTATGGTCCAGCCCTCACATCCATACATGACTACTGGAAAAATGTAGTTTTGACTAGACGGACCTTTGTCAGCTAACTAATGTCTCTGTTTTTTTTTTTTTTTTTAATAAGGTTGGTCATAGCTTTTCTTCCAAGGAGCAAGCGTTTTTTAATATCATGGCTGCAGTCACCATCTGCAGTGGTTTTGGAGCCCAAGAAAATAAAGTCTCTCACTGTTTCCATGCTTCCCCATCTATTTGCCATGGAGTGAGGGGGCCAGATGCCATGATCTTGGTCTTTCAAATGTTGAGTTTTAAACCAGCTTTTTCACTCCTCTCTTTCATCAAGAGGCTCTTCAGTTTCTCTTCACTTTCTGCCGTAAGGGTGGTGTCATTTGCATATCTGAAGTTATTGATATTTTCCCCAGCAATCTTGGATTCCAGCTTGTGTTTCATCCAGCCTGGCATTTCACATGATGTACTCTGCATATAAGTTAAATAGGCAGGGTGATAATATACAGCCTTGACATACTCCCTTCCCAATTTGGAACCAGTCTGTTGTTCCATGTCCATTTCTAACTGTTGCTTCTTGACCTGCATACAGATTTCTCAGGAGGCAGCTAAGGTGGTCTGGCATTTCCATCTCTTTAAGAATTTTCCACAGTTTGTTGTGATCCACACAGTCAAAGGCTTTGGTGTAGTCAATAAAGCAGAAATAGCTATTTTTCTGGAACTTGCTTTTTCGATAATCCAATGGATGTTGGCAATTTGATGTCTGGTTTCTCTGCCTTTGCTAAATCCAGGTTGAACATCTGGAAGTTCTTGGTTCACGTACTATTGAAGCCTGGCTTGGAGAATTTTGAGCATTACTTTACTAGCATGTGAGATGAATGCAATTGTGTGGTAGTTTGAACATTCTTTGGCATTGCCTTTCTTTGGGGTTGGAATGAAAACTGACCTTTTCCAGTCCTGTGGCCACTGCTGAGTTTTCCAAATTTGCTGGCATATTGAGTGTAGCACTTTAACAACATCATCTTTTAGGACTTGAAATAGCTCAGCTGGAATTCTATCACCTCCACTAGCTTTGTTTGTAGTGATGCTTCCTAAGGTCCCATTTGACTTCACATTCCAGAATGTCTGGGTCTAGGTGAGTGACCCCATCATTGTGGATATCTGTGTTATTAAGACCTTTGTTATACAGTTCTTCTGTGTATTCTTGCCACCTCTTAATATCTTTTGCTTCTGTCAGGTCCTTACCATTTCTCTCCTTTGTTGTGCCCATCTTTGCATGAAATGTTCCCTTGGTATCTCTAATTTCCTTGAAGAGATCTCTAGTTGTTCCCATTCTATTGTCTTCCTCTATTTCTTTACACTGATCACTAAGGAAGGCTTTCTTATCTCTCCTTGCTATTCTTTCTAACTCTGCATTCAAATGGGTTTATTTTTCCTTTTTTCCTTTGCCTTTAGCTTCTCTTCTTTTTTCCGCTATTTGTAAGGCCTTCACAGACAACCATTTTGCCTCTTTGCATTTCTTTTCCTTGGGGGTGGTCTTCCCAGTCCCGGTTTATTCTAAGGCACCCCTCTCTATTGTTTATTCATCTGCCCCCCTGGTACAGGAGGCAGCCTGGCTAGACCCAGAGCCCAGGAGAAGGCCAGGGCATTATCTCTTCCAGGGCCCCTGGAGACTGTGGTGGGAGATCCAGCCTTGGCCTCCAGTCCCTTCCGATGTCCCTTTGTTTCCTGTTTCTGATCAGAAAGGCTGGAAGCAGATTCCTGCCTTTCCAAATTTTCCACTGTCTTCTGAGCCCTTTGATCTAGCCCACCCTGCCTTTGCTGACACCATGAACCTCACAGCTCACCTTCTTGGGTTGGGGGGGCATGGACGACAGTTCCATCAGGGAGACAGACCATCATTCTCCCCAGACCCTGTGAAGGGAGGGTGCATTAGCTCATTTGGAGGTGCTCTGAGGGGTCTGTCCAGACCCTTCCCTTCTCTCTTATTAACTGGATCCTCTGATATGGACACTGGGAGGGAGACAGGCCCTCTCCCTCTGAGATCACACAGCTGTAAGGACCAGCTAGGCCTGGAGTCGCTGGTGGCCATCTTCCCCCTGGTGGGGAGAAGACTTGCCTGAGATGGGTGTTGACACAGAAGGAAACAGAGCCAAGGGAAGGGAGGAAGAGGGTAGAGCCTCCGCCCTTAGTCATCCCTGTGAAGCCAGTTCCACGTTCTGTTTGTTGCAGTTCTCTGGGTCGATAAGTCCTCATACCTTTGCTCTAACTCTTTGTGCTCTGCCCTTTGCAGTAAAAGGTTCTGCCTAAAGCAAGCCAGAGTCAAGGAGCAGAGCCCTGCTCTGCAAGGGAAGCAAGGTCTGGGGCAGAGAAGTAGAGAAACTGCAGAGCAGAGATTCTGGGAACAGCGGGCTGAGTTACCAGCGAGGGCTGCCAGCTGTCAGCTAAACCAGAGGCAGAGCCCGGCTGTGCCAAGCTGGGACCCCAGCCAGATCTGCCTGTGGGGGCCCTGCTCCCCTGAGCCTGAGAAACTGTGCCTGCTGTGCTGACATGGTGGACCAGGTAGCATCCGAGGCCAAGAAATCATTACCTTCATAATATTACAGACCAGGAAACTGAAGTCTGAAGAGAGGAAGTGACTTTCCTGAGGTCACTCAGCTGGTAAGCAGCAGAGTCAGGGTGTGGACCTGGATCGAGTCCAGAAGTGGGATGATTGGATCACATGGTAGATCTATTTTTAATTTTGAGAAGAAACTCCATGCTGTATTCAATAGTGGCTGTACCAGCTGACATTCCCAGGAACAGCACGTGAGGGTCCCCTTTTCTCCATATCCTCTCAACTTCAACTGTCTACCCAGAACCCCCTACTCCAGCCCCACACACCCTTCACCTGCTCTTCTCTGCCTGTCCCCTGTCTTCTTCAGCCTCCGTCTTCTAAGTGTGGGCTTTGCCTCCCCAGCCTGGTCAGGTCGTGGGGAGTGTGTCTGCTGTTCAGACTGCAGGCCCTGGCTTTGACTTTAGTGCCCAGTTTTACTGCTATTGAAAATAGAGTTTGCAAACAGTTGCCTGGGGGCTGATTCCGCTAACAGGTCTATTTCTTTTGGCCCTTCTGGTGTTTTTATTCTCTTTGTAAAAATTTTTCTTTTGGAATAGATTTAGATTTGCAGAAAAGTTGCAAAGATGGTCCAGAGAGTTCCCATAAGCCCCATACCCAGTTTCTCCTATTATTATTTTTTAAAACATAGCAGTTTTAAAAATGAGGCTATTCAACCACAACAAGAGAGAGAAAAGGGAAAAAAAAATCTAGCTGTCTGCTTTGCCCTGAAAAATCGAAAGACCTGGCCACACTATTCTCATATAGGTCATAGCTATGATGGGACTGGGCTCCCCAGACCCTCCCAGCCTGTCCCCATCACACAGTTGGATGTGTTTGCCTTTATATCTGGCCCATTTCACTCACACGTTCCCTGCCTGTCTCCTCTTGGTGTTTGAGCCTGGGATCCTTGGTTGAGAGCACTAGCAGTTTAAGAGTCTTGAACCACAGAATCTGAGAATCAGAATCTTAGGTAGCTAGAACTATAGCATCTTAGACTTTGTGTGTTCATTCAGTAAACATCTTCTGACTGTCCCCTTTGTGCTAGGTTCTGGGAAGAGTACTGAGACAATTTTGCAGGTTGAGAACAGATTCTTTTCTTTTTGCTTTTATTTATGTGTTTATCTTTGGCTTCCCTGGGTCTTGGTTGCTGTGCACATACTTTCCCTGGTTGCGACGAGCAGCGGCTACTGTCTGGGCTTCTTGGCGCGGCGGCTTCTCTTGTTGCCGAGCACTGGTTCTAGAGCCCAGCCTCAGTAGTTGAAGTGCATGGGCTTGGTTAGCTTGCAGCATGTGTAATCTTCCTGGACTGGGGATTGAACCGGTGTCTCCTGTATTGCCAGATGGATTCTTAACCACAGGACCACCAGAGAAGTTCAGAGAATAGATTCTTGAAGCAGGAGTGGAAGCAGGATCCCAAGAGGAGAATCCTCACTTGGGCATCCTGGCTGCCCAGGCTTCATTTACCTTCCTTTTGGTGCCAGAGCAAATAGGATCCTGACCCAGACAGGCAACACACCAGGAGCGTGCAACCACTGGAACTGCAGAGTGCTCAGGAGCTGCCGTCAGGAAGAAGGCCCCGTCCCACCTCTTCTTAGAAGAAGGTAATGGCAACCCTCTCCAGTGTTCTTGCCTGGAGAATCCCAGGGATGGAGGAGCTTGGTGGGCTGCCGTCTGCGGGGTCGCTCAGAGTCGGACACGACTGACGCGACTTAGCAGCAGCAGCAGCAGCACCTCTTCTTGCTGGAGGAAAAGTGTGTGTGTGTGCGTGTGCGCGTGTGCCTGTGTGCTGACTCCCTCCCAGCAGGGACGTCTTAACTCTCTGAGCCACTTGAAGTTCATGTTCTTTTTCTGCTTGGTTTCAGCTCCAAATTCTCCCAGCAGCGGCAGCCAGGGTGGCACGGGGGAAAGAAATAACACAGGAGTAATGCTTTGACAACAACGATAATATGAATAGCCAAGGCCACTGTGTGCTGAATGATTACTAGACCCAGACCTGCTTGTTCATGAGATCCTCAAAAGAGCCCAGGGAGGTGGTTACTCACCTTTTTAGAGATGGGGAAACTTGGGCTTTGAGAAGCTGAATAACTTGCTTAAGGCCTCACAGTGGTCAAGTGAAAGAGCTGGAATTCAAACTCTTGCCAGTTTGACTCAGAGCCAGTTGTTTCTCTTCTGTGCCACTGTCCAACTCTCTTACAGTTCTGTCGATTGAGGCTAATTATAGTGTTTAAATCACTTCTTGTGGGATAAATAAGATGATGCGTGGCATATCTGACCTGTGTTGATCCTAGAAGGGAGGCTGACTTCGGTTGTCTCTTCTGGCCCTGCTAGCCTGATGGGTGATGTCTGCACAGAGGCAGATGTGTGTGTGTGTTGGGTGGTGGTGCGGGGGAAGCTGCTGTTTATTTATTTCTCACCTCCCACCTCTGCTGGAAGGAAGGAGAGCATGGGAGAGGAGGACTAGTCTAGTGAAGGTGGATGAGCTTCAGATACCTCTGAATGACTCATGGTTTATTCATTAGCTCCTTTGAAGACACCGTGCCTGACCCTTCAAACTATTCCTGAATTTTCTGTGTCCATCCAGGCAGTGTTTCTTGATGGGGACAGTTCTGAGCAGGGTTCTCCTCCCAGCTCCTTGGAGAGGCAGGGATAATTGTAACTGACTCATAGATGGAGAAACTGTGAGTTGGCACAGTGGACCCGCCCTCTCCTGACCTGGGGAGGATGCTTGTGGAGTCCCCCAGGGGAAGGTCTCGGGGGAGGTTGTGTCAGAAGGGGGCCGCCTGGAGAGGTGGACAGTCCTGGACTCGGCACTGGGCTTCCCCGGCTCTGATCTCAGCTCTGAGTCCCTGAATGACTTCTTGGGACTCTGTTTCCCCATCTGACGATGGTGGAATTGGACCAGATGACCTCTAAGGCAGTGCTGGTCTAGACTGAATAACAAATAGGAAATGATAAACCTCCAGGCTGGAAAGGGTACTAAGCTCTGTTGAGGGAGACTCAGAGTCTGGACAGGGGAGGATCATGAGAACAGGGACCTCCTGCTCCTGGAGGAAGAGCTTCAGCCCCAAGAGAACCTGCAGAGGAGACGATGGCGTAGAAGCAAAGAAGGCTGATGACGATCATGGAACACAGGGGAGCACCACACTGGGGGCAAGGTCATCCTTTATGCGTCTGCGTCCCCAACAAGCCCTGGACGTTGGGGCAAACACCCCCTTGTGCTGTGGGAAGGGTGAGACCTGGGGGTCTGAGCTGAGGGGGGCTCAGGTCCAGGGGGCAGGGCAGGGGCGATCTTGAACCTGAGTCTCTGCCCAGTGAGCCATCCTCCCCACCTGCACACAGAGGCTCAGAGGATGGGTAGGGTCTATCCTGGGGCCTGGAGAACTTGGACAGGTGTGTTGACCTGTTTCTTTCTATGCAGAACCACCCTGAGATGTGCTTGTTGATGCAAGAGGTAGTTAGTGAAGGGGGGCAGGACCAAGACAGGTAGCATCCCAACATCTCCAGTTCTTATGACAACCCCTGCAGGGTACATGGTGGTGCCCCACTTTCCACAGGAGCGATCAAGGCTCCCAGAGGTGAAGAGATGTACCCAGACTCACACAGCCTGGGAACAGAGGATCCACCCCCAGAGCTGCTGGCCCTAAAGCCCCCAGTCAGCACCTCTGAGGCCTCATGTTGGGAAAACAGCAAGATTGATGCCTGTGTCTGCGGCCAGGTCCCGCTGTTCCCAGCTCTCCCAACCGAATGGCTGGGCCAGCAAATGTTTTATTACTTAAATCAAATCCGATAAGCATTACCCCTTTGGCTGGACATTGAGAAATTGCCTTAGCTGCCAAGGTGGAAGGTGAAAGAGGAGTTGCTAGAGAAGAGGAAAAAGATCAGCGTGACAGAGGCTGGGGTGGCCTGGGGTGCAGAGAAAGACCTGAGGAGGAGGAGGCCTGGCCAGGGTTCTGGGGAGGTGGACTCCTAGGCAAGTGCTCCATCGCTGACCCCCGGGTGACCTGGGTGGGCCCATTAACCTCTCCAGGCCTGGCTCTCTTCTGCATAAAATGACTGCAGCTGCATACAGCCAGTGTGTGTGGTAGTCGCTCAGTCGTGTCCAACTCTTTGTGACCCCATGGACTGTAGCCCACCAGCCTCCTTTGTCCATGGGATTCTTCAGGCAAGAATACTGGAGTGGGGTGCCATTTCCTTCTCCAGCACACAGCCAGTGGGCAACTCTATTTCTGGAATTTTCAGGGACCCTGTCTCTGCTGGACCCTTTTACCTCCTCTGTCCTCTCAGCCTTTGCTCCGCTGGTGGGCCTGCTGGGACCCTCTTCCCCTCCTGTGACTTGTGTACCCCTGCTCATCCTCACAACCCCGCCTGAGACACCACTTCCTCCAGGAAGGCCCCTGACACCACCGGGCTGGACTGCCCATCTCGCTCTGCCCACTACCCATGTTCCCTCCCCAAGATGTTAAATCTGTCCTGCTCAGCGCTGTGTCCCCAGTGCCTAGACAGGGCCTGGCATATATTAGGTGCTTAATAAATGAATGACATTGATTTATGTATTGAGCACCACCAGTTACACACCAGATCTTAAGTGGGTCCTGGCAATCCTGTGAAGGAGGGGGAGAGAGCTTCCCTTCCTGAAACGAGGAGGAGGATGGGGAATAGATGGAGACATTAATGTGAGGAGCAACACAAGGACGAGGAAGGAGGGGGACATACGTCTCAGGTCAGGCCCAGCCTCTGAAGCAGTGACATGTGAGCTGGAATCAGCTGGACAAAGCTGGGGAATCAGCTGGACAAAGCTGGGGAATCAGCTGGACAAAGCTGGGGCTGTGGAGGAATGCACAAATGGAGAAGAGGGTGACCAACTCTTCTGGTTTTCTGGGTCCTGAGGGTCTTCCTGGGACATAAGACTTTCAGTGCTGAAGCTGGGACAGTCCCAGGTAAAACAGGATGAGCTGGCCACCTGAATGGGGACACCGGCCCTGCCTTCGGGGGGCTTGGGGTTGGGTGAGGCTGACCGGCCCAGAAAGAGCCACTGTGAATACGGTGTGGAGGGCTCAGATGGAGGTGCCGTGAGCAAGTGCTTTACCCGTGAGAACTCACTGAATACTCACAGCGACTCTGCCAGGCGCACCATCCTCCTCCCCATGCAACAGATGCAGAGACTGGTGCCCAGCACCACTGAGTAGCTTGCCTGGCCACACACCAGGGAGGGGTGGAGCCCACGGTCACCCCCGGCCTGTCACCACGCCACCCCGCTGCCCCGGGACAGTGACAGCAGCCAACAGCTGAGCTCCTCCTACACGCAGGCCCAGGGCCAGTGGTTAGGCCTCATCTCACCGAATCCTCTCCTCTGTCCTCCGAAGCGGCCGGTGTCACCACGTCTTTTCCTTCATATCTTTTGCCCCAAGAACAGACGGGAGGCTGAGGTCCAGAGCGATCAAAGGTCGCCCGAGAGCTCGAGAGGCGGAGACAGGACTTGAAGTCAGGCCCGGCCGAATCCAGAGCCTAGCACCCGATCCTGGTGACGAGGCCTGACTCCAGGACTCAGCACCCAGGTGGGTGGGAGGGAAGCTGGAGAATGCTGAGCGCGTGATGTGCTTCCTTTCACTGGGATTCTGCATTTCACAAGGGTTCTCTGACAACAGTAATGCCTTCCCCAGGACTCCCCTGTGACTCCCCTACGTGCATGGTAGAGACCCAGGGGTCTGGCAGGTGGTGGCTGCCAACCAGCCAGAATAGATCTCCCACCGAGAGATGCTGAGTGTGGCCCCTGAGCTGACGGTGAAGCGCTCCTTGACTTGCAGGCAGAGATGGAGTGCCCTGGGCTGGGCTTCCGGAGAGAGACCAGCAGATGTGCTGAAGGAAAGCAGGAGGCCTGACTCCCAGGAGACAGCATGGACCACAGAGAAACACAGGGACACTGGGGTTGTGTCTAGGGGAGAGGAGATGATGGGAAGCCTGGGGGAGTGGTCAGGTGGAAACAGTGTGTGTAATCCTGGCCTCTGCTTAATGGCTGGTGGGTGGCTCAGGAGTGAGTTGTAAATCAGCAGCTGCACAGTCTGAAAACTAATTTCCTCCCACAGTGGGAATAACAGGGTGGCAGTGGCAATGGGAGGTGGGAGAGCATGGGTGGCTTTAATGGCCACAGACGCTGGGACGGGAAGCCATTGGTCCCGTAGGCAGGGGAGTGTCTCATTCTGCCAGTGCTTCTGGAAAACGCGGCTTTAATCTGGACAATAGGCCGGAGGGGTGAGCACCTCCAATAGCCACTCTCATCACTGACTTCGGCCGTGACTCGGCTCAGAGCTGTCCATGATGCAGAGCCCGAGGAGGCCGGGTGACGGGCGCCAGGGCAGGCTGATGCAGTCCGCCGGGCCGGCTGAACCTGGGTGTGCAGAGCTGGGCCTGTGGGAGAGGCCAGGCCCCGAGGGAGGGCTGGCAGTTGGCTACTGATAAGAGCAGGGAAAGAACTGCAGGCTGAGGGCTGAAAAAACAGGCCCAAGCTTTCACACTCAAGCTGAGTTCACCCATTTCACTCCATTGGGCTGGAAGATTTGGGCAAAGCTGTGACCTTGGGGGGACTTCCTGGTCAAGGCCCACCTGCCCTACCCTTCCTGTTACCTCTTCCTTTGCTGATCCTACCAAACCCCACTCCTCTCCCCCACCCCCGAATACCCTGGGCTTCTCCACTTCCGAGCTGACCCTCATGTAGCTTCTTCCGCCTGGAATGCCGCCCCCTCATCTATGACCCATGTCCTAGCCCCTGTTGGTCAGAATTCTTTGCCTTCTTCAAATTCCAGCTGTCACGTGACCTCTGCCCCTCCTCCAGCTCCTGCTCAGATCCTCCAAAGCTGCACCTTGCCTCCCCCTCCTCTGCCCCAGGGGTGAGTGGAAAGAGCTTAAGGGGGAGCCAGGCAGGCGGCGTTTGCACCCACCTCCTTACTGCCAGGTCGTGTGACCTTGAGCGAGTCTATTCCCCTCTCTGAGGCTGTTTCCGCCTCTGTGGGATGGGGGAGGTGACATCCACTGGCCAGACTGTCACCTGACTCTCAGTGATGCACCCAACAAATGCTAGCTTGATCACCCTCTTTAAGATAGTCTTTTATTCCTCACTTTTGTCCCACAAACCTCTGACTTTAAAATGAACTTCTACAGGTAAAGTCTCTTCTTGGTTCAGAGCTTATTAATGCAGTGTCTCTCCTGCCTCGGCAGGTCCTGGGCCCTTGGGATGATCCCCACAATCTCACCTCTGCCCCTGAAAAATGTCTGCATCCTTCATGAGGCCATGAGCTGATTATAACTGGGGTTCCGTGGGGCCCAGTCTCAACTCAGTGTTGTATCCAAAGAAACAGTCCAGTGATCAACAATTTTTCTTTTGCAGGGACAATGTCTTTAATAAAGTTGGAATTTAAAAGTCACTTGGTAAAATGTTAACAAGTATAGGTTTTCTATTACATTAAAAAAGTTGATGTGCAGGTCAGAGTTGCTTCCCTGTGGAAAGAGAAGCTGTGTGTGCATTAAAACCCACAGAACTGGCCACTCCTGCCAGGCTTTTCTGAAAACGGGGCTGCTGCTTGAGAACACGTTTAAATTAAAACAACTTTTCACATATCAAATGCTGCTGCTAAGTCACTTCAGTCGTGTCTGACTCTGTACGACCCCATAGACGGCAGCCCACCAGGCTCCCCCGTCCCTGGGATTCTCCAGGCAAGAACACTGGAGTGGGTTGCCATTTCCTTCTGTGTCAAAATAATCACAAACAATTAAAATATATATTTACAATTCCAAATATTTATATTATAAATACTGTGTGCATGCATGTTACAGAGAAGGCAATGGCAACCC
Organism: Capra hircus; assembly: GCF_001704415.2. Classification (NCBI taxonomy): domain Eukaryota; kingdom Metazoa; phylum Chordata; class Mammalia; order Artiodactyla; family Bovidae; genus Capra; species Capra hircus. The sequence goes on from NC_030809.1 coordinate 11,780,914, forward strand.
ACTCCAGTACTCTTGCCTGGAGAATGCCAGGGATGGGGATGCCTGGTGGGCTGCTGTCTATGGGGTCTCACAGAGTCGGACACGACTGAAGCGACTTAGCAGCAGCAGCAGCATGTTAAGTTGATTCAGTCATGTTGACCCTATGGACTGTAGCCCACCAGGTTCCTCTGTCCTGCCAATAGGCAAGGATACTGCAGTGGGTTGCCATGCCTTCCTCCAGGGATTCTTCCCCACCCAGGGATCAAACTGAAGTCTCTTAGGTCAGTTGAATTGGCAGGCAGGTTTTTTACCACTGGCGCCACCTATTTATAATATTAATAGGTTATAATATACAAATATAATTATTTATAATATATAATATAATAACATGTTTAAATATATTTATAAATCCAAATTATAATACATAATGTATAACTGACCTCAAAAGCCATCATGGTGGTTAAGAACAAAGTTTTGAGTCATTATGGTAGAGGCCAACTCGACACATCTCTCCCGAGACGAAATTGGGAAACTGGCATTGGAACTTGCAGTTATTGGAGCGTCTACCCACCCAGGACGGTGGGCATCCTCCACGTGGCTGTCCGGCCTTGGCAGACATCCTCAGGGGCATCAGCCGGTCGTCCTGGTTCTCTCCATGGGTCTGGCCTCGGCTGCCAGCTGCCCCACCTCCCCAGCCCGCTTGGCTGTCCCCCAGCCCACGTTCTATTATAGCGTCTGCACGCCTGACAGGCATTGGAAAGTAAATCAATGAGATTCAGTTTAAATGCCAGTTTCTTCAAGAACCTGGTATTTCAGTTACAAATAATTGAAGCTCTTTTTCAGAAAGAAAATAACTCCCTGATGAAGTACATCAGCAGGATGGGCCAGAACACCTCAAAGAAGGTGCAGCCCGCAGCCACGAGGGTGCCCTTGGTCTCTGCGTGCCAAAACTTCAACTCTGGGAGCCTCCAGATGAAGGGCTGGAACCCCTCGTTCTATTTGGTTGGTAATGTGGGCCATGGTCTGAATCTTCCATTAAGGAGGGATCCACTTTTGGAGAAAGGAAAGCTAGGAAGAGATTTAGATGATAGACTCCCAAGGCGTCGGTGACGATGTCCCAGCCCTGCAGCAGATAAGCTGGGATCATGTAGTGGAAGCTCTCGTCCAGCGTCACCACCCATCGCGGGGCCTGGAGCGGTGCAGAACTGTCTGGCCGGGACTGGTAGATCTGTCCAAGTCGCGTGACACGTCTGTGGACCACGGAAGGTCTCCCACGGCGGAATCTCCCACACTGTCACTTTCGGACGTTCTTGCCGTCTGCTGCGGCCCAGCACAGTCCCCTGAGGGCCGCCGGAGGGAGGGTACGTGCTGGTGCGGCGATCTGCAGGGTCTGGGAAGGGGCAGAAGAGCACTTGGTCTGCGTCTTCTGTGGCACCGCCTCTGAAGCCTCGATCAACAATCATGCAGAGTGAAGTAAGATAGAAAGAAAAACAGCAATACAGTCTATTAACGCATATATACGGAATTTAGAAAGACGGTAACAACGGCCCTATATGCAAGACAGCAAGAGACACAGATGTAAAGAACAGAGTTTTGGACTATGTGGGAGAAGGCAAGGATGGGACGATATGAGAGAATAGCAATGAAACATGTATATTACCATGTGTAGAACAGATGACCAGTGCAAATTCGATGCATGAAGCAGGGCACCCAAAGCTGGTGCTCTGGGACAACCCAGAGGGATGGGGTGGGAGGGAGGTGGGGGGTGGTTCAGGATGGGGGGACACATGTACACCCATGGCTGATTCATATCAATGTGTGACAAAAACCACCACAATGTTATAAAGTAATTAGCCTCTAATTAAAATAAATTCTGGGCTTCCCTGGTGGCTCAGAGGTTAAAGCGTCTGCCTCCAGTGCGGGAAACCTGGGTTCGATCCCTGGGTCGGGAAGATCCCCTGGAGAAGGAAATGGCAACCCACTCCAGTATTCTTGCCTGGAGAATCCTATGGATGGAGGAGCTTGGTAAGCTACAGTCCATGGGGTCGCAAAGAGTCGGACATGACTGAGTGGCTTCACTTTCACTTTAAAGTAAATTAATAAAAAAAATAAAAAGGAATTCCTATATTACTTCTGGGCTTTCCTGATAGCTCAGCTGGTAAAGAATCTGCCTGCAATGCAGGAGATCCCAGCCTGATTCCTCGGTTGGGAAGATTCGCTGGAGAAGGGATAGGCTACCCACTCCGGTATTCTGGCCTGAAGAATTCCATGGCCAGAGGAGTCTGGCAGGCTACAGTCCATGGGGGCACGAACAGTCGGACACGACTGAATGACTTTCACTTTACTTCACTTCTTATTACTTCCATTTCATGATGGAATCTAAAAGGGATGCAATTTGTACGTTCCACAACACTTTCTCCAGGTCCCCTTCCTCATCTTTGGGGAACTGCAGAGCCTCACGGAAGCCGAACCTTTCAGCTCTCTCCAGCCCGCAGCTTGCTGAGCTGCTCTCTCCCCTCTTCTCCCTTCCCCGTTGCACCTCAGTCTTGATTTCTTCTTTGTTTTCCCCCTCACTTCTCTGTGTTGTAAGTGGGTGCACACGTACATCAGAAACCATCTTGCAAAGATAACATTCTCATGTAGAGGGCAAGGGAAGGGGAGAAGCTGAGTGGGTAAAGATAAAATTCTCATGAGTGTGTGTGTGTGTGTGTGTAAACGGTTGCAAATATGCAAATGATAATAAATCCAGTTCCTGCCATGGCGGGTTATTAGTAAGTGCCTAGGAGAGTCCTCGCAGCCCTGAGGTCCTGTGATTCCATGAATTTTAAGATGTCAGCCTCAAGGGGGTGGGAATGAGTTAGAAGCCGTCACTCCACCAATGCCTCTCAGTTACTGCCAACTCCGCAGCTGTGATGGAAGCCACACCACTAGACAGCAGTCTCAGGCATGCCACCACCTGCTTCTTCTCAGAGGAGAGAGGAGGCCCCAGTTCACTGATGCTCTTATCCTGACAGCCCTTCTCCCATCCCCTCAGCTCCCGGGTGCCATCTTGTTTCCTGTATCTTCCCCCAGGACCTCTGTGGGTTGCAGCCAAATTTGTGCCATAGACATGTGTGTGTGTGCATGTGTGCATGCGTGTGTGTGTGTTGGGGAGAGTTTACACCATAGCTCAGCCTGCAGAGCAAAGGACCAGAGCTTTTTTTTTTTTTTAAATTAAAAAAACCAACTTTTTATTTTGTATTGAGGTAGAGCTGATTAACAATGTTGTGATAGTTCAGGGAGTGCAACAGGAGTGACTGGGATCTGCTCACTGCACCGAGCTCCTGCCCATATCAGCCTCTGACCCTGCTCTTGACACTTGCTCTTGACACTCAGCTGGTCCCTGTAGGGGCCCTGGTCTGACAGTGGAGGATGGGGGCTTCTGTACTGACAGTGTGATAGGACAGGTGTTTTAGCTTGCAAATGGGAAGATGATGGTACCCTCTCGCGGGCTGGTTGGGAGGAATAAATGAGGCAGAGTGGGAGGATGGAGCCATAAGCCCAACTACAGGGCCTCTGCCACCGTCTCCAGCCTCTTTTCCTACAGGGCCCTGCTTTTCTGCGGAATAGCGTTGAAGCCTCCCTGAAGCAGAGCAGGATCCCTCACCCAGTGTGATAAAAGGACCCCCATGGATGGCTGAGCTCTGCGCCGGGCCCGCAGAGGGAGAGCCTATGACCCCGTGAGGATTCCACCTGCCTCTCGACCAGATCAGGCTCCTCCACTCAGAGACGGGGCGGTCAGCATAACCTGCCGGAGACCCGCTTCTCCCCCACTGACCCCAGGGCCCAGCTGTCTATGTGCTACAGGCGCTGCTGGCTGCCCCTGCCATTTGACGGGCAGAGACCACGCCTGGTGGAGGCCCTCGTTCCTAAATATTTAAAATGACGAATCACACCAGTGAACTGGAAATAATATATATTCTATTTTTTATCTTGACTGAGTGAACTGTATAATAAATCAGGAGGCCAGGTTTGATCTGAAAGTTCTTGGGCCCCTCGGGTTTCCAGCCCAGATGTGGAGGTGCAGGAGGAACCCTCCCTGGCCCCTCCTGGGCCTCCCACACCCTGAGGGTGTTGAGGCCCCAGGGCACATGTTTGAACTCCTTCCATGACTCCCACAAACCCCTCAGTACCCCTCAGTGCCCCTCAGTATCCCTCAGTACCCCTCAGTACCCCTCAGGCCTGGGGTATGTTCCCAGTGTATTCACCCTCAGGAGGACAGACCCAGGACAGAGGCCCACCGGGGTCAGGAAGTGCTTCAGGCTACTTGGGCAGAGAATTCTAGGTCCCAAGAATTCAAACCATTGTCTAAATTAGGGGCTAGTCTCCAATGGGCATATTTCTTTGGCTATACATGTTTGTCATCCTATGAGGAGAGGCAGGGCCAGAGGAGGGACAAAGCAGGGTCCTTTCATGTCTGGGGTCCAGGGTAGGGGTCTATCTTGCTCCAGGTGGGGGGATGGTGTGAAGTCGAGCTCTGTTTCATGTGCCAGGACATTTGCTCGGTTCTGAAGTGGGAGAGACCCAAGATGCTGCACCAAGTCCTTAGGGAGAGCAAGACCACAGGCCCCATGCCAAGGCCATGGATAAAGATCCAGAGATAGGGCCACCTGGGCCTGAGCCCCAAGGCTGGAGTCAACCAGAGAAAGGATCTGAGCTCAGCAGAGAGGGTGCAGGTGACAGAGCGCAGCTGGGGCCTTGAAGGAGTGACAGATGCCACCAGACCTCTAGTTTCCCTGCACGGAATGAATAGAAACAGAAGCCCTGAGCACCAGTTAGGAGCAGGTAATTACAGACAGCTCTACAGCAAAGCTATTCAGCCTGTGCCGTGATGGCCCATCGACCTTGCCTGGGTTTGTACACTCTCACTCAGCTGTATTTTACACCACAAATGAATGCTTTTTTAAAGAGCCATAGCTTTCCATCAGTACATGAATTTCCTAGATTCATCTCCCTTAACAGATCATTCACAAGAATGAACGTCTTAGCTCAGCTGCTATAACAAATGGGTACTTAAACACCAGACATTTATTTCTCACAGATCTGGAGGCTGGAGGTCTCAGATCAAGGTGCTAGCAGGGTTGGTTCCTGGTGAGGGGACTTGTAGAGACCTGTCTTCTTGCCATCCTCACATAAGGTGGGAGAGAGAGTGTGTGAGCAAGCAATCTGAGGTGTCTTCTTATAGGGGCACTAATCCCATTCTGGGGGCCCCCCTTCATGACCTCATCTGATCCATATCATCTCCCAAAGGCTGCATCTCCCAATACGATCATGCTGATCACACTGGGAGTTAGGGCATCAATGTAGGATTTTGGGGCAGGCCCTCTGGTGGCTCAGTGGTAAAGAGTCTGCCTGCAATGCAGCAGATGTGGGTTCAATTCCTGGGTCAGGAAGATCCCCTGGAGAAGGAAATGGCAGCCCACTCTCCTGCTCTTGCCTGGGAAGAGCATGGACAGAGAAGCCTGGTGGGCCCCAGTCCATGGGGTCACAAAGAGTTGGACAGGACTTACTGACTAAACAACAATAATTAAGTCCATAATTATGAACCAGGGTTTCTTTCATTAAAAAGAAAAGAAAGGGACTTCCCTGGTGGTCCAGTGGTTAAGACTCTAGGCTCCCAATGCAGGGGGCCCAGGTTTGATTCCTATTCAGGGAAGTAGATTCTGCATGCCCCAACTGAGAGCCTGCATGCGTGTCTGCAACTAAGATATAGCACAGCCAAAAAAAAAAAAAAAGAGAGAGAGAGAGAAGGTAACATGTAGTGTGGGGGGGGGGGGGAAACTACTTTTAACATAATGTGGCTTAAAAGGAAGAGTCATGTGTTCCTGAATAGTTTCTACTGAGTCCCTCACACATGGCGGCAGCTTGCTTGTTCATAAAGGCAAAATGCAAGGATGCTGGTATATTTTTGCTCTTGTCATCTTCAGGTAGAAGATATTACTGTTCTCTGTGAAATTTTCACATGAACAGAGAATCCTTTTCCACATAGATCCAGACCTGCTCTGTCGAAGCTAGATGGGGAGGGAGAGAAGTGGTGTTAGGGACAGGAGACAGACAGCCGTGGATCCCACGGGGGATTCTAGAAGGGATGCTGAGAGTGAATGATAACTCTGGGAACAACAGCCCTTCTGTGGTCCAGGGTTTCACTCTCTAAGAGGCCCCCCAGAGCCCCTGCTCTGGGGGACAGCAGCTGCCTCTGATGGCGGCGTCTTCCATGCAGGCTGTGAGCTGGCACGTAACAATGATCACCTCACTGAGTCCTCACCTTGATCTGCAGGGAGGTGGGATCATTATCTTCATCTTGCAGATGAGGAAACTGAGGCTCAGGGAGGGAGAGGGGCTTGCCCAGGGTCTCACAGCCAGCAGCCAGGGGAGCAGGACACAAATCCCAGAAGCGTGATGGTGGAGCCGTGACCCCGGCTGGGGCGTCCTGGCCGGCAGTGGGCGGGAGGGAGCCCCCTCTGTCAGACGCCATCCACCTGCCAGGCTCCAGGCTGGGCCTGTTGCTTATTTCAAGATTTATTACTCTGCCCTGCAGTCCTGGGGGGTGTTTTTATTCCCATTTCCCTGCCCCAAGCATTGAGGTCACTCGCCCAGGGTCACAGAGAAGGGTGTGTGGAGCAGGGTGCAGCCCCTGCCTACAGAGCTCACTCCTGTGGGAAAGTGGTCCCCTGGGTGCAGCGCCCACCTGGCACCCAGCGCCTCCTGCCTCTTGTGACCCCCCCGGCCTAGGGCACTGGCTCCTGTGCTGTTACCCAGCCCTCCTCCCTGCTTGCTCTGCATCAGGGCCACCTGCTGACCCTGCCAGGCCCCCGCAGTGTCGCTGCCTGGACTGAGAGGGACCCACATGGCTGACAGGAGAGACAGAGAGGCCGGCACATCCCTTCCAGGCAGCCTGAGCCTCTAATGGGGGGCTTTCCAGAGAGGGCGCACCCAGTGGGAGCGTCCAAACACGGCCTCTTGCGAGCGAGACCTCGGCTAGCACGTTGTCAGAGGCGTGACGCTCTGTGGGGACAGAGGTGGAGGAGGAAGTATGCTTTACTCGCTGGGGCTGCCTGGGTTGGCCCAGCTCAGCCCCTGACTTGCTGTGCGACTGTCTGCCAGCCAGTACTTCTGCTCCCAGTTCTACATGTGTGTGTTTTCTCCCCCAAATCAAGCAATCTTCCAACACCAGCTTGGCCCATAATTCACCTCAATCTTAACATTATCTACCTAGAGATAATCTCAGATCCTACAGGGTGAAGTCTCAGCCCCACAAGGCAGAGTTCCCATTCTTAGCCAACTACCCCACGCCTGCTTCCACGAACCTGGAAAGTCCAGGTTGTCCCCTGTGGTTCTGACCTACTGGCTATAAATCAGAGGTTCCCACAGGTCCCTCCTTGGGTTCGCTTGATTTGCTAAAGCCCTTCATAGAACTCAGAAACCAGTTTACTCACTAGATTACTGGCTTATTTTATTTTTTAAATTGGGTAATTGCTTTACACTGTGTGTTGTGTTGGTTTCTGCCTTACAACAACTCGAATGAGTCATAACTGTATATGTAGCCTCTCCCTCTTTAGCCTCCATCCTATCCCCCTCCCCCACCTCCTCCGCCACCATCCCACTCCTCACTGGTTTGTTATGAAAGCATACAGCTCAGGAACAGCCAGAGAAAGAGGTGCAGATGGCAGGCTATGTGAGAAGGGACGTAGAGATTCCAGGCCCTTTCCAGATGCACCAACCTTCTCGTACCTCTATGTATTCATCAACCTGGAAACTCTCTGAACCTTGCCCTTTGGGGTTTCTTTGTGGGTAAAGAATCTGCCGGCAATGCAGGAGACACAGGGAGACACAGATTCGATCCCTGGGTCAGGAAGATCCCCTGGAGAACGAAATGGCAACCCACTCTAGTATTCTTGCCTGGAAAATCCCATGGACAGAGACGCCTGGCGGGCTACAGCCCATGGTGTCGCAGAGAGTCAGATGCAGCTGAGCATACAAGTACAACCAGCACATTATATAATGGTTGATTAAATCATTGATCACTGATGATTGATCCAATTTTCAGCCCTTCTTCCCTCCAGGGAAGTCAGATGGGACTCTAATCCTCTAATCACATGATTAGTTCTCTTGGCAACCAGACCTCATCCTTGGGTGGGGTCCAAAATTGCCGCATTAACATAATAAAAGAGACCCTTGGACCGTTCCTGGTGGTTCAGTCCCTAAGACTGTGCTCCCAAAGCAGAGGCCTGGGTTCCATCCCTGGTCAGGGAACTAGGACCCACATGCTGCAACTAAGAGTTCGCGGGCTGCAAGTAAGACCCAGCCCAGCTGAATCAAACAAAAACAGCCTTATCACTCTCATCACTTATGAAATTCCAAAGGAATCAGGAACTCTGTGCCAAGCATGGGGACAAAGATCAAACAGCTGTTTCTCATAAATCACAATGTCACACAGCCATTGCATCATGGTGCTGGGGCACCTGCAGCACCTACAGCTGTGGGCACTGGCTTCTCTTGTTCGAGGGTCTGTGCACTGGCTGGGCAGCCCATGCTGGGTTCTGAGGTGGAGGCCCTTGGCTCCAGACCTTGGGCTGGGTTTTACTTTGCTCCATGTGCTTCTCATCCCCTACTCTTTGATCATCTCCTACTCATCTTGTGTGATACTTATGGGACTTAACCTATGTTAAGTAGTTCACAGTAGTTCATGGACATGAAGTTGGGCAAACTCTGGGAGATGGGGAGGGACAGGGAGGGCTGGCATGCTGCAGTCCATGGAGTTTCAGACAGTCAGACATGACTGGTGGTTGAACAACAACCAGTAGTTCAAATGGAGTCAGCGTGGCCAATGTGCTTGTTTGACATGCTCTCTATGGGACTGCGTCTTCGGGTGATAAATTAAGAGTGTTGCTTTAGATAAGAAGTTCGATGAATCATATACATCACTTGAACAGGAGAAGCTGATAGAATCAAGACATCTTCCAGGGGATAACCATTATTCCTTAAAAAGATAGCACGATGCTTGCTCCTTGAAAGAAAAGCTATTAAAAGCCTAGACAGAGTATTAAAATCAGAGATATCACTTTGCAGACAAAGGTCCATATAGTCAAAGCTATCATTTTTCCAGTAGTCATGTATGGATATGAGAGTTGAACCATAAAGAAGGCTGAGTGCTGAAGAATTGATGCTTTTGAATAGTGGTGTTGGAGAAGACTCTTGAGAGTCCCTTGGGCAGCAAGGAGATCAAACCAGGAAATCCCAAAGGAAATCAGCCCTGAATATTCCTTGAAAGGACTGATGGTGAAGCTGAAGCACCAATACTTTGGCCAACCTGATGCAAAGAGCCGACACATTGGAAAAGACCCTGATGCTGGGAAAGACTGAGGGCAGGAGGAGAAAGGGACAACAGAGAACCAAATGGTTGGATGGCATCACTGACTCAATTGGACATGAGTTTGAGCAAGCTCTGGGAGATGGTGAAGGATAGGGAAGCCTGGCGTGCTGCTGTCCTTGAGGTTGCAAAGAGTTGGATACGACTGAGCGACTGAAGAACTGAACGAAGCTGAGTGAATTCCTCCAGCCCTTCCCTGGAGGATCTGACTCCATGCTGCTGAGAGGTGCTGCCAGAGGCCCTGTTGGAGCTGAAGGAGTCTCCCCACACCCACGTTAGTCTCGAGATCCTTGCTGGACCATGGAGCGCTGCTCATGCTGAGACGTCTCCATCCCAGGCTTCTCCCAGGAGAGATTTTTTATTCCTTTTTCCCCTACTTTGACTAATGCATGTCATGTGCTAATTGTGTGCAATAAACTGAGTGATGCATGAATTGGATATTGGCTCCTGTGTTGTTTCTCTCCAGTCCTGTGTTGCACCTATGCTTCCTGCTGGGCCCTGAGACAAACCTCTGTGGATCGGTGGCCCCTGAAGGTGTGTTCTGCTCCTCAAACATGGTGCAAACACAAGAGGCAGAGCGGAAGCATGGGATGCTCCCTAAAGGCTTGGCTCAGAATCGCCTCCTGTCACATCCACTGACATCCTCTGAACCCAAATAGGTCACACGGCCAAGCTCTGCATCAGTAGGGTGGAGGGCTGTGAATACTTGCTGAAAAGAATCCAAACAGATACAGAGACTTTGGGCAGTCACTCCCCACCCCCACCCCCCATCCCTGAATCTGCGAATCCCTTCTGTCAAGTTTTTGGGTTGGGTTATTTCCACAGACTTTCCCATTCCCAATTCTCTGTGAAAAGAAAATCAAAACAGAGCTGCTATTGCTAAGAGAGCTCTCTAAACAGAGCCAGAAGGCCATGGAGGGAGTGAAACTTATGGATGTCCTAGTTTGGATGGACTTCTCACTTACTGTCTTATCAAAGGCATCCAGAATGTCTGTCCAAAGTTCCAGAAACTCAAGATACTCATCGGGCCCTTGTTGTTGTTCAGTTGCTAAGTCATGTCTGACCCCATGGACTGCAGCACACCAGGCTTCCCTGTCCTTCACTATCTCTCTGAGCTTGCTCAAACTCCTGTCCTTTGGGTTGGTGATGCTATTTAACCATCTCATCCTCTGTTACCCCTTTCTCCTTCTGCTCTCAATCTTTCCCAGCATCAGGGTCTTTACAATGAGTTGGCTCTTCATATCAGGTGGCCAAAGTATTGGAGCTTCAGCTTCAGCATTGGTCCCTGCAATGAATATTCAGGGTTGATTTCCTTTAGGATTGACTGGTTTGATCTCCTTGCAGTCCGAGGGACTCTCAAGAGTCTTCTCCAACACCGCAGTTCAAAAGCATCAATTCTTCAGTGCCCAGTCTTCCTTATAGTCCAGCTCTCACATCTGTATATGACTATTGGAAAAACCATAGCTTTGACTAGACAGACCTTTGTCAGCAAAGTGACGCCTCTGCTTTTTCAATGTGCTGTCTAAATTTGTCAAAAATTTTCTTCCAGCGAACAAGCATCTTTTAAGAAGTGATTTTGGAGTCCAAGGAAATAAAATCTGTCATTGCTTCCACTTTTTCCTCTTATATTTACCATGAAGTGATGGGGCCAGATGCTATGATTTTCATTTTTTGAATGCTGAGTTTTAAGCCAGGTTTCCCACTCTCCTCTTTCACCCTCATCAGAAGGCTCTTCAGTTCCTCTTCACTTTCTGCCATTAGAGTGGTATCATCTGCATATCTGAGGTTGTTGATATTTCTCCTGGAAATCTTGATTCCAGCTTGTGATTCAGCCAGCCCAGCATTTCATGTGATGTACTCTGCATATAAGTTAAATAAGGAGAGTGACAATATACATCCTTTCCCAAGTTTGAACCAGTCACTGTTCCATGCAGCTCATGAGAGCCCATCCCTTGAAGACAAGTATTTTCTTTTTGTGTCATGGTTGATCGTAATTCTTTCCAGACAACTTAACTTTATGGCATTGTCTTTGTAAGCCCCTGACTCTTATCTTCACAACCCAGATAATCACGATGGTGTGATCACTCACCTAGAGCCAGACATCCTGGAATGTGAAGTCAAGTGGGCCTTAGAAAGCATCACTACTAACAAAGCTAGTGGAGGTGATGGAATTCCAGTTGAGCTGTTTCAAATCCTGAAAGATGATGGTGTCAAAGCGCTGCACTCAATATGCCAGCAAATTTGGAAAACTCAGCAGTGGCCACAGGACTGGAAAATGTCAGTTTTCATTCCAATCCCAAAGAAAGGCAATGCCAAAGAATGCTCAGACTACCGCACAATTGCCCTCATCTCACACGCTAGTAAAGTAATGCTCAAAATTCTCTAAGCCAGGCTTCAGCAATACGTGAACCATGAACTTCCAGATGTTCAAGCTAGTTTTAGCAAAGGCCAGAGGAACCAGAGATCAAATTGCCAACATTCATTGGATCATGAAAAAGCAAGAGAGTTCCAGAAAAACATCTATTTCTGCTTTAGTGACTATGCCAAAGCCTTTGACTGTGTGGATCACAATAAACTGTGGAAAATTTTGAAAGAGATGGGAATACCAGACCACCTGACCTGCCTCTTGAGAAATCTATATGCAGGTCAAGAAGCAACAGTTAGAACTGGGCATGGAACAACAGACTGGTTCCAAATAGGAAAAGGAGTATATCAAGGCTGTATATTGTCACCCTGCTTATTTAACTTCTATGCAGAGTACATCATGAGAAATGCTGGGCTGGAAGAAGCACAAGTTGGAATCAAGATTGCTGGGAGAAATATCAACAACCTCAGATATGTAGATGACACCACTCTTATGGCAGAAAGTGAAGAGGAACTAAAAAAACCTCTTGATGAAAGTGAAAGTGGAGAGTGAAAAAGTTGGCTTAAAGCTCAACATTCAGAAAACGAAGATCATGGCATCCGGTCCCATCACTTCATGGCAAATAGATGGGGAAACAGAGGAAACAGTGTCAGACTTTATTTTTTTGGGCTCTAAAATCACTGCAGATGGTGACTGCAGCCATGAAATTAAAAGATGCTTACTCCTTGTAAGAAAAGTTATGACCAATCTAGATAGCATGTTGAAAAGCAGAGACATTACTTTGCCAACAAGGGTCCGTCTAGTCAAGGCTATGGTTTTTCCTGTGGCCATGTATGGATGTGAGAGTTGGACTGTGAAGAAGGCTGAGCGCCGTAGAATTGATGCTTTTGAACTGTGGTGTTGGAGAAGACTCTTGCGAGTCCCTTGGACTGCAAGGAGATCCAACCAGTCCATTCTGAAGGAGATCAGCCCTGGGATTTCTTTGGAAGGAATGATGCTGAAGCTGAAACTCCAGTACTTTGGCCACCTCATGCGAAGAGTTGACTCACTGGAAAAGACTCTGATGCTGGGAGGGATTAGGGGCAGGAGGAGAAGGGGACGACAGAGGATGAGATGGCTGGATGGCATCACTGACTTGATGGATGTGAATCTGAGTGAGCTCCAGGAGTTGGTGAAGGACAGGGAGGCCTGGCATGCTGTGATTCATGAAGTCACAAAGAGTCGGACATGACTGAACTGAAATGACTCTTTCTCTTCCCCTGGAGCACTCTTTTGGTTTTTATCTGAATCTGTGTCTCTGAACTGTGCCTCCTAAGACCCCAAATAAACCTTTTATTTGTAGCCTTCTGTGTCTTCTTTGTTGATATCTCACAATAGGGGGGTTTCCTCAACCCACGGCTACTTAGTCTCTCAAGGGGTCAGAGAGCCCAGTTTTGAGATGGGGCTGGGGTGGGGGTCTAAACACCAGGCTGCTGTTTCTTTAAGCTCTTGGGCCCCTCACATACCTGGCACTACCTCCGACCACCTCACTGTTGACAGTCTCATCCTGAGCCTTTGGCTCTGAACCCAGAACTCAGCTCCGTCTCACCTGCTGCTGCCCCCTGAAACTCCCCACTCACAGACAAGGTCACCCCTGAACCCATGTCTAGTACTGCCTTCTCAGCTCCAAGTTCCTTTCATCTTTGGCTGTGACTCTGCCTCCTCCCTAACCCCCAGAAAAATTCCAGCCTTATCTGACCCAGGTTCCGGGGTCTCTGCATCCCAGGTCCCAAGACCAGCTGTCTTCATCTTAGGCTCCACACAAAAGGAGATTGAAACTCAGCTCACAGAGTCTCTGCAACTGTGGGGAGGGGTGCTCCCACATCACGCAGACACTTAATTCTACGTGAAGGGAAGCCGGGTCCCTGGAAAATGTGTTCAGGCTTTGGTTGCATTTAAATTGCTCTCCCGCAATCAGTTCCTCCCTTTCTTTGCAGGGTGCCTGGCTCTCTCTTTAATGCCTCCTTTTGTGTTGCTGCAAATTGTTTTCAGTTCCAGTAAAGTAGGTCTCCAGCTTTGCGTAGAGTCCAAACTCTTGAGAGACGGCTTTCCACCTGCTTTCCCTCCCTCCTGCCTGGGCACTGAGTCCTCACTCTCTGAGCCACAGAGGAAGGTGGCAAGGCACCTTGGAGGTGACACAGAGGTCCCTCCCTGTGGCCTTAAATGCCATTGCCCATGAGATCCATGAACCAGAGGAGTGGGCCCCTCCCTTCACTTTCACGGTGAGGACATGCCCCATGTTCACCCGGGAAGGATGAACAGGACCTCACACTGATGGTCACTCATGATCTTGGAGCCCTTCCTGTGGGCTGGGGGCCAAGCTGGGCTCTTTCCAGGCACAATCTCTCAACCCTCCCCAGAATTCTATAAAGTAGGTGCTATGACTGTCCCCATTCCTCAGATGGAGACACTGAGGCTTAGAGAAGAAACTTGGGCAAGGTCATACAACTAGTTAGCAGCTGGGCAGGGGTGCTTCTACATCTCACCATGTGATGTAGAAGTGCTGAACCAGCCCCCTGGAATCCCCACACACCCTCACACGAACGCCCACCATGTACCAGGAAAATATTCATTGCTTGGCTGAAGGGCAGGTCCCTGTGTGCACCAATGAAAAGCCTTCTTGTTTCCTGGGAGCTGAAATGTCCCACAAGCACTGGTGATGCCGTCCATGAACACAATGGATGCTGCTCCCTGTGTTCTGGATCTAGCTGGTCGCTGGGCTCAGTGATGAACCTGCCTTCAGGTGGACGCAAAAGCAGTTACCAGGAGCACTGGACTCCAAGCCCTGGGGGCTGACTGATGAACTGCTAACTAATGAACACGTTCTCCAAGTACCCTCCTCACTCACATACTGCTGGCTCTGGAGGGGTCCACAGACCCTTGCTCCTTCCTTCTTCCCTTTGATCTCGTTTGCCCATTTATAAATCCCCTCATGCCCATGGCCTGGCTGGGGGAAGCCAGCCTTCCTCAGCGACAGAGGAAGGTAATTAACTGTCATCGTCCTGGCTTAATCAGCTCGAGTGTGGGGACGGCAGTCGTGATGGAAGGAGCTGGGTTTCGGCGATGTGAATTATTTGCTCCCAGCGCTTCATCACCCTCGGTTACTGTCTTATCTTTATTCATCCTGGCAAATTAAATTAGCACTGTCTTTCCAGTCTTGTTCTCCGGGAGGAATTAAACAATGGTGGCAGAGAGAGAACTGGCCATAATGCGGGTGTTTGAGCACTTTTGAGCACCTTGTGTCTTAAAGGCCCACTTGCCTTGGAAAATACCAGGGAACCATATATACTGGGAGTGGAGTTGAGGACATTTGGGGCCAGACATTGACTTCTTTCATCAGACATGAATGAGGGTCAGCAGCCCCAGATTCAGTATGACATTCTGTGGCTTAGTTATCACATCAGTAAAATGGGCCCAATCTTAGTGTTGGCAGAGGAGCACAGGACTGGGCCTGGAATTCCAAGTGACAGCAGGCATCAACTTTGACTGAGGGTTTGGTAGCTTCACTCCAGCAGCCGGAAGATGTAGGGAGAGGAGAGCAAGCCAGCTGGAGGTTTTCAAAGATTCTAACCTGGATGACCTCTGAGGCAACTCCCACCAGCCCTGTGATCAGAGAACCTTCCACTCCAGGGGTTGCCAAACTGGTTCTGTACATTCACCTATGAACTTTTTAAAAACACAGGTTCCTGGACATTAACACGTAACTCTCTAAGACATAGCCTAGGATCGGCATTTACCTAGAGCTTTCAAAATACTATCTGAGGCAGGTAGTCTATAAATGAGAGTGTGGGACTCACTGTTCTGAAACTAAGGTTCCTGACTTTCTTGCGGGTCCCTGACATAATCGGTGCTCATCAGCGCTGACCTCTCCCTGCTTCCCAGGAGCATGGGGGTTTTCCCAGCTTCCCTTACAGTGAGGTGACTAGCTGTCACTGAGGAATAGTGACTGGAAGTGACGTGTCCTATGGACTGCAGCAATAAGAAGCCGATGGGGGATACCAGCTCGCTCTTTGTTGGCGGTCATGGAGGCAGCATGTTGAGACGGTCGAGGTATAAACTCAAAACAGTCTGGGTCTCTGGGTTAAAACTCAGGGAGAGTCACAGTGGAACTCATAAGAGATAAAGAGATAAACTCCTGGCCAGGGAGCTTTGGGGCTGTTTTTTACTAGGCATAAATCTGGCCTGTCCAAACTAACACAGATCCTTTTGAGAATCTGGTAAAAACTATGGATCTTTTCTCTAGTAAAGTGTGCACTTGTATACGATCACAAATGCAAGCCAGCTTCTTGGGGTCCCTTTGTCATCCTCAGATTTAGGAATCATTGGCCCAAGTCCCTGTCAGTTTCACCCTACGTGACCTGTCTTGAGACAGCTGTGCCATTTCCCTCCCATCCATCACTGCTCTCTTTCCCCGTTCCCCTTAATTGATGGCTTCTGGGGGCTCCAAGCTCTTCTCTCTTACACCTTCCAGCTCTCTGCTCCTACTGCACCCGCATAGATCCAAACCTATCCAGGTGGTCAACAGAATGAAGTCCATCAGCATCACCCCTCCTGAGATGGTGTATACTCACCTTCCTCTCATCTGTATCTCTCACTTTTAAATATTTCAAAATGTTAGTTGCTCAGTCATGTCCAACTCTTTGCGACCCCATGGACTGTACACTGCCAGGCTCCTTTGTCCACAGGATTTCCCAGGTAAGAACACTGGAGTGGGTAAGCCATTTCCTTCTCCAGGGGATCTTCCTGACCCAGGGATTGAACCCAGGTCTCCCACGTGGCAGGCAGATTCTTTACCATCTAAGCCCCCAGGGAAGCCCCAAAATATGCCAAGGCCTGATTCAAATGCCACCAATGTCTCCTCTGACCCAGCTAGAATGACCTCTCCCTTCCCAGGACTCTCTAACTCTTGTTGGCTATGCCTCACCTCTGTCTTTATCTCTGTATTTTTCAGACTTTTCCAATAAAAGAAAGCCAGTGTTTACTGAGCACCTACTATATGCCAGGTTTTGGGTCAGGTCCTTCACTGGCATCCACTACCTACTTGTGAGGTAGGCTGATCATCTCCCATTTCAGAGGTGGGCATTGAGGCTTCCAAAGGGCAGGTGACACCACAGTCATGCAGCCAGCAAGGGGCATGTGAGGGGGGCTGCTTGCCTGCCATGTGGGTGTCCCTGGGGCAGGGGCAGTGTCTCACTCATGAGGGGAGCCCACAGAGACTTGCTGGGGGTCTCAATTGTGCCCACCCCAGTCCCTGTGGCTCAGAAACCAGCAGGGAGAACCGAGCGGCTCTGAGGTCTGGGGGTGGGGCGGATGCTGGGCAGGTCTCTGTCCTTCCATCATGGAGGCTGGTTCAAGGGCAGGACAGAGGAGAAAGCCCAGCTCAATGCAGATGTGCCCACAACACCTCTTGGTCCTCAGGGCTCCAGGTGGAGGGCAGAGCGTATCTGGGCAGCTTGACCTGGGAGGGTGACCATTTCCACTCCACTGACAGTGCAGGCTCCTGTGAGCCAGTCAGGAGGTGGTGGAGAAAAGAAGGCTGTGGGCAGCGGAGGAGGGGGTGAGCTCCCAGCATCTGATGCTCTGGGGCTGCTGGCTCGTGCCTCCCTCTGGCTCCCTCCACCTCCGCCTCCCAGCTTCTCTCACAGCCTCTCCCCAGCACTCTTCTGTCTCACTATGGCCTTTTCTATCTCCCGGACTGAGTCCTCTATCCCTCTGCCTGTATCTATTGTAACTCACCTCTGTCTCTTCATATGACTGGCTGGCTGGCTGTCCACCTCTGCCTGGCAGTATGTCTCTGAGTCTCTTTCTCTATCTGAATTTCACCTCCTTTCACAATGGCACTCTCTCTTCATGTGTGTCTGTGTCTCTGTATATGTGTTCCTGTGATTTTGTACCTTTCAACCCATTTCTGTGTGTTTCTATCTTGATCTTCCTCTGGCTACTTCTTATTCTTTGTTGTTCCTTTCTTGTCTGAATCTGTTTTTTCCTCTTTCTCTCTCTCTCTTTTTTAAATTAAAGGATAATTGCTTTACAGAATTTTGTTGTTTTCTGTCAAACCTCAACATGAATCAGCCATAGGTATACTTATATCTCCTCCTTTTTGAACCTCCTTTCCATCCCCCTCCCCATCCCACCTCTCCAGGTTGATACAGAGCCCCTGTTTGAGTTTCTTAGCCATACAGCAAATTCCCGTTGACTATTCTACATATGGCAATGTAAGTTTCTGTGTTACTCTTTCCATACATCTCACCCTCTCCTCCCTTCTCCCCATGTCCATAAGCCTATTCTCTGTCTGTTTCTCCATTGCTGCCCTGTAAGTAAATTCTTCAGTACAATTTTCCTAGATTCCGTATATGCGCATTGCTGCTACTGCTGCCGCTGCTGCCAAGTCACTTCAGTCGTGTCCGACTCTGTGCGACCCCATAGACGGCAGCCCACCAGGCTCCCCCGTCCCTGAGATTCTCCAGGCAAGGACACTGGAGTGGGTTGCCATTTCCTTCTCCAATGCATGAAAGTGAAAAGTGAAAGTGAAGTCGCTTAGTCGTGTCCGACTCTTCGCGATCCCTTGGACTGCAGCCTACCAGGCTCCTCCGCCCATGGGATTTCCCAGGCAAGAGTACTGGAGTGGAGTGCCATCGCCTTCTCTGATATGTGCGTTAGAATACGATGTTTGTCTTTCTCTTTCTGACTTACTTCACTCTGTATAATAGATTCTAGGTTAATCCACCTTATTTGAACTGACTCAAAGGCATTCCTTTTTATGACTGAGTAATGTTCCATTGTGTATACATACCACAGCTTCTTTATCCATTCATCTGTTGGACTTCTAGGCTGTTTCTGTGTTCCAGCTATTGTAAATAGTGCTGCAGTGAACAATGGGATGCATGTGTCTTTTTCAATTTTGGTTTCCTCATGGTATATGCCAGGGAATGCGATTGCTGGGTCATATGTTGGCTTTATTCCTAGTTTTTTTTTTAAGGAATCTCCATACCATATTCCATAGTGGCTCTATCAGTTTACATTCCCACCAACAGTGCAAGAGTGTTCCCTTTTCTCCACACCCTCTCTAGAATTTATTGTTTGTAGACTTTTTGATGATGGCCATTCTGACTGGTGGGAGGTGATACCTCATTGTAGTTTTGATTGCATTTCTCTCATAATGAGCAATGTTGAGTGTCTTTTCATGTGTTTGTTAGCCATCTGTAAGTGTTCTTTGGAGAAATGTCTGTTTAGGTCTTTTCCTCACTTTTTGATTGCATTGTTTGTTTTTCTGGTGTTGAGTTTTATGAGCCGCTTGTATATTTTGGAAATTAATCCTTTGTCGGTTGTTACATTTGCTATTATTTTCTCCCATTCTGAGGGTTGTCTTTTCACCTTGCTTATAGTTTTCTTTGCTGTGCAAAAGCTTTTAAGTTTAATCAGCTCCCGCTTGTTTACTTTCATTTCTATTTCCTTTACTCTAGGAGGTGGGTCATAGAAGATCTTGCTTTGATTTATGTCATTGAGTGTTCTGCTTATATTTTCCTCTAAGAGTTTTATAGTTTCTGGTGTTACATTTAGGTCTTTAATCCATTTTGAGTTTATCTTTGTGTATGGTGTTAGAAAGTGTTCTAATTTCATTCTTTTACATGTAGCTGTCCAGTTTTCCCAGCACCATTTATTAAAGAGGCTGTCTTTGCCCCATTGTATATTCTGCCTCCTTTGTCAAGTATAAGGTACCCACGGGTTTATTTCTGGGCTTTCTATCTTGTTCCATTTGTCTATGTTTCTTTTTTTGTGCCAGTACCATACTGTCTTGATGACTGTAGCTTTGTAGTATAATCTGAAGTCAGGAAGGTCCAACTCCACTCTTCTTTCTCAAGACTGCTTTGGCTGTTTGGGGTCTTTTGTGTTTCCATATGAATTGTGGAATTTTGTGTTCTAGTTCTGTGAAAAATGTCATTGGTAATTTGATAGGGATCACATTGAATCTGTAGATTGCATTTGGTAGTATAGTCATTTTCACAATGTTGGTTCTTCCTATCCAGGAACATGAAATCTCTCCATCTGTTTATGTCATCTTTGGTTTCTTTCATTAGTGTCTTATAATTTTCTGTGTACAGTTCTTTTGTCTCCTTAGGTAAGTTTATTCCTAGATATTTAATACTTTTTGTTGCAATGGTGAATGGGATTGATTCCTTAATTTCTCTTTCTGATTTTTCATTGTCAGTATATAGAAATGCAGGTGATTTCTGTATTGATTTTGTATTCTGCAACTTTGCTAAATTCACTGATTAGCTCTAGCAATTTTCTGATACAATCTTTAGGGTTTTCTATGTACAGTATCATGTCATCTGCAAACAGTGAGAGCTTTACTTCTTCTTTTCCAACCTGGATTACTTTCATTTCTTTTTCTTCTCTGATTGCTGCAGCTAGGACTTCCAGAACTATGTTGAATAATAGTGGGGAAAGTGGGCACCCTTGTCTTGTTCCTGATCTTAGGGGGAATGTGTTCAGTTTTTCACCACTGAGGATAATGTTTGCTGTAGGCTTATCATATATGGCCCTTACTATGTTGAGGTAGGTTCCTTCTATGCCCATGTTTTGAAGAGTTTTAATTATAAATGTGTGCTGAATTTTGTAAGAAACTTTTTCTGCATCTACTGAGATAATCATATGGTTTTTATCTTTCAATTTGTTAATATGGTGTATCACATTAATTGATTTGCATATATTGAAGAATCTTTGCATCCTTGGAATAAACCCAGCTCAATCATGGTGTATGAGCTTTTTGATGTGTTGCTGAATTCTGTTTGCTAAAATTTTGTTGAGGATTTTTGCATCTATGTTCATCAGTGATATTGGCCTGAAGTTTTCTTTTATTGTGTTGCCTTTGTCTGGTTTTGGTATCAGGGTGATGGTGGCCTCATAGAATGAGTTTGGAAGTGTTCCTTCCTCTGCAATTTTTTGAAAGAGTTTTAGAAGGATAGGTATTCAGTTCAGTTCAGTTGCTCACTTGTGTCTGACTCTTTGAGACCGCATGAACCGCAGCATGCCAGGCCTCCCTGTCCATCACCAACTCCTGGAGTCCAACCAAACCCATGTCCATTGAGTTGGTGATGCCATCCAACCATCTCATCCTCTGTCATCCCCTTCTCCTCCTGCCCCCAATCTTTCCCAGCATCAGAGTCTTTTCAAATTAGTCAGCCCTTCACATCAGGTGGCCAAAGTATTGGAGTTTCAGCTTCAATGTTAGTCCCTCCAATGAACACCCAGGACTGATCTCATTTAGGATGGACTGGTTGGATCTCCTTGCAATCCAAGGGACTCTCGAGAGTTTTCTCCAATACCACAGTTCAAAAGCATCAATTCTTCTGTGCTCAGCTTTCTTTATAGTCCAACTCTCACATCCATACATGACCATTGGAAAAACCATAGCCTTGACTAGACGGACCTTTGTTGACAAAGTAATGTCTCTGCTTTTTAATACGCTGTCTAGGTTGGTCATAACTTTCCTTCCAAGGAGTAAGTGTCTTTTAATTTCATGGTGACAGTCACCATCTGCAGTGATTTTGGAGCCCAGAAAAATTAAGTCAGCCATATTTCCACTGTTTCCCCATCTATTTGCCATGAAGTGATAGGCATTAACTCTTCTCTAAATGTTTCATAGAATACTCCTGTGAAGCCATCTGGTCCTGGGCTTTTGTTTCTTGAAAGATTTTTGACCACAGCTTCAATTTCAGTGCTTGTAATTGGATTGTTCATAATTTCTATTTCTTCCTGGTTCAGTCTTGGAACATTGAACTTTTTCTAAGAATCTGTCCATTTCTTCCAGGTTATCCATTTTGTCACCATGTAGTTGTTTATAATAGTCTCTTATAATCCTTTGTATTTCTGCATTGTCTGTTATAACCTCTGCTTTTTCATTTCTAATTTTGTTGATTTGATTTTTCTCTGTTTTTTTTTTTTTTTTTGAAGAGTCTGGCTAAAGGTTTATCAATTTTGTTCATCTTCTCAAAGAACCCGCTTTTAGTTTTATTAATCTTTACTATTGTTTTTTTTTTTCCATTTCTTTTTCATTTCTTTCTGCTTGGATCTTTATGAGCTCTTTCCTTCTATTAATTTTTTTTGTTCTTATTTTTCCAGTTGTTTTAGGTGTAAAGTTAGGTTGTCTATTCAATGCTTTTCTTGTTTCTTGGGTAGAATTGTATTTCTATAAACTTCCCTCTTAGGACTGCTTTTTGGTGCATCCCATAGGTTTGGAGTTGCGTGTTTTCATTGTCATTTGTTTCTAGAAATTTTTTAATTTCCCTTTTGATTTCTCCAGTAACCTGTTGGTTATTTAGACACGTGTTGTTTAGTCTCCATGTGTTTCCTGCACCTTTTTTTTTTTCTTGTAATTGATATCTAGTCTCATAGCATTGTGGTTGGAGAAGTTGTTTGATATGATTTCAATTTTTAAAATTTACTGAGGTTTGATTTGTGACCTAAGATGTGGTCTATCCTGGAGAATATTCCATGTGCACTCGTGAAGAGGGTGTATTCTTCTGTATTTCGATGGAATGTCCTGAAGATATCAATGGGATCCATCTCATCTAACGTATCATTTAAGACTTGTGTTTCCTTAGTAATTTTCTGCTTTGATGACCTTTCCATTGGTGTGAGTAGGGTATTAAAGTCTCCTATGACTATTGTCCTACTGTCAGTTTCTCCTTTTATGTCTGTTAGTGTTTGTCTTATGTATTGAGGTGCTCCTATGTTGGGTGCACAGATATTTACAATTGTTATGTCTTTCTCTTGGATTGATCCCTTGATCATTATGTAGTGTTCTTCCTTATCTCTTGTAATCTTCTTTATTTTAAGGTCTATTTTGTCTGATATGAAGATTGCTACTCCAGCTTTCTTTTGCTTCCCATTTGCATGGAACACATTTTTCCATCCTCTCACTTCCAGTCTATATGTGTCTTGAGATCTGAAGTGGGTTTCTTGTAGACAGCATATACATGGGTTTTGTTTTTGTATCCATTCAGCCAGTCTGTGTCTTTTGGTTGGAGCTTTTAATCCATTTACATTTAAAGTAATTATTGATATATATGTTCCTATTGCCATTTTCTTAGTTGTTTGGGGTTGATTTTGTAGATCTTTTTCCTTCTCTTGTATTTCTTGGCTATATAAGTCCCTTTAACATTTGTTGTAAAGCTGGTTTGGTGGTACTGAATTCTTTTAATTTTTGCTTGTCTGAAAACCTTTTAATTTTCCCATCAATTTTGAATGAGATCCTTGTCAGGTACAGTAATCTTGGTTGTAGATTTTTCCCTTTCAGTACTTTAAATATATCTTGCCATTCCCTTCTGGCCTAGAGAGTTTCTGCTGAAAGATCAGCTGTAAAAGTATGGGGTTTTGCTTGTATGTTACTTTTCCCTTGCCACTTTTTAATATTCTTTCTCTGTGTTTAGTCTTTTTTAGTTTGATTAGTATGTGTCTTGGCATGTTTCTCCTTGGATTTATCCTATATGGGACTCTTGGCACCTCTTGGACTTGATTGACTATTTCCTTTTCCATGTTGGGGGAATTTTCAACTATAATCTCTTCAAAAATCTTCTCATACCCTTCCTTTTTTTCTTCTTCTTCTGGGACCCCTAAAATTAGAATGTTGGTGCATTTGATATTGTCCCAGAGGTCTCTGAGACTGTCCTCAGTTCTTTCCATTCTTTTTACTCTATTCTGCTCTTCAGAAGTTATTTCCACCATTTTATCTTCCAGCTCACTGATTCATTCCTCTGCTTCAGAGATTCTGCTATTGATTCCTTCCAGAGTATTTTCAGTTTCAGTAATTGTGTTGTTTGTATGTTTATTCTTTAATTTTTCTAGGTCTTTGTTAACTGATTCTTGCATTTTCTCCATTTTGTTTTCAAGGTTTTCGATCATCTTTTCTATTATTATTCTGAATTCTTCTTCAGGTAGTCTGCCTATTTCCTCTTCATTTATCCGGACTTCTGTCTTTCTAGTTTGTTCCTCCAGTTGTGTAGTATTTCTTGGCCTTCTCATTATTATTATTATTTTTTAACTTATTGTGTTTGAGGTCTCCTTTTCCCAGGCTTCAACGTTGAATTCTTTCTTCTTTTTGTTTTTTTCCCTCCTACGTTTGGTCCAGAGGTTTGTGTAAGTTCCATATAGGGTGAGATTTGTGCTGAGTTTTGTTTGCTTGTTTTTCCTCTGATGGGCAAGGCTGAGTGAGGTAGTAATCCTGTCTGCTGATGAATGGGTTTGTAATTTAGTTTTGTTTGTTTAGATGAGGTGTCCTGCACAGGGTGCTACTGGTGGTTGGGTGATGCCAGGTCTTGTGTTCAAGTGGGCTCTAACTATTTGATACTCCCTAGGGTTAGTTCTCAGAGAAGGCAATGGCACCCTACTCCAGTACTTTTGCCTGGAAAATCCCGTGGATGGAGGAGCCTGGTGGGCTGCAGTCCATGGGGTCTCTAGAGTTGGGCACGACTGAGTGACTTCACTTTCACTTTTCACTTTCATGCATTGGAGAAGGAAATGGCAACCCACTCCAATATTCTTGGCTGGAGAATCCCAGGGAAGGGGGAGCCTGGTGGGCTGCCATCTATGGGGTCGCACAGAGTTGGACACGACTGAAGTGATTTGGCAGCAGCAGCAGCAGCAGCAGCAGCAGCAGCAGCAGCAGCAGCAGCAGCAGCAGCAGCAGCAAGGTTAGTTCTCTGGTCGTCTAGGGTCTTGGAGTCAGTGCTCCCACTCCAAAGGCTCAGGGCTTGATCTCTGGTCAGAAACAAAGATTCCACAAGTGGTTTGTTATGGCATTAAGTGAGATTAAAACAAATATCCAAAATCAAGAAACCAAAGATGAACCCCAGACAAATGTCAGTTACAAAATCAGGCAAATAATAATTAAAATAATGGAATATACACATATACATATACACCCATTCAGTTCAGTTCAGTTCAGTTCAGTTGCTCAGTCATGTCTGAATCTTTGTGACCCCATGAATTGCAGCACACCAGGCCTCCCTGTCTATCACCAACTCCTGGAGTTCACTCAAACTCATGTTCATCGAGTCGGTGATGCCATTCACCCATCTCATCCTCTGCCATCTCCTTCTCCTCCTGCCCCCAATCCCTCCCAGCATCAGAGTCTTTTCCAATGAGTCAACCCTTCGCATGAGGTGGCCAAAGTACTGGAGTTTCAGCTTTAGCATCATTCCTTCCAAAGAACACCCAGGACTGATCTCCTTTAGAATGGACTTGTTGGATCTCCTTGCAGTCTAAGGGACTCTCAAGAGTATTCTCGAACATCACCATTCAAAAGCATCAATTCTTCGGCACTCAGCTAAAGCAAAGTCAAAACAGTCCAACTAAAATAAGGTTCAGTAGATTGACCTGGCAAACAAAGGAAATATAAAATTATATTTACCAGGACAAAACCAACTAAAGGACAAACTGGAAAACAAAGCTAAGCCAGGTGCCACGTGGGGAGTAAAACAGTGAGAACAAATCCAACCGATATGTTGAGAGGAAAGGAAAGGAAGAAAAGAAAGAACAGACACGCAAAGTTAGACAGAGGTGGATGAAGAAGATTCATGCACACTAAAGTTCATGGTGGGCTGCCGTCTATGGGGCCACACAGAGTCAGACACGACTGAAGTGACTTAGCAGCAGCAGCAAGGGGAAAAGAATAGTAGGAAAGGCAAACAAAGGAATAAATATAGAAAAATATGAGAGGTTTAAAAAATGAAAATTATAAAAAGAAAAGAAAAAAAAAGGAAGAAGAAAGAAAGAAACAGGAAACCTCCACAGACTACAGAAGCCCAACACAGAGGCATAGGTTTATAACAACAATAAAAAGTGTGATGAATATAGACATATACACACACACCCATAAGCAAAATCAAAACAGTCCAACGAGAATAAAGTACAATAGACTGACCCGGCGAACAAAGGAAACCAAAAATTATATCTACCCGTTAAAAACAAAACTAACTAAAGCACAAACTGGAGACAGAACTAAAGCGAGGTGCCAACTGGAGAATAAAGTAATGAAAATGAAACTAACCAATACATTGCCAGGAAAGGAAAGAAAGAAAAGAAAGAATAGATATACAAAGTAAGATAGAGGTAGAGGAAGATTTATATGCAGTCAAAATTAACTACAAGGGGAAAAGAACAGTAGGAAAAGCAAAGGAATGAATGTAGGAAAATAACAGGTTTAAAAATTAAAATTAAAAAGAGAGAGAGAGAGAAGGAAAACTCCACAGAACTGTAAAAGCCCAACATAGAGGCAGAGGTTTATAACAAGAATAAAAAATGTGACTGAGGAAAAAAAAAGCTCAAAATCTTAATTAGATTTCATAGTGTTAATAAAATTGACAACTACAACAGAGGTGGGGGGAAAAGAAAAAAAAAATCCAAAAGAATCTACAGAACAAGTCAAAACATAAGAACAATACATGTTTTTCTTGGGTCACTGCTGTCAGTGTCCTTTCCCTTGCTGGGAGTCATAGTCCACCTCACCTCCCTGGGATGCCCTCCAACATTGTGCTGATCTCTGGAACTGTTATGGGGGCAGCTGAGATTCTAATCTGGTCCTACTCCTGTGTATTCTTGCCTCCAATATCCACAGCTATCAGAACTAGTGCATTTTCCTTTCTGGGAGCTCTCAATGTCCTTTTATATATTCCACAGACACAGAGTCTGCCTAGTTGATCATGTGGATTTAATCTGTAGCTTGTACAGCTGGTGGGAAGGTTTTGAGTCTTCTTCCTTAGCCACACTGACCCTGGATTTCAACTGTGGTTTTCTTTCTACCTCTGCATGTGGTTCCTCCACTGGGGATTGCCCCTGAGTCTGCCCTGAAGGACTTGGGTTTGCCCCTGGTGTGGAGGTGGTGCAGTTGCTTGGGTCACAGGGGTTCTGGCAGCACCAGGTACTCAGGGTGGTTGGCGGCTAGGGCAGGAGGAAATATAGTGCTCTAGAAGGGTATGGCAACCAGCATTGGCAGATACACTCCAGTTTTCTTGCCTGGAGAACCCCCCATCCCTGACAGAGAAGCCTGGCAGGCCACAGTCTACAGGGTCGCAAAGAGTTGGACACAACTGAAGTGACCCTGTGTGCATAGACCCAATATATATTGTTTTGGCCTGTGGCAGCTCTGCCCCCGTGAGAGTTGAGTGCAAAGGTGGCACAGCTGCTTGGCTTGCAGGGACCGTGGTGGTGCAAAGTGTGCAGGGACATGGGCTGCCTCTATCCGAGGAGTTATGGCCCTATCAGAGTCTTTGTTCCAGCCTCTTGTAGCTGGCGATCAGAAGACTTCTTTGGCCAGTCTTTCTCCCTAGCTCCGCCCACTCAGGCACTTAGAGAGCTCCCTTGCCTGGGATCCTTCTCTGTCGTTCAGTGTGTCAGGCACATGGAGGGCCCCCCCTGGCTGGGGTCCTACTCTGTAGGCCGGTGCACCAGGCACTTAAAGGGGCACCCTGGGTGGGGTCCTGTCCTGTAGCTTAGTGCCCCAGGCGTTTGATGGGTCAGCCTCTCTATCGTTCAGCTGCTGATGCTGGGGTGTGGAGAGAGGCTATGGTGATGGCTCCACCCCCTCAGCAGAATCACCTTGCTTCCATGGGTGCCCAGCTTTCCTCCACAGGCCTTTCTCACCTCAGTCTCCTGCCTCACATCCCCCCGATCCGTCTCTCCACAGTCAGCAGCAGCCCTCACCCTGGGATTGCTCCACAGTCCCTAAACTCCAGCTCCCAGCTGCTGCACCTTCCAGGGGACCTGTCTGGGGTGTGTATGGCTGCCGCAAGGACTGTCTGATTCTCATCCCATTTAGGCTGCCACATATCAGCTGTTCCACCCTCAGCCTTAAATGTTTCTTCTCTGAGCCAGACAGTTGCCCCGATGTGGGGGTCGGACCCCTGCTTCAGTTCCCTCACCCACTGAGGGCAGATTCAGTCCTGCTAACACCCTTGTTTTCCCCCCAGATCCTTCGTCCTACCGAGTTTTGTGCGGTTCTGTATGCTCTTTTCCGCTGGTCAGGTACTCCTGTCCGGTCTCAGCTGGTGCTCTGCATGTACTTCTGTGTCTGAAGGTGTATTCCTGGCGTATCCTTGGAGAGAGCTGTACTTCTTGCCCACCTACTCCTCCGCCATCTTCCTCCTTTCTCTTTACATCTATTATCTCTTTTCCACACATCCCATCTCTTACCTTTTGTGTTTCTCTCTTTCCTTCCATGTGAATATGGGTGTGTGTTTATGTGTTTGTGAGCCTGTGTCTGTGTTTTGTAAAGGCTGCCTGATATTTCTGTCTCTATTGCTCAACAAACCAAATTAATTCCTCTTTCTCTCTCTGGTGACACTGGTGGTGAAGAGTCTGCCTGCCAGTGAGGAAGGGGCAAGAGACAGGGGTTTGATCCTTGGGTCGGGGAGATCCTCTGGAGGAGGAAATGGCAACCCACTCCAGTAGTCTTGCCTGGAGAATCCCATGGACAGAGGAGGCTGGCGGGCTGCAGTCCATAGAGTCACAAAGAGTCGCCTGTGACTAAAGCGACTTAGCAAGCATGCACACTCTTTCTCTGACTTGCTCACTCCTTCCATCTCATATTGGCTGCTGACACCAACATGGGGGTCTGGGACTGAGATTTCAGGGCCTCATGTTCTGAGGAAGGGGGCCCTCAGCTGATTCTCAGGGAAGGAACAGGTTGGAAATCTCAGGGGGCTCTCGAGTCACCTTGTTCCAGCGTGGTGGGAAAGGCTCTGGACTCAGAGCCAGAGTGTCAAAGCCCAAGTCCTGCTTCTTCCGCTTCCTGTGTGATCTTGGGTAAGTTGCTCAGCCTCTCTGACCTTTGGTTTCCTCATTAGTAAAAGGAGGCTGTTGTAGAATTGGAGGACAGTGCATGGTGTGGGGGAGGGCACAACAAATAGAGGAGGAGTCAGGACTCCAAGGCAGCCCCAGTGTGGCCTCAGGCCCACAGGGAAATGGTAGATGGAGGAGCTGTGGTGGTCTTGAAGGAGCCTCAGAGGCTTCCTGGAGGTGGTGTTGAGACAGGCTGGGGGGCCTGTGGGGAGAGGGCAGCAGGAGGTTGATGCCTTGTCCCCAGCCTGGCTCAGCTCTCTCCTTCCCCTACCCCCAGCACTCCCAGTCCCCTCCCAGGGAAGGCCATTCCCAGGGGCTCCATGGAGGGGGAGAGCCAGGGACCAGGCCTCAAGGTTGGCAGAGGGACCAAGACCCTCGAATCCATCCTGTCATCTGGAGGGAATCAGGCCTGGTGCTGGGAGGCAGAGCTGGGTCATCTGGTCCTGCTCAGCATGTGGTGCTGGGACAGACGGTACCACCTCTCAGACAGACATGCTCACTTGCTTCCTGTGTGTTTATAGAACCCTGGTATGTGCCGGGCTGGTGATGCAGCTGGGGCGCATGGTCTGGAGGGGAGATGGAGGTGATGCTACACCTTCAGGACTTGGGGGCGATCAGACACCGTGATGGAGGAGCACAGGGGGTGGGGAACGCACAGAGCCCTGTTCTGACCCCATGTGGAGGGCCAGGCGGGCTTCCCTGAGGAGGTGACCTTAGGCCTGAGAATGTGGAGGAGGGGGAGGAGCAGAGTCCTGCTCGGCTGGGGAAGGTGATTCTACTCTGGCTATTTATTGCTACACAACCAACTACCACAACACTTGGTGGTTTAAAACAACTGTCTTATTTTGATCACCATTTTGTAGGTCAGGGATTGGGGAAGGGCTCAGCTGGACTGCCTGGGGTTGGCCAGGGGAAATGCTGGCTCCAAGGACCCCTCCTGAGACGGCCACTTCACTCCTTCACCGCAAGTTGGGTCTCCTGGAGCTCTGGGCTTGTCGTCTCTGACGATGGGGCGCCTCCGCCTCCAGAACTTCTCCATTTGCCTTGGGTTCCCCACAGGGCGGCCACATCCTGAGAGATGGAACGCTCACATGGAGACTCGGGCCAGTGAGAGATCATGGCAGGAGCTTCCAGACCCCTTAAAGGTGAGGCTCAGGGCTGGCTTCACATGACCTCTGCCAAACACACTTGGTCAGAGCAGGGATAGGCCAGCTCACATTGGAGGGGAGGGGACATAGTGAGAATATAGTGTGTGTGTGTGTAAGCTGAACACTTAAATAGACTGTGATACATGCTATACATGGGGAAAGAGCAGGGAACTGTTCTGGAAGTCAGGAGGGGGAAGCAAAAGGACAACTCTTACCCAGGGTTTAGGAGTAAAGTAAGAAATCAGAGCAGAGTCAAGCTGGGTCCTGACCTTTGGATGGGATGTGGGGATGGGCGCAAGGATGTGCTCAGCCCAGGGAAGAGTCTGAGCAAAGGGCTGGCAGTGGGGCCCCTTGGTCAGGGAGCCTGAGGATGAGCTTGGTTGGCCTGGTGCACTTAGTCGCCAGAAGAGATGTGGTGGGAACCACAGCTGCAACGCAGGTAGTGGCCAATGGGGCCACGAGGCAGAGCCTCGAGAGCCACGTTGCAACCCTGCAGTGGGGGCCCCTGAAGGACTTGAAGGAGAAGAAAGTCAGCGGGGAGCTAGATGGACGAGGAGAGGCAGGGTGGGGAACCTCAGGCAGGGAACCTGGGAGGAGGCCATCCCATTAGGCAGGGACGGAGGAGAGATGGAGCCTGAACTGGGGTGAATGGTGAACGTGAGGAGGGGCAGAGAATAATAATGCTACAGCTACCATTACTTGAGAATTTCTGTCACTCAGGCACTACCTTTTCATATTTGATTCTTACAGCCTCTCCATGATGTAGGTACTATTGTTAACTGCAATTTGCGAGCATATTACTGAGGTTCAGAGAGGTAAAGAAACTTACCCAAGATCACGCAGAAAGCATTACAGCTGAGATTCTCAAGACTGGGTCCGCACAGAGAAGTGCCTGAGCTTCTGTTCTTTGTGCTATTAAGGGGAAACCTGGCTCAATTTGCATATAATGGGCGGTGATGGGAGGACAGGAGAGAAAAAGGCAGACCTGGAGATGGTAACGTGTCTACTCTGATCCCCAGACACTTCGCAAAACCTGAAGACCCAGGAGTAGTGACTTCAGGTGGGCAGTTTCTTTGAGTGGGGCTGCTGGGAAGTGTCTAGGAAGTTGACTTTGGATGGCTGGATTTAAGAGACAGGTGAGCTATGGGGGAGGGGGAGGGGAGAGGGTCCTGAATACCCGTGTGAAATAGAGGCGCAGCACTGGAAGGGATGGGAGGGACTCAGAACTAGCAGGGATCCGAGAGGGTGAGCAGCTTGCCGAAGGTCACACAGTGAATAAGAAACAGAGCCAAGCACGATCCTGAGTCTCCAGACTCCAGAGAAGGACTCCAGACTACATCCTGTGCCATTTAAAGCTGTGAAAAGCACAAGCTCGGGAGTGTCCCAGGGCCACGGTCAAACCCCACCTTCATCACTGAGCCACTGGACCAATTATTCTTCCTCTCTGAGTCCCAGTTTCCCATCTGTAAGATGGAGGGAATACTACCTTTTTCATAGAAATAGAGTGAAAATCCAGTTCAGTTCAGTTGCCAAGTCGTGACCAACTCTGCGACCTCACGGTCTGCCAGTCTTGCCTGTCCTTCACCATCTCCCAGAGTTTGCTCAATAGTGAAAATTAAATGAGGTATTAGAAAGCAAACAGCCCCCGGCACATTGTCGACATTTAATGATGTTTCTCTTCTCTTACTATTCGTGTCCATTGTACTGTCATTATTATCATAGCTGCTGCTGCTAAGTCACTTCAGTCGTGTCCGACTCTGCAACCCCATAGACGGCAGCCCACCAGGCTCCCCCTTCCCTGGGATTCTCCAGGCAAGAACACTGGAGTGGGTTGCCATTTCCTTCTCCAATGCATGAAAGTGAAAAGTGAAAGTGAAGTCACTCAGTTGTATCCGACTCTTAGCGACCCCATGGACTGCAGCCCACCAGGCTCCTCCGTCCATGGAATTTTCCAGGCAAGAGTACTGGAGTGGGCTGCCGTTGCCTTCTCCGATTATCATAGCACTGGGGTTAAATATGTAGGCTCATGTAGATTGTTTGAATCTTAACACTCTCAGTTACCAACTGCATGACCTTG
Organism: Capra hircus; assembly: GCF_001704415.2. Taxonomy (NCBI): domain Eukaryota; kingdom Metazoa; phylum Chordata; class Mammalia; order Artiodactyla; family Bovidae; genus Capra; species Capra hircus. The sequence continues at coordinate 11,812,773 of NC_030809.1, forward strand.
GGCAAGTTATTTAACCTCTCTATGCTGCAGTGTTCTCAACTACAAAATGGGCATGATATTGATGCAAGCTTTTTAGAGTTGCTGGAAAAAGTAAATGCATTAATAAATGTAACGTACTTAAAACACTGCCTAGCACACAGCATTACTTTATAACTGCCTGATCTAATCATCTTCCCTGTTATCTTCACCACGAGACTCACCTTCACTAACCTCATCACCACTGCCATCCTCACCACCATCATCTTTACCACCACCATCGTCATCCTCACCACCATCATCCGGGCTTGAATCAGTGAAGGGTAGATTCTGTTTGTTCCTGGTCATGCTTTCCAGCCCCTTCTCTGACTATTTCTCCAAGTGCATCCCCTCCCTGTCCCCCTGCCAGCCTCTGCACCCACTATGCCCCCAGCCTGGCCCTCAGGATGAGCCTTGTTGGTCTGTAAGGAGCAGACAGAGAAAATGTGATGTTCGAGACACCTGCTGTGCAGGGGAGGATTATGAAGCTCTGAGGCTGGTTCCCTTGGGGAGGAGATGGAGCCAGGGGGCAAGGGTCATTCAGGTCACCCATCTAGTCAGTGCCAAGGGGATGAGAACTAGAGTGTGTGAGCTCCCACTGTGTGCTAGGTGTCTCATATAAATTATTACACTTATTCCTTACAGCCTCCCTTAATGTGACTCTTATGCTCCCATTTCACTGATGAGAAAACTCAGAGGCTCAGAGAGGTAAAGGACTTGCTTTAAGCCATACCAAGCCTGCAGCAGAGCTGGGATCTGAGCACTGCCTTGTCTGACTTAAAGAGCCTGGCATCATGCCTGGCATGCAGGAGATGCTCAGTGGGTGTCTGAGCTCACTCCCCACAATACCCTTCCTGATCCAGGGGCTCTGTGAGGGCACTGACATGGTTCTGTGTCTAGTACCAGAGACAGGGAACGTTGCCTCTCTTGGAAAATTACCCTTTGAAGCCAAGGATTTGCTGGTCTCTCTGAGGACACCCCGAAGAAACCCAATGGGGCTGAGACCCAGCAAGGTGAGGGATGCAGGCCTTGAAGGCCCTGGCCTTCCTTCCGGACTGCCCTTCGCAACTTTGGAATCTGAAGCCCGTCTCTTGATTTCTCTGGGTCTCAGTTTCCCTCTTCACACAATTACAGGGGCTTGGGCCAGATGGTTTAATAATATCTTAACAGCTGGTACTCACTGAGCATTTGCTGTAGGCTTGCCCAGCACTGAGCACTCTCCACGCGTTATCATCTTATTTCCTTCTGCCAAGGTGTGATTTATCATCCCATCAAAAAAAAAACTTTATTATGAAAAATTTCAGACAAAATTTTGAACTGTGGTGTTGGAGAAGACTTTTGAGAATCCCTTGGATTGCGAGGAGATCAAACCAGTCAATCCTAAAGGAAATGAATCCTGAATACTCATTGGAAGGACTGATGCTGAAGCTGAAGCTCCAATACTTTGGCCACCTGATGTGAAGAACTGACTCATTGGAAAAGACCCTGATGCTGGGACAGATTGAAGGCAGGAGGAGAAGGGGATACAGAGGATGAGATGGTTGGATGGCATCACTGACTCGATGGACATGAGTTTGAGCAAACTCCTGGAGTTGGTGATGGACAGGGAAGCCTGGCATGCTGCAATCCATGGAGTCGCAAAGAGTCAGACATGACTGAGTGATTGAACTAAACTCAGACACATACAAAAGTGGAAGGGATAGTGTAATAAATCCCCATGAATCTGTCAATTATCTTCAAGAAGTATCACTACATATCATGCCATTTTATAGATGAAAAAACTGATCCCCAAATGCTTAAGTGATTTGAGATCGATACACCCCAAAGCTTGTCCCTGTGTTAACACCAACCCCATCCCATGAAATGAGGGAACCCTCTGCGAGCCTTAATAATGGCCATCTCCCCTCTGCCCACCTTCACACGCTGAGAGTGAAACTGTTCCAGCGTGCAGAGTATGAGGGGAGAAGGAACAAGGTCACTGAATTGCTGAGGGGTGGAGGAAGACACCGGAGGAGGGGCCTGGTGTAAAACAAAGAAAGTTGCCTGCACCCTACTTCTACAAAGATCAAGTCATTGGCCACTGCAGTCACTGACCTTCAAGACACACTGAAAGGAATTCAGGACAAAGAACAGGATGAAGTACCCTGTGCTTTAGAAAAATAGGCAAAACAGGCCCTTAGATAGTTAGATATATTTTAGGAAGAATTTTTCATGAACTTGGATTCTTGTATCTTCCCACACTGAAAGTAAAAGTGTGAGTTGCTTAGTTGTCCTGCCCGTCTGTTCAACTCTTTGTGACCCCATGGACTCTAGCCCTCCGGCTCCTCTGTCCATGGAATTCTCCAGGCAAGAATACTGGAGTGAGATAAGCACTAAAATCATTAAACTGAGATATCTAGTCCTTGTGACTAGCAGTGACCTTCTACTGAGAAGTGTACATGAGTGTACATCCTCCTTAGCTGAAATCACATATAAACTGACCTCTCCCCCTCCTTCTCTGGGGAAGTTGCTCATGGCTTTCTGAGAGGCTGTCTCCCAGGCTATAGTCCTCAGAAGATCCTTCAATAAAACTGAAACTCAGTCACTGTGGATGGTGACTGCAGTCATGAAATTAAAAGACACTTGTTCCTTGGAAGAAAAACTGTGACAAATGTAGACAGCATATTAAAAAACAGAAACATCACTTAGCTGACAAGGGTCCATATAGTCAAATCTATAGTGGTCATGTATGGATATGAGAATTGGACCATAAAGAAGGCTGGGCGCTGAAGAATTGATGCTTTCAAACTGTGGTGCTGGAGAAGACTCTTGAGAGTCCCTTGGACTGCAAGGAGATCAAACAGGTCAATCCTAAAGGAAATTAACCCTGTATATTCATTGGAAGGACTGATGCTGAAGCTGAAGCTCCAATACTTTGGCCACCTGATGTGAAAATATCCTGATGCTGGGAAAGGCTGAAGGCAGGAGGAGAAGGGGGTGACAGAGGATGAGACAGTTGGATGGCATCACTGACTCAATGAGTTTGAGTCACTTGCTCCTGGGGTTCGAGCAAGCTGTGGGCAATGGTAAAGGACAGAGAAGCCTGGTGTGCTACAGTCCATGGAGTCGCAAAGAGTCGCACATGACTGAGCAACTGAACAACAGCAACAACCCAGCCCTCATGCTGGATGATTTTTTTCAGTTGACATCAGATAGGCGTCCTCAGCATCTGGTGCTGACTGCAGAGCTGCCTCCCTCCTCCGTTCCTCCTCCATCTCCATCTTGTAGGGATGCTAGCTGTACCCATTTTCTGTCCTGCCCGTCTGTTTAGCTCAATAGGTAAAACAGTGGGAGACAGTGTCCCAGGCAGACCTGTCCTAGAAAGTGAATCTGTGGGTGGAGCCAGATGGTGAGCCTCCTCCTGCTGAATCATGAGGCCTCCTGGAGGGGAAGCAGAGGGTTCTGTCCCTTCAGGCCTCATCGTCACAGCCGGGACTGTCACCTCCTGTTTTTTCCTCACTGCTACTACTGGCACGGAGGGTGGGTGGAGGAGAGAGTGGGCTCTTGGGGAGCCTGGCTGGGTTCTAATTGGGATCCACAGTTTGCCACCTGTGGGGCCTTGGGCAAGTCACTGCTCACCTCTGATCTGCTCATCTCTAAAGTGAGGGCAGCAGCGGCTTCCTGGTTGGGCTGTTGGGAGGGTTCGGGGGATAGTATCTGTGTGAAGCACTTTGCTCTCTACCTGGCACAGGTAGTGAACTGGCTTTCAGCTTATAGGATTACCAACCAGCCAACCCACCAAATGCCTTCCAGTCTGGCCTGGCTCCAGGCCCCTCATGCAGACTCTGGGACAGGTACCCCTTTGCAGCAATGCCTGGGGCAAGTTCATGGGGAAAGGGGGACAACCACATTCACTGGGCCTTCCTTGGTGCCAGGCACTGGGGTGGAGGAGGGGCTCTCACATCTCATCCCCACCACAGCTCTGGGAAATGGGCATCACCATCTTCCTTTTAAGCTTCCCAGGTTGCACAGTGGTAAAGAAGCCACCCGCCAATGCAGGAGGCACAAGAGATGTGGGTTCAGTCCCTGGGTCTGGAAGATCCTCTGGAGAAGGAAATGGCAACCCACTCTGGTATTCTTGCCTGGGAAATTCCATGGACAGAGGAGCCTGGTGGGCTACAGTTTCTGGGGTTGCAAAGAGACAGACACAACTGAGCACACACACACACAGACACCTTCCTTTTACAGGTAAAGGGTCACAGCCTTGGGGAAGATCACAGTGTGGAGGGGAGTGAATGCCAGAGCCTGGCTCCCAGATTCATCCTCCCAGGGTTCTCTCCACTGATGACATCCTCAGGGCTGCCAGGGAATCACATCTGACGTTGACGGGGCTCTGACTCTGCTGAATGCCTGCCCTGTGGGTAACTGGCCTCTCACAACCAGACTATGAGGGGTGCTGCTATCAGCCCATTTTACAGATGAGGACATTGAGGCTCAAGAGGTTATGTGGCCTGCCCAGGACATGTGTGCTCAGGGTCAGAGACAAGATTTGAACTGGAGCATGGGACTCCAGAGCCTGTCTACCACTTCAGGTCTCCAGACAGCACCCCTCCTGACAACCCCCAGCCAGTAATCCCACCCCTTCAGCTTCCAGTTCCCTGGAGACCATAGGCAGTAGAGGATCGGCCACTGAATCCCTGAAACAGAACTCTACCCTGGGTCTCTCTGACCCTGGCAGAGTCCTTAACCTCAGTGACCCCAGCCCCCAGAGATCAAGCCTTGGGCACGGATGACCAGGGCCTGAACTTGAGCCTGAGCCCAGGGCAGAGCCAAGGCTGGCTCTTGTCTAGCCACCAGGACTTTTACCTGGCCTGGGCTGTCCTGTCACTCCCATCTTGGCCTCTTTTTATTGCCCCAGTGGGGGCCAGACCCAGGCTGAGTGCTGGGATCAGGGACCTGGGTGAGCCTGGACAAATCACGGCGCCTCCATGCAGGACCAATAATCGCCTCCATGCAGGACCAATAATCCCCTCCCACAGGAGCGCGGGACATGAATGAACGTGCTTCACTGAACACCTAGGCAGGTGGGTTAATGATTCCATCCTGCTGGACTGCAATGATGACCAGATTCGCTGCAGCTCATGGGGAACCCAGCCAGGCCTGGCGCTTGTGCTGGGGGCTTGAAGCAGGTCACGGTGTCCTCTTGCTTTGACCTCGGCTCCCCCTGGGCCTGGACTATGGAGACCCTCGGGGTCTTTTCCCTACTTTGCTCCTGGCTTCTGTGTCCTGAACATCAAAGTGAGGGGGATTCTGGCCTCTTGGACTATCCAGGACATGGGGGTCATGGAGATAGGGAAGAGGGGGTGCAGGGTACTGTGGGCAGCACGGCTTTGGGGCCCTGCCGAGTCTCGCTTTGCCCACCCCTCCGCCTCTCCCTCATCACTGTCCCATCCAGAACCCCAGCCTTCTCCCCATTGTTTTCCAGCCCCCAGGGTGCTGCAGAGTCTCTCTGGGCTTTGGAACTTTTTGCTCCCTCTGCCTGAAACTTTCTCCCTTCACCTCCCGCTTCCTCCCCAAAGGCCCCTTCTCGGGGCTCCGGGCCCTACAGCTATCTGCCTCCCCACACTGCATCACGGCACTTGAAAATCGTGTGTCGCTTCTGGTCCACCCACCTGCCTCGCCAGCTGTGCTGGGGGAGTCAGCCCAGGGCCTGGCACCCGGGGAGATGAATGAGTGAGTGAGTGAATGGGGTGAATAGGTGAAAGCAGCCGCTGTGGCTGTCTTCCAGTAGGTGTTTCATGAATGAAGGAGTGACTGTGATCACGCCTTCAAATATTTAGAGCACTGCCATGGGGAAAGTGGATGCAGGCTGCGTGGCCCCGACAGTTGTGTCTGGGAGAGAACAGTCAGGCCACAGGGCCAGTCTTCAGGTTAGTCTAAGGAAAAGCTTTCTAACAGTCGGGGCTGCCTCCCGGTTGTGGGTGACTTGGGGGAGGTGTGTAAGTGAGGCCTGGTGGCAGTGCTCTGAGAGGTATTTCAATACTGGACTTGGCAACCTGAGTCCTGGGGTCAGGAGGGGCCGCAGCCCACTTCCTGGGTTGATGAAGAACTCCTGTGCGGGAGGCCTGTGTTCCCACACCTGGTGGGGAGGAGGCATGGGACCAGCTTCCTGGAGGCTGTAGGGTGTTGAAGAGGGTGCACAGCTCCAGTGGCCTGGGAGCACTAGACATCTGGATCCCAAGGTTAAGGCCAGGGAGGGGCTGGGATGAGGCTGGTCACCTCGGTGGGAGGGGAACAAGATGGTGAGAGTGCAGAGGGGTCTGAGAGAAGGAGAAGGCCTGGATCGAGGGACTCAGCCTGTTCTGGGCTAGAGAAACCCTGCGGGTGGGTCCTGACCACCCTGGCCACTGCCCTCGGGCTCATCATCACTCTCCGAACCTGAGCTTCCCTGTCTGTCAAAGGAGAGTTGGACTCAGTACTCCCCAGAAGCCAGGAATACACGCTGCTACTGTGTGTCCTTAGGACAGTAGCTTAACCTTTCTGAACCTTTGCCACTTTGTCCAGAAAGATGAGATACTGACACCTGCCCTCCCCCATCCTCAGGGACATTCTGGGCCCCAAGTCAAATCTGTGAATGGATGTCCTTCATTCATTCTGTCAGTCTTCCCTGTGCACTTCCTGGTGCTTTGAAAAGTCTGAGCTATCACCCACATTCCAGCTACTGTGTGTGTTTATGTATGCTGAGGTGACTCCACTTTGCCTCCCTGTGAAATGGGTCCATGACCCCCACTCCATCCTGTAGCTGAGGGTTCTCACCCTCTTCCTCCCCTTGCAGAATTAGGATGGGGACTCCTGCTCTGAGAACAGACACAGCCTCCTGGGAGCAGCGTTTAGGGAGCACAGGCCTGAGTTCTCATTAAATCCTTCACTCCAGCCTCTGTATTTCAAGAGGCCTCAGGAAAAACTGTATTTCATGAATGAAACATCAAAACATTTAAGAAATAAACAACTGAAAGCCGTCCTGGTTTCCTGGACGAGGTGATGGAGGTGTCAGATGGATCCTGATTACTTACTGTGAGTCGTTCCCTGGGGACATGCAGCCCAGGTTCCATCCAGTAGATCTTCCCCTGAGTGAGGGGTATGGGAAGAGCCATGTTCGCTGAAGACCTACTGTGCGATGGTTCACTGGACCCCAGGGACAGTGCTATCAACACCACTATTTTACAGAAGAGGGGCTGACTTACCAGAGCTGGGGGTGGGATTGGGGTGGTGGAGTGAAGATGGGGTTGGAAGGCATCAGGGAGGAGGGGCATGCTAGGCCAAGACAGGGGGTCACAGTTAATTTTCCCTCTTTGTCTTTCTCATTCTGTGTCTCTGTGTTTCTCCGTTCCTGTCACTCTCTCTTTTCCGTCTCTCTGTCTCCGTCTCATGCACACACGTGAGTACATACACATGCACACACTCCCGTATGCACCATCTTCCCCGCTGGCTTCTGGCCTCTCTCCTGGCTCCTTCTCGCTGCTTGGGCGCCTGGCCCTTGTCTGGGCAGCGGCTCAGTGCCTGGCCTGGCTCCAAGTGTCTGTCTGGCTCTGGTCCAGGCACAGAAGCAAAGTAGGAACCCCTGAGTGTGGGAAGAAGGTGGCAGAGGGCCAGGACCCAGTAGGGGGGGTCCTCTCCTGAACCTGGAGGGAAGGTTTGGCTTTCAAAGCTTAGGCATGGGGGAATGTTTTACTTTTAAATGTTTTCTTGTTCCTTTTCACTGACTGGTATCTCCTCCCTTCCTGGGTCATGAAAAGACATTCCATCAAGAGCAAAGAGGTGATGGAAGCGCGGGTCAGCCCTCAGCCTCACCGCTGTGATCACATTTCAGCCTCACGTGGTCTGCGAGGTCGGGTCATTGTTTCCATTTGCAGCCCAAGAATGGAGGCTCAGAAGTGAGACGTGAATTGTCTGAGGCCACAAGTTCATCTGCTAGAAAATGACTGAGACTCGCCTGACCGTAGGCCCTCTTCTATCCCTTCTGTCCCATGGCAGCTCTTATGTTTTTTGATTTTTTAAGACAGTAATAATCTTTGAAGCAGGTTGGGAAGATCTGGGCCCACTAACCAGGCGCAGGGAAGAAAGCCGGTCCCGGCTGCAGTCACTTCCTGGAGGTGGTGGTGACCCGGGCCAGGCCTGATGACCTTCCTGAGGATGGGAGGCCAGAGTTGACATCTGACTTCCATGGGCTCGGCCAGAACTGCCTCTGGCCTCCTGGCAGGTGACCAAACTCGGGAACTTTCTCTTACCCAGAAAGCCCTAGTCACTCCCTTTATTAAAAGCAGTAAATCTCTGAGTCTGTCAGTGACTTTCCTTCTCAGGGCTTGTGGACGCTTCAAGCTGCTCCTGGTCTAGCCCCACTGAATGCAGAACCTGCTTCCCCAACCTTGGGTGAGTCCAGTAGCCACCAGACTCCCCAGTGCCGAGTACTTGACGCTCCCCACGCTGTAGGACGTGGGCTCCAGAGGCTGGGCTGAGTGTGGTTCACTCTCCATAGGGCTTCCCTGGGAGGCTCTGGGGACCGTGGGGAAGGAGCTGATGGGGGCCAATCCTCATCCTCCTGTGGAATCCACATCCATACTCCCCAGCTTCCCTTGAGCCTCCCTCTGGGGTCTTATTGGGTAAATCCACAAACAGTCCAGGAAATCAGGGCTAGTGAGCGCTGTCCCATGGGTCACCATGAGGATGCAAGAGTCTGAGTCTCCGGTCCAGTTCTGGTCAGCTGTTACCAGCCCCCATGACCTTGGACAAGTTACCTAGCTTCTTTTTGCCTCAGTTTCCTCATCTGTAAAATGGAAATAAAAGTTTCTTTCTCGCAGGCTTGTTGTGAGCAGTACATAAATTCCTGCAATGTGAATTATTTAAAGCGGTGCCCAGTACTTCGGTGGTAAATGTCCACTAGTTAATAGAGGTGGTTGTTATTATTATTTGGCACTTTTTTATTTTTAATTTTTAAAAATTGTTGTAAAATACACATAATGTAAAGTTTACCATCTTAGCCATTTTCTTAAGTATAATGTTCTTTAGTTTTGGCCGTGCTGGGTCTTTGTTACTGTGTGGGCTTTTCTCTAGTTGTGGCGAGTGGGGTCTGCTGTCTAGTTGCGGTGCCCGGCTCCTCATGGGGATGGCTTCTCTCCTTGCTGGGCACAAGCTCTAGTGTGCAGGCTCAGAAGTGGTGGCACACGGGCTTAGTTGCTCTGAGGCAGGTGGGATCTTCCCGGACCAGGGATAGAACCTGTGTCTGCTGCATTGGCGGGCGGATTCTTTACCACTGAGCCACCGAGGAAGCCTGATCTAAACCATTTTTAAGGGTATAGTTCAGTGGTACTGAATGCATTCTTAGCCTTGTGCAACCCTTACTACCATCCATTGCCATAATTCTACTGTGTAAAAGTGAAACTCCATCCCCATTAAATAACATCCCTCCTTCCCTCACTTCCCCCAGGCTTATCTCTGGCTCGTCTCTCTTAGCATAGGTTCATCCGGGTCATAGCATGTGTCAGAACTTCCTTTTTAAGACCTTCCTGGGCCCTATCCATCACAGGGATAGACAACATTGTGCTCATCTGCTCATCTGCCAATGGCCGGTTGGGCTGCGTTTTAGCTGTTGTGAGTAATGCTGCCCGTGGGTGTGCAGAGAGCTCTTCCCGACCCTGCTTCCAATTCTTCTGAGGCACCGCTTTTTGAAGCACAGGTTGTGGGCTGACAGCTACCGGAAGGAGCAGCTAGAGCTCCTGGTTTTCAGCTCTCACACGTCTAAGTTTAGGGCTTGGAGCAGGAGAGGACATTGCCATCTGGAGGGAGAGATTCAGTTTTCTGCATCCTGGCTGAGCTGCGCTGAAGTCTTTGCATTGCATCTGGGGAGTGGGGGGGATGAGGCCGGTGCCAGTGGGGTCCCCAAGGTGAGGGAGGGAGATGGAGGGGCACGGAGAGGAGGGGGCGGGTAGCTGGGCAGAGAGACCTCATCCAGTCCCCAAACCTTCCTCCCACTGAATGGACCACCCTGCAGCGGATCTCGGCTCCTGGACCACTAGGAGGAACACAGGGGTCCAGCACATCCCCAGCACGTCCCTCGTTTTACAGATGAGACATCCGACGCAAACGTCTTCTCCCACACAAGCAATGAACTCGGTTCTGACGCTATCTCCCCGGAAACAGTGTCAGGTCCCACAGATGAGGGGCTCATTCCTACGACTCCCTGCCCACCTCACGTCGGATGCCAATGGCGAGTCCAGGCTGTCCCCTGTGCTTCTGACCAACCGCCTAGAGATGGGAAGGTCCCAAGACCTCCTCCTCAGATTTGATTAGTTTGCTAGAGTGGCTCACAGGACCCAGAGAAACGTTTTACTCACTAGATCACCAGTTTATTTCGAGGGCTTTCTAGGTGGTGCAGTTGATAAAGAATCTGCCTGGCAGTGCAGGAGACACAAGAGACGTGGGTTTGATCCCTGGGTCGGGAAGATCCCCTGGAGTAGGAAATGGCAATCCACTCCAGTATTCTTGCCTGGAAACTCCATGGACAGAGGAGCCTGGGAGGCTACAGTCCATGGGGGTCACCAAGAGTCGGACACAACTGAGCACACACACTTAATGATTACTGGTTAATTATAAAAAGATATACTTGGGAATTGTACAGGGCAAGGCGTGTGGGAAGAAGCTTCATTACACAGGAGTGGTGGATTAAATCACTGACCATTGGTGATTGAACTGGGAATCTAGCCTCTCTCCACTCCCTGGAGGTTGGTGGGCATTGGGGAAGGGGAGGGACTGAAAGTTCTAACCCTCTAATCACCTGGCTGGTTCCCCTGGCAACCAGTCCCCATCTTGAGGTTTAACCTAGGTGCTTTCCAAAAGAGTCATCTCATTCATACAGCATGACACCTTTATTGCTCTCAACGCTTAGGCAATTCCTAGAGTTTTAGGAGCTCTGTGTCAGAAACAGTAAAGACCAAAGATTTATATGTATTTTATATATAAAATTTCTTATATATATATATCACGATATCTCAGACACCAAAGAGGAAGACCCTACTCCAAGGTGACACAGCAAATCATCTCATACAGGCTGGGCTGAAGCTTGCGAAAGGAAAATAACAATGGGGTCGAGACGGCTTCCCTGGTGGCTCAGCTGGTAAAGAATCTGCCTGCAATGTGGGAGACCTGGGTTCGGTCCCTGGGTTGGGAAGATCCCCTGGAGGAGGCAAAGGCTACCCACACCAGTAGTCTGGCCTGGAGAATTCCATGGACTATATAGTCCACGGGGTAGCAAGGAGTCAGGCACGACTGAGTGACTTTCACTTCCACTTGCATGGCTAAGAGAGCTCTCTGAATTGCAGCTGAAGAAGGGTGACTTATGCTCATCTCAGCTGGGAGGGAATCTGACCTTTTGACCACTTACCATCTTTAGGGAAGCATCCAGAGCATCTGCCAGAAACTCAAGATGACTATGGGACCCTTACCCTAAAACAGCTCCTGACAGCCATCACCTCAGGAAAAATATTTCTTTCCTTGTGTCAGAGTACAGCCTTGTGGCCTTTTTCTTAATAAGCCCTTGACTCTTTCTCTCCCCCAGAATACTCTGTTTTAACTCAATCTCTTTTTCCCTAACGGTAGTTCTTAAGACTCTAAATAAGCTCTGTTCTTTGCAGACTTCTGCATTTTTTCAGTTGACAGGCTCAGTTTTTTTTTTTTTAAATTTTTTATTGGAGAATAATTGCTTTACAGTCTTTTTCTGGTTTCTGCCACACACAACATGAGTCAGCCATAGATATACATGTGTCCCCTCTCTCGTGAACACCCCTCCCATCCCCCATCCCATCCCGCCCCTCTAGGTTGTCACAGAGCCCTGGGTTGAGCTCCCTGTTTCACACAGCAAATTCCCACTGGCTATCTAGTCTACATTTGGCACTGCAGATGTTTCCATGTTACTCCCTCACTTTGTCCCACCCTCTCCTTCCCACACTGTGCCTAAGTCTGTTCTTTATGTCTGCATCTCCATTGCTGTCCTGCAAATAGGTTCAGAGGATGTGGAGAAAAGGGAACCCTCTTGCACTGTTGGTGGGAATGTAAACTGATACAACCACTGTGGAGAACAGTGTGGAGATTCCTTAAAAAAGCTAGGAATAGAACCAACAGTCCCACTACTGGGCATACACCCTGAGAAAACCATAATTGAAAGAGGCTTAGGTTTCTGACTTGCTGTCCAATAATCCTTTTGTTCAGAGGGTCAGGGAGAAGGGAAGCTGGGTGGGGCCAGACTGACCCCAGGGCTACTCAGAGCTGTGTCAGGGGACCTTCCTTCTGATCTGTCCTTTGTCTGCTCATTCTCACTACACTGGGTGGGTGGGTGACCCCTGAGTGACACTTCCCAAACCCCTTCCTCAGGCTCCAAGAGGCCCAGAGAGGGCCTGGCTAGCCTCAGGCAGCACAGCACATGAGGAGCAGTGCCGGGGGCTTATCTGTCAGCCAATATTTCATTTAAAAATTTCACCTAGAGCTTTGGAGCAGAAGCCAATTTTATCACAACTTAAACATATTTTAAAATGTATTTTCTGTTTATTTGGTTGCAATGGGTATTAATTGTGGCATGCGGGATCTAGTCCCCTGACCAGGGATAGAACCCAGGCCCCCTGCCTTGGGAGTACAGATTTTTAGCCACTGGACCACCAGGGAAGTCCTTTGCCACAATTTTTGTGTCTCGCACAAGCCGTGCCCCCAAACCTGATGTCTGGGGATTATTCTCACACCTCTCTTTGTCCTCAGGGCCTCAAAGCTCCTCCAGGGTCCATGGCTTCTCCTCCCACCACCGAGCTCCCCTCACTGGCCGCAATGTGGCACAAAATACCCGCACTATTTATTTCCTAATAAAAGGACAGCCTGGGTGGCCCCGTGGGAGATTAAAGCAGAGATTTACTACGAGATGATTAACCATAAAACCACAGGGTAAATCAACATTAGACGAGGAGGGGGAGCTGCAGGGAATGTTAGCAGAACAGGGTCACGCTCGCACAGGTTACCAGGATTACGGTTGCCTCCAGGAGTCCTCCCAGCCAGAGATGGCTGAGATGGGCCGCCTGGGCCTGATTCTGCGCCCTCTCTCTGTGTGACTTTAGGCACGTCTCTCCCTACGGACAGGAAAACTGAGAAAGGACAGCATGGGTGAGCCGTCCAATGTCCTGCAGCTCAGGATTCCCTGTTTACCTAATGCAGAGGACCTCAGATTCCCTGTTTACCTAATGCAGAGGCTGCACCAGGGGCTGGTTGCTTGGTGTAGGTAAGAAGAACATGGTCTCTGTAGCAAATCTCTACCTAGCACCAAGGGGCCTTTCCTGACTCCCTCCTGTGTGGCACTGCCCTGTGGGTGTGTTGCAGGAAGGGGGACACCTTCCAGGGCCCGAAACCGGGCTCTTGTCTAACACTCGGAAATGAATTGTCTGCTGACAGAGCAAGAGATTTTATTGGGAAAGGGCACCCGGGCGGAGAGCAGTAGGGTAAGGGAAACCAGGAGAAATGCTCTGCCATGTGACTCACAGTCTCGGGTTTTATGGTGATGGGATTAGTTTCCGGGTGGTCTTTAGCCAATCATTCTGACTCAGAGTCCTTGGAGCATGCCTTGTTCAGCCAAGATGGATGCCAGAGAGGATTCTGGGAGGTGGCCGGACATGTGGTGTCTCCTTTTGACCTTTCCTGAACTCTTCTGGTTGGTGGAGGCTTGTTAGTTCCGTGTCACTTACCAGGACCTCCTGTCGTAAAACAGCTCATGCAAATAGTTACTATGGTGCCTGGCTGGGGTGGGTGGTTTCAGTCAGTGTGCTTCCCCTAACAGGTGCAGGTGTAGAGGGCGGGACTGGGGAGTCTGTGCCATCAGAGCAGGGTCACCTAGCACTCAGGAGCACTTTGGTCCTTGAGTCCCAGCTCTGTCACTCATTGGCTGCATGTCCTTATACAACTGATTTCATCTAGATGCCTGCATCCTCCAGCAGTGGGCCTAGAATGCTGGGGTTTGCATCATCAGGCTTCATTCTGTGCAGGCTCGCAGGCTCTCTTCCAAGTTCTCAGTGTACTTTGCAAAGACCTTATGAGGGAGGTGCTATTATTCTCCCTGCTTTTAGGTGGGGACCCTGGATACAGCACAGTGAGGTAACTTCCCCTGAGTTCAAGCTGGTGAGTGGAACAGGTGGTCCTTGAGTCCAAACTGGATGAATCTAGATCTTAGATCTTAAATGCTGGGCTATAAACTGTCCATACAGAATTGAGAAAGGCGCCTTGAACCACCTAAGCCAGTGTTTCTCTGAGGGTAGGCTACACGTGCTTGACCCACCAGAAGCACCTTGGGGAAGGGGTATGCCATGTATAAAATATAGATTCCCTGGCTCCATCCCCATCTCTACTAAGTCAGACTCTCTGGGTCAGGCCCCAGAGCATGTATTCTAACAGACACCCTCACCCCCGGGTGGTGCTTCAGTAACCGAGAGACTGAGATGTAGAGGACGATGCAGTTGGTTTCTTCACTGCAAGCGTCTTTGGCGGCGGGGCTGGAGCTCTGGGACGCAGAGCAAAGTGAAAATGAAAGTGAAAGTGAAGTCACTCAGTCGCATCCGACTCTTAGTGACCCCATGGACTGTGGCCTACCACCCTCCCCTGTCCATGGGATTCTCCAGGCAAGAGTACTGGAGTGGGTTGCCATTTCCTTCTCCAGGGGATCTTTCCAATACAGGGATCAAACCCAGGTCTCCCACACTGTGGGCAGACGCTCTACTGTCTGAGCCACCGGGGAAGTCCAAGCCTGGCGTCAAACAAGCTGCAGGACATTGGACGGCTCACCCATGCTGTCCTTTCTCAGTTTTCCTGTCCGTGTAGTGGGGATCATGTCCCCACATGGCCCACCTCTCTGGACACGTGCAAGCATGACGGTGACAGTGGCTGCAGATGGCCTCTGGTAACAAGGCGTTTTGAGCACTGAGAATAGAGCCTGCACAGAGAGCAACTTCATGATGGCAATCCCCAAGAGCCCTGCAGTGTAGACATCCTAGGCCCACTCTTGGATGGGCACCAGAAATCACTCTGGCCGGGGTCTAAGGCTACTTCTGCTGCTGTGACCTGACAGGCCCCTTTGAGCCTCAGGCTCCTCATCCTTAAAATGGAGATCAGTCAGTTCACCTGTTCAATTGTGTCCGACTCTTTGTGGCCCCATGGACTGCAGCACGCCAGGCCTCCCTGTCCATCACCAACTCCCAGAGTTTACTCAAACTCATGTCCATTGAGTTGTGATGCCATCCAACCATCTCATCCTCTGTCATCCCTTTCTCCTCCCGCCTTCAATCTTTCCCAGCATCAGGGTCTTTTGAAATGAGTCCGTTCTTCGCCTCAGGTGGTCAAAGTATTGGAGTTTCAGCTTCAGCATCAGTCCTTTCAATGAATATTCAGGACTGAATAAAAGGGAGATAGTAAGATAATAATCCCTTCCCTCGCCCCAGTTATGATGAGGTTTAATGAGACAGAGGTACAAGAGCACAGGTGACATAAATCCTCTGTCCCTCCAGGCATAGAAATTATTGTGCTCTTCATCGGCTCTAGTTTCTAAAATCTCCAGGGGCAGCCAAAGTGCGGGTCTCAGGGAGATAGAACTCACTGCAAATGCCAGGACTCCGGCTCTATCCTCGGCATGGAAGCAAGAGAGAGGACCGAGGTGGGCTGCCTTCTTTTCCCCAAGAGAGTCTTTGGAAGGGAGAAGAGGAAAGAGTTCAGTGAGGCCATGGCTGGAGACATGCTGGGGGCTTACTGTCCGGCCAGTGGTCCCCTCCCCTCTTGCCAGCCTCATCAAAGAGGGAGTGAGCTCGGGGCGGTCAAGTTCCAGGCCAGTGAAGGTCAAATCTGAGAAGCTGTCTAGAGATGAGGGGGCATCTGGGCTTTGGAGCAGGGCTCCCTGGGCTGCTGCATGATTTGGACATGGGGTGGGGCTCTGGCCTTAGAGCTGCATTTACCCTAGGCCATATTTTTATTTTTAGGATTTCCCAGATGACTCAGCAGTAAAAAAAACATCCTCTGGCAGTGCAAGAGATGCGGACTCAATCCCTGGGTCAGGAAGATTCCCTAGAGAAGGGAAAGGCTACCCACTCCAGCATTCTTGCCTGGAAAATCCCATGGACAGAGGAGCTTGGTGGGCTACAGTCCACTGGGGTCGCAAAGCATTGGACATGGCTGAAGTGACTAAACAACAGCAACAAAAACGAATACTTTTATTTTAGGAGGCTTGCGGGGGATGATGGAGATTATCAGGGTGTTCTGAGCCTTAAATCAGGCCTTGGTGGCCACTCATTGGCGTCTCAATGTTGCCAAATCCTAGCTGTGTGACCGCAGCCCAGTCAATTCATTTCTTTGATCCTTAACTTCCTCATCTGCCAAATGGGACCAGCACTGTCCACTTCGCAGGCTTATTGTAGGGCCAAGGCTATAGGGGTCACCTGAATATGGCCAGTCACAGCCATTGCGGCCTTGGCTGCAGGCATCCCCAGGGCTCACCTGCTCCCTCTGCCCACTTGGGGCAGGAACTGTGGAGTTTATGGGCAAAGAGGCCAGCAGCAATTCTGTGACGATGCAGGTAACAACACCTGCCTTTCTGGAAAGTTCCTGACCTGGGTACCAATCTTGATCCAGACCCAGCCCTGACCTCTGCACCGCTATCAACTGTTTCTGATTACCTGGTGGGGAAGAGCAGGTGACTCGGTAGAGGAAGTTGCCAGCTGCAGGGCAAGCTCTTCTTAACTTGTGTGGTTTGCTTGGAGAGGACTCTGAAAGCAGCGCATGTCTCTTGAAAACACTAGAAAGATGTTACCCATACTCCGCTTCTCAGAGGTGACCACTGTTCATATTGTGGCATATTTCAGGTTTCCTTTTATGTGTGTGACTATGCTGCTGTGTTGTGCTTAGTCATGCAGTTGTGTCTGACTGTTTGCAATCCCACGCACTGTAGCCCACCAGGCTCCTCTGTCCATGGGAATTCTCTAGTCAAGAATATTGGAGTGGGTTGCCATGCCCTCCTCCAGGGAATCTTCCCTGCCCAGGGATAGAACCCAGGTCTCTCGCATTGCAGGTGGATTTTTAACTGTCTGAGCCATCAGGGAGGCCAGTGTATGACTGTTGCTGCTGCTAAGTCGCTCCAGTCGTGTCCGACTCTGTGTGACCCCATAGACGGCAGCCCACCAGGCTCCTCTGTCCCTGGGATTCTCCAGGCAAGAGCACTGGAGTGGGTCACCATTTCCTTCTCCAATGCATGAAAGTGAAAAGTGAAAGTGAAGTCGCTCAGCTGTGTCCGACTCTTAGCGACCCCATGGACTACAGCCTACCAGGCTCCTCCGTCCATGGGATTTTCCAGGTAAGAGTACTGGAATGGGTTGCCAATGACTGTAAATCGAATTAAATTTCTGTCTGTCTGTCATCCCAGCAGATGAAAATGGCTCTGAAGGTTTTCACCAAATGTGGAAGCTTCATTTGGATGGTCTGACTTAAAAGCAATAAGATCATCTCAAATTCACTGAGGGGACTTCCCCGGTGGTCCAGTGATTAAGACTCTGCACTCTCATTGCAGGGGGCATGGGTTTGATCCATGGTCGGGGAACTAAGATCCCACATGCCACAAGATGTGGCCAAAAAAAAAAAAAAAAACCACACCAAACCCCACACTGGGGATACCACAGAGAAGTTAACTGCCACCAAGTGGTGAAGTTGAAACCAGAGACCAGAGCCTCTGGGTGTGCACTTAGGTGGGCCTCCACAGGCATCCCGATGCAGCAGGCACTTCACACACGCCCTGCCCTCTGCCATCTTTCCTCCCTATCCCAGACGTTTCTCCAGCCACAGCTGGTTGTTCTGAGCAACGCCCCGGTGGCCAGCGGCTGCCGGGTGTGTGCGTGCGGGCATGTGCCCATCCACATGTATGTGCTCGTACCCGTGTGTGTGCACTTTCAGCTGGTGTTGTCTTGCATGTACGACTTTAAATCCTTTCTCCTTTCACTGTTTTCCTGTTTGCCCACATTACTCGAGGTGGCAGCAAATGAGTCTGGCATCCAAGGGACTGGCCACAGGTGGGAGGGTCAGGAGGCTCTAATTGACCACAATCCCAAATTACAGATCCCTAAGCTCCATTTGCAAAGACGCTGCAAGCTTAGGGACCTGATCAGAGGAAAGGAATGCTCACCGCAGGGAGGGAAGGGCTTAGCCGGGCTGGGCCTGACAGGGAGAAGTTAGTCCTTCACTTTTGTTTGGCAGAGAAAACAGAGGAGGCAGCCAGGCTCCCTAGAGTAGGAATAGAGGTGGGACAGGAGGTCAGAGGCTGTGGGCACAAAGAGGACAGTGGACTTGGCCTGACCCAGAGCTGGGTTCAGAGCCCCATTCTGCCACCCACTGGATTTGGGTGGCCGGTACGTTGCTTCATGGGCTTCCCTAGTGGCTCAGTGGTAAAGAATCTGCCTGCCACTGCAGGAGATGCAGGTTCAATGCCTGGGTCGGGAAGATCCCTTGGAAGAGGAAATGGCAACCCACTCCAGTATTCTTGCCTGGGAGATCCCATGGATAAAGGAGCTTGGTGGGCCACAGCCCATGGGGTTGCAAAAAAGAGTCAGACATGACTTAGCGACTAAACAAAATAAGTTGCTTCATACCTCTGAGTCTCAGTTTCTCTATCTGTAAAATGGGAAACCTTCCTAGGACTGTGGTGAGTAAGATAACGTGCCTGAATGAGCCTGGTGTGTAGGAGCTGCTCAGTAACTCCAAGTTCCTCTCCCCTCCAGCAAAGGAGAAGCAAGAGATTTGTTCTGTTCAGTTCAAAAGATATATTATCATCTAGTGTGAGCAGAAATTGGAGTGTGCCATTTTGTGCAGCTCAAAGCAGGGAAGACACTGCCTCTTGGGGTCAGTTTAAAGATAGAGAAATTGGGGCAGCGTAATATCTTGCTCAATGGCACAGGTAAAAAGGGACAGACAGCAGGAAGGGATCTAGGTCTCCTGGCCTCCCATTTGAGGTCCATCCACTCTGTAGAGGCAGGAAAGGGAAGGGAGGATAAAAACCCAGGGTGCTTCTCACCCTCTCTGGGCCTCAGTTTCCCCGTAGGTGCAATAGGGGTAGACTAGGGTTGCCCAAAGGCCAGTCTCGGCTTCCCTAATAGCTCAGTTGGTAAAGGATCTGCTGCAGTGTGGGAGACCTGAGTTCGATCCCTGGGTTGGGAAGATCCCCTGGAGAAGGGAAAAGCTACCCACTCCAGTATTCTGGCCTGGAGAATTCCATGGACTGTATAGTCCATAGGGTCGCAGAGAGTCGGACACGACTGAGCAAATTCCACTTCATTTTACTTTAGTCTTAGAGCCTGGAGGTAGGTGATGCACACTCTGCCCTCAGCTGGCCCTTAAGCCCAGACCAGGGGCAAGTGAAGCAGGCAACAGAGGGGAGGGGGAAGGGGCAGGGAGGAGGGCTGTGCTGGAGCCCAAGCCCCTGTGCAGGACAGGGGGCCACCCTCCACCTCATCCTGACACAGGGGGAGTGAGGACCGCACAGAGAGGCTGGGTGCTTCCTGCTGGCCTTCTTGGCCCCTTCCCCAGCCTGGCCTGGACCCAAACCCTGCTCCTCTTCTCCTCTGTCCTGGTCTGGGCCTAGTTTAGACCTAGCACCTCCCTGAATCCACCACCACCGTCAGCTGCATGCATGTTCTCAACTTCCCCATTCACCCCTCAAGTACACTCTTTGAAACTCACTCCCCTTCCTACAGAGTAAAACATCCCATCAATTGTATCCCAAGTCTTAAAATCACCTCCCCACCTCTCCCCTCCCCTCTGGAGCTGCAAGCACCTTCTACCACTGACCCCCAAGGGCAACTGAGAAAGAGACATCCACTTCTGGGCTGAGCTCAGGCACTGGGCCAAGCACTGTCACTGTTCTGGAGGGTGATGAGGTGATGAGAATAGTGACTTAGGTCAATGATCATTCATTCACTTCACATATATTTCCTGAGCACCTGCTTCACGCCAGGCACCATTGCAGATGCTGGTGATATATCAGAAACAAATCACAACAAAGTCCTCACTAATCTGGAGCTTACATGCCTCTGTGTGTGTGTGTGTGTATTACAGATAGACAATAAACACAATGAATAAGTAAATTATACTCTACGTTTGAAGGTGATAAGAGCTGGTTGGGGGCTTGAAAGATCTGGAGGTAGGGGCTGAGGTTTCAAGTTGGGTGGTCAGGGTGGGCTCACTGAGGAGACTCTGGAAGGAAGACTCACAGGAGGAGGGGGAAGGCCTCTGGGATGTGTGGTGGTTGTTGAATGCCAGGCACTGCCCCCTGGTCAGTGGACCCATGAGGAAGGGGTATTGTTTGCCTGTTCACCCCCAGATTCTTGGCACCAAGCACCGGGCCAAGCAAACGGTAGAGAAAAGTGAAAGTGAAGTCACTCAGTCGTGTCCGACTCTTTGTGACCCCATGGACTGTAGCCCACGAGGCTCCTCCATCTGTAGCCCATCTCCTCCTCCTCTATTGGATTTTCTAGGCAAGAAAACTGGAGTGGGTTGCCATTTCCTTCTCCAGGGGATCTTTCTGGCCCAGGGATCAAACCCAGGTCTCCTGCATTGTGGGCAGACACTTTACCGTCTGAACCACCAGGGAATCCCAAGCACACAGTAGGGGCACAGTCAATCCCTGTGCACTGCGGAGATGCAGGGACGGTCAGAGGGACCAGTAGGGGCATAGACACATGGCAAGCCCATTCATCATTTCCTCCCTAGGGATGAGTGGGAGGTGTCCGTGGGCGGGAGAGAAAGGATTCAGCATCCAGAAAGTCGTTTGATTTAATTTTATGATTGTTTAGGTCTTTTTTCTTCCTTGACAACTATGGATTGGGAGATAATCTGAAAATCAATCTTTCTCCCTCCAAGTTCACCCAGACCCCCTGCTTGGTTTCGCTGACAGTGTCCGTGGGAGCTGATGGACCATTCATACCATCCTGTTGGTGGTGATGGATGTTTTTCAGGACAGTGAAGCAGGGGTTCTTTTCCCTCACTGGCCTGGAGCCCCTAGTGAGAGCTCAGGGAAATCCTAGGCATCACGTGGGTGGAGTCTGGAGAAGCCCCAGGTGTAAGGATGCAGGAGGGGATTTGCCTGTCATCAAGGTCACACTGACATTTCCCAGGCTCTCTTGCCCCTTTCAGACCATTCTCTCTATACCACCTGTGTATAGATGCGTGGATTAGTGTAGGAACCCCACGTGCAGACGCAGTTTCACATACACAGTCTGAGAGCAGAATCCAGCTTGAAACTCACATCGAGAGCATTCTGGCCTGGACACTTCTGACCCATATCAGAGTCTTTCTCACATTGGGTTGGGAAGTGGCTCTGGGAGTGCGGGGTTCACAAGATCTGATGGCTTGGGGCAGGTGGCAGGTCATATACATGAGTGAGAGGGTGAAGGCAGTGGAGATAAAAGGCAGAGGGGGGAACTGTGGGCACCAGGAGAGGATGGGTCCCATCAGAGGAGAGCCAGAGTGATCACAAGGGTACCCTAACTATGATCCTGCCTGGGTTTACATGTGTTAAACTCACTTATTGCTCAGGACAGCCCTTGAGGTAGGCATCAGTGATATATTCATCATATAGACAATACAGTTGGAGCCCAAGATGATGCCCAAGGTCACCCTGGTACCTGGACTCCAAAGCTCAGCCTGAAGATGAGCTTGATTCCTTGTAATTGTTGCCAGGTAGGACTGTTGGAACGTTGTTGTTGTTTAGTTACTAAGTTGTGTCCAAATTTTTGTGGCCCTATGGACTCTAGCACACCAGGCTCCTGTCTTCCACTATCTCCCAAAGTTTGCAGTGTCTCAGTTCCCTGATTTTTCAAGAGAAATCAGAAATCTTACATTTTTCTATGAAATTTTCCAAATTTTTATTATACTGTGGATGTCAAATTCCATCAAGGATCAGGTTCCTGCTGGAGGCAACTGATTTTCAACATCTGGGCTAGTGGAGAGAGCCTGGGATTTCTGTTCAAAGGGCCAAGACTCGGAGGCAAACACTCTAGTTCAAACTGTGTACATGGACTTCTTCTCTCTGAGCCTCAGTTTCCCCACATGTGATGGTTGAGGAGGAAAAAATTTTCCGCTCCACTTTTACATTCTTCTGGCTGGTCTAGTCATTAAATTGACACGAGAGAGATTCACAGGAGAAAATTAAATTTTAATTTTGTATGTACAAGAGTTTATAGAAATGTGAGACTCAAAGAAATGACCAAAGCAGGAAGCCTTTGTATGCTTTAAGCAAAGGAATAATAAATTTGTGAAGAATTGACAAAGACAAAGAAACTCAGGTTGGGTCATTAATTAGTGAATTACCAAAGCAGAATTTGTTTACACAGCCTTCTTGGCTCCAAAATTCCCTATTTCTGGTGATGAGGATGTCTTGCTACCTCCTGGAACAGGGAGGGCACCTTTCACGCAGGAGATTTATTTTGTGCCTTCTGGGGACAAAGGACGGGGGAGGATCAGTATGTTCTTCTACTGGCTGTTCCTCAAGGAGCTTTAATTCAGACTAATGAATATGCCACTTTGAGGTGACCTGCCTTGAGCTCCAACAGATGTCTCCTCTGAAACGTCTCTGGAAGTTTTGCATGTTAACAGCTGATCTGGCAGCAGTGGAGAGAAGCCGGGTTAGTAGCTGAGTGGTAGTTTATTCCATATTTCGCTGAACCAGTTACTAAGTCCTGAGAATCGGTCAGTTTAGTTACACTCATTTCAGGAGGTGGTGATGTAAGTGGGCTCCCAAAGTTAGGCCTGTGTTATTTTGCACAAGAGATGAGGTGCTTAATAAGAGCCACTGCTATGGAAACAAAGAACAATTGTTAATTATTGAAGCAAATTATAAGCCAGTTGTTGAATTCAGAAGGTAGCCAGTCGAGAGGATTTCTAGTTGTCAGACTTGAAGCATCTTTAGACAGAGTGCGGGCAGGCAGTGGCAATCTGAGATTCTCCTGGCTCGTAGTTGGAACACCTCCAGTGATTTTTCTATGCAACCACACAGCAGCAAGCAATTGCAAAGTGTTACACTGGCATTTTTTAGACTTGAAAATTTATGAATACATTAAATAATTTCTAGAAACATACATTTCCTCATAGCACATTTTTTCAAATGTGGCACAAAACATGTTTATTAATGTTTAATAAAACATTTTAATGTTTAAAATGCTTAAAACATTTAATGAAACATTTTAATGTTTAAAATGTCTATAGGTTCTGTAATAAGGCATCAAAAATAGGTAAACTTAGACTCATTTAGCAATTAATGTTTCAGTATTTTATCTCATTTGGAAATGATCAAGACATTCAATGAATTTCTATCATTAAATTTAATAAAGCTTTGAAGTTTCAAGTTACCAAAAAGATTCTGAAGACATATACATGCCATAGCACACAATTATTTTAAAAAGTTCAGCTATAAACACTTATCCCATTTATCTTTATATATATATATATATATCATTTGCTCCTAGCATTTATGTTTAGACTACTCATGAAAACTTCGTGAGACATTAGACAAAGTCATCCATCATTCCAAAATATTTCTCCTGATGACAAATTTTGTAACAGATAACATAAGCTTATTTGACTTTAGGGAGACCTAGGTAGGGAGAAGGCAAATGCACCGCACTCCAGTACTCTTGCCTAGCAAACCCCATGGACGGAGGAGCCTGGTGGGCTGCAGTCCATGGGGTCGCTAGGAGTCAGACATGGCTGAGCGACTTCACTTTCACTTTCATTCATTGGAGAAGGAAATGGCAACCCACTCCAGTGTTCTTGCCTGGAGAATCCCAGGGACGGGGGAGCCTGGTGGGCTGCCGTCTATGGGGTCGCACAGAGTCGGACACGACTGAAACGACTCAGCAGTAGCAGCAGCAGACCTAGGTAGATGGGCTTCCCAGGTGGTGCTAGCGGTGAAGAACCTACCTGTCAATGCGGGAGACTTGAGATGCGGGTTTGATCCCTGGGTCAGAAAGATCCCCTTGGCTGGGTGTGGCAGGCAACCCACTCCAGTATTCTTGCCTGGAGAATCCCATGGACAGAGAAGCCTGGTGGACTATAGTCATAGGGTTGCAAATAGCTGGACACAAATGTAAATGACTTAGCATGCATACACAAATCTCAGTTCAGTTCAGTTGCCCAGTCGTTTCTGACTCTCTGCGACCCCAAGGACTGCAGCATGCCAGGCTTCCCTGTCCATCACCAACTCCCAGAGCCTACTTGAACTCATGTCCTTCACATCGGTGATGCCATCCAACAATCTCATCCTCTGTCGTCCCCTTCTCCCGCTTTCAATCTTTCCCAGCATCAGGGTCTTTTCAAATCAGTTAGTTCTTCACATCAGGTGGCCAAAGTATTGGAGTTTCAGCTTCCACAGCAGTCCTTCCAATGAACACTAAGGACTGATATCCTTTAGGATGGACTGGTTCGAACTCCTTGCAGTCCAAGGGACTCTCAAGAGTCTTCTCCAACACCACAGTTCAAAAGCACCAATTCTTTGGTGCTCAGTTTTCTTTATAGTCCAACTCTCGCATCCATACATGCATGACTACTGGAAAAACCATAGCCTTGACTAGACGGACCTTTGTTGGCAGAGTAATGTCTCTGCTTTTTAATATGCTGTCTAGGTTGGTATAGCTTATCTTCCAAGGAGCAAGTGTCTTTTAATTTCATGGTTACAGTCACCATCTGCAGTGATTTTGGAGCCCCCCAAAATAAAGTCTGACACTGTTTCCACTGTTCCCCCATCTATTTGCTATGAAATGATGGGACCAGATGCCATGATCTTAGTTTTCTGAATGTTGAGCTTTAAGCCAACTTTTCACTCTCCTTTTTCACTTTCATCAAGAGGCTCCTCCCTTTCTGCCATAAGGGTTGTGTCAATCTGCGTATCTGAGGTTACTGATATTTCTCCCCACAATCTTGATTCCACCTTGTGCTTCTTCCAGCCCAGCAACTCTGCATAGAAGTTAAATAAGCAGGGTGACAATATTCAGCCTTGACTTACTCCTTTCCCGATTTGGAACCAGTCTGTTGTTCCATGTCCAGTTCTGACTGTTGCTTCTTGATCTGCATACAGATTTCTCAGGAGGCAGGTACGGTGGTCTGGTATTCCCATCTCTTGAAGAATTGTCCACAGTTTTTTGTGATCCACACAAAGGCTTTGGTGTAGTCAATAAAGCAGAAGTAGATGTTTTTCTGGAACTCTCTCGCTTTTTCAATGATCCAACAGATGTTGGCAATTTGATCTCTGGTTCCTCTGGCTTTGCTAAATCCAGCTTGACCATCTGGAAGTTCACGGTTCACATACTGTTGAAGCCTGGCTTGGAGAATTTTGAGCATTACTTTGCTAGTGTGTGAGGTGAGTGCACTTGTGCTGTAGTTTGAGCATTCTTGGCATTGCCTTTCTTCGGGATTGGAGTGAAAACTGACCTTTTTCCAGTCCTGTGGCCACTGCTGAGTTTCCCAAATTTGCTGGCATATTGAGTGCAGCACTTTCACAGCATCATCTTCTAGGACTTGAATTGGCTCCACTGGAATTCCATCACCTCCACTAGCTTTGTTTGTAGTGATGCTCCCTAATGCCCATTTGACTTCACATTTCAGAATGTCTGGCTCTAGGAGAGTGATCACATCATCATGGTTATCTGGGTCATGAAGATCCTTTTTTGTATAGTTGCCCTGTGTATTCTTGCCACCTCTTCTCAATATCTTCTGCTTCTGTTAGGTCCATACCATTTATGTCCTTTATTGAGCCCTTCCTGCATGAAATGTTCCCTTGGTATCTCTAATTTTCTTGAAGAGATCTCTGCTGCTGCTGCTGCTGCTAAGTCACATCAGTTGTGTCTGACTCTGTGCGACCCCATAGACGACAGCCCAACAGGGTCCTCTGTCCCTGGGATTCTCCAGGCAGGAACACTGGAATGGGTTGCCATTTCCTTCTCCAATGCACGAAAGTGAAAAGTGAAACTGAGGTTGCTCAGTCGTGTCCGACTCTTAGTGACCCTCTGGACTATAGCCTATTAGACTCCTCCATCTGTGGGATTCTCCAGGCTAGAGTACTGGAGTGGGTTGCCATTGCCTTCTCCAAAGAGATCTCTAGTCTTTTCCATTCTATTGTTTCCCTCTATTTCTTTTCATTGATCTCTTATCTCTCCTTGCTATTCTTTGGAACTCTGCATTTGAATGAGTATCTTTCCTTTTCTCCTTTGCCTTTATCTTCTCTTCTTTTCTCAGCTATTTGTAAGGCCTCCTCAGACAACCATTTTGCCTTTTTGCATTCTTTTTCTCTGGGGATGGTCTTGATCACTGCCTCCTGTTCAGTGTCACAAACCTCCATCCATCATTCTTCAGGCACTTTGTCTATCAGATCTAATCCCTTGAATCTATTTGTCACTTCCACTGTATAGTTGTAAAGGATTTGCTTTAGGTCATACCTGAATGGTGTAGTGGTTTCCCCCACTTTCTTCAATTTAAGTCTGAATTTGGCAATAAGGAGTTCATGATCCAAGTCACAGACAGCTCCTGGTCTTGTTTTTGCTGACAGTATAGAGCTTCTCCATCTTTAGCTGCAAAGAATATAATCAATCTGATTTCGGTGTTGGCTGTCTGGAGATGTGCATGTGTAGAGTCTTCTCTTGTGTTGTTGGAAGAGGGTGTTTGCTATGACCAGTGTGTTTTCTTGGCAAAACTCTGTTAGCCTTTGAGCTGCTTCATTTTGTACTCCAAGGCCAAATTTGCCTGTTATTCCAGATATTTCTTGACTTCCTACTTTTGCATTCCAGCCCCCTATAATGAAGCAAACATCTTTTTTGGGTGTTAGTTTAGAAGGTCTTGTAGGTCTTCACAGAACTATTTGACTTCAGCTTCTTCAGCATTACTGGTCAGGGCATAGACTTGGATTACTGTGGTATTGAATGGTTTGCCTTGGAAATGAACAGAGATCATTCTGTCTTTTTGAGATTGCATCCAAGTACTGCATTTTGGACTCTTTTGTTGATCATGATGGCTACTCCATTTCTTCTAAGGGATTCTTGCCCACAGTAGTAGATGTAATGGTCATCTGAGTTAAATTCACCCATTCCAGCCCATTTTAGTTCACTGATTCCTAAAATGTAGATGTTCACACTTGCCATCTCCTGTTTGACCACTTCCAATTTGCCTTGATTCACGGACCTAACATTCCAGGTTCCTATGCAATATTGTTCTTTACAGCACTGGACTTTACTTCCATTACCAGTCATATCCACAACTGGGCATTGTTTTTTCTTTGGCTCTGTCTCTTCATTCTTTCTGGAGTTATTCTCCAGTATCATATTGGGTATCTACTGACCTGGGGAGTTCATCTTTCAGTGTCATACCTTTTTGCCTTTTCATTCTGTTCGTGGGGTTCTCAAGGCAAGAATGCTGAAGTGGTTTGCCATTCCCTTGTCCAGGGGGCCATGTTTTGTCAGAACTCTCTGCCATGACCTGTCCATCTTGGGTGGCCCTACAAGGCATGGCTCATAGTTTCACTGAGCTAGACAAGGCTGTGGTCCATGTGATTAATTTGGTTAGTCTGTGATTGTGGTTTTCAGTCTGTCTGCCCTCTGATGGAGAAGAATAAGAGGCTTATGGAAGCTTCCTGATGGGAGAGACTGACTAAGGGGAAAACTAGATCTTGTTCTGATGGGCAGGGCCATGTTTAGTAACTCTTTAATCCAATTTTCTGTTGATGGGCACGGCTCTGTTCCCTCCCTGCTGATTGACCTGAGGCCAGACTATGGTGGAGTTAAGGAAGATGATGGCGACCTCCTTCAAAAGGCCCCAGGCACGCACTGCTGCGCTCAGCGCCCCCGAGGCTGCAGCAGGCCACTTCCGACCCGCACCTCTGCAGGAGACTCCTGGACACTTCCGGGCATGTCTGGGTCAGTCTCTTGTGGGGTCACTGCTCCTTTCTCCTGGGTCCTGGTGCACACAAGGTTTTGTTTGTGCCCTCCAAGGGTCTGTTTCCCCTGTCCTGTGTAAGTTCTGGCAGCTCTATGGTGCAGTTAATGGTGACCTCCTCCAAGAGGGCTTATGCCACACCCAGGTCTGCTGCACCCAGAGCCCCTGCCCCTGCAGCAGGCCAGTGCTGACCCGTACCTCCATAGGAGACACTCAGACAGAGTTCCGGGTCAGTCTCTGTGGGTTGGGCCTGCGTTTTGTGCCCTTCCCAGGTCTGAGCAGCTCAGGCGACCAGGTGCTTGGTGCACGCACTCTCCCAGGTGGGCCGTGCGTCTTAATCACCTCCCTGGTCCCCGTGGCTTGGTTTCCTGGGTACGCCGGGAGAGCACCAACTCAGGAGTGCCGTGTGTCTCCTCTGGGGAGCTGGTCTCAGGCTGTGACCCTCCTGGTGGATGTCAACCGTACAGACTCTCAGGAGGACGTGGTAAGCAGCTGGGAGCTTGCTCACAGTTTGGTGGAAGATGCAGCTGCCCCTCAGCTTCCGGCTCTGGCTGTGGTAAGTCTGCCTCTCTGCCTCTGGGCAGGGAGGAGCCGGGTCACAGCAGCTAGCTCTCCTTTGGTATTCCCTCAATCCTTTGTTCTGTGAGCGGGCCAGGCTGCCTGTTAGGTTGTTAGCTTAGAGCCTTTGGTGGGAAAGTTCTCTTTTCCACAGTTGTGGTTAGGTGTGTATTCTGTCGATTTTTTGATTTTTTTTTTTCCTCCTGGTTATGTTGCCTTCTGAGATTCTAAAACTCTCCACAGATCCACCTGTGAGAGTGTTTCCTACTGTGTGGAAACCTCCTCATTCACGACTCCCTCCCCAGAACAGGTCTCTGGTCCTTAACTCTTGTCTTTCTTTTGTCTTTTATATTTTGTCTTACCTCCTTTCGAAGAGAAGGGGCTGCCTTTCTGGGTGCCTGGTGTCCTCCACCAGCATTCAGAAGTTGTTTTGTGGAAATTGCTCAGCATTCAAATGATCTTTTGATGAAACCTAGGTAGAATAAAAGTTCTATATTTAATGCTGATAACTCTAAAGACATGTCTGTATTAGTTCTGTTAACACATTTACAACATGTTTAGTTTTTATTTACCAAAGGTTTTTTTCTCAGATCACATGAACTTGAAGGCATTTGGGTTAATTTCTATATTTCTGAGAATTTAGAAATACTCAATTTATATGAATGCTTATTTTTAAGTTGGTTAAATAGAGCTCTTTTACAAATTAATTCTGGCAATACCATCTAGGGGTAGAAATATCATATTTATAACACAAACCTACAGAGATCTTATAGCTTCTGTTGTAAAACAATTTAAAACTCACTAGTGTGGCAATGGCACCCCACTCCAGCACTCTTGCCGGGAAAATCCCATGGACGGAGGAGCCTGGTGGGCTGCAGTCCATGGGGTTTCTAAGAGTTGGACATGACTGAGTGACTTCACTTTCACGAATTGGAGAAGGAAATGGCAACCCACTCCAGTGTTCTTGCCTGGAGAATCCCAGGGACGGGGGAGCCTGGTGGGCTGCCGCCTATGGGGTTGCACAGAGTCGGACACGACTGAAGCGACTTAGCAGCAGCAGTGTATAAGTAATAGCTTGCGCACTAAATATGCAGCCTATGATATCAGTAAACAAAGGCTGTTACAACCATCAAAGTGTTTCCTTGTGCTGTGTGTGTTGTAGTTGCTAAGTTGTGTCCAACTCTTGCGACCCCGTGGACTGCAGCCCACCAGGCTCCTCTGTCCATGGGATTCTCCAGGCAAGAATACTGGAGTGGGTTGCCATTTCCTTCTCCAGGGGATCTTCCCGACCCAGGAATCAAACCCGAGTCTCCTGCATTGCAGGCAGATGACTTGTCAACTGAGCTATGAGGGAAGCCCAAAGTACTACATAACAGCTGCCTAATAGTGAGCTCTGAGGGAACTCAGGATGGATGTAGGATTTGCCTGCCATCTAGCAGTCAGCCACTACAGCCACCCCCTGCCCCCGCCATATGCCCCCTGAGGGGATGTGAGATGAGATACAGGATGCTGGGCCCAGACAGGTGAGGTGCACGTCAAAGGAAAAATATCAATGAGACCAGACCTCCCATTCATAAAAAATGTTAAATTCCTTAAGATATCTTATTGTTGCTGTTGTTCAGTTGCTAAGTTGTGTCCAGTGCTTTGTGACCCCATGGACTGTAGCACACCAGGCTTCCCTGTCCTTCACCATCTTCCAGAGTTTGCTCAAGCTCATATCCTTTGAGTTGGTGAAGCTATCCAACCATTTCTTCCTCGGAGATATCTGGTTTTCTTTAATTAACAGTAATCTTTTAATGTTCCAACTACCTAGTCTTTTTTGGAACCATTCCTATATATCTTGGCTCCACCCTTGCCTCTTTGGAGCAGTTCCACGAAGTTATCTGAGATGCTATGTCCTGGTCTTAAGTCCTCAGTTTTGTTGGCCAAGTAAAACATAACTCAACTCATAGGTTGTTAATTTTTCTTTTTTTTCAGTCAGCAAGTTGGAATAAATTAAATTTACTTGCTCAGATGGCTAAAGGATTTTACTATTTGTGGAGACAACTTAAGAATTGTATTTGTCTCTGAAGTAATCTTAAGGAGCCTGTGGTCTAGAGTTTGGCAAGAGAGTTTTTTTTGCAGTTTGTATTTTAAAAAGATTTCTTTCCCTTTTATTTTCCTTCCCTTTAGTCTCAGGCAGTTGTGGGCTCTGTTTATATTTCAAAGATAAGATGTATAACTTCAAGGGACAGAGAAAGAATGTAAGTTTTTTCCCCCTAAGAGTTTTGAGGTATATTTGTCTATTATTAGAAACTTAAAATAATTGTTATTAAAAATTTCCTTTTCTTTTCTTAAGTGCAGGACAATTGTATTTCAATGTCCTGATTTTTCAAATATCTGCAAACTTCTGAAGAGATATAAGAAAAGGTCTGAATGGATTTTGAGTTTTTTTCAGAGTTACACATTTGTTTTTCTAGAGTCAAGTTGTAGATCAAGAATTGCTGATTTTAGCTCTTTTTCATTTCCATTCCTTCAAGCAATCTTCAAAGAATTGGGTAGCCATTTCCATACTTTGGCCACCTGATGCGAAGAGCTGACTCATTGGAAAAGACCCTGATGCTGGGAAAGATTGAGGGCAGGAGGAGAAGGGGATGACAGAGGATAAGATGGTTGGATGGCATCACCGACTCAATGGGCATGGGTTTGGGTGGACTCCGGGAGTTGGTGATGGACAGGGAGGCTTGGCGTGCTGCGGTTCATGGGGTCGCAAAGAGTCGGACATGAATGAGCAACTGAACTGATTTTCCATTATACTACTTAGAAGTTGGTTTGCCTACTCCATCACATTATTTTGAACTTTCCCTTTTATATCAGAGAGAAAATTTCCCACTGATGCTTTTGAATTGTGATGCTGGAGAAGACTCTTGAGAGTCCCTTGGACTGCAAGGAGATCCAACCAGTCCATTCTGAAGGAGATCAGCCCTGGGATTTCTTTGGAAGGAATGATGCTAAAGCTGAAACTCCAGTACTTTGGCCACCTCATGCGAAGAGTTGACTCATTGGAAAAGACTCTGATGTTGGGAGGGATTGGGAGCAGGAGGAGAAGGGGACGACTGAGGATGAGATGGCTGGATGGCATCATGGACTCAATGGGCATGAGTCTGAGTGAACTCTGGGAGATGGTGATGGACAGGAAGGCCTGGCATGCTGCGATTCATGGGGTCGCAAAGAGTCAGACACGACTGAGTGACTGAACTGAACTGAACTGAACTGAAGATGGAACTAAAAGGATTTCTAAATTCTGGGACCCTGAAAACATGGATTTTTGGGGTGGAATTCTAGGATTCTACCTGCAAAGGATATTGCAGAAGACCTGAAGCTGGCAAAGCCTGACAGCAAAAGAAGCCTCACCCTCTGCCTGGATGCTTCTATTAAATTTTTCCCCCTGGATTTTAATATTTACACGAGTAACCTGTATGCTCTAGGCCTGGAGGTTAGGCTGGAGTGCTCTTTATAAATCTTGTAGGGAAAGGGAAATTAAACATCTGGGTGTTTAAGGGATTTTCTGGGGAAGGTGGATTTTTGGGAGTTAAGGGAATTTGTTGAGGACATGTAGCTGGATTTTAAGAAGGTAAATTAATGTTGGATGTGGACTTAAATTTTGCTCTAAATTTGATTCCTATTCTTTCATCTTGTTCAGTTCAGTTCAGTTCAGTTGCTCAGTTGTTAAAAGCTGATGCTGTTAAAGTGCTGCACTCAATATGCCAGCAAATTTGGAAAACTCAGCAGTGACCATAAGAGTGGAAAAGGTTAGTTTTCACTCCAATCCCAAAGAAGGGGAATGCCAAACGATGTTTAAATTACTGTACAATTACACTCATTTCACATGCTACCAAGGTTATGCTCAAAAATCTTGCAGGCTAGGCTTTAGCAGTACATGAACCAAGAACTTCAAATGTACAAGCTGGGTTTAGGAAAGACAGAGGGATCAGAGATCAAACTGCCAACGTTCAGTGGATCACAAGTAAGGGAATTCCAGAAAAACATCTACTTCTGTTTCACTCACTATGCCAAACTTTTAACTGTGTGGATCACAACAAACTGGAAAATTCTTCAAGATATGGGAATACCAGACCACCTAACCTGATTCCTGAGAAACCCATGTGCAAGTCAAGAGACAACAGTTAGAACCAGAAATGGAACAACAGACTGGTTCAAAATTGGGAAAGGAGTAGGTCAAGGCTTTATCAACTTGTCACCTTGTTGATTTAACTTCTATGCAGAGCACATTATGTGAAATGCTGGGCTGGATTAATCACAAGCTGGAATAAGATTATCAGGAGAAATATCAACAATCTCAGATACACAGATGACAACCACTCTAATGGCAGAAAGTGAAGAGGAACTAAAGAGCCTTTTGATGAAAGAGGAGAGTGAAAAAGCTGGCTTAAA
Source organism: Capra hircus (assembly GCF_001704415.2). Taxonomy (NCBI): domain Eukaryota; kingdom Metazoa; phylum Chordata; class Mammalia; order Artiodactyla; family Bovidae; genus Capra; species Capra hircus. Next base: position 11,845,779 of record NC_030809.1, read on the forward strand.
ACTTAACACTCAAAAACTAAGATCATGACACTTGTCCCATCACTTCATGGCGAATAGAAGGGGAAAAAGTGGAAACAATGATAGATCTTATTCTCTTGGGCTTCAAAATCACTGAGGACAATGACAGCAGCCCTGAAACTAACAGATGCTTGCTCCTTGGAAGGAAAGCTATGACAAACCTAGATAGTATATTAAAAAGCAGAAACATCAGCTTGCCAACAAAGGTCCATATAGTCAAAGCTATGTTTTTTCCAGATGTAAGAGTTGGACCTTGAGTAGGCTGAGAGCTAAAGAACTGATGTTTTCAAATTGTGGTATTGGAGAAGACTCTTGAAAGTCCCTTGCAGTTTGACTGCAAGAAGATGAAACTAGTCAATCCTAAAGGAAATCCACTCTGAATATCCTTTAGAAGGACTGATGGTGAAGCTGAAGCTCCAGTACTTGGCTACCTGATGTGAAGAGTTGACTCACTGGAAAAGACCCTGTTGCCAGGAAAGACTGAGGGCAGGAGGAGAAGGCAGTGACAGAGGATAGATGGTTGGATGGCATCACTGACTCAATGGAATTGAGTTTGAACAAACTCTGGGAAATAGTGAAAGAGAGGCTTGGCATGCTACACACCATGGGGTCACAAAGAGTTGGACATGACTTAGTGTCTGACCACCAAGAACAAAGTCTAGCCATTATGTATTTTTTTGTTTGGTCATTATATGTTTTAATTTAGTCTTTCCATATATACCAATAAGACAACTGTCTATAAAATCTTTTTTTAAATTTAGATTTTCAATTTAAAGCATCCATGGTCTGGCCATCAAGAAGAAGTAGAATCTTATTAGCAACTCAAATGGATAAGCCTTTATAGGTAAACAAGGATGCAAGGGATTTCCCATAAGAAAGTACAACCCTCACTAGATCCAGAGAGTTCATTTTCAAAGATAGTCAAAGAAAGCAAAGGCCTTCATTGCACAGGTGGTGAGGATGGTGTAGCGAGAATGTTGTTTTCTGTCTCTCATGGGAGCATGAGACACCTCCAGTTATAAATGTGCGAGTCTGTGACACCAAGCGAGTGCTGCTAGAATGGGATTTTCCCAGCACTAACGAAGTAATGAAAATTGAGATGACAAGGTCTCCTTATGGACTGGGACCCCTCGTGACAAGCTCCCCTGAGAGCTGCACAGCTAGACATTCTGTCTTGAAATCTCAGTCTATTTGGATGGCAGAGACCAGAGAGAATATTCTGATTGGCCGCAAAGCAAGCTCTCAGAAAATGAAACAAGAAGAAAGGAAAAACATCATCCAGTTTTTACATGGGGATTGTCTTAGACAAACAGAAGAGTTTGCCTAAACAAACTCCAGTCTGCTGAGAACTGTGAGCTTACCAGTCTGTGAGTAGCTTGTAGGGTTTCTGCTTGTGTTTTGTTCTGTGGTTTTTCCTCCTGATGACAAATGACACAACGAAGACAAAGACAAACAGTAACCATCTCTGGGAAGAAAAATATCAGTGGAAATTGAGAGTCCTTGTTCCCGAGTTTTGACCAGAGTTGCTACGTCTCAAGGAAATAGTTCCACAAATATTTTCTTCTGATAATCAAAATTTTTATAAAGAAAAGGCCTCTTACCGCTCTTGCTTGCAACAGATGCTGTAGGCAGAGATCCAGAAGGCTGAGGCAGTAAGAATTCCTACCTTCTGCCTGCACTTATCAGGGGTCCCAGGATCTAAGTTGACTATGCCAACATTTGGGGAGGAAAAACATTTTTGTCTCTACCCTTCTAGGTTCTTCTGGCTGATGTAGTCATTAAATTGACGTGAGACAGATTCACAGGAGAAAATTCTAATTTTGCACATACAGGAGTTTATAGAAGTGTGAGACTCAAAGAAAATGACCAAAGTAGGCAGTTTTATGCCTTTTAGACATAGAAACAATATTTTAATATTTGTGAAGAACTGATTCGACAAGGAAACTTGTGCTTGGGTACTAATTAATGAATTCTCGAAGCAGAGTTTGTTTACATAGCCTCCTTGGCCCCAAATTCCCTGCATCTGGTGATAAGGATGTCTCTCTACGTCTTGGCACAAGGAGTACATCCTTCCCGTGGGAGATTTATTTTCTGCCTTCAGGGTACAAAGAGGGGGGTCAGCGTGTTCTTGCACTGGTTGTTCCTCAAAGGTGTTTAATTCAAACTAACGCATTTGCTACTCTGGCATATCTTGGGGTGTCCTGCCCTGAGCCCCAGCATGATGCTTGCCTCACGGCTGCTCTCAGCAGAGGAGGAGATCATGCTTTGCACGTCACAGGCCCTGGACCCGCATCAGGTCACACTGGCATCTTCACTTCCGGGATGTATGGCCCCTCCCCCAGCCTCCCACCAACCACTTCCGGGCTCAAAGCAGGGCTTTCCCCGCCTGCTAGGGCCCTCCACCCTCTGAACTGAGGTTTTCCATTTCTGCCCAATCAGACCTGGCTCAGACGCTCCTCCGTAAAACTTACCCGGACTCCGACCACACCAGCCCTCCTCTGGCTCTGAAGCGCGGTCCAGACTCTCCTTTAGCCTGAATCTGCCTCCAGGAGTGACCGTGATGACAACTGTCAACGTCATAGGGAAAGAAAACAGTGACCTGTGCAGAGCGGCCATTCTCGGGCCCGTGGTCAGCGCCCTCTGCCCCAGGTCCCTTGGTGCTTCCCCCACACAACCATCACTGTCCATCACTGTCAGAGCTGAGGAGACCCTGAGGAGACCCAGGCTCAGAGAGGCTGCTGCTGCCCCAGGTCACACAGCTGGGAGGTGGCTGAGCAGGGCCTGGGGAGGTGGCCTGCTTCCCTCCCTCCCACCTCTGATCTGGGAGCTCCTGGAGGACAGAGCCCAAATCTGCTCACCTCTGGTTAGCACCAACACCAGCCAGGACACCAGGTCCCTCCTGTATGGCCTGGGGAATGTGGGAGGTGGCCCCAAACTTGGGACTCCATGGAATGGGTTCCAGAAGACCCCATCTGGCCTAGATTCAGCTCCCACTTCTCTAGATGACTCTGTGCAGGTCACCTTCCCTCCCTGGGCCTCAATGTCCCTATCTGTAAAATGGAGGCATCAGAGTTCAGGACTATTCACTAGTTTTCCAGATTGAATTCCTGCGTTTCTGCCCCCAGTGCTGGCATACGACACCCAGGCCCTGCCCCTTCCCCTTAGCCTAATTCCCCTGAGCCTCTGACTGCAGGTCAATCAGCCATGCCCTCTGCCCCTGGCACATTTCCCCCCCATGCGCAGAGTCAGCAGGGCATGTTGTGGCTGTTCAGTCGCTCAGTTGTGTCTGATTCTTTGTGATCCCATGGACTGCAGCACACCAGGCTTCCCTGTCCTTCATTCTCTCCCGGAGTTTGCTCGTACTCATTCCACTGAGTTGATGGTGCCATCCACCTATCTCATCCTCTGTCACCCCCTTCTCAGCATCAGTCCTTCAGAGTGTGTACTTCTGGAATTCTCAATCCAGGGCAGGCTGACCCCTGTGGATCTGCCCCATGACAGAAGGATGTTAACAAACAGATAAAACCCTGTGATACCTTCCGTGACAAATATGACATATGTTTTATTAAAACCAAGATAGATATGCAATGGAATCATAAAAATTTTGAAAACAAGCAGAAATTCAAATTGCCTATGACTCATTCAGCTTCACTCTCCTGAACCTTCTACATGAAAAAGATCTTTGGAAGCATAGGACTATTGGCTCATTCCCATCATTACCTTTCAGCAGCTGGGCATATCTTCTGCAACTTGTGTTGCCTTGCTGGGCCTCAGTTTCTTCATCTGTTAAATGGGCATAGGTGTTTCGGATGAATAGGAACTAGGGTCCAGATTCTCCTGGCAAGTAAACTTAGGGATCATCCCTTTCATAAGTATCTTTTTTCATTATTCAAATACATTAGATTAACAGAGAATTTATTTCTGGAGGCAAGTTCCTGCAGGAAAAGAGGGAAGTGATGATGGTGGATGAGGGGAGGGAGAGGCGGCTGCCTGCATCGTGTTCTTTCCTTTTCCTGGCTGCAGGGACAGGTTTCCAGTTCCACAGGGAGACGAGTGAAGGCCAGAGCTTGGTTATATTTATGACATATTGTGTGAACCTCAGCTCCCAAGTAGTGTGACTCAGGGGCCCAGGTAGCATCCAGACAAGAGATGAGGGATTCTCCCCAGGGCAGGCCACCTGCCTAGCACCTCCTGTGCCTTCCAGAGTCACTGCCTGTTGGAGCAGGAAGAGACCCCGGCACTCAGCAGAGGCTCAGACTCCCGGAGACACCAGCACTGGTGGCAGAGGTGGGAGGCCTCACTGATGGCCTGCAGGGGCCAGCAGTCCAGGAGGAGGGCAGAGTGGACTCTGAGGATGTCCGCCCCACCCTGAGCATGTGCCCCGCCCACCACAGATGCTCAGAGCCACCTGGGGAGACCCAGCAGGGTCTGTGATCCTCAGGTGGGTGAGGGACTGTTGTCTGACGTTAATGTGGCCCCTTTATTTCTTGCTCTGAGGCATTCTGATCACAAGGAGAACAGTCTCCCCTTCCTGGAGCAGCAGGGTCTAAGGAACATGCAGTGCTGAGAGATGCCAGCAGGTGTTCCCATGATCAAATCAGCTTGCGTAACTGTTAGTCATTTTTTGCGATGTAGTTAGTCATCTGGAAATCTCAGTGGGTTACAATAGCAAACATGTATTTTCTTGATCACAGCAGGTGAGATGGCTCTTCTTCAGGGTGTGGGTGGGCTCCAGGTCTATTCTTAAGTCCTTTATGAGCCAGCAGCTCTGCTGGGCGTGCTCCTCCAGAGAGAATGAAGAGACCTTAAGAGGGGTGAGCAGGAACCTTCAGTGGCTCTTTTTCAAATATTTTGTCTGAAACATTTAAACAAAATTACAGACAGTAAAATCCACCCTTTGGCAGTGTGCAGGTCTCTGAGTTTTGATACATGCATAGATTAATATTACTATGGCCAGCACCAGGATACAGATGTTCCATCACCCCCAAATTCCCTGTGTGCCCCTTTTTGGTCATACTCTTTCCCCACCACTAAGCCTGGCAACCCCTGGTGTGTTCTCCATGCTTAGAGTTTTTGTCTTTTTTAGAACGTCATACAAGTGGAATCACACACCATGTAGCCTTTTACATCTGGCTTCTTCCACTTGGCATAATTATTTTAATAGCTATCCATGTTGTGTGTGTCAGTACTTTGGTCCTCTTTGCTGCTGAGTAGTGTTACGTTAAATGGATGCACAGGCTTCCCCTGGATTCTGAGGGATATTGGTTCCAGGGTCCACGTGAATACTGAAATCTGAGGATACTCAAGTCCGTTATGTAAAATGACATAGTATTTGTCTAGAAGCTATGCACATTCTCCCATACACGTTTTCATCTCTGGATTACTTACAGTCTTCCCAAGTGGTGCTAGTATTAAAGAATCTGCCTGCAAATGCAGGAGACTGCACTTTCCATCCCTGGGTCTGGAAGTTGCCCTGGTGTGGGCAATGGCAACCCACATCACTATTCTTGCCTGGGAAATCCCATGGACAGAAGAACCTAGCAGGCTATAGTCCATGGGGTTTCAGAGAGTTGGACATGACTGGGCATGCACACACACACACACACAGATTACTTGTAATATCTGTAATATCTAATATAATGTAAGTGCTATGTAAAAAGTTGCTCAGTGAAGTTCAGTTCAGTTGCTCAGTCGTGTCCGACTCTTTGCGACCCCATGAATCACAGCACACCAGGCCTCCCTGTCCATCATCAACTCCCGGAGTTCACTCAGACTCACGTCCATTGAGTCGGTGATGCCATCCAGCCATCTCATCCTCTGTCGTCCCCTTCTCCTCCTGCCCCCAATCTCTCCCAGCATCAGTCTTTTCCAATGAGTCAACTCTTCGCATGAGGTGGCCAAAGTACTGGAGTTTCAGCTTTAACATCATTCCTTCCACAGAAATCCCCGGGTTGATCTCCTTCAGAATGGACTGGTTGGATCTCCTTGCAGTCCAAGGGACCCTCAAGAGTCTTCTCCAACACCACAGTTCAAACGCGTCAATTCTTCAGCGCTCAGCCTTCTTCACAGTCCAACTCTCACATCCATACATGACCACTGGAAAAACCATAGCCTTGACTAGATGGACCTTAGTCGGCAAAGTAATGTCTCTGCTTTTGAATATACTATCTAGATTGGTCATAACTTTTCTTCCAAGGAGTAAGCGTCTTTTAATTTCATGGCTGCAGTCACCATCTGCAGTGATTTTGGAGCCCCCCAAAATAAATTCTGACACTGTTTCTACTGTTTCCCCATCTATTTCCCATGAAGTGATGGGACCAGATGCCATGATCTTCGTTTTCTGAATGTTGAACTTTAAGCCAACTTTTTCACTCTCCTCTTTCACTTTCATCAAGAGGCTTTTTAGCTCCTCTTCACTTTCTGCCATAAGGGTGGAGTCATCTGCATATCTGAGGTTATTGATATTTCTCCTAGTAATCTTGATTCCAGCTTGTGTTTCTTCCAGTCCAGCGTTTCTCATGATGTACTCTGCATAGAAGTTAAATAAGCAGGCTGTGACAATATACAGCCTTGATGTACTCCTTTTCCTATTTGGAACCAGTCTGTTGTTCCATGTCCAGTTCTAACTGTTGCTTCCTGGCCTGCATACAGATTTCTCAACAGGCAGGTCAGGTGGTCTGGTATTCCCATCTCTTTCAGAATTTTCCACAGTTTATTGTGATCCACACAGTCAAAGGCTTTGGCATAGTCGATAAAGCAGAAATAGATGTTTTTCTGGAACTCTCTTGCTTTTTCCATGATCCAGCAGATGTTGGCAATTTGATCTCTGGTTCCTCTGCCTTTTCTAAAACCAGCTTGAACATCTGGAAGTTCACGGTTCACATATTGCTGAAGCCTGGCTTGGAGAATTTTGAGCATTACTTTACTAGCATGTGAGATGAGTGCAATTGTGTGGTAGTTTGAGCATTCTTTGGCATTGCCTTTCTTTGGAATTGGAATGAAAACTGACCTTTTCCAGTCCTGTGGCCACTGCTGAGTTTTCCAAACTTGCTGGCATATTGAGTGCAGCACTTTCACAGCATCATCTTTCAGGATTTGAAACAGCTCAACTGGAATTCCATCACCTCCACTAGCTTTGTTCGTAGTGATGCTTTCTAAGGCCCACTTGACTTCCAAGATGTCTGGCTCTAGATTAGTGATCACATCATCATGATTATCTGGGTCTTGAAGATCTTTTTTGTACAGTTCTTCCGTGTATTCTTGCCACCTCTTCTTAATATCTTCTGCTTCTGTTAGGTCCATATCATTTCTGTCCTTTATCGAGCCCATCTTTGCATGAAATGTTCCCTTGGTATCTCTCATTTTCTTGAAGAGATCTCTAGTCTTTCCCATTCTGTTGTTTTCCTCTATTTCTTTGCATTGATTGCTGAAGAAGGCTTTCTTATCTCTCTTGTTATTCTTTGGAACTCTGCATTCAGATGCTTATATCTTTCCTTTTCTCCTTTGCTTTTCGCTTCTCTTCTTTTCACAGCTATTTGTAAGGCCTCACCAGACAGCCATTTTGCTTTTTTACATTTCTTTTCCATGGGGATGGTCTTGATCCCTATCTCCTGTATAGTGTCATGAACCTCCGTCCATAGTTCATCAGGCACTCTATCTATCAGATCTAGACCCTTAAATCTATTACTCACTTCTACTGTATAATCATAAGGGATTTGATTTAGGTCATACCTGAATGGTCCAGTGGTTTTCCCTACTTTCTTCAATTTCAGTCTGAATTTGGTAATAAGGAGTTCATGATCTGAGCCACAGTCAGCTCCTGGTCTTGTTTTTGCTGAATGTATAGAGCTTCTCCATCTTTGGCTGCAAAGAATATAATCAATCTGATTTCGGTGTTGACCATCTGGTGATGTCCATGTGTAGAGTCTTCTTTTGTGTTGTTGGAAGAGGGTGTTTGCTATGACCAGTGCATTTTCTTGGTAAAACTCTATTAGCCTTTGCCCTGCTTCATTCCGCATTCCAAGGCCAAATTTGCCTGTTACTCCAGGTGTTTCTTGACTTCCTACTTTTGCATTCCAGTCCCCTATAATGAAAAGGACATCTTTTTTGGGTGTTAGTTCTAAAAGATCTTGTAGGTCTTCATAAAACCCTTCAACTTCAGTTTCTTCAGTGTTACTGGTTGGGGCATACTTGGACAACTGTGATATTGAATGGTTTGCCTTGGAGATGAACAGAGATCATTCTGTCATTTTTGAGATTGCATCCAAGTACTGCATTTCAGACTCTTTTGTTGACCATGATGGCTATCCATTTCTTCTGAGGGATTCCTGCTGCAGTAGTAGATGTGATGGTCATCTGAGTTAAATTCACCCAGTCCAGTCCATTTTAGGTCACTGATTCCTGGAATGTCGACGTTTACCCTTGCCATCTCTTGTTTGACTACTTCCAATTTGCCTTGATTCATGGACCTGACATTCCAGGTTCCTATGCAATATTGCTCTTTACAGCATCAGATCTTGCTTCTATCACCAGTCACATCCACAGCTGGGTATTGCTTTTTCTTTGGCTCCATCCCTTCATTCTTTCTGAAGTTATTTCTCCGCTGATCTCCAGTAGCATATTGGGCACATAATGACCTGGGGAGTTCCTCTTTTGGTATCCTATCATTTTGCCTTTTCCTACTGTTCATGGGGTTCTCAAGGCAAGAATACTGAAGTGGCTTGCCATTCCCTTCTCCAGTGGACCACATTCTGTCAGGCCTCTCCACCATGACCTGCCCGTCTTGGGTTGCCCCACAGGCATGGGTTGGTTTCTTTGAGTTCGACAAGGCTGTGGTCCTAGTGTGATTAGATTGACTAGTTTTCTATGATTATGGTTTGTTTGTTTGCCCTCTGATGTTTCTTGCAACGCCTACCGTCTTACTTGGGTTTCTCCTCCCTTGGACGTGGGGTATCTCTTTATGGCTGCTCCAGCAAAGCACAGCCGCTGTTCCTTACCTCCTTACTGCCACTGTTCCTGACCTTCAACGTGGGATAGCTCCTCTAGGCCCTCCTGTGCCTGCACAGTCACCACTCCTCGGGTTGCTCCTCCCGGCCGCCGGCCCTGGCCTCTGGCGTGGGTGGCTCCTCCCAGCTGCTACCCCTGGGCTCAGGCTTGGGGTGGCTCCTCAAGGTCACCGCCCCTGGCCTCCGGCGTGAGGTGGTTTCTCCTGGCCGTCCCTGATCTCGCACGCGGAGGTGTCTCCTCCTGGCCGCCACTGGCCTCGGAGGCGGGGTAGCTCCTCCCGGCAGCCAATGACCTCGGACGCGGGGTAGCTCCTCTTTGCTGGTGTACCACAAATTCAAGTTTTGCTTATTGGAATGTTCTAGGCAAGCATCCCCCCCCCCACCCTGCCCCAATATTTTTGATTTGCATGGAATCCATGGATGCGGAGCCCAGGGATCTGCAGGGCTGACTCTACTGGAGCTTTTATTTGTTCACCTGTTGAAGAGCATTTGGGTTGTTTTCAGCTTGCAGCAATGGTTAAGAACGCTGCTGTAAACACTTGCATGGGATTTCTAGGTGGCACCAGTGGTAAAGAACCCATTTGTCAGTGCAGAAGACATAAGAGATGCGGGTTTGATCCCTGCATTGTAAGATCCTCTGGAGCAAGGCATTGCAACCCACTCCAGTATTCCTGCCTGGAGAATCCCATGGACAGAGGGGCCTGGTGGGCTACAGTCCATAGGGTTGCAAAGAATCAGACACGACTGAAGTGACTTAGCATGCAAACATTTACATGGGCTTCCTCGGTAGCTCAGTGGTCAAGAATTCATCTGCAACGCAGGAGACGCGAGTTCAATCCCTGGATTGAGAAGATTCCCCTGGAGAATGAAATGCAATCCACCCCAGTATTCTTGCCTGGGAAATCCCATGGACAGAGGAGCCTGGCGGGCTACACAAGTCCATGGGGTCTCAAAAGAGAAGGACATGACTTAGCAACTAAATAATGAAACGTTTATATAGAAGTTTTTGTGTGAAGCTAAGTTTTTATTTCTTTAGTGCAAATACGTAGAAATAGTATGTCTAGGTTGTGTGGCAAGTGCGTGTTCAACTGAATGCACTTAGAAACTGCAAGACTGTTTTCCAAAAGGACTGCGTCATTTTGCACGCTGACCCAACTCTGTACTGAGAGCTTGACATCTTGCCAGCACTTGGTACTGCCAATTTAAAATAAATTAATAGCCATTCTGATAGATGGGTAGTGTGTCTTATTATGGTTTTATTCTACATTTTCCTAATGGCTCATGGTGTTGAGCATCTTTTCATGTGCTTATTTTCCATTCACATGCCTTCTTTGGTGAAGCAACTTTTGTCTTCAAATCTTTTGTCTATTTTTTCAATTGGCCATACATTTTTATATGGCTGTGTTTTGAGAGTTGTTTATATATTCTGAACATAAGTTCTTTGCTGGATATGTGACTGGCAAAATTTTTCTCTAATCTATAGCTTGTCTTTTCTTTCTATTACCAGTGTTTTTCTCAGAGTACGTTTTTAATTTTGATGAAGCCCAATTTATCCATTTTTTCTTTGATGGATTGTGCTTTTGATGTCACATCTAAGAGTTCTGCCTAACTCAAGTTCACAAGGATTTTCTCCTATGTTTTCTTCTAAAGTTTATAGGTTTACATTTTACATTTAAGCCTATGATCCATTTTGAATTAATTTTTGTGTAGCGTGTGAGGTATGCTTTGAGGTTCAGCTTTTTGCACACAGATTCCATCATTATTTGTTAAAAAGATGATCCTTTATCTACTGACTTGCCTTTGCACCTTTGTCAAACATCAATTGACCATCTTCTTGTGAGTCTGTTTTTGAGCTCTCTGTTCCATTCCACTTATCTGATGTTTACCCTCTTACTAATACCACACTTAATTACTATAGCTTTATAGTAAGTCTTAACATTGGGAAGGTTGAGTCTTAAGAGTTTTGCTCTTATTTTACAAAATTGTTTAGACTAATCTAGTTCTTTATCTTTTTATATAAAATTTGAAATTAGATTAATCTATCTATGACAAAATATTTTGTTACAATTCTGATTGTGGTTATGTTAAATCTATAGAATAATTTGGGGAGAATTGACATATTAACAATAGTGAGTCTTTCAGTCCATAAATATATGTCTTTCCACTTATTTAGGTCTTTGATTTCTTTCATCATTTTTATTTTTGTAGTTGTTAGCACATTTCACTACATTTATACCTAAGATTTTTTAATTGTTTGGAGCTATTATACATGGTGCTATTTTAAAATTTTTGATTTCTAGCTGTTCTTTGTCGTATCATAGAGATTTTTATATGTTAACTTTGTTTCTTGTGGCCTTGCTAGAACTTCTTAGTTCTAGGAAAGTTTTAAAAATAGATTCCTTGGGATAGTCAAGTCACCTGTGAATAAGAAGAGTTATTCATTTCTTCAACTTTATTGAGATTACTGACAAACAAAAATTGTATATTTTAAACTGTGTTGCTTGAAGTTTTGTATATATGTGTTATATATATATATAAATATATATATACACACACACATAGTGAAATCATTTAATCTATATGTCTTTTTTCCCTTATTAGACTGCTAGGACTTTTAGTACAATGATGAATAAGAATAGTGAGCATAGACATCTTTACCTTGGTCTGTATCTTAGCAGAAATGTCTTTCATATTTCACTATCAAGTATGATGTTAGCTGTAAATTTTCTGCAGTTGCCCTTTATCAGGTTAGGAAAGTTCTTTTTTATTCCTAGTATGTTGAGAGCTTTAAAAAAAATCATGAGTATATGTTAAATTTTGTCAAATGTCAAAATGTTTTCTGTATCCATTGATATGTGCTCAGTTGCTCAGCATGTCCGCCTCTTTGTGGCCCTGTGGACTGTAGTCCACCTGGCTCCTTCTGGCCATGGAATTTTCTAGGCAAGAATACAGGAGTGAGCTGCCCTTTCCTACACCAGGGAATCTTCCTCACCCAGGGATTGAACCCACATCTCTTGTGTCTTCTGTATTGGCAGGCAAATTCTTTACCTCTAACACCACCTAGGAAGCCCCATCCATTGATATCACATATATGTTTATATATATACGTATGTATTATATATATACACGCATACACATATATATAGTATATAGATATATATACTATATATAGCTTTCATCTTTAGTTTGTTGATATGGTGGATAATCTTGATTAACTCTCAAATTTCAATCCTCATCCTTGCAATAAACAACATTGGCCATAATGCATTATTCTGATTATATATTCTTGGATTTTTATGCTAATATTTTATCGAGAATTTTTTCATCGATATTCACAAGGAATATTAATCTTTAGTTTTTCTTCCCCTACGTGGTCTTGGTCTGATTTTGTTATCATAGTATTGCTGACCTCATAAAGTATGTTAAGAAGTGTTCCTTCCTCTTCTACATTCTAGAAGAGATTGTGTAGAGCTGGTATTATTATGTCCCTTAAATGTTGATACAATTTGACAGCGAAGCCATCTGTGCCTCAAATTTTCTTTCTTGGAAGGTTTTGTAATTACAGATTTAATTTTTGAATAGACATGGGGCTATTCAGATCATCAGTTTCTTTTTGAGTGAGCTTTGGTAGAAGGTATTATTAATACCTTTTAAGAAATTGGTCCGTTTCATGTAACTTGTCAAATTTATGGGTGTAGAGTTGGTTAAAATATTTGCTTATTCTCATATTAATGTCCATGAAGCCAATAGTTAAGTCCCTACTTTCATTTATGATATTGGTAATTTGTATAGTCTCACTGTTTTTCTTGATCAATCTGACAAAGAAAATCAATGATCACTTTATTGATAATTTTATCAATTTTATTGACTTTTAAAATTAACCAAATTTTGATTTTGTTGTCTTTCTCTGCTGGTTTTGTTTTTAATTTTGCTGATTTCTGCTTTTGTTTTTAATATTTCCTTCCTTCTGTTTGCATTTTTATGTTGCTCTTTTTTCTCTACTTTCTTAACATGGAAGTTTAGATTATTGGCCTGAGATTTTTTTTTTCCCCTTAATATAAGTGTTTAACATAAATTTCTCTACTAGGACAGCTTTTAGCTATTTCTCACAAATTTCCATTAAGCTCAAAAAAATTTTTGATTTACCTTTGTACTCTTTTTTTTTTTTGGCCTGTAGATTATTCATAGTATGCCGTTAAACTTCTAGGTGTTTAGGAATATCCCAGATATGTTTCTGTTATTGATTTATAGTTTATTCCCATTATGGCCAGAGAACTACTTTATATGATTTCAATTCTTTTAAATTTGTTACTTCATTTTATGACCCAAGATATGGCCTGTCTTAGTGAATGTTCTATGTGCACCTAAAAAGAATGTTTTCTGCTGTTGTTGGTTGTGGTGTTTTTAAAAATGACAGTTTTGTTACATTGGCCACATTGTTGAGGTCTACCTTTACTAATTTTTCTGTTTACTTTTTCTACCAAATACAGAGAGAAATGCTGAGTCTCCAGCTACAACTGCAGATTTGTCCATTTCTCCTTACACTGTGTTTTGAAGGTCTTTTCTTAGCTCCATACATATTTAGGATTGCTATGTCTTCGTGGTAGACTGACCCTTTTGTCATTATGTAGCATTTTGCTTTATCTCTGGAAACTTTCCATTTTCTGAAATCTGCTTTTTCTAATATTAATAGCCAAGCCAACTTTCTTTTGATTAGTGTTTGTATGGTACATCTTTGACCAGCTTTTTACTTTTAATCTACCTATATTTTTATCTAAAAGGTGGTTTTCTTATAGACAGCATGTAGAGTGGTCTAAAAGAAATCCAATCTAGCGAGCTTTGTCTTTTAATTGAGGTTTTAGACCATTAGAATTTAATGTAACCATTGGTATGGTTGGATTTAAGACAGACATTTTATTTGTTTTCACCTGTTTCTTATGTGTTTGTTCTTTGATCTCCCCTTTCCTAGCTTCTTTTGGATTATTTGAATATTTTTATTGTTCTATTTTAATTTATATCTTGGTCTTTTTTACTACATCTCTTTATATACATTTTTTTGGTGGTTCCCTAGGGATTGCAATATATGCATTTAACATACAATATACATACTGAACAGTATACTTAAAATTAATATTTTACTTATTCAAGTGAAATGTAGAGATGTTACAATCCATTATTTCTTTAGTTCTCCATCCTTTGTGTTATGGTGTCATGTTTTACATGTATATAAATTGAAAATCCCACCAGATAATGTTATGACTTTTGTTTTCAACTGCCATTAATATTTATAAGAACTAAAGGGAGAAAAATAGTCTATTATTTTTCCTTGGGTGTTTAGCAATTCAGTTGTGCTAGCTTTATTCCTAAAGCTCCGTGTTTCTCATTGGTACCATTTCCTTTCCATCTGACCTCCCTTTAGCATTTCTTTTTAGAGAGGGTCTGCTGGTGACAATGGAAGAGGCAATGGCAACCCACTCCAGTGTTCTTGCCTGGAGAATCCCAGGGGCGGGGTAACCTGGTGGGCTGCCGTCTATGGGGTGGCACAGAGTCAGACACGACTGAAGCGACGTACCAGCAGCAGCAGCAGCAGCAGCTGATGACAAATTCTCTTAATTTTATTTGAAGTAAGAATGCCTTTATTTTGTCTTCATTCCTGAAGTATATATTTTTTAGTAGCTATAGAAGAGTGGATTGACAATTTTTTTTTAATACTCTAAAGATGTTCTATTGTCTTCTGGCTCTGTGAATTCTGTTTAGAAATCCATAGTCATTCGAATGACTTTTCTCCTATATGTAAGATGTTGTTTTTCCATAGTTGCTTTCAAGACTTTTTCTTTATCTTTGGTCTTCAATAATTTGACTATTATATATCAAGGCATGATTTTACTTGAGTGTACCCATTTGGGGTTTGCTGAACTTCTTGAATTCACAAAATTATGTCTTTCTACAAATTTGAGAAGTGTATAGCCATTATTTCATCAAATGCTTTTTTTTCTGCACACACAAATCTCTTTCTTTTGTCTGCCTGGAAAGCCTGCAAAGACACAAATGTTAGACGTTTTGATATTGTCTCAGTTTCCTGAGGCTCTGTTCATTATTCTGTCATCTTCCCCTTCCCCCAGTCTATTGTTTATATTGGATAACTTCCATCGATCTAGCCCCAGGTTAACTGACTCATTCCTCTATCTTCTTCATTCCTTTTTGGAGCCCATTCAATGACATTTTAAACGTTAGTTACTGCTTTTTTCAGCGCTAAAATTCCATTTTGTTATTTTTTTCCTTTTTAAAAATTGTGATAAAGTACACAGGACATAAACTTTACCATCTTAACCATTAAAAAATGTATATTTCAGTGGTATTAAATGCATTCCTAATGTTGTACAACCATCACCACCATCCATCTTCATAACTCTTTTCATCTTGTAAAACTTTATACTCATTACATAATAACTCCTTGTTTCTACCCCCAGCCCTGGTCAACCATCATTTTATTTTCTGCCTCTATGACAGTGACTATGCCAAGTACCTCATATAAGTGGAATCATTCAGAATTTGTCTTTTGGGATTGGTTTATTTCACTTAGCAAAATGTGCTCGAGGTTCCTTTACACTGTAGTATGTCAGGATTTTCTTTCTTTTTTTTTTGAGGCTTAATAATACCATTTCATTTTTTTAAGCTTCTATTTCTCTTAGAATTTTCATCTTTCCATTTGTTTTAAGAGTATTTTCTCTGATTTCCTGAAACAGCGTAATCATGTATTCTCCAGGATTCTTGTCTCAAGAACCTCATGAATAGTATGAAAAGGCAAAAAGATATGACACCAGAAGATGAGCACCTGAGGTCGGTAGGTGTCCAGTCAGTAGGTGTCCAGTCATAATCACAGCTGCTTTAAGAATTTTGTCTATAATTTCAACATTGCTATCATCTCAGGTTTGGCTCTTACTGCTAGTCTTTCCTGTTACAAGTTGTTGAGATCTTCTGATTCTTTGTATATTGAATAACTTTGGAGTATATCCTGCATTTTGTAACTTTGGATTCTTTCAAATCTTTCAAAGTTTTTGTGGCAAATTTAGGTTTTTTTTTTTTTAAAGCAGGCAGTCAATCTGGGAGGACATGGGCCACAAATCCTTACCCATCTTCTGTGGGCTGCCATTTCAATTTCAGCTAAGTTTTCAAAGACTTTGCAATATTATCAGATTATTCCCCATGTGTCTGCCTCCCCTCCCCCTAGGGCACACTACATTGTAATTCAGCTCACCAAGACTTTAGTACTCTTTTTGGGCCCATTCTATACATGCCCAGCTTGTGTCCAGGACTACATATCCAACATTCATTATTGGATGGCTTTCTCAAACTCCCTACTTCCCTGTGAATATGATCACATATTCACATTTCTTCCCATACTCTCTGACTCCCAAGGACCCCCTTACTATTTTCAAAAATATTTATTTGGCTGCATTCGGTCTTAGTTATGGTACTCAGGATCTTCATGCCAGAATGTGGGTGTGTTCCCGTACGTGGAATCTTCCACTGTGGTGCACAGGCTTCTCTAGCTGTGGCTCACGGGCTTTGTTGCCCCACTGCATGTGGGATCTTAGTTCCCTGACCAGGGATTAAACCCGTGTCCATGTCCCGTGTATTGGAAGGCAGATTCTTAACCACTGGACCACCAGGGAAGTCCCAGCCCCCTTACTTCCCAGCCCACCCCCGACCCCCAGATTATCATCTGTTACCATCACTCTTTATTTTGACAGTAGGTTGTCTCAGGTCGCAAGCTGCTTCCAATCTGTCTTTTTTTAAAGATGCATCATTTTTTTGACTTGATTTTTTAAACATTTCGTTTTGGGGGCCTGTGCTAGGTCTTCATTAGTTTTGTGTGGGCTTTCTCTAGTTGCGGCAAGTGGGGGCTACTGTTTGTTGCAGTGCATGGGCTTCTCATTGTGGGGGCTTCTCTTGTTGTGAAGCACAGGCTCGAGGTGCATGGGCTTCAGTAGTTGCAGAGGTGGGTTCAGTAGTTGCGGCTCTTCGGCTCTGGAGCAACGGGTCAGTAGTTGTGGTACATGGGCTTAATTGCTTTGTGGCATGTGGATCTTCCAGATTCCAGGGATCAAACCAGTGTCTCCTGCATTGGCAGGCAGATTCCTATCCACTGTGGCACCAGGGAAGTACTGCCCTTTTTAAGGCCTCAGTTTGAAAGTGCTATGGTTACTTGCAGCCACTTTACGTTACCCAAAGCAAGTCATATGGCCAAGCCAAGATCATGAGCCTCCCTGTTCTAGGGCTCTACAAATCCACATCACAGAGGGAGGAAAGGAGTAAAGGATGGGAAACAAAAGTCCAACCTACCATTGTAATGCTGAGACTCAGAATCAGAGAACACCCAGGTCTCAGGTAGCTCAGCTGGGATGCCCCCTGTCCTCCAGATAACTGGTCCAGATCACCTTTCCTTTAACATCTTGGAACCACAGCTCAGGCTCTTTGCAAAGTCCAGGGAATTCCCAAAGAGGTCTAAAATTTCCTGGGGCCAAGGGTCTCCTGATCACTGCTTCTCCTGGTTTCCTTTTCCTTCTCAGTTTTATCCATTTGCCTTGAGTGTCTGTTCTTTTTCCACCTCCACTTCCACCCCACAGTAAGCTTAGGGCTTATGTTTGCAAAATCAAAACCCCTTGCTTTGCTTGACAGAGCAAAAAGCCATTTATTCTGAGCTTCTCTTTAGCTTCATAAAATGCTTGTGCATTTTTTTTCTTCCATCCTGTTAACTCAATAATATTCTGAGCCACAGAAAACTACCTGTCTGGGTGAAGACATAAACCAAAGGGGACTAGCATAACGATTTATCCCATGCTGACTCCTTTTTGGAGTTGCGGTGTTGGGAGAGTGTCTTTTCTTTCTTCCTGCTGCTCGTGTTAGTGTAGGAAGGGCATTAAGAAACACTATGGTGAGAAAGTCAGTTTGTGGTTGTTTAGCTCAGCTTTTCCAAAACTTACTTGGCCATGGGACACCTTTGTCATGGAGCATCTGTGAACATCTGCAAGCTCAACGAGTGGGGAAGCTGTCGAGAATCGGAGGAGGTCATGAGGATTAAAAGAAGGAAGCTGAGAACTTCCCTGGTGGTCCAGTGGTTGAGACTCTGTGTTTCCAATACAGGGAGTGTGGATTTGATTCCTGGTCAGGGAACTAAGATCCCATGTGCTGTGCGTGTGCAGCCAAAATTTTTTAAAAGAAGAAAAAAAAAAAAATTAAAAGAAGGAAGCTGAGCTCAGGTACTTTCCACTGCTGCTGGTTCCTTTGCCTCTCCAGACAGCCACCCTGGCAGGGACCTTGAAAAATTTCCCTGCCTGTGAAGTGAGGGCCTCTCAGTTCAATTGTTTTTCCACTTATTCAATCAGTCAACAAATATGTAACAAAGCTTTCCTAGGTGCTAGCACTGTGCTGGGCCTTTAGGAGCCAACAGTGGGATGAGACCCTCCCCATCTTCAAGGGGGTCACCAGACAGGTGACACAGATGATGGTGGTCTCTTCTTCACCTTGACCTTTAACTTCACATCCCCGAGCAGAGACCAACCTAGAGGAGCCCTTTGGTGGGGGATCCTGGGCCGTACCAGGAAGATGATCCCATCACACCAGGGGTCTCCCCTCCCCTGCACTGGATCCACTCAACCTCCAGGCTGGAGTCCTAGGGAGCTGGTGAGGCACAGCCATCTCTTTCTCTTCCTGGGAGCGCTAATCACGACTCACCTGCTGCTCTAGGGAATGATTACCTGTCAGGGTTCATTTGAGCCCTTGGCCTCCTGGAGACTCTCCCATCCCCCATCAGGCTGTCCTGCTGACACCCGAGGAACTGCTCCCCAGGAAGTGAGAGAGAGGAAAATTACCTTCCACTGTACGTCACCATCTATTTGGACTGGCAGTCACAGCAACAGCTTGTGTCCTGCCAAGCCTGATAACAGAACTGTCATGGTGCATGGACAGACTGACCCCGGGAGGTGAGTGGTGAGGATTCCAGGAAATTGTGGAGATTGCTGGCAATTTCGGTCTCCTTAAATCAGATTGCCTCGCTGAGTAATTTTAGACTCTGCAAATTGCATCTTGAGCAGGGCCTGCTACTTTGCTTCCTGAAGCCCAACTCTTTTTCCATCTTTTTTTTTAACGAAAAATATTTATTTTATATTTTGGCTGCATCAAGTCTTAGTTGCAGCTTGTGGGACCTTTTGCTGTGGCTGGTGGGCTTCTCTCTACTTGCCGCACGATGGCTTAGTTGCCCCTAGACATGTGGGATCTTAGTTCCCCGATCAGAGATTGAACCTGAATCCCACACATCGGAAGGTGGATTCTTAACCACTGGACCACCAGGGAGGGAAGTCCCCTCTCAGCCCAGCTCTTAAAGCTTTCTTCTAAGACCATCACCAGTAGAGACAGCTGGATTTGGACTTGAATCTCTGTGTCACCACGTGCATGACTGTAGGTAAGTTACTTCCCAGGGACAATATTTCATGGGAATAATAATATCCTTTTGATTATAAGGGAAAGAAATGCAGAAAAGGAACTATAAGCTTATAAAATGAGACGTCCAAGGGAATTTCAGGTATGGCTGGATCCAGGGGATCAGATGAGGTCTTCAGGAATTCATCTCTTCCTGTAAATTGATTCTTACTGCTCTCATTTTCCCCTTCTCTAACCACACAACCCCTCTCTTTCTGGAAGCCCCCATAAGTTTCAACAGAAGGGAGAGCTTCACTAGCTCAGTAATTCCAAAAAAGTCTCAGGATGGAATTTCATTGATCAGCCCTGAGGTATACACCTATCCCGAAGCTATTTGCTATGGCCAGAGGTTATGTGCAGTGTTTCTAATTACTGATTGGCCAGACTGACATAATGTGCTCATCTTCCTGAACCCAAGCCACCAAGGACCTAGGATGTGGTGTCAGAGGGTCCCCAAAGGAAAATGGAGGAGGTGGTACTCTAAAGAAAGAGGGAGTGGGTTTCAAGCAGGCAAAAATAGGGACTTCCATGGTGGGCTGGTGGTTAAGAATCTGCCTGACGATGCAGGAGACACGGGTATCCCTGGTCCGGGAAGACCCCATATGCTGCGGGGCAGCTGAGCCTGTGTGCCACAACTATACCTGTACTCTGAAACAAGGAAAGCTGCTTCAGCAAGAGGACTTCACACTTAAACTAGAGAGTACCACCCCTGCTCTGCCCTGTTCACTGCAGCTCAGCAATGAAAACCCCGCACAGTTCAGTTCAGTTCAGTCACTCAGTCATGTCCGACTCTTTGCAACCCCGTGAATCGCAGCACGCCAGGCCTCCCTGTTCACCACCATATCCCAGAGTTCACTCAGACTCACGTCCATCGAGTCCATGATGCCATCCAGCCATCTCATCCTCTGTCATCCCCTTCTCCTCCTGCCCCCAATACCTCCCAGCATCAGAGTCTTTTCCAATGAGTTAACTCTTCACATGAGGTGGCCTAAGTACTGGAGTTTCCGCTTTAGCATCATTCCTTCCAAAGAAATCCCAGGGTTGATCTCCTTCAGAATGGAGTGATTGGATCTCCTTGCAGTCCAAGGGACCCTCAAGAGTCTTCTCCAACGCCACAGTTCAAAAGCATCAGTTCTTCAGCACTCAGCCTCCTTCACAGTCCAACTCTCACATCCATACATGACCACAGGAAAAACCAAAGCCTTGACTAGATGGACCTTAGTTGGCAAAGTAATGTCTCTGCTTTTGAATATACTGTCTAGATTGGTCATAACTTTTCTTCCAAGGAGTAAGCATCTTTTAATTTCATAGCTGCACTCACCATCTGCAGTGATTTTGGAGCCCCCCAAAATAAATTCTGACACTGTTTCCACTGTTTCTCCATCTATTTCCCATGAAGTGATGGGACTGGATGCCATGATCTTCGTTTTCTGAATGTTGAGCTTTACACAGCCATAAGTAAACAAATGAATAAACAATTATATGTATATATAAAACAGACAAAAATAGTCTCGATCGGGGAGAGATTGAAAATACTTACCAACCAGTAGACTCAAGGCTCTGACCAATTGGGTTGGAGGCTGGTAGAGCTGGGTGGGGCCCCAAGGACACCTGCCGGGCTGGATGGTAACTATTTAGTTACTGGAGTAGGTGCAAGGAGGGCACCTGGAGAGGGGCTGGGGCAGTATGGGCGTGCACAGGGACTCAGGGTGGCAGCTGAACAGTTCAGTCCAGTTCAGTTCAGTCACTCAGTTGTGTCTGACTCTTTGCAACCCCATGGACTGCAGCACGCCAGGCCTCCCTGTCCATCACCAACTCCTGGAGCTTACTCAAACTCATGTCCATTGGGTCGGTGATGCCATCCAACCATCTCATCCGCTGTTCTCCCCTTCTCCTCCTGCCTTCAATCTTTCCCAGCATCAGGGTCTTTTCAAATGAGTCAGCTCTTCACATCAGGTGGCCAAAGTATTGGAGTTTCAGCTTGAGCATCAGTCCCTTCCAATGAATATTCAAGACTGATTTCCTTTAGGATGCACTGGTTGGATCTTCTTATAGTCTGAGGGTATCTCAAGAGTTTTCTCCAACACCACAGTTCAAAAGCATCAATTCTTTGGTGCTCAACTTTTCTTTATAGTCCAACTCTCACATCCATACATGACTACTGGAAAAACCATACCCTTGACTAGACTGACCTGTGTTGGCAAAGTACTGTCTCTGATTTTTAATATGCTGTCTAGGTTGGTCATAACTTTCCTTCCAAGGAGTAAGCATCTTTTAATTTCATGGCTGCAATCACCATCTGCAGTGATTCTGGAGCCCAAAACTATAAAGTCTGACACTGTTTCCACTGTTTCCCCATCTATTTCCCATGAAGTGATGGGACCAGATACCATGATCTTTGTTTACTGAATCTTGAGCTTCAAGCCAACTTTTTCATTCTCCTCTTTCACTTTCATCAAGAGGCTTTTTAGTTCCTCTTCACTATCTGCTATAAGGGTGGTATCATCTGCATGTCTGAGGTTATTGATATTTCTCCTGGCAATCTTGATTCCAGCTTGTGCTTCTTCCAGCCCAGCATTTCTCATGATGTTCTCTGCATGTAAGTTAAATAAGCAGGGTGACAATATACAGCCTTGATGTACTCCTTTTCCTATTTGGAACCAGTCTGTTGTTCCATGTCTAGTTCTAACTGTTGCTTCCTGACCTGCATACAGATTTTCCAGGAAGTGGGTCAGGTGGTCTGGTATTCCCATCTCTTTCAGAATTTTCCACTGTTTATTGTGATCCACACAGTCAAAGGCTTTGGCATAGTCAATAGAGCAGAAATAGATGTTTTTCTGGAACTCTCTTGCTTTTTTGATGATCCAGAGGAATTTGGCAATTTGATCTCTTGTCCCTCTGCCTTTTCTAAAACAAGCTTGAGCAGACACAGTCACAAAAAACTAACCAATATAATCACATAGACCACAGCCTTGTCTAGCTCAATGAAACTATGAGCCACACCGTGTAGGGCTACCCAAGACGGACGGGTCATGGTGGAGAGTTCTGACAAAACGTGGTCCACTGGAGAAGGGAATGGCAAACCACTTCAGTATTCTTGCCTGAGAACCCCATGAAGAGTATGAACAGTATGAAAAGGCAGCTGATAGCTACCACTAAAGGCACATTTCTGCATTTTTACCAACTGCTCTGGCTGTTCCAGTGCCTCCTGGTGAACATTCCGTGATGACTGCTGCTCTGCCCAGAACACCCACATTTTTCTCTCTAGTCAACACGGGGGTTTAGAGCATCCTCAGTCTTGTCTGTGCACACTTCCTCCTTAGTTCTTTATTAACACATGTGTGCTACTGTTCACAATAGCCTGGCCCACAGGCCACCAGCCTTGTAGTTGGACATCAGCGTGGTGCCAGCGGTAGTGAACGATGGGCCCAGCATCTCCAGATTTCCCGAGCAGGGTATGTGCAGTCATGTGCCCAATAACCTTAGGCCTCAGGCTGCCCTGTCTGTGTCAACCTCAAAATAGCTGACGTTTGCACCTATTGGTATCAGGGACAAGTCAAGCCCACCCCTGTGTTAACTCATTTAGTCCCCACAGCAACCTCATGAGGAAGGCACTGTGATTATTCCCAATTTACAGATGAGAAATCAAGGTTCACCGCTTGCCCAGGTCATATAGCTAGTTGGTGAGAGGGCTGAGACTTGAACCTAGGAGGTCTGGCTCCTCATGAGGATTCAGTGGGACGATGGAGGCAGGAAGAGCAAATGCCTGCACAGGGAAAGCCCAGTGAAGTCATCTCTGCTCTGATGAGCTCTTGGCTCAAGAGACTGGCCCCGAGCCCCTGCTGTATGTTTGGCCTGCACTGGGCCCTGGGGTTTGGGGGTTTGAGTCAGGAAATGGGATTCACAGACCCCCTAGGAGGAGACAGTCCAGCAGCAATGATGAGATACATGGCCAAACACCACTGATGAGCAAGAGGGTCATGGAGAATTCAAGGTGTTGAAGTTGGAGGTGGCAGGAGATGCCCAGCTGGGGTAGGTCGGGATGGCTCCATGGAGGGGCCACAGATGAATAGGGCCTTGAAAGAAGGGTGTGCAGTCGTAGGCTATGAAGCTCTCTTGGTGGCAGGAATCAGAAACTCACTTGGGCTGATTTATACCCGAAGGGGATCCAGGACCCACGGTGGCCCCCCAGATCCAAGGGCAGGAGTATGGTCAGACCCCAAAACAGAGAGCCAGGGAGCGGGCAGAGCTAGGGCTCCCCCTCCCAGTTTTGGATCTCTGCACCTCTCACACACTGTGCTCCCCACGGCTCCCCATGCCCTGCCTACCTCACCCCCCACCCCCCCGGCCCCTGCATCCTCCTTGTCCAGGCTCATGACAAAGCCCCACCACAGACCACTTGAGTTTAGGCAGTTAACACGTTACAGTTCTGGCCAAGGGAAAAATTAACTCGTGGGTCTGCTACCAAACTCTTGCCTGGCCCAGCCGCCTGTGCTGGGAGCAGGGTGATGCACAAAAAAGGCTGTGGGGGTCTCCCTGCTGGGTGGTGGGACAGTGGGGAGGGGAAAGCTAACTAGGAAGGCAGCCCCTGGGAACCCCTCATGGGGAGAATGTCACTCGCAGCGACAAGGCAGTGACAATTCTGGAGACGGGAGGTGGTCTGGAGATGGGGGCGGGGCAGAAACAGCATCATGAGAGGTGGCCCCAGCAGTGGTGTGCCGGCCCGCGCTGAGTCGTTTAAATGTCCTTCCCCCGGTGGCTCAGATGGTAAAAAGTCTGCTTTCGGTGTGGGAGATCAGGGTTTGATCTCTGGGTCAGGAAGATCCCCTGGAGAAGGAAATGGCCACCCACTCCAGTATTGCCTGGAAAATCCCATAGGTGGAGGAGCCTGGCAGGCTGTAGTCCATGGGGTTGCAAAAAGCGACTGACTGACTTCACTTTCACTTTCAATCTGCTGTCACCTGAAGCTGGTGGGATGACCTCTCTGAGGATGAGGAACCCGAGACACACTTGCTCAAGTGCAGCCAGCTGGGGAGTGCAGAGCCAGGATTGGGAGCAGAATTGCCCAGTGCCAACATTACACTGCCCAGGTGCCCTCCCACTGGGATCACCCCCAGGTCAGCTGACACCCAGAATGATGTCCAAGGCTCCTCTCGAGGCCTCTTTGGCCTTGACCTGACCCGATCCCCATCATCTGTGACCTCTCCCCCCTCCTTTTCTTCCTCACTCTGCTCCAGCCCCACTGATCTCTTGGCCGTCCTGTGACCACACCCAGTACGTTCCCACCCTGGGCCCTTGGCATGTGCCCTTCCCTTTGCCCCAGATGCTCTTCCGCCTGGATTCACAGGACCCGCCTCGCTCAGGTCTCTGCTCAGAGGTGCCCCCACCAGACGGCCTTTTTACCCCATGGCCACAGCCTCCCCATGGCTCCCTCTGCCCTCTGTTTTATTCTTCTCTGGTAGGTGTCCCTCTGTGACACCAAGGATCATAAGCACACTTGTTCATCTGGTTATTATCCATGTTCTGTGGTAAAATGTGAACTTGAAGATTGGGCTGGCTTTGCTCACTGCTATTTCATGCTGTCTAGAGCATAACTTGGCACAGAAAGGATGCTCAATAACCATTTGCGTGCAAATCAACCTGTAAAAAGGAGTGACCACACTTCCCCATACATGTGATGTTTGTATTGGGTCATGTATAGAACATATCATTGGCCTGACTTGGGGCAGTTTCTCAATGAAAATTATTGTGAAATCTCCCTCAGTTGCTCTCCTGCTCCAGGGTCCTGTGACTTTGCTAAAAGGCAGTGCAGCAGCCACCTAGTCACCCCTGCTGGAGAGCTAGATGTGGGGGTCACCAGCACCTTTTGCCCAGGATTCCTGCTCTCCACAAGGAAGGGTGGACTTCCCAGCCCCCTATGGTTTGTGGGGAGTAATCGAGCAACTCATTCTGGCTAATTTGTTGTGAGCAAAAGTGCTTACTATGGGCTGAATTGTGTCCCCTCCAGAATCCATAGGTTGAAACCTTAACCCTCAATATGATGGTGTTTGGAGATGGTGCCTCTGGGAAGTAACAAGTTTTAGGTGAAGTCCTGAAGGGGCTTCCCAGGTGGCTCAGTGGTAGAGAACCTGCCTGCCAATGCAGGAGATGTAGGAGACATGGGTTCAGTCCCTGGTTCAGGAGGATTCCCCGGAGGAGGAAACGGCAACCTACCCTAGTATTCTTGCCTGAAGAATCCCATGGACAGAGGACCCTTGTGGGCTATATTCCATGGGGTTGCAAAGAGTCAGACGCGACTGAGGGACTGAGCATACATACATAAAGTCCTGAAGGTGAGGCTCTTGTGATGGGATTAGTGTCCTTGTAAGATGAAACCCCAGAGCTTGTTTCCTCTCCTTCTCCCAACACTCAGGCAGGAGCAAAGGTCATGTGAGGACACAGCAATAAGGTAGCCATCTGTAACTGAGAGATAGAAGGAGAGAGAGGAGAGAGAGAGAGAGAGAGAGAGAGAGAGAGAGAGAGAGAGAGAGAGAGAGAGAGGGCTCTCACCAGACACCAACTTTGCCGGCACCTTGATCTTGAACTTCTAGTCTCCAGAACTGTGAGAATAAATTCCTGTTGTTTAAGCTACCCAGTACTATTCTAGTATTTTGTTATGGCAGCTTAAGTTGACTGCGACAGTGGAGTGTTCCAACAATGAACTTAAGCATTTAATATTGATGGGAGACCCTCCAGAGTTTTCTGTTGATCTGCTACAGGGACTTGCAATGTAGCAAATGGTGGCCACTTGTAGGCCCAAGTCCCTGAGTGAAGACCACAAGGGGCAGAGGCTAGTGGGCCTCAGTGAACACAAAGCCTGAGTGATAGATTTTTGATCTGTGGTGATTTGGGGACTATTTGTTATTGCAGTAGAGCTTTGCTTGTCCTGACTGATGAAGTTTCAGGGGCTGGAAAGGGGATCCCTCAATCACATATCAGAACAATATCTCTAGGATAAATTATGGCTTGCTGTTGCTGGGTGAATTCAGGCCTCATCACTTCTCTGGTTCCCAGAGAGAAATAGCAGCATGGAAACCAGCAGAGACCTGGTTTTCATACCCAGCTCCTCCACACAACAGCTGTGTGACCATAGACAAGGCATGTCCTCTCTGTGGATCAATTTTCTTTCAGAGATGTGGAGATAATTAGAACTTTCCCTTCCCATAGTCCAACACACACACACACACACACACACAGGTTCTTGAGGTAATGAATGTGGGAGCATTTCAGGAGCATGGGCCTGGACTGGCACCTGTTCTGGGGTCCCTGCCAGGCCCATGGCTCTGTGGCCTTTGATTTCCTGGTTCCTGCAGCCTCCTGAGAAGGGGACCCTGGTCACTCAGCAACATTAGCATTGCTCAGGTGAGGAGACATGATGAGTTGGCTGTGTCTCCCAATTCTCCTGCCGTCACATTTAATGAAGGCTCAAAGCCTGCCATGGAACATTCCAGAGCTAGCACCCACATCCTTCTCACTAATGAGGCTCTTCTCAGAGACTCAGTCCTCACCCCAATCTTGCTTCTCTTTGCCCTTCTTGTCACACCGAGGAGAAAATTGGCATTCAAGTTGTCTGTCAGCCAGAGGAAAAGTGATGCCTTGCTGAGGTGACATTCTCTAGGGGCTGTCTTTCTGGTGTGGCCCTTTCTGGGCTCCTGAACTTGATTGTGGTCCTGTGGTGCCTGCCTCTCCATTAGGCTGTGTGTGGTGTGATCTCAGGAGCTCCTAGACTCAAGAGCTTTGGGACATTGACTGGATGATTCCTTGAGAAAGGTCAGCCTCTGTGAAGAGAACTGTTAACAAGTCACAGTACATGAACTATAAAACTAAATGCAACTTTGAATGACACTCGATGGAGCCTGTGGTCGAGGCCTTGTCGAGTTGTGGATGTTACCAACATCACTGGACCAGAATGGGGAAATGTTGGTAGCACTCCAGAGCTTGCTTGGGGTCTTGCTCATGGTGGATTGGGCCCCAGGATGCAGAGTTTTGATCCCCGCCGGATGGCCCCTTTTCCAGTACCTGGCAGTGCTCCTCATTATGATGGTGTCTTTCTAGCTCTGAATCTGCTGAAAACCCAGATGCTCTCCTGAATTTTCCAATCCCCCCTGCAGCTAAGTCCTTACCACGTGACTCGTTCTGACCAATGGACCATGTGCAGAAGTAACATGTCATTTCCAGGCTGACATGGCAAAGAGCTAATGTGACTCCATGCTACTTTTCCCATTCAGAGTGACCTCAGGGGCCACCTGTTCCAGATAGCAAAGCTCCAAGGTGGAGAAGAGTCAACAGACCCACATCATACTGTGATGTGAATGCAAAGGACATTTTTAGTAAATCGTTGAGACTTGCGGGTGTGTCCATGGGGTTGGCCACCATTCAGTATCCTGACTGATGGGGGTCCCGGAGAATACACGCTCCCTGTGGGTAGAGCCTGGTCAGTCTTGACCACTCCCGTGGTGGCCACCAGCACATAACAAGTATGTAGAAGCTGCTAATAAGTCTCCAAGAAGGAGTGGCTGAATGAAACCTCCGAGCTTCCGATAATTCTTCACTAGGCAGTTGGTGACAATCCTTCATCCAGGTGCGGGTGTGGGTCTCCGTCCCTCTCTTCCTGCTGGCCTGGGTCAGGCTCTGTGGGTCCTCATGTTTGAGAGTCCGGCTGCATCTGCTCATGCTACTCTGCCTCCAGGCCTTTCCAGCGTTTGTTCTGCATCTGAGTCTCTGTCAGCAGCAGTCCTGGGGAGCACATGTGGCCCCTGTGATGTATCTGCCACTAATCACTGACTCGGGGGCTTCCCGGTAGTCTGGCCTAAGGCCAGCATGGGAACCTGACACATTCATATTTGGGTCCAGAGATGGTGCCACGATCCAGCAGATGTGACCAGCTCACTGGACAGTGGTTGTGTGTTTCTAAACCTGTTTCACCAGGTTCCGGTTTTGTGTCCCCGAATTGACCACCTAGACTGGCTGTTGGAAGACTCTTCCCAAAGGCAAAACGGACCCACCCCTCTGTTGCCGAAAAACAGTGTAGTGGCTAAAAACATGGGTTCTAGAACCTGAGTGCCCTAGTTCAAACCCCTCTTCCACCACTTAGCTGGCTGTGTGACCTTTGGTAATTTACCAAACCTCTCTCTGCCTCAGTTTCCACACTGTTAATGGGCAAACTCAAGGGGAGAGGAAGGCGCCCCCCTCCAACTCCAAATGATGACATTTTAGCACGGCCACTCGCTGGATAT
This sequence comes from Capra hircus, assembly GCF_001704415.2. NCBI lineage: Eukaryota > Metazoa > Chordata > Mammalia > Artiodactyla > Bovidae > Capra > Capra hircus. Next base: position 11,874,559 of record NC_030809.1, read on the forward strand.
AGCCCTGTGCTAGGCAGGGAGGTCAGCTTCTTACAGAGGAGGAAAGGCAAAAACAGGCTTAGGAAAGCTGACTCACTCTTCCAAACTCCTGAGAAGTATGAGTTGAGAAATAGACTCAGGTATGGTCCACAGTGGGCTTCCCTGGGGGCTCAGTGGTAAAGAATCTGCCTGCCAATGCAGGAGATGCAGGAGATAATGGGTTCGATCCCTGGTCCAAGAAGATCCTCTGGAGACGGGGATGGTAACCCACTCCAATATTTTGCCTGGAGACCTCCATGGACAGAGGAGCCTGGTGGGTTATAGTCTACGGGGTCACAGATCTGGACATGACTTAGCGGCTAAACCACCACCACCACCACCATAGCCCACAGCCCTCACTCCTCGCTGTCCCCACAGTGACCACACTGGGCTCTGGACACTGCTGGCCTTGCCCCTGGCTTCCTGATACAGTTCGCCCGGTACCAACCAGCTCTGATTATCAGAAGTGCTTCTTCCTTTGAATCCCACCTGCCTCCTGGAAAATTCTGCCAGCTGGTCCTTGTTTTGCCCTCTGGAGCTGCACAGTGAGTTTAATCTTCTCAGTTCCTGCAAAATAAATTTAATAAACTCCAGAAAGTGTGCAGTCTTATAGACAGGGTGCAGAATTTCTGTGCTTCAGACTTTTTCCTCATAATTACTAACACCATGGAAATTGCAGGGATTAGAGGCTCCACTGGAGACAGGAATGGATTGTGTCACCAAGAAAGTACAAATGAACAGAAACTCCTTCACAATAAGGTGAGCTGGGATTTGCATTAAATAAAGAGGCAGGTTCGTGCCCATTAACTCCATGGGACCAACAGTGATGTTCTAGGGTTTTTTTAGGAAATGGGGAGCAGGGTGGAAGAGGGAGTCGAGGTTGGGGTTGAGTGGGGTGATTTGGTGGCAGTCTCTCTTTAACAGGCTGACTCATTGCACATCTCAGAGTTCATCTGGGCTCATCCCATTTTTCAGGCAGGTAGCCTTCCTTCTCCTCCACTGTCCCTTTCCTAATGTCCTCAGTCCCCAGGTAGGAAAAGACTCATACTGACATCCCACAGCTGGTCCATGGGACCTGCCTGGGACCAGAATACAGGCTTTCCGGGGACTCACAGATTTAGAGAAGGAACTTATGATTGCTGAGGAGAAGAAAGGGAGGAAAGGATAGGATAGTTAGGGAGTTTGGGATGGTCATGTACACACTGCTATATTTAAAATGGATAGCAAACAAGGACCTACTGTATGGCACAGGCAACTCTGCTCACTGTTATGTGGCATCCTGGATGGGAGCGGAGTCTGGGGGAAAAGGGATACATATATATGTATGGCTGAATCCCTTCACAGTTCACCTGAAACTATCACAACATTGTTTGTTAATCAGCTATACCCCAATACAAAATAAAAAAGATTTTTTTAAAAAGAAGAAAAAAAAAAAGAAAAGAAAAGAATACAGGCTTTCTGATGCCATCCCCAGTGACTTTCACCTTGCACCTGGTAGTCCTGGCCCCTATCAGCTTTGGTGAAAAAATGTGAGCTAATGAAGGGGTCCCCAACCTCCAGGCCATGGGCCAGTACCTCCTGTCCGATCAGTGGCACCATTAGATTAGAAATAAAGTGCACAGTAAATGTAAAGGGCTTGAATCATTCTGAAACCATCCCCCACCCCAGTCTGTGGAAAAATTGTCTTCCCCCAAACCAGTCCCTGGTGCCTAAAAGGTTGGGGACTGCTGGCTAACACACTGCCGTCAGGTTAGCAAAAAAAATGCCACATTGTCAAAAGAAGCCTCTTCTTCATGCACCTGTGACCCACACTGGGGAGGGCACAGCAAAGCAGGGCTGCCTCCTCTGAGCTCTAGTCTCACTGCCCAGCACACCGTGGCACACTCATCACAGCCTCCTATCACATACTGACACGAGACGCTGTTGATGGATTTCAGCACCAATCCCACTAAGCGTGGATCTCACAATCTTATCCAATACGGGAGTTAACTCATGAGATAAAAGCTATTTGCCATATCCAGTCTTTATAAGCTCCATCAACCAAGAGAAAAAGTAGGCAATTTGTGACTTTAGATTTTTTTTTCTCTCAAACCCACTAGTGAGCTTCAACTGTGGCCATTAGTGCGTGAAGGGCTATGCTAGACTCTCTGTGAGAATGGCCGCAATTCTCCACCTGTCCCTGTAATCAAGCCCTTTGTGATATGACTTTGCAGCTCCTTTCATCAAGTGGTGGAGTTTATTTCTTCCCGTCTTGTACTTGGGTCGGCTTGTGACTTCCTTTGCCCAGTAGAATGTGATCGAAGCAGGGATGTGACAGTTCAGAGCCTCACCCCAAGAGACCCTGCCTTCTTCTACCCAGTCTCTTGGAATCCAGCCGCTGCCATGGGACAAGCCTGGGCTAGCCTCCTAGAAGATGAGAGCCTCCCCCAGGCCTAATCACCCACCTTCCCTTACCCTGGATGACAGCCGGATAACTATCATTCGTTTGAGTAATGCCACGTTAGACTATCCAGCTCAAGCTAACCTGCCAGCTGACCACAGACAGATGTGCAAGTCCAGGTAAGGTCAGCCAAGTTTTTCCAGACCGAAAGAATTCCTCAGCTACGTTGCAGATGCAGGAAATAAATAGGTGCTTCTGTTTTAAGTTACAGGTTTTGGAGCTTTTGAAAATGATTTTATTGATTTGTTTAGTTTTGGCTCTGCGGGGTCTTCAGTGCTGTGCTGGCTTTCTCTAGCTGTGCTGCTCAGGCTTCTCACTGTCGTGGCTTCTCTCGTGGAGAACAGGCTCTAGGGTGTGAGGGCTTCAGTAGCTGTGGCACTTGGGCTCAATAGTTGTGGCTTCCAGGCTCCAGAGCACAGGCTCAATAGTTGTGGCACATGGACTTAGTTGCTTTGCAGCATGTGAGATCTTCCCAGACCTGGGATCAAACCCGTGTCTCCTACATTGGCAGGCAGATCCTTTACCACTGAGTCACTGGGGAAGCCTGGATTTTTTTTTTTTAATGTAACCATGACTAACATGCACTATCTAATGTGGTTTCTTTAATAATTTCATGTAATAACAATGATCCCTATTTTATAGATGGGAAAGTTGAGGCTTAAAGAAGTAAAGCCTTGTTTGAAGTCATTCTGCTAGTAATACCAGAGCTAAAATTCAACTCAGGTTTTTCTGACTCCTCTGTCATTTTTTGATGTAGCTGAAGAATCTCTAATACTGGGGTGGCAAATATGCTTCATTTCACTTGCCAGTGTTAGCTGGTAATGTCTGCCTGCAATGTAGTGTGGATAAGATGCAAAGGAAATAGATTACCTTGGTTGATTAGTGATGTCTGCTGTGGATGATGAACGAAGAAGCAGCAGTGAGTGCTATGTATTTTTCATGGAAGTCTTGTGGATGCCCAAACCTATGTTATGAGAGAATTTTATCTGACATATCAGGATTTGTCCCTGAGGCAGAGCAGGCTGCTCTTACCTAAGATGACCATGCACTCTTGTTTTATGCTCACGATCAATGTCTTCTAGTTGTCAGCCCTGCTGCCACTGCCACCCAGCCCAGGATAATAAAACACCAGTTCAGTTCAGTTCAGTTGCTCAGTCGTGTCCGACTCTTTGCGACCCCATGAATCACAGCACGCCAGGCCTCCCTGTTCATCACCAACTCCCGGAGTTCGCTCAGACTCACGTCCATCGAGTCAGTGATGCCATCCAGCCATCTCATCCTCTGTCGTCCCCTTCTCCTCCTGCTCCCAATCCCTCCCAACATCAGAGTCTTTTCCAATGAGTCAACTCTTCGCATGAGGTGGCCAAAGTACTGGAGTTTCAGCTTTAGCATCATTCTTCCAAAGAAATCCCGGGTTGATTTCCTTTAGAATGGACTGGTTGGATCTCCTTGCAGTCCAAGGGACTCTCAAGAGTCTTCTCCAACACCACAGTTCAAAAGCATCAATTCTTCAGCACTCAGCCTTCTTCGCAGTCCAACTCTCACATCCATACATGACTACTGGAAAAACCATAGCCTTGACTAGACGGACCTTAGTCGGCAAAGTGATGTCTCTGCTTTTGAATATGCTATCTAGGTTGGTCATAATTTTCCTTCCAAGGAGTAAGTATCTTTTAATTTCATGGCTACAATCATCATCTGCAGTGATTTTGGAGCCCCCCAAAATAAAGTCTGACACTGTTTCCACTGTTTCCCCATCTATTTCCCATGGAGTGATGGGACCGGATGCCATGATCTTCATAGTTCACCTTTTAAGATTGGTGTTAGAATTAACAGAGATAATGGGTGAAAAAGCATTTAATTTCCAGGCAAAAATGATGGCTAAAGACACTTGAATCACTTTCCTCTCTCAAGATCAGCTCAAGACAACAACAACCAAAACTGGAATACAGGGTAATTTTTCCCCTGAATTTTTGTTGAAATCAGAAATTGCCACAGCCCCAAACCACACACTGAAGCCTTCTTGCCCAAATACTGTGAAGTCTAGACCATTGCCCAGAGGAAACAGAATCTATGCAAACATCTCTAGCATATTTCATGGATAGGAAAGTTGAGGCTTCGAAGGATATATCCCAAATCTGAAAACTTTACCCCAAAATCTTTGGCTTAGAGCACTGGAACTGTCACAACCTTCTTAATGGCTTTGTAGGGGCCACATTGATCACTGGGTGTCAAACACTGAGCTGTGTTCCCACAGCAAAGGAAACAACTGATGTGGTAAAATAGTCTAAGATGACAAACCCAAATGGAAGCTGTGGTCTCCCCAAGCCATCCCTCCCACTCTTTCCCATGCTTCCCTCCCACAAAGAGCTGGCCCCACTCAAAACTGATTTAAGAAGTAACCAACGCCAGAATTGTGCTTAGACGTTGCAAAAAGGGAGAAAATGAACATAAATGAAAACAGATGAGGAAAATACTCTACAAGAGGAATTGCCCAAAGAACCACAGAAAAACAATTGCTCTTTATAGCCTTCAATTTCAAATGACACAGTGCCTCTTTCAGTTCAGTTCAGTCGCTCAGTCGTGTCTGACTCTTTGCGACCCCATGAATCACAGCACGCCAGGCCTCCCTGTCCATCACCAACTCCCGGAGTTCACTCAGACTCATGTCCATCGAGTCTGTGATGCCATCCAGTCATCTCATCCTCTGTCGTCGCCTTCTCCTCCTGCTCCCAATCCCTCCCAGCATCAGAGTCTTTTCCAATGAGTCAAATCTTCGCATGAGGTGACCAAAGTACTGGAGTTTCAGCTTTAGCATCATTCCTTCCAAAGAAATCCCAGGGTTGATCTCCTTCAGAATGGACTGGTTGGATCTCCTTGCAATCCAAGGAACTCTCAAGAGTCTTCTCCAACACCACAGTTCAAAAGCATCAATTCTTCGGCGCTCAGCCTTCTTCACAGTCCAACTCTCACATCCATACATGACCACAGGAAAAAACCATAGCCTTGACTAGATGGACATTTGTTGGCAAGGTAATGTCTCTGCTTTTGAATATACTATCTAGATTGGTCATAACTTTTCTTCCAAGGAGTAAGCGTCTTTTAATTTCATGGCTGCAGTCACCACCTGCAGTGATTTTGGAGCCCTCCAAAATAAATTCTGACACCGTTTCCACTGTTTCCCCATCTGTTTCCCATGAAGTGATGGGACCAGATGCCATGATCTTCATCTTCTGAATGTTGAGCTTTAAGCCAACTTTTTCACTCTCTTCTTTCACTTTCATCAAGAGGCTTTTTAGCTCCTCTTCACTTTCTGCCGTGAGGGTGGTGTCATCTGCATATCTGAGGTTATTGGTATTTCTCCCAGCAATCTTGATTCCAGCTTGTGCTTCCTCCAGCCCAGCATTTCTCATGATGTACTCTGCATAGAAGTTAAATAAGCAGAGTGACAATATACAGCTTTGACATACTCCTTTTCCTATTTGGAACCAGTCTATTTTTCCATGTCCAGTTCTAACTGTTGCTTCCTGACCTGCATATAGGTTTCTCAAGAGGCAGGTCAGGTGGTCTGGTATTCCCATCTCTTTCAGAATTTCCCACAGTTTATTGTGATCCACACAGTCAAAGGCTTTGGCATAGTCAATAAAGCAGAAATAGATGTTTTTCTGGAACTCTCTTGCTTTTTCAATGATCCAGCGGATGTTGGCAATTTGATCTCTGGTTCCTCTGCCTTTTCTAAAACCAGCTTGAACATCAGGAAGTTCACGGTTCACATATTGCTGAAGCCTGGCTTGGAGAATTTTGAGCATTACTTTACTAGCATGTGAGATGAGTGCAATTGTGTGGTAGTTTGAGCATTCTTTGGCATTGCCTTTCTTTGGGATTGGAATGAAAACTGACCTTTTCCAGTCCTGTGGCCACTGCTGAGTTTTCCAAATTTGCTGACATATTGAGTGCAGCACTTTCATAGCATTATCTTTCAGGATTTGAAATAGCTCCACTGGAATGCCATTATTTTCACTAGCTTTGTTCATAGTGATGCTTTCTAAGGCCCACTTGACTTCACATTCCAGGATATCTGGCTCTAGGTGAGTGATCACACCATCGTGATTATCCTGGTTGTGAAGGTCTTTTTTGTACAGTTCTTCTGTGTATTCTTGCCACCTCTTCTTAATATCTTCTGCTTCTGTTAGGTCCATACCATTTCTGTCCTTTATCGAGCCCATCTTTGCATGAAATGTTCCCTTGGTATCTCTAACTTTCTTGAAGCGATCTCTAGTCTTTCCCATTCTGTTGTTTGCCTTTATTTCCTTGCATTGATTGCTGAAGAAGGCTTTCTTATCTCTTCTTGCTATTCTTTGAAACTCTGCATTCAGATGCTTATATCTTTCCTTATCTCCTTTGCTTTTCACTTCTCTTCTTTTCACAGCTATTTGTAAGGCCTCCCCAGACAGCCATTTCGCTTTTTTGCATTTCTTTTCCATGGAGATGGTCATGATCCCTGACTCTTGTACAACGTCATGAACCTCTGTCCACAATTCATCAGGCACTCTATCAGATCTAGTTACTTAAGTCTATTTCTCACTTCCACTGTATAATCATGAGGGATTTGATTTAGGTCACACCTGAATGGTCTAGTGGTTTCCCCTACTTTCTTTAATTTAAGTCTGAATTTGGCAATAAGGAGTTCATGATCTGAGCCACAGTTAGCTCCTGGTCTTTTTTTTGTTGACTGTATAGAGCTTCTCCATCTTTGGCTGCAAAGAATATAATCAATCTGATTTTGGTGTTGACGTCTGGTGATGTCCATGTGTAGAGTCTTCTCTTGTGTTGTTGGAAGAGGGTGTTTGCTATGACCAGTGCATTTTCTTGGTAAAACTCTATTAGCCTTTGCCCTGTTTCATTCCATATTCCAAGGCCAAATTTGGAGGGCCTGCTACTACTGCTGTTGCTGCTAAGTCACTTCAGTCGTGTCCGACTCTGTGAGACCCCAGAGATGGCAGCCCACCAGGCTCCCCCGTCCCTGGGATTCTCCAGGCAAGAACACTGGAGTGGGTTGCCATTTCCTTCTCTAATGCATGAAAGTGAAAAGTGAAAGTGAAGTCGCTTAGTCTGTCCGACTCTTTGCGATCCCATGGACTGCAGCCTACCAGGCTCCTCCATCCATGGGATTTTCCAGGCAGGAGTACTGGAGTGGGGTGCCATTGCCTTCTCCCTTGGAGGGCCTAGAGGAGCTATTCCATGTTCAATGTCAGGAGGGGTGGCGGTGAGGAGATACTCCTCGTCCAAGGTAAGGAGCAGTGGCTGTGCTTTGCTGGAGCAGCCGTGAAGAGATACCCCACGTCCAAGGTAAGAGAAACCCAAGTAAGATGGCAGGTGTTGCAAGAGGGCATCAGAGGGCAGACACACTGAAACTATAATCACAGAAAACTCGCCAATTTAATCACACTAGGACCACAGCCTTGTCTAACTCAATGAAACTAAGCAATGCCTTGTGGGGCCACCCAAGATGGGCCGGTCATGGTGGAGAGGTCTGACTGAATGTGGTCCACTGGAGAAAGGAATGGCAAACCACTTCAATATTCTTGCCTTGAGAACCCCATGAACAGTATGAAAAGGCAAAATATAGGATACTGAAAGAGGAACTCCCCAGGTCAGTAGGTGCCCAATATGCTACTGGAGATCAGTGGAGAAATAACTTCAGAAAGAATGAAGGGATGGAGTCAAAGCAAAAACAATACCCAGTTGTGGATGTGACTGGTGATAGAAGCAAGGTCTGATGCTGTAAAGAGCAATATTGCATAGGAACCTGGAATGTCAGGTCCATGAATCAAGGCAAATTGGAAGTGGTCAAACAGGAGATGGCAAGAGTGAACGTCAACATTCTAGGGATCAGTGAACTAAAATGGACTGGAATGTGTGAATTTAACTCAGATGACCATTATATCTACTACTGTGGGCAGGAATCCCTTAGAAGAAATGGAGTAGCCATCATGGTCAACAAAAGAGTCTGAAATGCAGTACTTGGATGCAATTTCAGAAATGACAGAATGATCTCTGTTCATTTCCAAGGCAAACCAGCCAATACCACAGTAATCCAAGTCTATGCCCCAACCAGTCATGCTGAAGAAGCAAAGTTGAATGGTTCTATGAAGACCTACAAGACCTTTTAGAACTAACACCCACAAAAGATGTCCTTTTCATTTTAGGGGACTGGAATGCAAAAGTAGGAAGTCAAGAAACACCTGGAGTAACAGGTAGTGCCTCGTTAAGAGACTCAAATAAGGACTTTCCTGGTGGTCCAGTGGTTAAGGATCTGCCTGCCAATGCAGGGATGATAGGTTTGATCCCTGGTCTGGGAAGATTCCACATGCCATGGGGCAACTAAGCCCATGTACCACAACTACTGAAGCCTGTGTGTGCCCTAGAGCCTCTGCGACTAGGGAAGTCACCACAATGAGAAGCCTGCGCACTGCAGATGGAGCGTAGCCCCCACTAGCCAGAGCTAGAGAAAACCTGTGAGCAGCAACAAAGACCTAGGCCAGCAATGCTGTGCTGTGCTTAGTCACTTAGTTGTGTCCCAATCTTTACGTGTGACCCCATGGACTGTAGATAACCAGGCTCCTCAGTTCATGGGGACTGTCCAGGCAAGAATACTGGAGTAGGTTGTCATGCCCTCCTCCAGGGGATCGTCCCAATCCCAGGATTGAACCCAGGTCTCCCACACTGCATTTCATTAAAAATTAAAAAAAAAAGATGCAAATAAGAAATATAATAATGGAAATAAGTGATTATAAAACAGTGAAAATTAAGCTGGTAAAAATAGTGAAGATCAAGCTGGTGGTTCTCAGGAATGAAATAGAAAAAAAAAAGCAGAGGAGATTAAACCACATTATAAACACCAACAAATGAAATGGATATGACTAACCTATATTAAGAAATATTGTGGATAAACTATGGAAAGTCATGCAACATTAAATAGAAAAGAAGAACGTTTGAGGGTAGCCAAAGATTAGGCTGATGACAGGCATAAAAGACAGACAAAGGTTAGCCAACAAATAAACCTTGTATGAGACAAATGGTATAAAAATATTCAAAGTTATACTAAAATAAAAATCTGGAAATAAAGTCCTGAATCTGCAGGTCCAAAGCACACACAATCTTCCCAGAAAAACTACTGAGAAATAACATCTCTAAGACAAATCTGAATGAAATAATTGAACTTCAGAAATAAAAAGTTCATCTGTTCATTTAGGTAGGAAAATCAAATCACAATGTAGACAGAAATCAAATTGGCACAAAAGAGCTGCACAGTAATGCTAGAACACAGTGGAACAATGTCTACAAACTCTGAAGGAAAGAAAATACAAGTCCTGAATTTTATACCCAGCCAAGTTGTCTTTCAAGTAAAAAGGTATCAGGGACATTTTCACATGTGTGGAGCTAACGAAACAACATTCATGAGTCTGGAGAAAAATATTCTATTAACAAAAAATTGAAAGTAAAAAAGAAAAAAGGAAAGGAAAGGATATAGTTAAAAATTAAAATAAGAAAGAAGGAAGGAAGAAAGGATTGGGGCTGAGAAATGGTTCTATTTAAATGCAAAGCTCATTCTAAATTGCCATGAGAATTGTGCTTCCATAACAGCATGAAGCAGTTGTAAACCCTGACAAGGTAATAATAATGTTTTAAGATATAGTATAAGTGCACTAATTTCCTAACTTTTATTACTGGGAATCAACATATTGAGTCTAAAATAAAAACATACAGTTCTTTTTAAAAGCATGACCATAACATCTTAATATTTTTATTAGCTTTCTTCTTAACTATAAAAATATTTTTAGGAAAAAAAAAAATGAAGCAACATCTCTCTGAAGTTAATACTTATTTCAGTTTAACCTCAATTTTAAATTATCCTGTTCAATTTAAGTAAAATTGTATTTAACAACCTTTTATTAAAAATAGAGTGTATAATTTCATTTTTCCTCAACTGTTTTTCCTTCTAGGCTACACATATGCACAGAGAGGTGCCTAGAAGGAGATTCATCAAATCTTGGTCTTTTTTTTTTTTTTTCTTGTAATAGTCTATATTGCTTAAATGTATACACTATACATTTGCCATTTTTACCAAATTAAAATTCATTCTTTTAGAATTATTTTGATGGCATCCATCAGATCTCAGATTGTGTCCTGCTCTATGAAATCAAAGCTGGTGTTTTGACAAAAGTGGGGTTTTAGGTGCTATCTTAGCAGAAACTACAAGAGGATATCAGAGGGCCACAGGGAGGAAGAGCTGAGAGAGGGCCTCTCTGAGAGGGTGAGAAGCAGATGGCCAGTTTTGAGGTGACAATGGGGACAGCGGGCACAGTGCAGTGTTGCCTAAACACCATGATTAAGGTGGTGTTCATCTCTGTATTTGCCATCCAGATGTGGGAAAAGGATGGACCTATGGACTCCAGCTTAGCTGACATTCACTATAAGCCTACTCAGTAGGAACCTATTTAGGTCAGGACTATAATTACAGATGACAGCTCTTCACACCCAAGTTGGCTCCCTCCAATCCGTTTCTCTGCAAACCCAGCTGCACCACCCAGTCCCCACCTGTTGAAACCCCTCCCTGGGTTCCTTTGGTTCTCAGCCCAGCAGGAGGTCAGATGACTTGGCCAAGGTCACACAGTTAGTAACTGGAAGATGAGGGATATTGGTCAGTCTGGCTCCAGAGTCCACGGGCTTTGCAGAAGAGGCTCTGAGTGTGTCATGTCTCCCAGCCCACCTAGCCAACAGGCCCCAATTCTCTCACACTGGAGAAGCATGGATTGAGGGCAATTCATTTTGGAAGACATGGATGGATTTGGCATCTCTGCTTTGGCTCCTTCTCTCCTCTTTTTTCCCACCCCCAACTTTCACAGTGAAGTTAAGAGCAGTTGGTAGTGAGAGACTGGCCTGGGAGTGATGAGTTAAGGATTTGAGTCTTGTGACCTCCAGTAAGTAAAACAGCTTTGCTTCAGAGTATTAATTAGCTGATCCTTCCTTTCACTCATGGCCCCTGTCACGGGCCCTGGTGATTTCTCCCAGGGTGCTGACCAGCCAGGGAGACAGATCACAGGGGCATGGATGGAGAATAAGTGAGTGGTACAGGTGGGGCCTCTTGAGAAACCTATATGCAGGTCAGGAAGCAACAGTTAGAACTGGGCATGGAATAACAGACTGGTTCCAATTAGGAAAAGGAGTACATCAAGGCTGTATATTGTCACCCTGCTTATTTAACTTCTATGCAGAGTACATCATGAGAAACACTGGGCTGGAAGAAGCACAAGCTGGAATCAAGATTGCCGGGAGAAATACCAATAACCTCAGATATGCAGATGACACCACCCTTATGACAGAAAGCGAAGAGGAGCTAAAAAGCCTCTTGATGAAAGTGAAAGAGGAGGGTGAAAAGTTGGCTTAAAGCTCAACATTCAGAAAACGAAGATCATGGCATCCGGTTCCATCACTTCATGGGAGATAGATGGGGAAACAGTGGAAACAGTGTCAGACTATTTTTGGGGGGCTCCAAAATCGCTGCAGATGTTTATTGGAGCCATGAAATTAAAAGACACTTACTCCTAGGAAGGAAAGTTATGACCAACCTAGATAGCATATTAAAACGTAGAGACATTACTTTGCCAACAAAGGTCCACTAGTCAAGGCTATGGTTTTTCCAGTGGTCGTGTATGGATGTGAGTGTTGGACTGTGAAGAAAGCTGAGTGCCGAAGAATTGATGCTTTTGAACTGTGGTGCTGGAGAAGATTCTTGCAAGTCCCTTGGACTGCAAGGAGATCCAACCAGTTCATCCTAAAGAAGACTGTTCCTGGGTGTTCATCGGAAGGACTGATGCTGAGGCTGAAACTCCAATACTTTGGCCATCTCATGCGAAGAGTTGACTCGTTGGAAAAGACCCTGATGCTTGGAGGGATTGGGGGCAGGAGGAGAAGGGGACAACAGAGGATGAGATGGCTGGATAGCATCACCGATTCAATGGACAGGAGTTTGAGCAAGCTCTGGGAGTTGGTGATGGACAGGGAGGCCTGGTGTGCTGTGATTCATGGGGTCGCAAAAAGCCGGACATAATTGAGTGACTGAAATGAAATGAAATGAAATGAAATGAATGAACAGGTGGGGCTGACTCTGTTTCAGCTTAGACTTTAAAGACAGGGGAACTTTTGGGATGGAGAGCTGGGGAAGAGCATTCCAGGCTGTGGACAGACAGGAAGCCATGGAGGTTGTGGTGAGAGGCTGGATTTTATTCCAAGTGCAGTGGGAGGCCACAGGCACATGATCTGATTTACTCTTTAGAATATTACCCAGGCTGCCTGGCAGAAGTGGGAGGTGGGAAGCAGGAGAGGAACCAGTGGGAGGAGGTTTCATGGAGGTTCAGTTTCTAACTCACTCTCCTGCCTTCCTCTTTGCTTCCTGGCTGGCCTGGGGCAGACAGCCCTGGGGCCTGGTCCTTCCACCACTCCAGGCTTTAGAAGTTGGAATTCGGCGCTGCTGTGCCCTGGGAGGCAGAGATGTGGGGCCCCTGGAGAAACACATGCCTAATTCCCACTCAGCCCTCCTGACCCCCAGAATCAACTCAACAGCCATGTCATGTTTGCACAAACACACGGGGTACAAAATGGCTAATTTGATGACAGCCTTTGGCATTTGTACAATCCCTGACCTCAGCTTGGCCTTCTGTGCCCTAGAGGGAGAGAGAGGACAGGAATGGAGTGTAAACCTAATGCACCGGGAAACTGCCTTCCTGGGCGCCCCATTTCCTTTTCTGTGCTCTGACGCCTTGTTCTGGCATCTCAGAGTGGTTCCACCCAACCACAAATTCATTTGTTCTTCACGCAGGCCCTCTGAGGTCCATGACTATGTCCACCTGTCAGATGTGGAAACTGAGCCTGGGGAGGGGAAGTCACTTGTTTGGATCACTACCCAGTTGGTAGAGGCTTAGTTCTGTAGTGACTATGTGACCTTGGGTGAGACACTTAACCTCTCCTGGGGTCTGCTTCTTGCATGGTGCAATGGAGAGGTTCAAGTGGATTAGGATACGTTTTATACACCTGACAGGTGAGAGAGATTACTGTGAGCATGGGTATCATTGTTACCACTGAGCATCCTGGGCTCAGCAGGAAGCTCTTCTTTATTTCCCTGGCACCGATTCTCCAAACCAAAACCCCCAGCAGGTGAGCAAGCAAAAGCTAAATGACTTACCTTTATCAATATCCCTCCCACTGCTTGCCGTCCTCCCTGTGGCCCGAGTAAGGAAAACCCATTCCTTCGTCTGGGAGCTCCAAGCCTTGCCAGGCCCTCAGCTTCCTTAGAATCCCAGCACGTCAGAGCTGGATTCAGATTCTGTCAGACTTTCACTTTCACTGTGCTGATGGTGAAACTGAGGCCTGAGAGTAAATAACAATAGTAATAATAATAAAATACCCATGTCATTGCTTTCAGTTACAGATGATGAGAAGAAAATTCACATCAAACTGACTTCAGCACAAAGGAGAAGTGTTGACAAAAGTAACTAAAAAGTCAAAGAGGAGGGCTTCAGGAATGGTTTGATCAAGAGGTCAAACAAGGTCTGAGTCTCACTCTCTCCCTGCTCTGGTTCTGCCCCATCGGCTCCATCCTCAGACTTTGAATGGTGGTAAAACGTCGCAGCATCCTTTTTGTCCCCTAAGGCTCAATTTCAGAGGCAAAGCGCCAGTGCTTCCGTCTCAGCATCCCCAGTTAGTGTTTCATTGCATCTCATTAGCTCTTATCAAGGCCATGTGACCATCCTTGATCCAATAACTGTGGTCAAGTTAACATAAATCTCTAACTGGTTGGGGCTACCCAGAACCACAGACTGAGAGTAGAAGGAGGGGTTACCTTTGGTCGCTCCCAACTCAAGGACTGTTGTTGGCACAAAAGGACACGCGTACTGAAGTGGGGAAGAACTGATACCCGCTGGAGTATACACACTGGGTGGAGCACCTGCTGCCACAGATGTCGGTCTAAGTACTTGGCATCCAGGACCACAGATCTCCCCAGCAAGCTGCCAGGTGGGCATCCTCAAGAGGATGAAACTGAAGTCAGAGCGGGAGGTGACCTACCTAAGGCATAGCCAGAACAGTTCAAAGTCAGCAACCCAGGTGCATTTCAGAACAGTTACCACTGGAGGTAACTGGAGCTCAGTCCCAGTGAAGAATGCTAGGAGACATTCTAGAACATGCCTGCCAGCTATCCCACAGGGGTCCTCCAGGTGGAAGACTAACCCATCCCGGGTGGAAGGCTGTGTGCCTGGCATGCAGGCTGAGAGGAGGCCTCAGATGGAGACTTGCAGGTGCTTGCTGGACCATCCTAGTGGTAGGATCTGGGGTGGGGTACGTCGAGGGCTTGTGCCTGGGACCTGTGCAGCATCTGCTGAGTGTATGATTGACAGAGGGGGGAGGGAGTCTTCTCTCTCCTTTCCAGCCTCACCCACCTCTTCCTGACCACCCCTACCCCACAGAGGAGGAGAAGTTGATTCATCAGAACCACACTCACTGGGGACAGGGCTACTGTGCTACAGCCAAGCCCATGTAGCCTTTCCCTTCCACTTTCTGCAACTCCCACGTGGTGGGCAGATGTAGGCAGGGCTCACCTCTCCCTCTCTACTTTGTCCAAAAGTTAGGTCAGAGACTGCAAGCTTGGTCTTATGTCCCCCTTCCCTTCTTGAACGTCCTTCCCTCTTGTAGAGTCAGCCAAATGTAAACTAATCTCAAAACTGACATATGAGTGGACTTCCCTGGTGGTGCAGTGATTAAGAATCTGCCTGTCAATGCAGGGGGCACAGGGTCGATTCCTGGTCTGGGAAGATTCCACATGCCTGGGAGAAACTAAGCTCTCCAGCTGCAACAATGAACCTGTGAGCCTAGATTCCTAGAGCAACAAGAGAAGCCACCGCAAGGAAGAGTAGCCCCCACTTGCCGCAACTAGAGAAAGCCCATAGCAGATGAAGACCCAAATGCAGCCAACAAAACAAAACAACCCCCCAAACTCCCCCCAAACTCACATGGGAGCAAAGAGGCCCCATCTAAGTTTTGAGCCTAAGCTAAAAACACCTACAAGAGGCATAGTCAGGATGTGGGAGAACACAGCCTGCACAGAAAGACCCAGAGCAGAGGGCAAGAGAAACTGTGGGCTTGGCAAAACGTGGCCTTGTCATCATGGCCGGATTGCTGGGCCACCTTTAAGTGGGCTGCCAAAAATTCCGTGGCACTGTGAACCCCATATATTGAGAACCATCCTGGCCTTGGCAGGTGGGCAACCTCCCTTTTACGTCTGGGCTGCTAGTTTGCACAGCCATCCTGGCTGGAGGGACAAAGAGACCTACATGCCCCACCTCCCCGAGCTGGCTGCCCCCCGACACCATCCCCTGATTTCGTTTCCTCACTGGTTGGGGGTCCAGGTCCATGGACATCTGTGCAGACCTGGAGGAGCCAGAACTGTGGCTCCCCTTTTCTTCCTTCTCTGCAGCCTCAGCCACCTTGTCCTCACCCACACATCAGGCCAGCACTCCGGGCTCATAATTTCAAAGGCCTTTTCACTTTTCTAGGTCAGAATTTTATTGCTTTGGCCAAAGGCCACTTTGAAATTTACCAAGTGAAGAGGAAGCACAACATGGTCTTTAGAATAAATGACGGGGCTCAGAATGGAGGGCGTGGGGCTGATTCAGCGGCTCCATCTGGACTGATTCTACCTGCTCTTCCCGCAGCCCTGACCTGACCCGGGTGGCAGACATAGTGCATCGGGTGGGGCTGTGATTTCTCTCTTCCTGATAAGCGTGGAGCCCGGGGCACCATCACGGCCAAGGGGCTGCCTGGAGGGGGGTTGGGGGTGAGGGGTTGGGGGGTGAGGGCCTCCATGTCCACTGCCTGCTTTGTGCCCAGTGAGGCCACGTGCATTGTGGCTGGGATGCAGACCCCTCTGGGCCTCAGTGTCCCTAGCTAGGACCCTCGTGGCTGCAGCGAAGTTTCAGTGAGGCAATGAAGAGGGAGTCCATAAGCCCGGCACAAGTCAGCTTCCAGGGACCTTGAGCTCAGGGCTTCCATAACTTTCCATCAGCCCCTCAGTCTCCTGGGGATGCAAAGTTAGGAAGCAAGTTTCGGCAGTGGTTTTGTCTCTCACAGAACCATGAACCTGGGTGCTGGGGTGAGATCTGGGGGTTGTAACGGGAGAAAGTAGAGTCAAAGCTCAGGCCCTGACTGACCGGGACGCCTATGGGTCTGTGGGCATGCGGGTCCCATGGCTGGACTGAGGCTAGGTGTGGACAGAGTAGGGGCTGTAGACGGGGTGGTGGAGCACCTCTGGGGTGGCCAAGTCACAAATACCCAGGGCTTCTGGATTCCTTCCTGGGGCCGCAGGATTCTGAAGCTGAGTCCCTCCTGGGGAGCTAGTGTGAGCGAGTCAGCAGGGCCCTCCCCACCCAGGACTCCCCAGAGGCTGTGTCCATCAGGGTCCTCTATCCGGGGTTGGGGTCCAGGGGGAGGAAAAGGGGGTGGGGCTGGAGCTGAGAGCAGAGACTGGACAATCAGTTCCCCTCTGAGCCTCACCTGACACCCCGAGAATGACAGTGTTGGTTCTGGCTGCAGGGCTTCTGGGAGGAGGGGATGGGGGCCCAGGGTGGAGATCGGCCAGGGCTGGCACTAATGGGAGGGTCTAGGAGGAGGTGGGAACGGAGTGAACTGACGGGGACAGTGGTTCCCAGAGGCTGGAGTGAGGCAGACTCACCCAGGGAGGTGGTTAAATACAGATTCCCTGGCCCCACCCCTTCCCAGGAGTTCTGGTGTACGGGTCTGGGGAGGGTCCTGGGAACCTACATGTAAACAAGCCCCTCCCGTACTCAGGAGGCTGCAGACCACACTTTGGTGGCCCCTGGGGTGTCTTCTTGGGCTTTGGGCTGGAACTGGAGGACCCTGAGTGGGCCAGGGTCTGGCAGGCCACAGGTGAAAGTGTGAGGAGGTGCAGAGATCATGGAATGGGGAGAAGAGGGCTTTACTGGAAAGGCAGGTGGGCTTGCCTCTGGGTGACATCTGTTACACAGAACTCACAGACCAGCGGTGGTTCTGTGTGATTTACCCCTTTGAATCTGGTCGGGGGCAATCTTGGACTGCGTTGACCAGTAGGAGATGGCAGAAGTGATGCTGGACTGGTTTCTGGGCCCAAGCAGCTCCCTCTTCCTGCCTCTCATAACCGTCCCTCTGGGGGAGGCCAGAGTTTCATGTCTGATGGGCTGCGAGGAAGCCCAGGAAACCGTGGGAGGGACGGCTTGGGGAGAGTGATGCCTGCTGACCTCGGCTGTGGCGGCTGAGCCATCTCAGGTGACACGCTTGGTGAGGGAAGGTGGTGTCTGGTGCCTTGCAGCCCCAGCAGGCCTGCTGGGGGAAGAACTGAAGCTGCTGACAACCAGAACGGAGGCCCAGACACACAGCCCCACTGAGCCCTGCCGGCCAGCTGGCCGCGGCCTGTCACTGCAGACGCCTGTGCTGTCCTCCATGCACCAGGTTCCTGGCCCTGAAAACTGTGAGCAAACTTTTAAGCTGCTGAGCTTCAAAGCAGTCTGTTTCATAGTGACAGAGAACCAGAACACCTGGACGAACCTGGCATTCCATCTGTAAAAATGCGGGAGATAACACAGCCCTGGGGAGTCAGAGTCAGACACTTGAGGACACTTGAGATTCAGCTCTGCCACTCGGCACCAATCAGGCTCACTTAAGGGCCATCTCACTTGGAAGCTGTTGTTCAGTTGCTAAGTTGTGGCCCACTCTTTGTGACCCCATGGACTGCAGCACGTCAGGCTTCCCTGTCCTTCACTATCTCCCCAGAGTTTGCTCAAACTTACGTCCTTTGAGTCAATGATGCCATTCAACCATTTCATTCTCTGTCCTCCCCTTCTCTTCCTGCCGTCAATCTTTCCCAGCATCAGGGTCTTTTCCAATGAGTCAGTTCTTCGCATCAGGTGGCCAAAGTATTGGAGCTTCAGCTTCAGCATCAGTCCTTCCAGTGAATCTTCAGGGTTGATTTCCTTTAGGATGGACTGGTTGGATCTCCTTGCTGTCCAAGGGACTCTCAAGAGTCTTCTCCAGCACCTGGAAGTGGAAGTTAGTATCAGTGCCTGTCTCCTTTGGCTTTGTTGGGATTAAGGGCTAATCCATTTGAAGTGCTTAGAACTGTGCCAGCCTATATCTCAGACTAATAGATGCTAGCCATGATTGCCACCCACTATCACCTGACGTGAAGAGCTGACTCATTTGAAGAGACCCTGATGCTGGGAAAAATTGAGGGCAGGAGAAGGGGATGGCAGAGGATGAGATGGTTGGATGGCCTCACCGACTCGATGGACATAAGTTTGGGTAAGCTCCGGGAGTTGGTGATGGACAGGGAGGCCTGGCGTGCTGCAGTTCATGGGGTCGCAAAGAGTCGGACACGACTGAGCGGCTGAACTGAACTGAGTCACATATATGACTGGGTTAAATTAGAGCGTGTGGGGCCAGGTGCCCAGGAAGCACTCAGTGTCCATGTGCTGTTGTCAGTAAGGACACACTCTATATTCAGACCAAACTCTAATTCAAAAAAGATACATAGACCCCTATGTTCACAGCAGCATTATTGGCAAGAGCCAAGACATGGAAACAGCCTAAGTGTTCATCAGCAGGTGAATGGAGAAAAAAGATGTGATATAGAGTTCCCTTGTGGTCTAGTGGTTAAGAATCCACCTGCCAATGCAGGGGTCGTGGGTTCAGTTCCTGGTCCGGGAAGATCCCACATGCTGAGGGGCAACGAGGCCTGCATACCACAACTACTGAAGCTTGTGCTCTGCAACAAGAGAAGCCACTACAATGAGAAGCCCGTGCACCACAGCTAGAGAAAGCCTGCGTGCAGCGGTGAAGACGCAGTGAAGCCGAAAATAAATGATAAATAAATCTTTTTAAGAAAGCACACACATTCATGAAAAGAAGACGTGTTATATACATATACAATGGAATACTGGAGAAGGAAATGGCAACCCACTCCAGTATTCTGGCCTGGAGAATCCCATGGACAGAGGAGCCTGGCAAGCTACAATTTACGGGATCGCAAAAGTCAAACACGACTTAGCGACTAAAACCACCACCACCATAGAAAAGAATGAAATATTGCCATTTACAGCAACATGGATAATCTAGAGATTACCATATTAATTGAAGGTGGAAAGACAAATACCATATGATGTCACTTCTATGTGAAATCTACAATATGGCACCAATGAACCTATTTATAAAACAGAAACTGACTCGTAAAAGCAGAGAACGGATTGCCAAGGGGGAGGGGCCATGAGGGAGGGATGGACTGGGAGCCTGGGATTAGCAGATGCAAACTAGTATATCTAGAATGCATAAGCAACAAGGTCCTACTGCGCAGCACAGGAAAACTGTATTCAATATCCTGTGATAAACCATAGTGGAAAAGAATATGAAAAAGAATGTGGGTATATGTATAACTGAATCGCTTTGCTGTACAGCAGAAATTAAAACCACGTGGCAAATCAACTACATTTCAATAAAAAAGGATGTACTTACCGATTGACTGAGCACCGACTATGTGCCAGATAGTGTCCCAGGAGCTTGGGGTCACATCAGAAACAAACACACCAAGATCTGCCTGTGATGGGGCAGGAGGAAAGTGAAGGTAAGCTGGTGAAGTCCCCGCACCCCACAGTCATGTGACCATGCAGTCCTTGCGAAAAGCAAGGCAGAGGTAGGGGAGTTATTGAGCGAAACTGCCCCGAGGCCCAGGGAGGGTGTGGCTCTCCTGGTGGACGTGTCGATTTGCTGTCCAGCCCCGTCTGCCCCAGCACTCTCTGTGACCCTCCAGCAGGGGAAGCAAGAGACCAGCCAGCCCTCCCTGGGCGGTGCCCTCAAAAACAAGCTGAGTTTCCTGGTGACCCAGATGAAAAACATACGGCTTGGAAAGTGCTGCTCCAACAGAATTATCCGAACATTTTATCATCAGAGCCGGAGTCTCACAGCAGACATCTGGTGAAGGTGTCAATTGTCATGGTTAATTAAACCTTTCCCAGATTCCTGGTGCCATGCCTGTCAGCAGGAGCCACCTGCCTCCTCTGCAAGGATAGGGGATGGGGAGGGATTGACCCTGTGCCTGGGTGCAGTCCCCTCCTGTGGGAGCTCAGGGGTCTCCGTGGCTCCTGGCAGCCAAAGAGGAGCAGCTTCACCCAGGGGAGGTAGTGCTTACCCCACATCCTTTAAGCTGATGGCTTCTGAGACCTCAGAGCAGGGGGCGTCTTCAGACAATAATAACCAAAGTGTAACAGTAACGGTGATTGCACTGATGCACTCCAGCGTCTAGATCAGTGCCGGCCCGTGGTAGCTGCTCATCAGAGGCTGGGTGGATGGGAGGCTGGGTGGATGGGTGGGTGAGTGAATGAATTTAAGAAAAACATTCATTAACTCAAACATTCCTTAACTCATGAGCTGCCCTGGTGGCCCAGATGGTATCCACCTGCAATGCAGGAGACCCGGGTTTAATTCCTGGGTCAGGAAGATCCCCTGGAGAAAGGAATGGCTTACCCACTCCAGTATTCTTGCCTGGAGAATTCTATGGACAGAGGAGCCTGGTGGGCTACAGTCCATGGGGTCGCAAAGAATTGGACGTGACTGAGCAACTAACACTTTCACTGTCCTTAACGCATACCAGAGGAACTGGCATATAAGTCAATGTTTCCTCTCTGTGAGCTTTGCCAGGGTGACAGCTCTTCTGGGGGAATCTACTATGATCTCAGTCACTTCACAGGCTGGTGGTAGGGAGGGCAGATCCTGGGGAGGAGCCGCTCAGTCTAAGAGGCAGGCTGGTGGGCAGGCAGAGGGCCCTGCAGGGTGGCCAGAGGGCAGGAAATGCTCAGGGACTTTGAAAGCCAGAGCCTGGTCTTCAACCATCCACAGAGCTGGGGAGGAGGGAGAGGAGGAAGGATGCGGGTGCATCAGAGGAGGGGTTGCAGGTCCCAGGTCCACCTCTAATAGCTGTGTGACCCTGGGCTTGTCACCTCCCCCTCTGGGCCTCTTTTTCAGGAGTAAATAGCATTGCCCTCACCCGGGGTTCCAGCTGCAAGGCTGCTTTGAAGATGAAGTGAAGTGGTGGGAAAGGATGTGGGGTTGCTTTGAACCAGGGCTCACAGCTCAGTGCTCTGGGAGGGGAAGGGGCTGACTTTGGCTTTCCCATGAGTGCACGACCACCCCTCTGCCAGCAGCCTGCTCTCCCCTTGTGCAGGACTGACTGGGGCCCAGGTGGGCTGGGAAGGTGCCTCTGAGAAGTTCTTTGCAGTTTACAAGAGATGAGACCAAGGCCTCAAGAAAGATGGCCACCTGCTTTGGGGTGACATGGTGCCTTGAGGTTCTCAGGTGCCTGCTCCATCTCATGTCAAGGCAAGAAGGAGCCCAGAGTCGCAGGCTCCCTTTGGAACCCCTGCTGCTTTCCAGGCTCACTTCCTGCAGGAGGGCCACTGCTAACTTTCCTCCTTACTGCCCAAGCCTGGCTGAATAATGGAGGGCAGTGGGGGGGCCCTTCCGTCAGGGCAGAGGGCATCTATGGTGCAAAATTGGGCAGGGGTTTGGTGAGGAGACAGAGCAAAAAGAGGGTCAGAAGCGGGAGAGGCTTCCTTCAAGAAGCTTCCCGAACTTTCCCAGGAGCTCCTACTCTGTCCCTCCATTAGGGCGCTTCTCTGCCTGAAGTTTCCCCCATCTGTGTGTGGGTGAAAGAGGCAAGAAAAACTGAAAGAGGAAAGTGAAAAAGTCGGCTTAAAACTCATCATTCAGAAAGCTAAGATCATGGCATCTGGTCCACTTCATGGCAAATAGATGGGGAAACAAAGGAAATAGTGAGAGACTTTATTTTCTTGGGCTCCAAAATCACTGCAGATGGTGACTGCAGCCATGAAATTAAAAGACGCTTGCTCCTTGGAAGAAAAGCTATGACCAACCTAGACAGCATATTAAAAAGCAGAGACATTACTTTACTGACAAAGGTTTGTCTAGTCAAAACTATGGTTTTCCAGTAGTCATGTATGGATATGAGAGCTGGAATATACAGAAAGCTGAGTGCCAAAGAACTGATGCTTTTGAACTGTGGTGTTGGAGAAGACTCTTGAGAGTCCCTTGTATGGCAAGGAGATCCAACCAGTCCATTCTAAAGGAAATCTGTCCTGAATATTCATTGCAAGGACTGATGTTGAAGCTGAAACTCCAATATGCGAAGAACTGACTTATTTGAAAAGACCCTGATGCTGGAAAAGATTGAGGGCAGGAGGAGAAGGGGACAAGAGAATGAGATGGCTGGATGGCATCACCAAGTCAAGGACATGAGTTTGAGTAAACTCCGGGAGTTGGTGATGGACAGGGAAGCCTGGTGTGCTGCAGTCCATGGGGTCTCAAAGAGTCGGACACAACTGAGCAACTGAACTGAACTGTGCGTGGGTCTGCCCCCTCAACCCCCGGGAGGAGGAGCTCAGAGATGGGGGATCATCTGTCATCATGAGCCGAAAGTCTGCACGGATCATCTGGTACATCCCAGCGCAGCTTCCAGGGGCTTCAGCTGCAGTGCTGAGTGACTCAGACAAAAATCCCTTCCCTGGATAGTTACTGAGTTTGGAATGGACATGCACACTCTGCTATATTTAAAATGCATAACCAACAATATATGGCACATGGAACTCTGCTCAATAAAAATTCCCTTCCCTACAGTGTCTATTGAACAAATAAACCCACAAATAAATACACGATTATCATTTGTGTTATGTACTCTGAGGAAAAGATATAGAACTGTAGAGGATAAAGCCTCATTTAGGTGGGAGATGGTGGTCAGCGAAGGTTCTCTGAGGAGATGACACCTAATTTGATGTGAGGAAGGAGAGGGCCCTCCAGGTGGAGGAACCGCCTGAGGGAGAAGGAGTCAGTCCCTCTAATATCCATGGTCGTGAAGGGAGAGGACCTGACCTGACAGCAGAGGGGTGCAGGGAAGGGTTACCAGCCAGGAAATGATGGGGCGGTACTAGGAGCAGATGACTCTGTGGAAGGATGGCGGATGGGGGAGAGGTGTCAAAGTGGGGAGATCAGTGGGGAGGCCATGGGGGTCCCAGGAGGGACGGCTGGGCTGGGGGTGGAGGTGGGAGATGGACAACAGGGGAGGCGTGTCAAATGCAGCTGTTGGTTGGATTGACTAGTGGCTATGACATGGCGGGGGCATGGTGATGGTCGTGGGCGAGGGGTGGCAAGTTGTCCTCACCCCGTCCCTCCAGGACCCCTGTCAGCCCAGGCTCTGGGATCAAGTTGGCCTCCACTGTCATGAGGGCTGCAGGAACCCTGGCCCTGTATGTGGCTTGAAAAATGGCAGATCCTAGATACTCCCCATATGGAGGTCCTCTTTCTGGGGCTGGAATTGGGTCAGGAAGGAGTTAGGTGCAGGGATGAGGGACTGGTGTCCTGACTCTTCCTGTCCTGATGGGGAGGGTGACCTTGGGCAAGACTCCTCCCAGACCCCCACTGGAGAACGGCTGCAAGAGGGCAAAGGGGTCTGGGTCAGGTGACCCCAGGGAGGCTCGAGACCCCGCCCTCCTGGTGTGGCCTCAGTTGGGAGGAAGGGTTAATGCCTGAGGTGCTCTGACGGTGCTGCTGGCCTGTCTGCTCCTCTCCTGTGATTAATTCAGTTTGGTAAAGCGGCATTTACGCTGGAAATTTAATCGTCATTTCTGATGGCAAAGGAATAGAAAAATAAATTGAAAGTGTCAGACGATGCATTAGGGTGGGTGATGGAGTGGAGCTGAAGCTGCCCACCCGGCCTCCCCATTGGGCGATTTATGGGACCAAGAAATTAGCCAAGTTTCTGTTTCTGCAACTGTAGGATCAGGAACCAGGGGTGAAGGGGGTAAGTGGGGAGGCTAGGGGGCGGGGAGGTGAGAGAAGGGCAAGGCCGGACTGTGATGACACAGGATGCGGGGGTCAGGGCAGGCACAGTGAGGCTCCCATCTGCCGCGCTGGGGAGGATCCTGAGGGTCTGGTCTCCCAGTAGAGAGTGGTCTTGGCAGAGCTGATCCAGGGGCCACTCATCTGGGGAAGGTAGTCTCCACCTCCTCCAGCTGCCCCTCTGCTTCAGGCAGAGCGCCCAGCAGTGAGAGGGCCCACTTCACTGGGGGTCTCTGTTGGGACATGGTGATGATGGCTTCTGGTGAACGGTGTCGGATTCGTGATCTCTGAAGAAGATGTAACTTCAGGACCAACGGCCAGGCTTGATCACTCAAGAGCTTTGGTATAGCAGAGTTTTATTAAAGTGAAAAGGGACAGAGAATGTTTCTGACATAGACATCAGAGAGGGACAGAGAATGCCTCCCTCGCTAGTCTTAGTAAAGGGAGTTATATACTTTTTCAATTGGTTACTACAATAAATCAAAAGAATGTCTCAAGATTGTAAAGGTCTTCCCAGGCCCACTCCCACAAGATACATTTTAAGATAACGGGATTAGCCAGAAGGTTTTCAGGAAGGGAAAAAGTTGGCTTAAAGTTCAACATTCAGAAAACGAAGATCATGGCATGCGGTCCCATCACTTCATGGGAAATAGATGGGGAAACAGGGGAAACAGTGGAAACAGTGGCAGGGGAAACAGTGGCTTTATTTTTGGGGGCTCGAGAATCACTGTAGATGGTGACTGCAGCCATGAAATTAAAAGACGCTTGCTCCTTGGAAGAAAAGTTACGGCCAACCTAGAGAGCATTTTAAAAAGCAGAGACACTACTTTGCCAACAAAGATCCATCTAGTCAAGGCTATGGTTTTTCCTGTAGTCATGTATGGATGTGAGAGTTGGACTATAAAGAAAGCTGAGCGCCGAAGAATTGGTAATTTTGAACTGTGGTGTTGGAGAAGACTCTTGAGAGTCCCTTGGACTGCAAGGAGATCCAACCAGTCCATTCTAAAGGAAATCAGTCCTGAATATTCACTGCAAGGACTGATGTTGAAGCTGAAACTCCAATACTTTGGCCACCTGATGCCAAGAACTGACTCATTGGAAAAGACCCTGATACTGGGAAAGATTGAAGGCAGGAAGAGAAGGGGATGACAGAGGATGAGATGGATGGATGGCATCACTGACTCCATGGACATGAGTTTGAGTAAACTCTGGGAGTTGGTGATGGACAGGGAAGCCTGGCGTGCTGCAGTCCACTGGGTTGCAAAGAGTTGGACACGACTAAGCGACTGAACTGGATTGAACTGAAGACTAAGGAATGTAGAGGAGAAAAAAATAAAAGAGGTTTGTCCTTTCCTCCTCCTTGAGAATTCCAGACCCCTACCTCTGCTTGGAGAGCCCTAGACCCCTTTCTCCTCCTTGGGGACCCCAGACTTATCAACCTGCCGAGGAATTGACTCTCTCAGTGAGCTCACGTCTCTGTGAGTTTGCAGGGAGCGGGTCTCCTCAGTAGTTCCCAGACTCTCTAGAAGCTCCTGACCAGGGAGGACTAGGCTCGCCTAGCTGACAGAGGGCTTCCAAAGGTGGGCCGTGTCCTCCAGTGAGTTAGTGTCTCCTAGGACAAGCCTTGATGCTGCCACGAGGCTGGAGACTCCTTGAGGCAGGTCTCTGAATCTGTCCCCAGGTTGGTGGCTGCTGAGAGAAATGTGTGTCTCCTCCCTCAGAGAGGGTTCCTAAAGTCAGGACTGTCCCTTCTCCCACCACCTGAGGCCTCCCTGAAGGCAGAGGTCAAGCCTCCCCCATTAGACATCCTGTCTTCAGTCCTCATAACAGGCTGGGGGTGGGTGGAGTCTGCTGAAGTCTCAGGGGTCAGGCTGGTTCTGCGCAGACCTGGCAGACATGTGGAAGGAGGGCTGGAGATGGAGGGGAGGCTGCCTGCTGACTCTCAGATCCCGTGGAGAAGGGGAAGGGCCTTGTCAAGAGGGGAAAGTCTCCCAAGAGCCCAGGGAACATGAAGACAGGCTCCCACTGTGTCTTCCAGCCCTGGAGGTACTGAGTGGGCCAGGACCCTGACAGTGTTTAAAACCCCCTCCTTCCTGATTGCTGTGGACAGGGAGAGCCCAGCCCTGGAGGCAGGAGCGCTGGGCTGTGGCCCATTCACTCGTTCATTCACTCGCCAAGTATTTCCGGAGCATCTACTATGTGCTTGGCACCACGCAGGGCAGGCGGGTGCAGCAAGGGCACCAAAAAAAGTTCCTGCCCTGCAGAGCTTGCATCCTTGTATGGGAAATTGATAATAAGTCCACCAGGGAACAAACAGGGCCTCTCTGGTGGCTCAGTGGTCAAGAACTCACCTGCAGTGCAGAAGATGTGGGTTTGATCCCTGGGTCGGGAAGATCTCCTGGAGAAGGAGATGGCAACCCACTCCAGTATTCTTGCCTGGGAAATCCCATGGACAGAGGAGCCTAGTGGGCTGGAGATCAAGGGGTTGCAGAGTCAGACAGGACTTGGTGATTAAACAACAGCAGCCACACCAGTGAACAAATAGGCAAGATAACTTCTGAAGTGGTGGATGAAAGTGAAAGTGAAAGTCGCTCAGTCGTGTCTGACTCTTTGCGACCCTGTGGACTATACAGTTCATGGAATTCTCCAGGCCAGAATACTGGAGTGGAGAGCTGTTCCCTTCTCCAGGGGGATCTTCCCAACCCGGGCATTGAACCCAGGCTGTGACATAAATAAAGCAGGATGATGTGGTAGAGAGTGCCTGCGGTGGGGGATTCTTTCTCTAGGGGGTCTAGGAAGACTTTCAGACTTTAGGCTGAGATCTGTGGGTGAGAGGTTATCCCAAGTGTCAGAATGGTGAATACGATGACCTCGGCGTCATCTTGGAGTCATCCAGGGGTCAGGGTGGCTGAGCTGTGGTATATGAGGGGCTGCAGAGCTGTAAGAGGCCATGGGAATGGCTGTCATTTCACACACAACCTCATGGCCACAGTGAGGACTCTGAAACTTATTCTCAGAGCAGCAGAAGGCCCTTGAGGTTTTCAAGCAGGAGAGTTACCAGCTGTGTATGTTTTTATGAGGCCACGCTCACTGTGGTGGGTAGTGGAGTGCAGAGGAGCATGAAGGAGTAGGGGGATGCAGAAGCACTGAAGGTGCCAAGTGGGGAGCTGGGGGCCTGGACCAGGGTGCCCGCAGTGCAGGTGGGCAGAACCAGGTGGAACTCAGACACACCGTGGAGGTTGAATCAACAGAACTGGATGATGAACTTGACATAGGTAATGGGAGGGGTGACTCTCAGGTTCTCAGACTGATGAACTGGTGGATGGAGGTGCAGTGTGCAGGCTCAGGGAAGGCTTGGGGTAGGTAGGTTTGAGGAAGAGGAAGTTCTGTTTTGGATATGTTGGGTTCCAGCTGCCTCTTAGATGCACAAAAGGGGATATCAAACATGCTGAGGTGGGCTTTGGTACAGTGCACCAAATTTTCCTGGTCTCCTCCCAGACGTGTGGGCTTCCCTGGTGGCTCAGACAGTAAAGAATATGCCTGCCGTGCAGGAGACTTGGGTTTGACCCCTGGATTGGGAAGATCCTCTAGAGAAGGGAATGGCTACCCACCCCAGTATTCTTACCTGGAGAATTCCATAGACAGAGGAGTCTAGACAGAGGAGCCACAGAGGGCTACAGTCCATGTGGTTGGTCACAAAGAATCAGACACGATTGAGCAACTAACACACACACACACACACACACGCACACACACACATGCACACACAGAGGTCCCAGACACTTGGAATTGCACTTGGCTGCCCACTTGAACTTGAATGAGGCCATTGACTTGCTTTATGCAATGAAATGTGACTGAAAGTAACATGTACAGGTGGGAATTTAAGAATCTGTGAGCAATTTCCCCAGTCCCTTTTTCGGTCTGCTGGAATGACCAAAAGTGCTCCATTTAGGCAGAGCATCCAAGGTCTAGGAGGAAAAATAACATGGATCAGAAGGCCCAGCCAACCAAGCAGGACAGGTGGCCCAAGTGAGGAAGAAGCCCGTTTAGTTTAAGGCACTGAGATCTGGGGCATGTCTGTTACCCCAGCATATCCTAGCTTTACCTGACTGATGTGAAGCTCAGAGTTTGGAACTCAGTGAAGTGCTCCTGTAAAATTGGGAGTCTTTAGTGATTGATTTAAAACCTTTTTCTTCCTTCAGATTATAAGATACTGGTGTGGGGGACTTTCCTGGTGGTTCAGTTTGGTTCAGTTCAGTCGCTCAGTCATGTCCAACTCTTTTCGAACCCATGGACTGCAGAACAACAGGCCTCCCTGTCCATCACCAACTCCCAGAGTTTACTCAAACTCATGTCCATTGAGTCGGTGATGCCATCAAACCATATCATCCTCTGTCGTCCCCTTCTCCTCCTGCCTTCCATCTTCCCCAATATCAGGGTCTTTTCAAATGAGTCAGTTCTTCGCATCAGATGGCCCAAGTATTGGAGTTTCAGCTTCAACATCAGTCCTTCCAATGAATATTCAGGACTGATCTCCTTTAGGGCGGACTGGTTGGATTTCCTTGCAGTCCAGGGGACTCTCAAGAGTCTTCTCCAACCCTGCAGTTCAAAAGCATCAATTCTTTGGTGCTCAGCTTTCTTTATAGTCCAACTCTTACATCCATACATGACTACGGGAAAAACCATAGCCTTGACTAGACAGTGGTTCAGTGGTAAAGAATCCACCTACCAATGCAGGGCACATGGGTTCAATCCCTGGTTCAGGAAGATTCCACATGCCTCGGGGCAACTAAGCTGATACACCGTAACCACTGAGCCCACCCGCGTGCCTAGAGCCTGTGCTCTGCAACAAGAGAAGCCCCAACTAGCAAAACCTGGGAGCAGCAAGGAAGACCCAGCGAAACCAAAACCAAAATGAACCAAAGACACCAGTAACGAGAGGAGGGAGATAAATGCCCCTTGACTTTCCTGCCTCTTATCACACATCTGCCCAATGGGGTCACTATCTTCCCCCGAAACCCAGGCTCCACCCCAACAACCCCTCCAAAGCGCAAACTCCCAGGTTGATCCTCTAAAGCTCACCCAACCCTGCCAGCTCCCTGCCAGCTCCCTGCCAGCTCCCTGCCACCTCCCTGCCACCTCCCCTGTCACTGTGTCCCCTCAGGTCAGGTGTGTGTGGCAGCGTCCCTCCTCCCCACCCTCACTGCCAGTCTCAGACATGTCACCCTTACGTGGAGCAGCCAGCACGGGGTTCAAGCCTGGGGTCTGCCGCTTAATTCATGTGTGAATCCCAGGGAGTAACTTAACCTCTCTGAGCCTCAGAGTTGTGAAAAACAGGGCTGCTATTAATGGGTCTGTGTTGAAGGTTGCGTACAGGAAATGTGTGAAGGTGCTATAGCCGTGGTCACTAGGGTCACATCACTGTTTTACGGTCAGTCCTCATCACTAGCCCTCCTGGACTACTGTCTCCAGACTCATCATCTCTAATCATGTCCCCATGTTGCTTCCAGAGACAGTGTCCTGAAGCCAGCTCTGACCACGTCACTCTCCTGCTCAAGAGCCATCCACGACTCCCAACTGCCTATGTAACAAAAGTCCAACCTCCTCACCTTGACATTCGGGGCCTCCCTTTCTCGTCTTCTCCCCCACAGCAGCAAACAGATCCATTTCTTCTCTCATAAATGTCTTTTAATCCCCTAGTCAGAGTGGTCTGAGGAGGTGACCTAAGTGCTAATCCCTGCTTTTAGCTGACACTTAATGTTACGCTGGGAAAGTTTTTCGCTCTCCCTAGACCTCAGTTTCCCCATCTGAAAGCAGAGGGGAGGGCAGGGACAGAATTCCATCATTTAAATGCTTCATTCCAAAGCAAACATTCTGCCTTTGGGAGCCAAGCTGCTACTCTATTCCCAGCCCAGCTAGACCTACCCCCGCCTCGATCTCCCCCCATCTCCCCTCTCCCGAAGTGGGAGAGAATTCAGCCCAGATGACCTAGCACAGCTGTGCGTTGCGGGCCTTCTGGGCTCAGAAATGGTGCAGACGGAGGCAGCTGGGACCCCGCAGGCCTGGGTAATTAAACCTCAGGGATACGGACTCTGCTGAGCAGTAGGACTGGATGGATGATTAGACGGAACTGCTCTGTTTCCAGGATTCAGTGTGCCGGTCCTGGGAGGAGGTGGGCAGAGCTCTGAGGGCTGAGGGTGTGGGTAGGGGCCTGTGAAAGAAGGTTGGTGGGCAGGCTCTCCTGAGGCCCAGGGAGAGGTCAGCTTGGGGTGGGCAGGCAAAGATGGGGACAGTGACAGTCCCTGAGTTTGTTTTGAATAAAATGCTCACCAACATCATATCCTTTTTTCAAAGTGCTATCTAAGTGTCAGCTATTACTGTTATGCTTAATCTTTGTAATTACCCATCATCACATTAAAATATGCTCCCATTTATTGAGCATTTACCTTGCGCCCGGCCCTGCTGTAACTTCTCCAAGGCTCCTGACTTCGCTAATCTTCATGACACCTCTACAAGACACCTATTATTTTATTAGGGCCTCCCACTTTACGGATAAGAAAATTGGTGGTTAAGCGATTTACTTTAAACGGCTTGTGGGTGCTGAGGGCGGGATCTGAATTCAGGCTGTTGGGCTCAGCACCCTGAGTATAAACACTGCGCTGCACCGTCTCCATGTGGACCCCACTGCCCCCCAGGTGGGGTCCTTGTTCTCATATGACAGGTGGGGAGAGTGAGACTAAAGGGGAGGGGAGGACCAGCCCGAGGTCCTACTGGAAAGTCCCACAGTGGAATCTGCACCCTTTTGGGGAGGGGGTACCTGCCCTCCTTGTATTCTCTCTGCCAGCCTGACATTTAGAGGGAAGGGGGCTCAAGGGCTCACCCCAGGACCCCCAAGTGGGTGGTCAGTGGAGGAACCATGGGGGAGGAGTGGGCCCTGTTCTCCAGAGGACCCCTGTTCTTGCCATTCTGGCTTGTGGCTCTGGGCCAGTCACTTAACTGTTCTGAGCCTCAGTTTCCTTCTCTGTAAAACAGGGCAGTGGCAGCTTGTTGGGAGACTGGAAACTGTCTTTGGGAGCCAAGCTGCTACTCTATTCCTAGCCCAGCTAGACCTACCCCCGGCACAGGTGTTGAGCGGTAGTAGGTGCTCAGGAATGGTTGTGACTTCCCATCCCTCTTGGAGCTGAGGTTCCTGGAGGGTGGGCTCCATCATTGGGCCTGATGGTCCCTGCTGTGGTCCTAAGCTCCCACTGGGGAGTGCTGGGGGTGGGAGAAAAGGCCTGGCTAGAGCCCACAAACTATCTCCTGGGAGGATGGACAGGTCTCTCCATGGAGGGCCTCTGTGCCCCCAGCTCAGGCGAATCTAATTCCTTGGCCCTGCTGTCTGGACCCTCGGACCTGACTCCTCACGACCCATGGTCATGCCGTCACCTGTCATCACACTGTCCCTTCACCATGCCCCCAGGACTCATAACTAACCCTCCCAGGGCTCACAGCCCATCTCATAATTCTCACAACTAACAGTCCTGTGCAGGAGGAACAGTCACTGTGCCCAGTTCGAGATGAAGAGGAAGAGCCGTGGAGAGGGGAAATAAACAACCAGGAGGTGGGCACAGGGCCCACCTTCCTCCAGACACTGGTTGTTACCCCTAGGCACAGACTTGCAGCTGCCCTCCATCACCCATCCCCAAGTACCTTCTCTTGATTCGCCATCCCATGCCCTGCCCCTGACACGGTGCTGTCTGCCCCTGCCCACCCCCATCAC
The DNA here is from genome assembly GCF_001704415.2 of Capra hircus. Taxonomy (NCBI): domain Eukaryota; kingdom Metazoa; phylum Chordata; class Mammalia; order Artiodactyla; family Bovidae; genus Capra; species Capra hircus. The sequence goes on from NC_030809.1 coordinate 11,906,784, forward strand.
TGCATGTGCACACAAACACACGCCCGCACACACACCCTCATGCACACTCAGGCAAACACGAGGGCCCTCACGCCCAGATATGGCTCCACGTCCACGTTCACACTCACTACCATAAACTCCTTTCTGCACAAAGTCTCCCCGGGGCTTTCTCTTACCCACTCTTGTTTCTGGACATGTTACAAAACTCCTTGTCAGATTTAAAGCTGAAGGGAGAGACAGGCAAAGAGGAGCCAAATCTCATTTTATTTATCAGTGGTAGTAAAGCAATATTTCAAGTGATAATTATAATAATTAAAAATTCTGTTACCTTCTGCGTGGAGGAACGTGCTGGGTGTACAGCTGGCTGGGGGTTGATGAGCAAAGCAGAATGTTCTGATAACAAGATTTCAGCTCAAAACCTCCCAAGTCCTGAGGTAAGTGTGCTGGGCGTTCTGGAGCTAGTGGACAGGGTGACAGAGAGTTCAGGACAGGGAAGTTGAGAGGTGCTTTTCCATGACCAGGTGATCCTCACCTGTATGGCCTGTGAGCCCTTGGGTGGACCCAAGGAGACAAGGGGACCCAGAAAGTCTCAGCCTTGACCATGAGCTGAGGCCTGATGTCCCTGCACTAGGAAGTGACCTCACACATGGGTCTGGAAATCCACATCAGTTCAGTTCAGTTCAGTCACTCAGTCGTGTCCGACTCTTTGCGACCCCATGGACCGCAGCATGCCAGGCCTCCTCGTCCATCACCAACTCCCGGAGTTTACCCAAACTCATGTCCATTGAGTCAGTGATGCCATCCAACCATCTCATCCTCAGTCGTCCCCTTCTCCTCCTGCCTTCAATCTTTCCCAGCATCAGGGTCTTTTCCAACGAGTCAGCTCTTTGCATCAGGTGGCCAAAGTATTGGAGTTTCAGCTTCAACGTCAGTCCTTCCAGTGAATATTCAGGACTGATTTCCTTTAGGATGGATTGGTTGGATCTCCTTGCAGTCCAAGGGACTCTCAAGAGTTTTTCTCCAACACCACAGTTCAAAAGCACCATTTCTTTGGCGCTCAGCTTTCTTTATAGTCCAACTCTCACATCCATACGTGACCACTGGAAAAACCATAGCCTTGGTTAGACGGACCTTTGTTGGGGAAGTAATGGAAATCCGCATGGTGGGTCCATGATAAGGTGTGTCATGTGCCTGCTCCGTAGCCAGCCTGGCCTGGGCTCCGTGGACAACCCACCCCTGACTTTGGGTGTGTAACCCATGCACACTGCAGAGCCTTGGCTCTTGGCCATTGCAAACACCTTCCCTGCCAGCTCCTCACTGTGGCCACCCAACAACCCCCACAATGGAAGCTTGAAAGAGCAGAGTCCTGGTCTCCACTGCCCACTTCTGTGTCCTCAATGCCCAGACCAGGGCCTGGCACACGGGGGGCTCCCAAGAAACATTTGTCTAAGGACCACGGGAGAGTGTAAATAATCAAGACACATTCTCATCCTCATTTAACAAGGAAGGAGCCTGAAGCTCAAAGAGGTGAAGTGCTTGCCCAAAGTCACACAGCTGGTGAGGGGGTCAGGGATTAGGAAGGGAAGGGTGAGTGGTGGGCCTCGGGGAGCAGCATGGATCCTGGGGAGAGGGGGCCAGAGCTGTTGTGCATTTAGACAAAACAAATCACATGCTTTACAAGGCTGTAGCCATTCCTGGGGAAAATCAAGCCAGCCCCAGTGACCCGTGGCCTTAGGGGAGAAGGGGCAGGAGGGAGGGAGCAGCCTCATTTGCCTAAAGGCTGCATCTCATCCAGTCAGCTTGGCCCTAAGGGACAGGAACACCAGGACCTGGCCAGTCACCAGGAGGCTGGAAACAGAGGCAGGTGGAGCAGAGCCAGGCCTGCCTACAGTGGTCACGATGGTCCCTCCCACCAGCTGTTTGTCCCTTGACCTCCTTGAGTTCTCTCAACAGCCCCACATCCAGTGCAGGAAGTGAGGCAGCTGCGGTACCAGAACTGAGCCAGGCCCTGGCTTCTAGCCCAGGGTGCTGAGTCCTGCCCCTCTGGCTGCCCCCCTCCTGGCCCAGGGCCCTACTCGGCAACCCCTCTCCCGACCTGTCCTCTTTAACCATCAGCCCCCTCTTCCCATCAAACACCCCTACTCAGAGCTCAGCTCAGAGCTGCTGCCCCCTCCCAAGCTCCCCCTTTAGCCTCCGTCCTTGAGCCCCAGATCCTTTGCTCCAACTGCCCCCGGACACGCAGACACCAGGTCAGGGACCCACAGAAGGTCAGGGTTGGCAAGTACCCCAGGAACATCAGGACCACCCCTGGGGGCCCAGGTGGGAGCAGTAGCCCCTCAGCACCACGCTGTGCCCACCCCCCCCCCACCCCGTAAAAGCCCCCAGGGCTTGGCTTGGGTGCTGCTCTTCTCCCAGTAGCCCTCCTCCCGCTTCCTGCCTCACTCATCCCCCCAGCGGACTCTGCAGATCCAGGTCTAAGGTTTGATTTACAAACTTCCCGGGGAAGAAGGGTAGTGTCTGTACCTGCCATGACTAAAGAGGCTGGTGATTTACTCTGCCGGGAAATGCTGGCTCCTCCTGAGGGATGGTCTTGGCCCCTCCTGGTTGAAGGCTGAAATTTACTGAGGCTTCTCTTTCGCAAGGATCTTCCTGGTGGCTTTGGGCAGGGGCAGCAGAGTTAGAGTAGCCACAGGGACTCCCATGCAGTGGGGAGCGAACCAAGACAGTGAGGCTGGAACAAAGATGAAGTTAGGGGTCACCAGGGTCTTGGGTTTGAATCCCTGCCCCACCACGGCAAAGCTATGTGACCTTCAGTGGACCTTGACTTCCTCATCTGCAAAATGAATATAATCACACAATGGCATTGATGACATCTGCCTCTAAAATGATGAGGCTTAACAAGGGGTGTGTATAAACGCCAGGCACATAGGAGGTGCTCAGGAAAGCTGGATTCTCCCCTCTAGCCACTGAGGTCTCCCTTTTCCTGCCAGATCACCTCCTCTGGGTCTCTGTCCTTGCTTTCCTCTAAGTGCCCTCCTGCGCCCGTCTCAGTCCTGGGGGAGAGCAGACCCTTCTGGTCTCACAGGTTCCAGGTTCCTGTGGCTCAGGAAGGAGAAGGACAAGGTCCCATGGGCAAGATGGGTCCCGCTGCATGCCAGGACACCGGGCATAGATGGCTCACATGTCCAGGGATGGTTAGCAGTGCGGCTGTTTCCCTGCTGGTGAGTTAACACATCTTGTCTACAAAGGGCCCCGGCAGAGGAAGGGCCTCTGGGGCCAAAGTTGTGCTGTGATCCAAGGGGTCAGCAGAACTCTTTAACCTGTCTGGCTTCTAATAAGTAAGAAGAGTGGTGGGCACTGGCCTCATGAGGCATCTAACCCGGGGTCTGACTGGCGGAGGTCATACCCCTGAAGGCAGTGGGAGGGAGGCAGCTCCACACCCTCTGAAGGGATCTCTGGGGCTCCTTGGAGTGAGATCCCAGAACAAGCCCTTCCAATCTCAAAGTCGCTGCTACTGCCAGCTGGGTTCCGTGTTGAAAGGAGAGGGCCCCTGGAGTCAGACCAGCCGGAACCCAGCAGGGCCACCAGAGACCACGGGCTGTCTCCTGAGACTGTTTTCTCACCTAGAAGTGGAATGCCTGGGTCATACGTTTAACATTTTAAAACGCTGCCAAACCCTTACCGAGTGCTTAAACCGTTCCACACTTCCATCAGCAGCATGAGAGTTCTAGTTTCTCCACACTCTCGCCAGCTCTTGCTGCTGTCAGTGTTGCTTTGTTTCAGGCATTCTAATAGGTTTGTAGTGATGTATCGTTGGGGTTTGATGTGCATTTTCTATTTACTGAGTGACTAATAGTATTGAGCATCTTTTCATGTATTTATTGGCCATTTGTCTATCATTTGGAGAAAGGTCTATTCATATATTTTGCCCATTTATGAATTGGGTTATCTGTATTATTGAGTTGTATGTGTTTTTAGCATATTCTGGATACAAGTCCTTTATCTGAATATGATTCACAAATATTTTCTTCTATTTTTTGGCTTTTTTATTCTCTTACTAGAGTCTGTTAAAGAGCAGACTCTTTTTTTTTTTAGCTTTTTATTTTTATTGCAGTATAGCTGATTTAAAATACTGTGTTAGTTTCAGGTGTACAGCAAAGTGATTCACACACACACATATATATAAGTTCATATAAATGTATCATAGGTTATTATAAGATGTTGAATATAGTTCCTGTGTTATACAGTAAATCCTTTTTGCTTATTTATGTATATCAATTTGTGTCTTTTAATCCCATACTCCAAATTTATCTCCCCACATCCTCACCTTTGGTAACCGTAAGTTTCCTATGTTGAAGAGCAGAAGTTATAAATTGCGATGAAGTTCAATTTAATCAATTAGTTCTTTCTTGAATTTTGCTTTTGATGTTACATAAAAGAAACATTTGCCTAACCCAAGATCACAAAACTGTTCTGCATTATCTTATGGGAGAGGTTTTACGTTGAGGTCTATGATACATTAAAAGTTATTTTTTACATATGGCATTTTAATATATGGATTGACTTCTTTTATTTTTTTTCTATATGGATATTGAGTTGTTCCAACAGCAGGTGATAAAAAGACTGCCCATTCTCCACTGAATTGCCTTTGTACCTTTGTCAAAAATCAATTGTATTTTTATGTTTGTGGGTCTATATCTGGACTTTATTCTGTTTCACTAACTGATTTATTTGTTGGTTTTTTTTTTATGCCAACAGCATGCTGTCCTAATTACTGTAGTTTTATAATGTCTTGAAATCATGAAATATTAGTCTTCTAACTTTATTCTTCTCTTTCAAGGTTGTTTGGCTATTGTAGAACCTTTGTGTTTCCATAAGAATTTTAAAATCAATCTATCAATTTCTAGGAAAAACCTATAGTTTTTTTCATGATTCTTTTGCTTAAGCTTTATTGCACTTTTTTGACCTCTAGGATTACCATTTTCATTTAGTTTGATAAATTTTTGGCTATTATTATTTGAAGCATTTTTTCCCTCCCTCCTTTGGGGATTCCAATTATACATGTGCAGTAGAGGATTTGTATTTGTTTCACAATCTGCTAAAAATATTATTTTTTCTTTTCATTTAAAAATTATTTTTCTCTCTGTTTTTGTTTGAATAGTTTCTGTTACTATGGTATCAAGTTTATTGATTTTTTTCCTGCAATTTCTAATCTGTGTCAGTTCCATCCAGTGTATATTTCATCTCACGCCTTGTAGCTTTCACTTCTCAGTGTTCCATTTGATCTTTTTAATATCTTCCATGTCTCTACTTCACTTTGTGAACATAAGGAACACAGTTATAATAACCGTTAAAGTCCTTGTCTATGAATTCTATCATCTGTGTCAATTCTGAGTTCATTTTGATTGATTCATTTAATGTTCTCATTATGGCTTGCACTTTCTTGCTTCTTTGAAAGCCTGCTAATTTTTATTTGAACCCTAAGCATCATGAATTCTACCTTGTTGGACGCTGGTGTTTTTGTATTTCTATAAAATTTCCTAAGCTATATTCTGGGGTGTAGTTAAGTTACTTGTTAAATTTCCATAATATCTGATGGAAAAATCCAAACGAACTTTTTGGCAAAAATTATTTGATCCTTTCAGGTCTTGTTTTTAAGAATGGTTGAGGAACAGAGGGCTTCCCTTGTGGCTCAGATGGTAAAAAAATCTGCCTGCAATGCAGGAGGCCCGGGTTTGATCTCTGGCTTGGGAAAATCTCCTGGAGGAGGGAGTGGCAACCCACTCCAGTACTCTTGCCCAGAAAGTTCCATGGACAGAGGACCCTGGCGGGATACAGTCCATGGGGGTCACAAAGAGTCGGACAAGGCTGAGCAACAAACACTACAGGAACTGAAGTGATGTTTAACCCAGACTGACTTACTTCCTGCTCTCTGGACAAGGCCCCTCTATGTACTTTTCTCAGTTCCCTGTGAACCATGAGGTTTTCCAGTCTGCCTAGTGGGAGCAGGTATTATTCCCAGCCCTGTGTGAGTTCTGGCACTGCTACTCTAATCCTTTTGGGTGGTTCTTTCCCCAGAGTTGGCAGTTTCCTCCAATGGGTCACTCACCAGCTTTCCGCTGAACACCTGGGAGGGACCTGCCGCAATTCTCTTCCTATCTCCTCTTGTTCTTCCCGGTTTCTTAGCTTCATCCCTTTAACTCAGCTCTAGCTGAGTCCTCTTAGCATCTTGGCCTGGGAATTCTCTCAGGACAGGAAGCTGGGAAATCCCTGGTCTCAGCTTTTTGTGTCCTGCCTCTGAGGGATCACTGACCTTCACTGTCTAATGCTCAGCGTCTTGGTCTTAGCACTTTACTCCTGAGCCTCAGTTCCTTAGCCACAAAAGATGCATAATATTAATAACTATCTCCTCCACCAGAGTTGCTGTCTACTAAATCACTAAGTGCTCACTGGATGGTGGCTGCTCTCATTATATCACTATGACAACTGTGCAACACCAGTGACTGAAGAAATACATAATGGGCAGAAGTCACTAGGAATTCAGAAATGCTTTCAATGAATTTCTCCATCATTATAATTTCTGTAGCACACATACAATAAAATGGTGGCCTCTTATGTGCTAAGCCTATAATTCCATGTACAAAAAGTGCTTGGAGCTATCAAGTACTGGGTGCACAAGAGACAGATTTGAGGACTCCTTGCAATTATCACCCCTAGGAATTTAATGGCCGCACTCTGACTTTGACCTTGTTCTAGTCAAAACCAAGAGGGATTTCTGATGGCACAGTGATGACAGCATTGCAATAAAAGTCCAGGACTCACCTGGATTCAGCTTCCTCTCTTTCCCTGCTTCCCCACTCAAGCACAGTGCCTAGCATCCCAGGCCCTTCCTGGTTTCAGATCTGAGCCTTCCTCTCCTCACCCACTCCCAAGTCTCAAACACTGGTGGCTAAGGCTTGTGGTTCTTCCCCCCTCCAATGAAAACAAAATTGACTCATAGGATGAGCCAAGATTGTACTGAAACCTGTTCATTACATCTTTCTACACAAACAGTTTAATGAACACAGGACCGATGACCCTCTTTGGCCCCTGAGCCAAATACAAACTAAGTGCATTCCACAGTGCCGTTTAATAACAGGGATGAGGTGGGGAGGGGAGGAGATAGCCTGGGGCTAAGACAGAGAAAACGGAGAGCAGGAGGGTGAGGGAGGGTGGAAAGGAGGGAAGCAGACCAAGGAAAGAAAGGGATAAGCCAGGAGGCAAAGCAATGAGATGGGACTCAAGTTCGGATTTGACTCTCTAAATGCCCTTTGCAAGGAGGACGATGCTGGATCAGCTCTTTACTCCCACTGAGGAAAAAAATGTACCAAATCCTACTTTCTACACATAGTTGGGTGCTGGATGCCCCAAATTTTGTAACTATTAATAGTAAGGAGCAGAGTGAGGAACTGAATTTGGGCAGTCTGGCTTCAGAGCCCATTCCCTCATTCCTGGTCAAATGCACAATTTGCAGGAGCAAATTATGAAAAAGTAAAAATCAACCAGATAATTCCATCTAGAAAACCATGGGAAATGAGTGACCCCAGGAATCTGAAAAGCCATCTAAATGGCCCCCATTAGCTGTCCATGGTCCTGAAACTCACATGGAGACTCCTATAGACACAAGATGTAATTACTCAGTGGCCTCTTACATGCTAAGCCATCAATTTCATGAACATAAAGTGCTTAGGACTATTTGATGTACTCTGTCCACTCTCTTGACCTTCACCCACCTTTTCCTACCCCCCACTCATCCCTACCCCTCAGCGTACTCAGGCTAGCCTTGATAAATATCCACCTGCTCTAACTTGACATTCACTCTTTTTCTTATGAGCTGCTTCAGTTGAGCCTTGGACCAGCAGTGTTCCCTCACTGATCTTTCTCTTGATCAAATATGTGTTTATCCTGGAGTTTTAGGGGGAAAAATATAGTCCCTGCTCTCAAAGAATTTATATACAATCTAAGGATATAATATATACAAGATATACATTGTGTGTGCCAAGTTGCTATGGTTGTGTCTGACTTTGTGTGACCCCATGGACTGTAGCCTGCCAGGCTCCTCTGTCCATGGGATTCTCCGGGCAAGAATCCTGGAGTGGGTTGCCATGCCCCTCTCCAGGGGCTCTTCCCAACCCAAGGACTGAACCCATGTCTCTTGGGTCTCCTGCATTGGCAGGCAGGTTCTTTACCACTAGCGCCACCTGGGAAACCCTCAAAAGATACACATTTGGTAAGGCCTAACCATCCTGCTGCTGCTGCTGCTAAGTCGCTTCAGTCGTGTCCGACTCTGTGTGACCCCATAGATGGCAGCCCACCAGGCTCCCCCGTCCCTGGATTCTCCAGGAAAGAACACTGGAGTGGGTTGCCATTTCCTTCTCCAATGCATGAAAGTGAAAAGTGAAAGTGAAGTCACTCAGTCGTGTCCGACTCTTCGCGACCCCATGGACTGCAGCCCACCAGGCTCCTCCGCCCATAGGATGGCATATAAAACCCTACAGGGTCTCCTGTAATATGACCTATGATCACCCTCCACCTGTAGCCTCTGAACACAGGATACGTCTACCTCTGGGATTTTTCACTGCTCTTTAATGGGCATAGACTCCTGCACACCCACAAGGTCAGGTCCACCCTGCTTCCCCGCCCCCTACCCCGCCCTCCCCTCCAGGAAGCCTATTTTCATTCCTACTGCTATCACTGCCATTACCAGACTGAGTAGTTTCTCCAATGCTTTTGAGGCTTTTGAGCATGAAATTAACAACACTGGCGATATTTTAAAGCAATGAGATATAACAGCTTTCCATATCAACTCTCTAGTTCTTCAGAGATAACCTGGGGTGAAGAAGAAGCTCTAGGTTTATAATAAGAAGGACTAGGATCTTCTCTGAGATTTCCAAATATATTGTGTGACCATTGTAAAAATGTATTCCCTTTCTGGGTTTTAGGCAAGTCCTGTGAAACTTGAGGGAGTTCAGGTTAAGTGATTCAAGAATTTACTCTTTCCACAAACATGCCTCAAATGTTTACCAGGAGCATGGAAATGGGTCAGACCCAATGCAGGGATGAAGTGTGGATGCAGGTGGAAATATAATATGAGTGGCAGGAGAGGGCAGGTGTGGATAGCATCACAGGATCTAGGAAATGCCTAGACAACTCGAAGGAAAGAGGCCTGCCAAAGGTAGGGCACCAGGGAAACTTCCTGTGGGGCAACGTATTTGGGTGGGTGCTGAAGGATTTCAGATGGTACAGGAGGCAGAGGGCATTTCAGTGAGAGGGGAAAGTCCTATGAATACTTTCTAGTGTTCTAAGGTCCGTAATTCTGGGATCTGAGCTCTATAATTCTATGTTCAGGGTCCCTTATTCTCTGCTCTAGATTCCATGGTTCTGGATCCTGTGACTCTGGGTTCTGAATTCTGGGTTTAGAATTTTGTGACTCTGGGGTCTTTACTTCTAGGTTCAATGGTTTACAGTTTTATAATCTATAACCTTGCGGTCTAGGACTCTACAATCTTGATCCTGGATTATATATGATTCTGGACTCTGGGCACCTGAAGTTCGGGTTCTGAGTACTGTGTCCTGTTTATTCTTCTTTAAACCCCAAAGCAGGTGCTGGGGAAGAGAAGGAAGTCCTGACATCCTCCTAGCTCCTTTAAAGAATGTTGTCTCCCTCCCCCTCCAACACGCAGCCAGTAAAGGAAAGTCCCTCTGTCTATCCCTTCCCACCTTCCTCTATGGCCCTCCTCCTCCTGGTTCCTCTGCCCATGATGAGATACATTATGCAGACTGGGGAACAAGCTGGGAAAAGGTGTGGTTGGAAAGGCTGGTCTACCTGACTCAGCGGGACTGAAAATAACCATCTCCAGGCTCTGCTCATCCCTAGCGATGGATGGGTGGCACAGAGTGCTGCTCTCAGTAAATAGGTCCTAAGTCTTGAAATAAGCCAAGGACTCACTCTTTAGTGAGGGAGGAGAGAGAGGGAGTATGATTTAAGGGACTCTTACAGGCCCTGCACACTCTTGGGGCATTCATTCCATTGGGTGAAGCATTGTTCTATCCGGATGTCATCCTGCAGGCTGCTTCCCAGGCTTCTCTTGATGAAGGCCACTGATAGCCCCACCTACCCACTCCATCCTACCTGAGCCAAACCCAACAGAGACAGGAAGCCGTGAAGTCAGTGCAACTTCTCCTCCAGGATACCCTACCCCCCAACCCCCCCACATGATATAACCATCTCTGGTTCCCAAGAATCCTGGGTTATCTTGAGGGAAGATCTATTGGAATAAAATATAAGAATACTTTGACACCCAAAGACAGACATGTCATTTGTCTCCAGACAGGGGTGTGTATGGGCGTGACCAGGTGTATGAGAGGGGCCTGATGGTGGAACTGGGGGGTTTCCAAAGGAGCAGGTGGTGGTCTTGAGACAGCACAGATCTTCCAGGGCTTGTGGCTGATGGCCTCAGCAGGCCCAATGTGCCCTCCTGCCCATCTGGATGTAGGTTGATTCTCTCTCTGGGCTGGTGCCCACACCTTGGGGAATTCTCACCCAGTGAGGGTGGGGTGGGGACAGAGAACCCACTCTTTTTTATTTTTGGTGTTTAGATTGTGGAACCAAAAAAGTTAAATCTAAACTTTTTGCGGGGAGGTAACTTTTCCTAATCACTCACCCTGCTGCACTGATCTCCACAACTTGATTGCTAATAATTAAACTAATTAGATGGAGAATAATTTCTTTTCTCTGGGAATATGGGTGTTTTCTGAAACAACACTGATGTCCAAGAGCCCAGTGTGGGACCTGCCCTATAAGATGTTTGTCCTCTGAGTGGTGGAGGGACTTGCCCAAGGTCACACCATGAGCAGGTTGAACTCAGGTCTCTGTCTAATTCCAAATAAATTCTTAACCATCACACCATTGGTCTCACTTTGGCCACCTGCCTTCCCCTCCTGACCTGGGTGTGGAGTCAATGGGCTGCAGCCTCCCCAGGGTCATGGGACTCAGGGAGGCCTCAGAAGCTGGGGTCAGGATGTGGCTCCTCCCACTGGACAATGAGCTGGCCTTCTGGACAAATTTCTCTATAACTGAAGATTCCATCTATGTTCTAAATCATGGAGTCCCTTTCACCGTAAACACAGATAGGGGAGTGACTCTAGGAAACCAGAGTTGGCAAAATGTTACAACCTTTGGAGGAGTGTGGAGGAGTTGCTAGCCAAGGAATTGACAGAGAGATCTTGGGAAGCACCTGACTGGTCTTTCCTGCCATCTCAGGAGTCTGTAATCTACATTAGGGATGTGGGTTACCATCTGAGCCATGCCAGCCACTGCCCACATAGCCTGGGCAGGCTGGCCTCCTCCTCAACCATGACTGAGGTCACTCGGCCCCACTCACAGGCTCAATGCCTGAGTTCTGGACTGGCCCTGACCTGTAGCAGGAGAAGGTAGGGGTCAGTTCACCCCTGGGGCTCAGCACCAAGTTCTGGCCTCTGAGCTTCGCCTTCAGTGCCTAACACCTTGCACACACTGTCACCAATCCCACCTGCATTCTGCAAATAGTGAGTCCCCAAGCTGGGTGGCCTTGCCTTGACAGGCACCCACATGCTCTGAAAGAGCTACGCTATCTTGAGATCACCACCCTCACCCACAGGCCACCTCCACATCCCTCTCACACACCCAGTCACTCACATTGACACCCACACCCTGAGACTGTTGCACACACCTGTCCTTGTAACCTTCACACATGTGCTGGGAGATCGTCACAGACACACATCCTAACAAAGCTTGTATACACGCAGGCACGTGTACACATGCACACAGCATCTCACACGGATGCACTGGCACTCAGGAGTCCTGTGTGCCGGGCCCAGCACTGCTCAGATGTGTAAAGTCCAGTACCTTCTCAGTGCCTCGGTTTCTCCATCTATAATGAGAGTTAGATTCAGACTGTTGGGGACCCTTCTGGCTGTAGCATCTTGGGATTTCATTTTCTCTTTCTCCTCTCTCTCAACTTGAAGTTGACCCAGGAGCAGCCCAGAGTGAGGTCACAAGCTGTCATTCATTGTTGGCCTCCCATCAAGGAACTGGGAACTCACCCCAGCAGCTCCAGGGAGGAGCCAGGGATGGAGTTCAGGACCTGGGCAAGCAGAGAGGATGTACAACCCCTTTGCGCTCCCTCTCTGCGTTCACGCTGAGACACGTCTGCAGGAAAAGTCATCACTGGCTCCAAGTGATGGGATTTATTGTCCATTCTCACCCTGCGCCTTGTCCTCCCACCACCTGGGATCAGTGACCACCATCTGTCCCTTTAGTATTTCTCTGAGAATCTTGACCAGCTCGGGAAGGCAAGAGAACACATCTCGAACCAGAATCCTAAAGGCAGATTCATCATGTGCTATAGCAACAGACAGGCCCTGGGGATGGTTTGGAGAAAGGGGGCAGACAGGCGTGCAGCCAGGGGGCCTGCAGTCCCAGGTGGACATCAGACGGGGGAGTCACAGAGAAGGGAGCGTTTCACTTGCCTCACCCTAGGCCTGCCCAAGGGTCCTTCTCTCTGACCCCTGTCCCGCCCCCTCTCTCTGCACAGCTGTGGCTGCCTGAGACATGCTTGTGTGACCAGGAAGCTCCAGGTTCCAGGAGGAGCTCTGCCCCAGCTGAGGGGGGTTCAAGGAGTTCTGGGGACAGGAAAGGGGGTGGGGGTGGATCTGGAGTCTGGCGGGTTTTGAATCCAGCCACCCACCAGGCACAAGACCTACAGGAGCTCAGTGGATGTTTGTTCCTGTCCTCTCTGTGACCCTACAGCACCTGGCTCCAAGTCAGCATCCAGTAAATATCGATTGACCTGGTGAGAAGATGAAATGAGCTACTGTCTGTGTCTGGGCCTTGTGGCACCAACCTCTGTTGGGAAATTGAACAACCCAAGAGGCAGCTGGGTGGAACCATTGAGGGCTTGACTGTTAGTCATCAGGGAGGACTTCCTGGAAGAGGCAGACCTTGCACTGGGTGGGACTTGGATGGAGGAGGGAAGGTGTGTTAGGAGGAGGAAGTGCATGTGCAAAAGCAGGGAGGAGGGAAGGGGAGGGGTCAAGGTGAGATTTCTCTCTTGCGGTCTGAGGCTGGTATAGGATATTGTGTGTGAGGGTGAGCGGGGAGTCCCGGCATAGTGCTGGGCTCCCAAAGGACCCTCAGTAACAGGGACTCACCCCCTCATCAGCTCATCTGGGTCACCTATTCCCCTCTATCCCCAGAGGTGGCCCTGCCACCTAGCCCATGGGACATGTGGTCCCAGCAGGGAGCAGGGGCCTTGGTGGAGGCAGGGACATGTCACCCCTCTCAGGGAAGCAGGCTCTACCCTCTGTAAAACACAGACCCTAGAACCTTGGGGCCTGGATGCCCCTCCAACTCTGTAGGAACCCAGCACAGAGAGGCCAGGGGAATGGCTCAATGTCACCCAGCCCCCAACAAGCTCCCCACAGCTCCTCCCCACCCCCGGGTCCTCTGCTCTTTAACCTGCCGAGGGGAGAGTCCTTTGTCTACAAACACCTGAACTGAGTGGCTCAGGAGTCGAGGGTTCCTCTTCTCCCTTTGTCCCCTCTCTGCCCTCACACCTACCTGCTCTGGGCTAAGAAGAGATGGAAACTGGATCCAGGACCCTCCTGGGAGTCAAGGCCAGTGATCTGTGGACCTGTCTTTCCAAGACCTGGGCCTGTGCTGGGAAGGGGAGGGTTAAACCGTGGTTGCTGTTTAAGCTGCAGTTTTTAAAGGCCAACAGAAGCCCCACGAACAAATGTTTTCTGACTTAATGACACCGCAGCAGATTAATGAGGAGTCCATCTTCCAGAGATCATGAAAGAAAGGACATCCATTACCCAGACTGGCATGGGCTGACCCCTGGAATACTTTCCTAGAGACTTGGGTGGAGAAGGGGTCCTCACTCCCCTGCTGTCAGCAAATCCTGCCTGGCCCCTCTGACACTCACTCGAGGAAAGGACAGCCTGGAAACACGTTGAGACCAGCTGAGGTTCTGTTCAGCACAAGAGAGAGCTACCACTCCTGGTGGACCACAGGTTGACAGCCATCTGCCTCCAGGGCCAGTAGTATCTTCTCCCTTTTATCCACCTCTTCTCCACCTTCCTTTTTATTTCCAGGAAGTCAGTGATCTGCTTTCTCTCACTATAGATTAGTTAACATTTTTTATCGACAGAATTATACGTAACTGGAATTATTATAGAACATGTACTTTTTGTCTGGTTTCTTTCACTTGGAAATGGTGTTAGTTTCATCCATGTTATGTGTATACATAGTTTTTTCCTTTTTATTGCTGAATAATAACCTTCACTTGGATACACCGCAGTTTGTTAATCCATTGACCTGGTGACGGAGATTTGGGTTATTTCCAGGTTTTTATATTACAAAACAAGCTGCCATAAACATGTGTGTATGAGTCTTTGAGTGAACTTGTGCTTCCATTTTTCTTGGGTAAATACCTATAGGTAGGATGGCTGGGTCATACAGCAGATTGCATGCTTAACTTTTCGAGAACCTGCCAGATGCTTTCCACAGTGCTTCCCCCCTCCCCACCCCAGTGTGTGACAGCTGTGTTGTTTCATATCCTCACCAACATTTGAACTCACTGGGCTCTACTTTTAACCATTCTAAGAGGTATGTAGGGGTATCTCACTGTGGTTTTAATTTGCATTTTCCTAGTAATAAAGATGCCAAGCATCTTTTTCATGTACTTATTTGCCACCCATATCTGTTCAGGTCTTTTTGCCTATTTAAAGAAATCAGGTTATTTTTGAATTTATTTACAAAACAGAAAGAGACTCACAGACATAGAAAACAAACTTATGGTTCCCAAAGAGTAAAAGGGAGGAGGGATAAATTTTCCCAAAGAGTAAAGGGGACGAGGGATAAATTAGGAGTCTGGGATTAACATATACACACTGAAGAAAAGAGGAAGTGAAACTGTTACTTGCCTAGTCACGTCCCACCCTTTGCAACTCCATGGACCTTAGCCCACCAGGTTCCTCTGTCCATGGAATTCTCCAGGCAAGAATACTGGAGTGGGTAACCATTCCCTTCACCAGGGGATCTTCCTAACCCAGGGACTGAAGCTGGGTCTCCTGCATTGTGGACAGATTCTTTATCGTCTGAGCCACCAGGGAAGCCCACATATAACACTACTGTATATAAAATGGGCTTCCCTGCTCAAAGTCAAGGCTATAGTTATTCCAGTGGTCATGTATGGATGTGAGAGTTGGACTGTAAAAAAAGCTGAGTGCCGAAGAATTGGTGCTTTTGAACTGTAGTGTTGGAGAAGACTCTTGAGAGTCCCTTGGATTACAGGGAGATCCAACCAGTCAGTCCTAAAAGAAATCAGTCCTGAATATTCATTGGAAGGACTGATGCTGAAGCTGAAACTCTAATACTTGGCCACCTGATGTGAAGAACTGACACATTAGAAAGGGCCCTGATGCTGGGAAAGACTGAAGGTGGGAGGAGAAGGGGACGACAGAGGATGAGATGGTTAGATGGCATCACTGACTCAATGGACATGAGTTTGAGCAAACTCCAGGAGTTGGTGATGGACAGGGAAGCCTGGAGTGCTGCAGCCCATGGGGTCACAAAGAGTGAGACATGACTGAGCAACTGAACTGACTGACTGACAGTGTAGTACAGGGAACTCTACTCAATATCTTATAATAACCTATAGCGGAAAAGAATCTGAAAAGGAATATGTATATGACAACTGTATATGTCATATGACAATATGTATATGAATATGTATATGACATCTGAAACTAACACAACTTTGTAAATCAACTATATTCCATTTAGAAAATCAAATTATTTTCTATTTACTGAGATTTAAGAATTCCTTCTGTATTCTGGCAACAGTCCTTTATCAGACATCTGATTTTCAGATCTTTTCTCTTAGTCCATTGCTTGTCTTTCAATTTCTTACCAGTGTCTTTTGAAGCTCAACAATTTTTTAGATTTAATGAGGATGTCATTCCAACCTTACTGCTCATTATGATAATTATGCCATCTGCCACGGTGGGATCTTTTCATCCCTATAATTGCCAAGGAACCCTGCTCTGGAACAGACCCTTCCCAGAGTGTTAAATCCTGTGTCACAGGACAGTCCCCCTATATCAACATGTGGCTTTATCCAGCTTTATACCCTGCTCTCCTGCATTCGGCACTTCCAGGATCCACTTCCAGGCTTGTCTTCCTGGTTCCTGCTGGCCCTTGTAGCCAGGTCCCGTAGCTCCTTGGAAATATAAGCAATCCCTTTTGTCCCCTGAAAGACTCAGTGCTTTAGCTGTTGGTTTATGCTCAGATTTGAGCCTGGTTTCAGCTCTGGTGGCCAAAAGGGGATGTAGAGGCAGACCCTGAAGAGGACAATGGTTCTTGGGTAAAGACCCTCTCATTTGAAGCCCCCCCCCCATCATCCTTTGGAAAGGAGACTTTTGTCTTTCAACAAGGGAAGTGGGTCACTTTGCAGGCCTGAAGGTTCTGGGGAATCTCGGTTCTCATGTCCCATCCACCCAGATATCTCCACCCCGAGTCTCAGGTGCTTGCTCCTGTCTCATCAGGGGCTCTAACCTGGACACAGAAAACTTTCCCAGACAGAGGGCTCATCCTTCCTTGAAGCTGTCACTCCTACAGTGATGGCTTGTGTCTGGTCTCTGGATACAAGAGATGGACGTCTTTCCATGAGCTGCCAACCACGTTCTCGGATGAACATTTGCTTCAGGTTGCTGGTTAATACATCTGAGTCTGTAATTTTCAGGCTTCATGTATCAGAACCATTCAACAATAGCTTCCAGTTCCAGTTTCCTTACAATTACTTTCCCTCCCACAGTATTTAGGATCTTGCTCCAGCTAGTGCTCCCCTCTCCCCAACCCTGTTCCCTGTGGTGGATGTCTCAACCATGGCGTTGCCACCACATGTCAGGAGTGTCTCTGCTTCTCTTACCACCAGTGATGGGTCTTCACTGCCCAGGACTGAGCAGAGGACCTTGTGGGGCTCCTGGGACAAAACCTTTCTGGGTCCCCTTCCCTGAGTTCCAAAGGGCAGGTTCAAACAGGTGTTAATCACAGTAGGGAGTGGAAGCAGAGACAGGGGAGAAACAGTCAAGAAACAATAATGTAGCCTTGGGGCAGGGACCTGGTTACCCAAGAGATGTACATGATATCTTTGAGCTCTTCTGTAGAACTAAAACCCCCGCCAAATGGAAGATGTTTCAGAGAGAAGGTCACAGTTAAGGAACCACTACGTTCACCTGAAACTATCATAGCATTGTTAATGGGCTGTTGTCGTTTAGTTGCTGTTGTTTAGTTGATAAGTCTTGTCTGACTCTTTGTGACTGCGTGGACTATAGTCTGCAAGGCTCCTCTGTCCATGGGGTTATCCAGGCAAGAATACTGCAGTGGGTTGCCGTTTCCTTCTTGAGGAGATCTTCCTGACCCAGGGATTGAATCTGCGTCTTCTGCATTGGCAGGAGAATTCTTTCCCACTGAGTCACTTGGAAAGCCCTAACTGGCTATACCCCAACACAAAATAAAAAGCTAAAAAAAAATAATTTTAAGAACCTTAAGAATCAAAACCACCGCAGACTGTGACTGCAGCCGTTAACTTAAAAGACGCTTGCTCCTTGGAAGGAAAGCAATGACAAACATAGACAGTGTATTAAAAAGCAGAGATACCACTTTGCCAACAAAGGTCCGTCTAGTCAAAGCTATGGTATTTCCAGTAGTCATGTGCAATGTGAAAGTTGGACCATAAAGAAGGCTGAGCCAAAGAATTGATGCCTTCAAACTGTGGTGTTGGAGAAGACTCTTGAGAGTCCTCTGGACTGCAAGGAGATCCAACCAGTCCATCCTAAAGGAAATCCTGAATATTCATTGGAAGGACTGATGCTGAAGCTGAAGCACCAATAGCTTGGCTACTTTGACTCACTGGAAAAGACCCTGATGCTGGGAAAGACTGAAGGCAGGAGGAGAAGGGGACGACTGAGGATGAGATGGTTGGATGGCATCACTGACTTGATAGACATGCATTTTATCAGGCTCTGAGAGTTTGTGATGGATAAGGAAGCCTGGCATGCTGCAGTTCATGGGGTCACAAAGAGTCAGACATGACTGAGCAACTGAACTGAGCGGAAGTGAACCCACTCCAGTATTCTTGCCTGGAGAATTCCATGGACAGAGGAGATTGGCAGGCTACAGTCCATGGGGTCACAAAGAGTCAGACATGACTAAGCGGCCAACACACACACACACAGGTCAGGTCCCAGGACATGAGTCTGAGCAAACTCCGGGAGATGGTTAAGGACAGGGAAGCCTGGCATGCTGCGGTCCATGGGGTCACCAAGAGTCAGACGTGACTGAGTGCCTGAGCAACAACAAAGAGCCACAGATCATGAGACTACGTGATGCCAGAAGATCTCTAGATTGAAGGGATGCAGGCCCTGCATGGACCTGGTCAATATCAGCAACTAACTCCTTGGACTCTAAGACTCCCACTGCTTGGCTGGGAAACACAGTTTAGAGGACATTAGTCTGCTGTGGTCCCCTTTGTCTGGCAAAGCAATAAAGCTTTTCTTTTCTACTTCACTCAAAACTCTGTCTTCAAGATTTATTTCAGAGTCAGTGCACAGGAGCCAAATTTGCATCATCTCTACAATTACATCTTAAGAACTTACTTCCTAGGACCATTCCTATTACCAATTAGCTGAGATTGGGTTCCCTAGAAGCAGAGCCTGAGATAAAGATTCTTAAGGAAGTAGTTCACTGGGAGGAGGGGAGATAGGGAAGGGGAAGCAGAGTGGGACAAGGAAAGGAGCTAAGCAAAAATGTGGTCTCTAGACCTAGGACCGCTGGCTTTGGGAGGTTATTTGCTCAGTATCTGAACAGCCCTGGGGACCTTGGCTCTTGGCCTGGGCAAGTGTGTTATCAGGCTTCTCCAGAGAAACAGAACCAGGAAGATGTGTACCTGTATATAGAAAGTGAGTTATTATAAAGACTTGGCTGATGCCGTTATAGAAGCTGGAGAGTCAGAAATCTGCGGTGTGGGGCCAGGAGTCTGGAGGGGCAGGCTGCTGGAGAATTCCCTTCAGCTGATTGGATGAGGCCCGCTGTATTACGGAGGGCCATTTGCTTAGTCAAAGTTCATTGATTTAAACACAAATGTCACCCCAAACACCAAGCTGACATATAAAATTAACCATCACAGCAGGATATGTGGGGCCTGGGTCTTAAAACCAGGAGAGGGGAAGGCCAGTCCAGAGCCGCGGGTAGAAGGCTGCCCAGGAGGACTTGGTGCCTGGCCCCAGGAAGGTGAGACAGGGGGTCACTGTCCAGCCCAGCTACCTGGCTGGCAGGTGACAACAGGCAGACCTCCAAGCAGGCTTTGGGCCCCAGATGGAGGCCTGAGAGGGGGACAGACTGTGAGCACAGGGAACAGGAGGGGTCTCAGGCACTAGCTAGGAGGGCTAAGGTGCCCTCAGGAGAAGGCAGGTGTTGAGTGTCTGGGATGGGAGTCAGGCCAGGGAAGGACAGACCCACGGCCGCTGCTCTGAGATGATAAATGAGACTTGTTTCTGTGGTTCAGGAGGAGTCTGGGCACAGGACAGCTGCATGTTCTGTTTATTTGTTTATATTTTACATGCCCATTTATTCTTTTTATATTGGAATATAATCGCTTTACAATGTTGTGTTTGTTTCTGCTGTACGATGCGGTGAATCAGCCGCATGTGTACATGGATCCCCTCCCTCTTGGATGCCCCCCATCTAGGTCACCACAGAGCACTCTCTGCGCTGTACAGCAGGCTCCCCCGGCTATCTATTTTGCACGTGGTAGTTAGTATATGCAGGTCAACCTCAGTCTCCCAGTTTGTGCCACCTGCGTGCCCTGTTGAGAGTCTCAGAGGGCTACAGTCTTACCAGAGGCTCAAATGGGGAAAAGTGTGCTTTCACCATTTACCCTTCTGTCCATCACTGCCCCACCCTCTCTGAGTACCTCTCACATCCTCCACTCTATCCGTCCAGCTGCTGCTACTCCAGAGTGATCAGGACTGAGTTTGGAGCCCTCCGAAAAAGCAGGGGGTTTATGTGGGAGCTGAACCCAGGAAGCACAGTGAGGAGGGGACGGGGGAGGGGGGAGGGAGGAAAGCCCTGAAGCCTCAATCAGAGAGCCCATCACACTGGGGGCTCAGCCCTGCTGAGGGCCCTTTGAGGAGATGTGTGGAACATGCCTCAGGCTGTCCTTTAGAGGGAAGCTCAGTATTTATTTATCTACCCCTATCCTGTCCCTCCCTGGTTGAGAGGTGCCCTGGGGGTGTTAAAGCCCTGGCACTTTGGGGCTACCTTGCTTGTTATGGCTGGTCAAGTGCCCGGGACACTGGAGAACTCCAGGGTGGAAAAGCAGAGGGAAGCAGGGTCTGAGGGGTGTGGGAGCAGGGTCTGAGGGGTGTGGGCAGCGGTCAACTCACTAGAAACTTCCAGGCACTATGTTCATTGGCTGCTTAGAGAGCAGAGCTGGCCCAGGGACATGGGGGTACAGTAGCCAGGACCCTGAGACTCCCAGCCAGGAATAGCACCGTCCTCAGAAAGGGCCTGAAGCTGTTTACCCAGCTGAGCTGTTAGTTACCATCGTGGGCTCTGTTATAAATAGCCAAACCCTGTCTCATCTCCAGCCAGCAAAGCAACCCCAACTTCAAGCTAAAGGCATAATTTGCTGCAAATCAAACTTAATGAGATTAATCATGTTGACTTTTTAAAGTACTTAGAGATAAATACGATTAGATATTTCAGAAAATAAACCTTGCCATTGTGTTTCCTGAAAGAATCGGGAAAGAGGAGGCTGACATGGGAATCAGAGAGACCATGCTGAACGAGGGGAGGAAGGAGACCGCAGAACCCATCTGAGGATGTTCTTGGACCCGCTTGGGGGGGTGGATCCCAGGCCAGCTTCTGGGAGAGCAATTTAGCAAAACACATCCAAAGCCTTAAAAATATCCATACCTAGTGTTCCGCTAAGTCCCCAAATCTATCATAAGGAAGTAATCAGATGGAGACAAAGATTCCCATGAAGAATCAGTCATCATAGGGACATTTATAACAAACTTATTTAGGTGGGAACATCAGTCCATGCAAGAGACGCAGGTTCGACTCCCGGGTCGGGAAGATTCTCTGGAGGAGGGCATGGCAACCCATTCCAGTATTCCTGCCTGGAGAATCCCATGAACAGAGAAGCCTGATGGGCTATTGTCCATGGGGTTGCAGAACAGGAACACAACTGAAGCGACTTAGCAGGCACACACACACACACAGCTCTCTGCCTAACAATGGAGGATTAGCTATCTCAATTATGGGACAAACACATGAGGGAATGTAATGTGGCCATTAAAAACCAGACAGTCAAAAAATAACTCACCTGGGAAGATGTTCATAAAATAGAGGGAAAAAGAAAAGCAGTTTATACATCTGGATAGAAAGTATATTCTAAATATACCCAGAAAAAAAGAAATCCCAGGAGGAACTGTGCAAGAATACTAACAGTGCTTAATTAATTTTTAATGTAATGGAAAAGCACAGCCCTGTGGGGCTCGCTTGTCTCGATATTAGCATCACATCCCTCCTGACACTGGTTGGATGTGTGGGATTTTCCCACATCGAGCAATTCCCCAACACCAACAGGGCAGCCTACATTTTAACGCAGTTCTGATACTCCCTACCTGGAAATAGTGTCAGATTCTATAAGTTAAAAACTCAGTCCCACAAAACTGCACGCCCCCACCCCCGCCCCTGCCCCCCACACAGTCCAGGCCAACTGTATGTTCAGGTTGTCACTTATGCTTCTGATAACTGGCTATAAATTGGTTGTTCCAACAACTGCCTCCTGGGTTTGATTAACTTCCCAGAGCGGCTCAGGAATACAACTGACTTAAGATTACTGGTTTATTACAGAGGATATAAATTAAGCAGCCAGATGAAGAAGTACACAGGGTGAGGTTTGAAGTCCCCCGGGGTCTCAAGCACAGAAATGTCTGTCCCTGTAGTGGGTTGCACAGGGTTGCCTGCCTTCTTGTTCACCAGTCTGGAGGTGCTCTGAGCACTGCAGTTCAGGGATTTTTATGGAGCCTTCATTACGTGGGCATAATTGATTAAATTATTGGCCATTAGCGATCAAGTCAATCTCCAGCCCTTCACCCCTCCAGAAGGTTGGGAATGGGGGCTGAAAGTTCCAACTTTCTAGTCACATGATTGGTTCCCTTGGAAACCAGTCTGCATCCTTAGGGGCTTTCTAAAACTCACCTCATTAATGTAAACTCAGGTGTAGTTGATAGGGACTTGTTATGAATAACAAAAGACACCCATTATACCTTTATATTCTGAAGTTATTTCAGGCCTCCTTCCCCCCTCGTTCAGCATAGTCTTTCTGACTCCCACCCCAGTCTCTTCTCCCCCATTTCTTTCAGGAAACACAATGGCAACTAGGAACAAAAGCAAATATCATAACAAAAAATTATGAAAAAGTATTATAAAAAACCCTTTGGCTTTAGGAAATTACAAGAGTTTTGGTCTTCCCTGTGGCTCAGATGGTAAAGAATCCTCCTGCAATGTGGGAGACGCGGGTTCAATCCCTGGGTCGGGAAGATCCCCTGGAGAAGGGAATGGCAACCCACTCCAGTGTTCTTGCCTGGAGAATCCCAGGGACGGGGGAGCCTGGTGGGCTGCCGTCTATGCAGTCGCACAGAGTCGCACACGACTGAAGCGACTTAGCAGCAGCAGCAGCAGAGGACCTGGTGGACTAAAGTCCATGGAGTTGCAATGAGTCAGACATGACTGAATGATTTTCCCTTTCACTTTGCAAGGGTTTTAGGAGCTCTGTGCCAGGAATAGTGGATGAAGACCAGATACACACACACACACACACACACACACACACACACACACACACACAGACATACACACACGTAAAATAAATCAGAAAATCACATAGGATGATGAAATTAAGAGGAGATCTTAAATTTTTGTTTCAACCTTTTATGTTTAAATTTTTTTCTGTAATTAACATTTACTGTGATTTTATCATCTTTAACTATTTTTAAAGCAGATTTAAGTGAGACCATGGGAATTCCTGGAGCAAATTCTGTGGTTGGAGCTCTCCCCATTTGTATTTAAATTTACTGGTTGCTGGCTATGGGAGAAACTACTGGTCCTCTGCTCAGGATCCAGTCTACCATTTTCCTCTAGTAGCAAGAGGCCAGTACTGTTGTGGGTGGCTGTCTGCCCTAAATCTTCCTTGCAGATGGGGTGGCTAATGAAATATGAGTTGAGGTGGTGGATGTAGTTTCCAGGAAAGTTCTTTGATGAGAATTTATTCAGCTGGAAGGAGCCTTTTTCTCCTTCCCTCCTTTTTTTTTTTTTTTTTTCCGCCAAGAATGTAGCTCTCATGGGCTGGAACTCCAGCAGCCATCATGTAACCATGAGGTAACCTTTAGGATGAAGTCATTATTGAATTGAACTTGGATTCTGCTCACCTGATGCACAGCAAAGCCAACCAACCAACACTGAGTTATGGTGGAGGAGAGTATAGCACTTATCTGCAAGGCTCCAAACAAGGAGAACAGTCAGCTCATGCTCAAAAGACCTGAACTCCTTGATGGCTTTCAGGCAAGGGTTTTTGAAGACAGTACAAGGGAGAGGGTGTAGGATGCCTGATCAGCATGAACCTTCTTCTGACTGGTTGGTGATGAGGTAACAGGATGAAATTTCAGGGGTCTCAATAATCAACCTTCTGGTTCCAACCACTTTGGAGTCTACGTACCTGTGGTCAGCATGTGGTCACCATCTTCCACTCATCATCTCATCTCCATCCTAATCATCATCACCATCCTGCTCCTGTTAAAACAGAAATGGAAACTTGGGTTTTTCTGCTAAGAAACAAGGGAAATGAAGGAGTGAGTGCATGGCTATAGAAATCCCAAGAATAGACCTGTAAGAGTTAAGCAACTTAATTTTACTTTAGCTGTTTCTAACTTATAGTGCATGGAACTAGACTTGTCCTTCACAAAATTAATTCCGTAATAATTCTCTGACTCTGTGTGTCCTGTACCTGGCGTTCTTCCCCCCACCCATACATATTCCCACATCCTCCCGTGCCTGCGACCCTTGTAACAGTCCCTCATAGCATCTCTATTTCAGAAAGAAGGTCGCAGGCAATAACCTTGGAGACAACTAGACCCAATTTCTTTGCAGAAGAAAGAAGAATGCGAGATTGTCATTGCTTTGATCCTTATCATATACGCCTGACGAAGAGCCCTTATTATAAGACCTTTCCCTATTCCCCAGGGAGAAAGGCACAGTTTTCGAGGTGCTAGCCTGTTGTGTTTCCCCTTTGCCTGGCAAAGAAATAAAGCTACTCTTTCTCTTTTCTCCAAAACACTGTCTCTGTATTCCTATTCAGCATTGGTGCACAGTTCAGTTCAGTTCAGTTGCTCAGTTGTGTCCGACTCTTTTCGACCCCATGAATCGAAGCACGCCAGGCCTCCCTGTCCATCACCAACTCCCGGAGTTCACTCAGACTCATGTCCATCGAGTCGGTGATGTATTTTGGCAACACTCCTTCTCATCATAACTATTATCATCATCATTGTTATCACCGTATTCATAACCAGCATCATCACCACCATCACCATTTTCACCAACACCATGACCACCACCACCAGCACCATGAGCATCATTACTATCATCTCCACCACCACCATCATCACCAGCACAGTCACCGCCACCGTCATCACCAGCACAGTCACCACCACCGTCATCACCAGCACAGTCACCACCACCGTCATCACCAGCACAGTCACTGCCACCACCGTCATCACCAGCACAGTCACCACCACCGTCATCACCAGCACAGTCACCACCACCGTCATCACCAGCACAGTCACCACCACCGTCATCACCAGCACAGTCACTGCCACCACCGTCATCACCAGCACAGTCACTGCCACCACCGTCATCACCAGCACAGTCACCACCACCGTCATCACCAGCACAGTCACTGCCACCATCATCATCACCAGCACAGTCACCACCACCGTCATCACCAGCACAGTCACCACCACCATCATCACCAGCACAGTCACCGCCACCATCATCACCAGCACAGTCACCACCACCATCATCATCACCAGCACAGTCACCACCACCGTCATCACCAGCACAGTCACTGCCACCATCATCATCACCAGCACAGTCACCGCCACCGTCATCACCAGCACAGTCACCGCCACCGTCATCACCAGCACAGTCACCGCCACCGTCATCACCAGCACAGTCACCCACCTCACCACCAGTCCCCACCTCATCCCACCACCCCACCGTCATCACCAGCACAGTCACCGCCACCGTCATCACCAGCACAGTCACCACCACCATCACTGCCACTTACTGAGCACATCTGTGTGTCAGGCCCAGTGCTGGGTACTATTTTTGCTTTATTGAACAACCTAAACATTCAGAAAGCTAAGATCATGGCATCCGGTCCCATCACTTCATGGCAAATAGATGGGGAAACAGTGGAAACAGTGTCTGACTTTATTTTTCTGGGCTCCAAAATCACTGCGGATGGTGATTGCAGCCATGAAATTAAAAGACGCTTACTCCTTGGAAGGAAAGTTATGACCAACCTAGACAGCATATTGAAAAGCAGAGACATTACTTTGTCCACAATCCATCTAGTCAAGGCTATGGTTTTTCCAGTAGTCATGTATGGATGTGGGAGTTGGACTATAAACAAAGCTGAGTGCCAAAGAATTGATGCTTTTGAACTGTGGTGTTGGAAAAGACTCTTGAAAGTCCCTTGGACTGCAAGGAGATCCAACCAGTCCATCCTCAAGGAGATCAGTCCTGGGTGTTCATTGGAAGGACTAATGTTGAAGCTGAAATTCCAATACTTTGGCCACCTGATGCAAAGAGCTGACTCATTGGAAAAGACCCTGATGCTGGGAAAGATTGAAGGCAGGAGGATAAGGGGATGACAGAGGATGAGATGGCTAGTTGGCATCACTGACTCAATGGACATGGGTTTGGGTGGACTCCAGGAGTTGGTGATGGACAGGGAGGCCTGGCGTGCTGTGGTTCATGGCTTTGCAGAGTCGGACACGACCGAGTGACTGAACTGAACTGAACTGAACTGAATGAGATGGGAATTGGTTCTAATTTACAGATGAGGCAACTGAAATTTGGAAAGGCAAAGTGGCCTAAGGCAGCACAGATAATAATGGAAAAGGAAAATGACCTGAATTCAGATTTGCCTGGTTCCAAAACCTGACCTCTGTTCATTCCACCCACAGCCCTGAGAACTGACCTCTGCTGGGCTTCTCCAGTGGGGGCAACATGTCCTCACTGGGAAGTTGCTCCATCTTTGGTCACTACTGACAACTTTCCCGTGGCCTCACCCATAGGTCCTGGTTCTGACATTTGGGGACTGCAGAATGGGCTCAATTTTTGGTCCATGTGATGGACTTCCTGAAGGTGGAGGTCAGCCCTTGGTTCCATCTGAGCTTTTTCTTTTTGAAGGTGAATGTTCCTTTATTTCAATAACTCCGCATGTGAATGAGTGCTTCTCATTGCCCCCTCTCCCCTTGAATCCTCCTGGACTTTTATGATCTTAGCTCCCTGGCCTTCCTGCTTCCATTTTTTCCCCAGCAGCTTTAGTGATCTTTTCAAAACAAATCAGATCCCATCACTTGCCTGCTCAAAACTCTGTAGTGAATTCCTTCAACTCTAAAAGTAAAATCCAAGCTGTACCATGGCCTGTGACTCTAAACAACCTTCCTTCTGCTGACTTCTCATGCCTTATCTAGGCCTGGCGTCTCTGGTGGCTCAGATGGTAAAGTATCTGCCTGCGGGAGACACGGGTTCAATCCCTGGGTTGGAAAGGCCCCCTGAAGAAGAGAATGGCAACCTACTCCAGTATTCTTGCCTGGAGAATCCAATGGACAGAGGAGCCTAGCGGGCTACAGTCCATGGGATCACAAAGAGTTGGACACGACTGAAGGACTAACACTTTCAAGCCTTACCTCCTGCCCCTCCCTCTCCCCGCTCCGTGCACCCCCCCCCTGCCCCCGCCGGCCCCGCTTGCCGTGCTCCAGCCACACTGGCTCTTCGCTGTCCTCCAGCACATCATGCTCATTCTTGCCTCAGGGCCTCTGCACCTGCTGCTCCCTGGACAATGATCGCACAGCTCATTCTCTTTCTTACTCCAGGTTCTCTGTTCAAATATCACCTCCTCAGAAAGGCCTTTCTTGACCACCCTCTCTAATACAGCTGCCTCATCTCCAGTCTTTTTCCATTCACTTTATTCCTTCATTTCAGAACATATCACTTCCTGTGTACTTAGTCACTCAGTAGTGTCTGACTTTTTGCGGCCACATCGACTGAAGCCCGCCAGGCTCCTCTGTCCATGGGATTCTCCAGGCAAGACTACTGGAGTGGGTTGCCATTCCCTTCTCCAGGGGATCTTCCTGACCCAGAGATTGAACCCAGGTCTCCTGCATTGCGGGAGGATTCTTGACTGTCTGAGCCCCTAGGGAACCCCTTCCTAGGATATACTCATTTGGTTATTATCTGTTTCCCCTACTGGAATGCGAGCACCAGGACAGCAGAACTTTGTGCATCTACTTCACCTCTACATCTCCAGTGTTTAGAAGAGACTTTAATATAGATTCTAATAAACACTTCTTGAATTAATGAATCAGTGTGACCTTGATCACATGCCATTTAAAGCCTGGAGGCCCTGCCTTTTGGCAAAGTTCAGCTTATTCATGAGTTGAACAGGATTCTCTACTCCCTTCTTCTAGACTCCATATCTCTATTTACATGGCCTAACGGGCAGCAGGATGTACACAGAAGTGTGTTGGCTTTGGAGTCAGTTAAAATGAGGCTCAAATCTGAGCTCTGCCACTTGCTTTGGTTATTGTTGAGTTGCTAAGTCGTGCCCAACTCTTTTGCGACGCTGTGCACTGTAGCCCGCCAGGCTCTTCTGTCCATGGGATTTCCCAGGCAGGAATACTGGCGTGGGTTGCCATTTCCTTCTCCAGGGGAATCTTCCTGACCCAAGGATCGAACTTGCGTCTCTTGCATTGCAGGTGGATTCTTTACCACTAGGCCAACTGGGAGAGCCCCTGCCGCTTACTAGCTTTGTTTTAATTAGCTTTTCTGAGCCTCAGTCTTCCTTCATGTAAAATGCTATTAATACAAACCTTGCGAACTTGTGCAGAAGGAGAGAATGTGAGTATACAGCGCAGGGTAAGCATTTGAGAATTGGTAGCACTTACTGTTGTTGTTATTGTTAAACTAACCAGGTTTGGGGCCTTCCATCTCATGGGAACAGCCTGGGTTGGGCCTGGACTGGATGGGTGGGGTGGCATGGAAGGAGAGAGCAGATAAGGGACTTGTGATGTGAGAGACATGTCACCTTGTAGGTTCACTCTGCGCTCCCCGTCAGTCTCATCCCAAGGCCTGTCTCCCTCCTCTTTCCCTGAGCTGTGGATCTAGTTGGCACTGCATGTTTAACTCACTCGTGCATACTAAATCCCATCATATGAGTCTCAATCTGTGATTCTGGCCTGCGGGGGTTTTCTTTCCCACTCCGATCCAACACACTTGCTTTTCTATCAAGAGCCTGTCATCTGCAAAGCTGAAGAGCCTGCCTCCCCAGAGGGGTGATTGCTAATGATGCTGTGGATCTGTGTGGACTGAAGGCTCCTGGGAGGCAGGGATTGCACTGACATTCTCTGGTTCAGAGGGGCTTGCCAGGGCGGCGGGGTGGTGGGAAGTGATGGTGTAACGGAACAAGCTGGGGGTTCACACTGAACTATAAATTCTTATTTTTGATGAAAGGGGTGTTGTTGTTTAGTTGTTAAGTCATGCCTGACTCTTTTGTGACCCCATGGACTGTAGCCCCCCCAGGCTCCTCTGCCTACAGGATTTCCCAGGCAAGAATACCTCAGTGGGTTGCCATTTCCTTCTCTAGGGGATCTTCCTGACCTAGGGATTGAATGCATGTCCGCTGCATTGGCAGGTGGACTCTTTACCCTTGAGCCACCAGGAAAGCCCAGGTGAAATTATATTAGATCTTAAAGGCTTCAGAATCCTCTGGCCAATGGGGAAACCGAGGCAGAGAGCATCAGCCAGTGTGAGAGCAGAATCAGTACATCAAAGAGTCAGTCTTTATTGAAGAACGTGAGGCCCAGAATGAGGAAGTGTCTTTTCCAGGGCTGCACAGTAAGTCTGTGACTGAGCCAGGAGTGACTCGGGTCCCTGCCAGCTGTCCCACTCCTCCTCCCACTCCAACCCCTGAGGAAACCTGGGACTTGGAATGGGCTGGACTCAGGCCACTGAAACATGTGGCCCACTGTCAGTCACCCTTGCCCAGCAGGGGTGTGTTGATCCCTGCTGTGTGTTTGTAGGTGGAGCCCCTTCAGCACGCCTGGCATCATATAAGGCCCTCAATCACAGTTTCATCCAATTCTAACATGACAGCTCCCATTCTGCAGATGAGAAACTGAGGCCGAGGGAGGGCAGCTAACTCATGCAGAGTCTAGAGGCTCGTGGGTGGGAGGCCTCTCGCACTTGTCCTGCCTGAAGGTGCTCCACAGCACTGACCAGCTGCTGACGTGCCATCACATGCTTGTCTGTGTATTGCAAACCGTGCCCCGCACCCCGAGAAAAGCTAGGTGAGAGGACTCTCTGCCTGTCTTGTTCATTTCAGTGTCCCTGGTGCTCAGGATATGGCAGGGGTTCAAACATTATATTTAAATAAATGAATGGATCTCTTGGGTTCCTTCCAACCCCATGACTGGGAAGATCTGAAACCCCAGCCTAGGCTCCCAGGCAGTGCCATGCACTGACCCTGCTCCCCATCCTGACCTCATCCTGCTGGGTGGGCTGGCAACTGCCTTCTCCTGTCAGTGTTCCAGCCCCGGGTCTCCTGGTCTCCTGCCTCGACCCAATTGTCCATGTCTCTCTCCCTCTCCTGATGATTTTCTCCTAAAACCCCATTCCCAGAGCTGACCTCAACTTTCCTCTTGACTCAAGAGGCTGGCATGGGCTCCTATACCCTTGTCCTTGATTTGTCTCTTGACTTGCCCTTTGTAGTCATGAAAGGAGCAGGGCAGAGGAACGAGGGACCCCTCCCAGTTCACCAGCTTCCCCTTCCCTGGGACTTTCTGAAGGCGCAGGTGCAAGGCTGACTGGCAGCTCCTCGAGACCAGGGCTGGCCAAATTCTAAAACTCAGTCTTGGGCACCCGATGGGGCTCCCCACAGACTTGACCACTCCAAACAGAGCCCAGCTGGCCCCTCGCTGACAAGTTCAGGGCAGTCTGAGAATCAGAACCTCCTGGCTCCTGGGCTGATTTCAGGTGACTGGGATCAGGGACGACGGACCCTGGCGGAGGGATGGGGCTGCCCCAGCAGCTTGTCCACCCAGCACCAGGGAGCCCTAGCCTGACCCTCTTCTGGCTCAGAGACAAGCAGGTTGTCCATGTGCAGAGGGGCACACGGAGGAGGAATAGCAGCCTTGATGCCCAGAGTGGAGGATCACTGGAGGGGAGAGGATCACCCCACAGGTCTGGTCCCTGGGGAGATGGATGGCACAGAGGGAACACCCCCGTGTCCTCCCCTGCAGACCTCAGCCCTGCTTCCTTTCCCTGGGATTTTCTCGGCTGAGGTTAGGGGTCCTAGGGTATGCTTTGCTCCAGCCCTCACATCAGTCAGGGCCACAGGGATTTAGCTGTTGGGGTGCCCACTGTGGCGATCAGGAAGGATGGGCACACGTGCAAACACCCTTTCACAGACACAGTCACAAGCAGGCACATACACACACATACACAGACATGTAGACACGTAGATGCCACGCTCACACATGCATCTCTCTCTCTCTCTCACACACACACACATGCACACAAGCCCAACCTCTGGAACTGACTCTCCATGACAGTGCGGTCATTCCGAGGGTAGTGCTGGTCAGTGTTGAGGACCTGTATCTCCTTGTAGTGGGCCTGCTGGCGGGGATGTGGCCTCTCCTGACAGGCAGGCATCTAGGTTTGCAGAGTAGGTGCAGACGTGTGGCTCCTGGAACAGGAAAGGAGACTCGGAGGCTGAGAAAGTGGCCTGGAGCCGGAAGTTTCCCGGGAAGGCACAGGGCATCAGGAAGAGGATGCAGTAAGCTTGAGTTTGGGGCAGCGATGCTGCTCTGAGGTGGAGTCCAACCGGGATGATGGCAGGTTAGGCCCGTCCTACTGCATCCAACCTGGCCCCGAGCTGGGAATGATGACCACAGCAGGGGTGTTGACAGTTGCGCCCCAGTGAGTCCCTAATGCACCCGAGCCTTTACATCCACCATCTCCTATTTCCTCTGTGACAACCTGGTGGGAGGGGTGTAGAAGGAAGGAGCCAAGGGAGGCCCTTGGGAGGGGTCCCAGCTGGACGGGGCCAGGCACCTTGTCCTGCTTGAAGCCGTAGCCCTCGGCCGTCTTCACCTGGTTGATGTGCTGCAGGAGATCGGCCACATGCACCGCGGGGTGCAGCTGTCCCATGTGATACGGGGAGCCCTTCTGGCCACACGGCTGTCACAGTGAGCCCCTCAGGAGGCTGCTGGCCTCAGTGACCCCACCGCCACGCTGGTCTCCTGCAGCCAGAGAAAGGGAAAGGGGGCTCCTGACATGCACAGGCCCCAGCCAGGGGAACCCCACATGGACTCAGGGAGGCCGTGGGAGGGATGGGAGCACAGCCAGCGGGTTGTTTGCTGGAGCCAGGCAGCTGGCTGGGCCGCCCTGGGTGACTCTGGATGAGCCCCTTCCCTGGGGCATCCTGATCTTCCCATTGGTAGAATGAGGGGATCGGGTCACTTGCCCTCTGGGGGCCCTTCTGGCCCAGCCCTGCGTCTGGGATCCCTCGTCTCCTCACTCTCCCGGGCTCCCCAGCGAGGGCCCCCTCTGTGACTTCACTCACTGCCTGCAGGGGGCCGCGCTCAGCAGAGCCCACGACATCCCCTCCTTCCTCCCGCTCTTCCAGGGAACAATCTGAAACACTGACATCTCCCAGCAATCACCCCATTCAAAGACAAGCAAGTTCCAAAATTAGCTGCCACTGCCACTCCCTCCACAGATTAACAGGAAGCACCTGAATAGAGGTGTTTCTCTCGCACAAGTGTTTCCATTGTCAGTCTGTGCGGCAGCTCAGCCCATGGGGAGCAGGTGGAGAGGTTCACGCTGCCCCACACCCGGGAAAGCCATCCCTTCCCCTCAGACCATCACTCCCTGGCTCTCCTGGCCAGCCTCCCCAAGGACATCCCACCGAGGTCCCCAAGATCAGGCCCTGGGATCGAGGAACAACCCTGCTCAACCACACCCAGCTTCCGACACTCACAGAATTGCAGGATTCACTTTGTGCTGTTTTTTTTTCTTCTCAGGGATTGCACTCCTGAGCTGCCTATTGCCCAAGATCTGAAAATAGTTGTCTCACATATGTTTGCCCTGTGATACGGTTGCTTATAGGGGGAGGGATGCCCGCCTGTGGCTCCATAATGTCCAGAAGCTCCACTGAGGCTTGGAAAGAAGTTACTTCCAAAGGTAGTGTTTCCCAAAGTGTGTTCCAGGGAACACAAGTTGTGCAAGATGATTAAGTGGTAGTCCACTTAAAAAACAAACGTTCAATTTTTTTAAATGAATCTGGAAAATTTCGGGTGAAAGAAGTGAAACAAGTCTGTTCCCTGCAGGGCATCTCAGGACTTGCAGCAACCTAACATGCATTGTGATTTTCCAGGAAAACCGAAGTAGTGACATTCCCTAATTCCTTTTTCTCCAAGGAGGTTTTTGTTTGTGTATATTTCACTGGGCTTCCCTGGTGACTCAGCTGGTAAAGAATCCGCCTGCAATGCAAGACACCTGGGTTCAATTCCTGGGTTGGGAAGATACCCTGGAGAGGGGAATCGCTACCCACTCCAGTAAACATCTTTAGATTAAAGTGTAATGGGGTGATTAAAAGCAAGGAATCTGTTAAGACATGCCTGAGTTTGAATCCCAGTTGGGCCACTTCTTGGCTGTGTATCCTTGGAAAAAAGACTAGCCCTTCTGAACCTCAGTTTTCATGCGTCAAATGAGGATAAAGTCATCACTATCCTATAGAGGAACTACAATTATTAAATGAGATGATGCATGAAAAACACCCAGTCTGTTGTTGGCACTTGGTGAATGCCCATTGACAGCAGCTATAGATACTATTAGAATTTACTGTAAAGTCAGACACCTACTGAATCCCAGAAAGCCAAGGGCAACTTCTCAGAGGAAAGAAGGAGCTGACAAGAGTGGTGCTTGACCTGCCTTTAATCTGCCTTAGCGGAGGGGATTTGGACCAGGGCTTGAGCGGTAGCTTTGGAGAGAGATGATTCTTAAGAGGCAGCTGCAGCCAACACACAAAACATGAGCTCAGATTTCAAGAGAGAATTTTCTGCTGCTTGAGGAACTCTCAGGAGCTCCAGAAGGGGGGACTGGGCGACAAAGGATTACTCAAGCTCTTTATGCAAGCTCTGCTGACTGTGCAGCCGAGTACCCTCCAAGCGGAGGAAGGGGTGAAAGGGCGCCTTGAAGGGCCGGCTGCTCTCAGCAGCTCAGAGAGCGGACGCAGGAGGAGCTTGTGGCTGGCTGAGGGCAAGCAAACAGCACCACCTGGTCAGGGCGATGCCAGCAGCCAGATCAAATCAGGGCGGCATGCTGGCTGAGTCCAAGGACGACAGCAGATGTTCTGTAAATACAGCCAGTGGGCAGGGCAGGGCGGTGAGTGATGGCACTGCTCCCAGCCCCGCGCACCCTGAGCCCAGGAAGACGGGCTCTCCCCGACCCCGCAGCAGGGAGGCGGCAGCCCCAGGACTCACACCCGGGCCTGTCGGACTCTGGGGTGCTGTTGTTCACCAGGTTTCCCCTGCTGTCCCTGTTGCGATGAAGAAGCGTTTACCAGACAGTGTGAGAGGAACTGGGACTCACCCAGCACACCATCTGGGTGGAATCCACTGGCACCCAGCAGGATCAAGAGCTCACGATGGATGGGGCCCAGGGGGATCTGGGGGCTTTTCCCAGCAATGCTTTGAAGTCAGTGGGGCTCAAATTTCAATAGCAGCCTGCCACAATGTGCCTTGATATGTTAAGTCGATTTCTTTTTAAATTAATAAACCTTTTATTTCAGAATAGATTTAGATTTATGAAAATGTTGCAAAGATAGTATAGAGTATACTGTATACGTATATTGTATACTCATATATAGTATAAGAAGGCTGAACACTGAAGAATTGATGCTTTCTGATGTGGTGCTGGAGAAGACTCTTGAGTGTCCCTTGGACAACAAGGAGATCAAACCCATCAATCCTAAAGGAAATCAGCCCTGGATATTCATTGGAAGGACTGATGCCGAAGCTGAATCTCCAATACTTTGGCCACCTGATGCGAACAGTGGACTCATTGGAAAAGACCCTGATGCTGGGAAAGATTCAGGGCGGGTGGATAAGGGGGCGACAGAGGATGAGATGGTTGGATGGTATCACTGACTCAATGGACACGAGTTTGAACAAACTCCTGGAGATGGTGAAGGACAGGGAAGCCTGGCACGCTGCAGTCCATGGGGTTGCAAAGAGTTGGACACGACTAAGCGACTGAACAACGGTAGCAAATGCTCATATACTCCAGACCTAATTTCTCCTATTAGTCACTTCTTATCTGAGTGTAGTACATTTACTGTAAATAATGAAGCAATGTTGATACATCATTATTAACTAAAGTCTCTACCAGTTTTGGATTTCCTTAGTTTTTACTAATAGGGCTCAGTGTCATGTCTCTTTAGGTTTCTCCTGGCCGTGACAGTTTCGCAGACTTTTTTTTGGATGGACTTAAGAGTTTTGAGGATTACTGGTCAGATAATTTGTGGAATGTTTCTCAGTTGGGATTAAAAAAAATTGATATGTAATTCATGTGTAATAAAATGTATCCTTCTAAAGTGTACAATTCAGTGGTTTTTAGTATTTCACAAAGTTGGGTAACCATCATCATTAGGTGATTTCAGAACATCTCTATCACTCCAGAAAGAAATCCAGTGGGCATTAGCAGCTCCCCCTGCCTAAATCCTCCTTCTCTCAGCTCCTGACAGCCACTAAGCCGTTTTCCGTTTCTTTGAATCTCTACGTTCTGGACATTTCACATAAAATGGACCCTATACCATGTGGCCTTTTGTGACTGATTTCTTTCATTTAGCATAATGTTTTCCAGATTTATCCATGTTGTGGCATGGATCAGTACTTCAAAATTTAAAAATTGTTGCTGCTGCTAAGTCGTTTCAGGAGTGTCCGACTTTGTGTGACCCCATAGATGGCAGCTCACCAGGCTCTGCTGTCCCTGGGATTCTCCAGGCAAGAACACTGGAGTGGGTTGCCATTTCCTTCTCCAGTGCATGAAAGCGAAAAATGAAAGTGAAGTCACTCAGTTGTGTTAGACTCTTCACAACCCCATGGATTGCAGCCTACCAGGCTCCTCCATCCATAGGATTTTCCAGGCAAGAGTACTGGAATGGGTTGCCATTGCCTTCTCCATAAAAAATTGCTAATTGTGGTTAAATACGTATAACAAAATTTACCATCTTTATCATTTTTTAAGTGTACAGTTCAGGAGAATTAAGTATATTCACATTGTTATGCAACCAATCTCCAGAACTTTTTCATCTTGCAGTGTTGAAATGTCATCCTCATTAAACAGCTCACATTTCCCCCTCCCTCCAGCTCCTGGCAACAACCCTTCTCCTTTCTGTCTCTGAATTTAACTCCTCTAGCTAATTCACAGAATTTGTCTTTTTGTGACTGGATTTTTCATTTAGAATAATGTCCTCAAGGTTCCTCCATGTTGGAGCACTGTTCAGAATTTCAGCCCTTTTCATGGCTGAATAATATTCTATTGTATGAATATAGCACCTTTTGTGTATCCATTCATCTGTCAGTGGAATTTTGAGTTGCTTCCACCTCTTAGCTATAGTGAATATTGCGTTTATATGGAGGTACAAAGATTTCTTTGAGTTCTTGCCTTTAATTCTTTCGGATACATATCTAGAAGTGGAATTGCTGGATCATATGGCAATTTCATAACAATATGAAAAAATTAATGTTTTTAATTTTTTGAGGAACTGATGTTAGAATCTGGATGCTAAGTGTGCTCTCTAAGTCCATTAAAAAAAAAAAGGAAACTTGCATTTAAGGAAGAGCCACAATTAACATGGCTTTAGGGTATAAACCACAGGAGTTAAGTCTCTACTTCTTGGAGAAGAAAGGAAAGAGGTGAATACTAGGCTAGTGGGTTGCGAGTAGGAAAAGGACATAGAAGGTGCTGGGACCTCTCTCCAGTCTCCTGAGCACAGCTTAAATTTCCTAGCCACCCGATCTTTGACTATGCTCTGCATTCTGGATCAGTTTCAAATAAATGATTTTTCTCCTCATTAGTAGGCATATTTTCTGTTTCTTTGCATGTCTGGTAACTTTTGATTGAGTGCCAGACATTGTCTGTTTTACCTGGTTGGAGGCCAGATATGTTTCTATTCCTATAAATATTCTTGAGATTTGTTCTGGGACATGGTTACATTACTTGGAAATAGTTTGATCCTGCTGGGTCTTGCTTTTAATATTTGTTAGGCGAGACCAAGGCAGTGCCCAGTAGAGTGTTAATTATTCCTCACTCCCTTTATAACTCTATGTTAGCCTGTGAACTAAATTTTCCTAAAGATTCTTCACCCTGGAGAAGGAAATGGCAACCCATTCCAGTCTTCTTGCCTGGGAAATTCCACGAGCAGAGGAGCCTGGCAGGCTATAGTCCATAGAATAAAAAATAAAAAATAAAAAATATTCTTCCATACCAGGATAATACCTGCTTCCTCTTTGTATTGCAAGTATGATTATGGGTACCCAGTAGGCACATAATAGATGCTTCAGTGTTGGTTAGGGGTAATATATCATCTGATATGGGGAACATCATGGAAGCACTTGATTTTGTTTATTCAGGAGGATGGAGGAAGGGAGTCTGGAGGCCAGGAGGAAGGGGCAAGGGGGCTGGGGTGGGGCAGCAGAGGGCACAGCTCCATGCCTGGGGTGCCAAATAGGGAAAAGGGGAAAGGACTCGGGACCCATGCTGAGACTGGAGAAGAACTGGGGCCCAATCACAGGGAAGGCTTGAGATGAGAGAGCTGTTCCCCTGCTTAGTCCTATAGCAGGAGGGCTGTGGGCTAGGCTTGAGAGAGGACTTCCGGGTTGTGGGGGCCCAGAAACACTGACCACTCACAGGAATAAAGAGGCCAGTGAGTCGATATCCGCAGACTGGGACGACTCAAATCTTCTTGTCCTAACTCAAGAGGTGCCTGAGGCAGGGGAAGGACAGGATGACTTCTGACTGCCCCTCTTGCTGGGTTCTGGCCATCTGACTCACTGTGGTCTGGAGAAGAGCCACAGACCCCTTTGGGTCATGAGAAGTCTTGTGGCTGTGACCTTGAGCATCAGCATAAGGGAGAATGTGGAGGAGGAGGGGAGGTGAAGAGGGAGATGGCGGGGGCAAGAGGATTAACAGAGGAGGAGGCGAATAAGGGAATAATGACAAGGAGAGAGGTGGGGAAGGAGACCGCAGGGGACGGTTGGGGGTACTGGTCAGACACCAGCGACCACAGGGACGACAGACAGAGGGCCTCGGACAGAGGACAGCCCGTCAGGCTGGCTGGACCATGCAGCCCCAGGAGGACCCGTCCCGAGAGGATCCTGGCCTAGGAGGCAGCCTGCAGCAGTGAACCACAGGGCTCTGTTCCCGCCCAGGCCTCCTGCTCTACTTGGAAGAAGAACTTCAAACACCAACCAACCAGATCCACAGACAGAGCCAGGAGGGACACCGCTCACCGCGGCCTCCAGACGACCTCAGGGTGAGATCAAGCAGATGGCGTGTAACATGGACACTCAGAAAAGTTCTGCATTTAGGTTCAAAATTAGCTATGAAGTAGAGGGGTTGGGTGACCTGCCTTGTCAGCAGCTCCTGGCACCGCTGAGCTGGAGGCTACATGTGAATTGATGGGGGTGTGGTTGCAGGAAAAGCCAGTGTGATGGTGGGTGATGTCAATGCAAGAAGAGGGTCCAGGGAGGAGGTGAGGGACCACCGTCCTCTGGGCTGGCCCAGGATCACCTGAGCCTGCTCTGCAAGGATGGGACAAGCATGGGTGCAGGGGAATGTTCTGGAAGGCTGCAGGGTCAGAGATCCCAGAGGCAGAAAACAGAGCGGCATCGGCAGGCCGTGGAGTTAGAGGGGGGCCTGGGCTGCAACCCCGTCTCTGCATGTCCTGTGACTTCTGACAAGTCCTTAACCTCCCTGAGCCTCAGTTTCCTCATCAGTGAAATGGGGTGATCAATTGGACAGGAGCCTCCGGGAGGTCCAGTGACTTGTCTGGGGCGCCTCAGAGAGCTGGTTCTGAACCCAAGACTCTGAGCACAGAGCGAGTGCTCGTGACCTCCACACAGGAGGCCGGTGGGGAGAGGAGAGACAGCAGAGGAGGGAAGCTCAGAGGCAGGGTGGCCGTGGAGGAGGCAATGACCCCAGGCAGGGCAGAGGCAGGGGCGGGGGCGGGGGCTCCCCAGGAGGGGTGGGGCCCCCAGGCAGGGGCACTACTTACGGGTAGTAGGAGTAGGCATAGTGGTTTCTCCTGGCAGCGTGCAAAGAGAACACACAGGTGGGCCACGGTTCGTGCACGAGGCGGGGCCCAGGGCAGCACCACCAGCAGGAGGGGCCTGGTGCTTTCTCTGCTGGGGACCAGGCTGGCCTGGGACCAACGGGTCAGAAGGGCCTTCTCTGACCCAAGGGCTGGCCTGCTCCTTCCAGAACCTTTCCCAAGCCCACTGCTGGAGTGAGAAGAATGTGGGGAAAGGGCCTGAAGTGAAGCAGAGCTTTTACACACATGCGTTAACAAAGAGAAATACTCACACATGCAGACACACTCATGGATACACACACTCACATAGAAACACAAGGACACACTCATGCACAGACCTACATGCAGACACTCAGACACACCTGTACTTGAACACACACATTGACACACAGAGATACATATACAGACATATATTCACAAACACACTCACACACAGTTACACTCCAGGTAACTGTGCACTCATCCCTGCAGACCACCCCCCAACAGTCCCCATGCCACACCCCTGCCCCCCGCAGGCTCCCCTGCCCTTAGGGGGACAGCCTTCTGCAAGCTGGGAAGAAATGAGCCGGGAAGGGGAGGGGGGCTGGACGCCAGGACAACTGGGGCCACCCTCAGCCACCCAGACTGCCCCTGGGTATGGGGTCCATTAAAGGAGCTGTGTGGCCCCCTGACAAGCACCCAGAGCACAGCTGGGCTGAGAGCCCTGATGGGACCTCGAGGCACCGGCAGTGGGGTCATGGCGCAGGTCTGATCCCACCTCCCCGGCGGGGAGCCGGGTCCCGGAGAGTCATGTCAGCCCGCAGCTGTTGGGGGATCAGCGAGAGTCCAGACCAGGCCCAGGACCCTGACCCCAGAGCCAGCCCCTCCTGAGGCCCCTTCCAGGCCCGCTCCAGGGTCCTCCACTCACCTGCGCCCACATCACCCCATCAGCAGGGAGGGGAAGGCAAAGAGAAGGGAGGGGAAGACAGAGGCCCAGCCAGGGCGGGAGAAACACTTGTGGTCACACAGCACGTCTCCCGTCCCAGGGACAGAGTGGGGGTCCAGGGCCCTGAGCTGGTCACAGAAGGTGGGGTGGGTGACGAGGGCAGCCTATCACGTGCGCTGGCTGTGAGTTTGGAGATGAGGCCGAGCTGGTCAATCCTGGTCCCACCTCTTGTTATAGAGAAGTTATTTTTGTAATCATAAACCCAGATCCTATCCTCTTTCCCTGCTTAAAACCCCTCCCTGTATTCCCAGGAAGCCTAGAAGAAAAAAGCCGGCACTCTGTACTATGGCCACAAGGCCCTCCCCCGTCTGGTTCCTTCATCCCAAAGCATCACAGAGCCCTACTTCCGAGGGGGTGAAGGTGTGGGGAGGCCCGCAAGGGAGGCGTGCAGGGGGCTCCGGGGGCGGGTGCAAGGGGACGGGCAGGTTTCCTCCCCCCCCCCCCCCCCCGCCGTAACTATCCGCAGGGGCGATGGTGGAGGCTTCAGACGCCACCCCTGGACCGTGTCTCTTGGCCCCAGCGAGGCTCTCACGACCTTATCTAGCTCATTCACTGCTCTGTGTGTTCAGGTGCTCAGTTGTGTCTTGACTCTTTGCGACCCCATGGACTGTAGCCCACCGGGCTCCTCTGTCCACAGGATTCTCCAGGCAAGAATACTGGAGTGGTTGCCACTTCCTTCTCCAGGGGATCTTCCTGACCCAGAGATCGAAACTGTGTCTCTTTCAGAGGCCCAGGCAAAGTGACTCAGAAGCTACAATACTGGCTTTTAAAGTAAAGAACAGAAAAGCTAGAAATGGGATGGGACTGATGATTCTGCCCTTTTCCCCCGGTCACCTTTCCCCAGATGCTCTGAGATCTCCTGTGGCCTTGAGCTTGTCATCCAGGTGCTGATGGCAGGCTCCTGTCTTCCAGTCCCGACCTGTGTGTTTCCATCTATTTTTATCACAGTACTAAATAGCCTTTTGCTGTGAGCTCCTCTAAATCTGCCACAGAACAAAGCTGAGAGTTAAATTAATGAATGCTGACAAATTTAAATGCACTCAGCCACTTCCTGCGTGCTCTGAGAAGTAGAAATACCTGCGTCCTGCTCTCTAACTGTCTCTTTCAAGCTTTTAAGCTTTTAACTGCCCCAGTGTCCTAGTCACCGGCCCACTCAGTATCTGTCAGTAGCCTGTTGTAAACACAGGCTTCTCGCAGCCTCCACTTCCCCAGCCTGAGGTCAGGCCTCTCCTGGCCCCATGTCCCAGCAGGAGATAATAATCCATGTTAGCAGGAACAAAGCACATCTTGATCTAGCATGATCCCCATTATGCAGATAAGAAAGGAGAGCTCAGAGAGGTGAAAGGATGCGCCTGGCTCAAGGTCACACAGCAGGGTCGTCTGGAGACGAACTCCCAGACATTTCACCAGCTGCTTGCACGCTGCCTCTCTCAGGAAAGTCCTCTCTAGTCCTTACCATACTCCTGATTCCTGCTCACAGGCTCCTGAGTTGTCAAAGAAAGAAGTTTGGGTTTCCTGCCTCCTCCCGTTCCTGGGTCACATCCTGTCTCAAAGGGACCCTGGCAAACATTCAACATGGTCGCATACTCACCCATTCCCCCATCCCCATGTACATAGCGCTCCCATCTGTACAGACACCTCCTCCATCCCCCTGACTATTCTCTTACATACCCGTGACCCTTCAACACCTCCTTCCTGGCAGAGAATGCCCCCATGACGCCATCAGTTCCCGTGGGAGGTAAAGAAGGGGATAAGGAGCCATATTCTTCCCATTCCAGAGAGAGTGTCCTCTCTGACTGGCTGCTCTAGCTTCTGGAAAGCCCACCCCATGTCTCCCCAGGGCTGGACCCTCCAGGAGAAAAACTGGGTGTAAATAGGCATTCCATCTCTATCTGGTGTCTGAGTTGGGGTGCTCTGGGTGGGCCTGGCCAGTCCCCTCTCCCAGCTGGATATTCTCTAGTGATGATATGACTGTCATCATCAGATACCCATGGCCTTGGAGGAGGAGGAGGAGACCATGGGCTTCCTGCCCACCTGAGATCACAGATGTCTTTCAGCCATTCTGAGTCTTGAGTGGGAGACTGAGGGAGAACAAGAGTGAGCTGGCCTGAGCAGGGGGCTCTGATCAGAGAAGGGGCCTCTTCCCTAGTGCCTCTGAAGGTCTCTCTGTGGGTCTGTGCCAGCCTCCAGGGCACTGCCAATTCCATACCCTGGCCCTCACTGATCTAGAACTCTTGGTGGGGGGCGATGTGGGAAGGAGGAAGATGTCATCACTTGGCACCCTGTGAGGTTTGGTCCTTTTCCCAGAAGGCCCCAACTGCATCTCAGTGCAGAAGGAACAGGGTTTGAGGGCAAGAAAATGGAGCTGTGTGACTTCAGGCAAGTACCTTGACCTCTCTGTGCCTTGGTTTCTTTGTCTGTAAAATGAGATGATAACGCTGCCTGCCTGGTAGGGTTGCCAGCATCCCACCTGTACTGTGGGTAACAGCTGGGCACCTGGGAGGAGCTCCATCCATGTGGGCTGCTGGTGTGGGGGCCTGGTTTGCTACCTGCAGCTGTGTGACCTTGAGGAGGTCATCTCCCCTCTCTGTACCTCCTGCTGCAGATTGAAACAGGGCTCTTTGTAATAACAGTACAGAGACCAGGTGGTGCAGATCCAGTGGGATTGTCAGTGATTTAAAAAAAGCCTAGGATGTCTGTGTTGTTGTTGTTAAATTGCTAAGTTGTGTCCAGCTCTTTTGTGACCCCATGGACTGTAGCCCGCCAGGCTCCTCTCTCCATGGAATTTCCCAGGCGAGAATACTGGAGTGGGTTGCCGTTTTCTTCTCCAGGGGATATTCGCCATCCAGCGATCGAACCTGCGTCTGCTGCACTGCAGACGGATTCTTTCCCGCTGAGCCACCAGGGAAGCCCAGGATGTCTGAGTACTGATCGGAATACACAGAACTCAGCAGAAAGTGCATGCAAATGGTTATCATCGCCCAGGCTCTGCTGCCTCCCTTCCCCAACCCGTCCAGCCTCTTCTTGGTGGTCCCCCAGCCTCTCTAGCTGCCTGATAATGAGCCAGAGGCTTCAGTAGTGAGGCTGTTTCAACCTTTTAATGCATTGGAACAGCCTGGAACAGCCTTGGAGGGAGAGGAGACGGGGTGTGGGCAAGATGGGGAAGAGGGGAGACTGGCTCACCACAGCCTGGCAGGTCCAGAGTCTGGGGAATTGCTGTCCCCCATCCTGAGCAATCAGCAGAGGGGAGTGAGGGACACCCTTACTCCTCTTGTGAAAGTCCCCTGCCCCAGAAATGTAGGGAAGTGAGGACCTGCCTGTGAGCCCAGCCCCCCAACCAGCAGCTGCTCACCATCCTCCCCTGACTCTAGGCTCAACCCCCTTCCCATCTAATCCCTGTCTGCCCCAGGGTCTGCAAAGGCCTCAGGTCTCACTGTGCTCCTTCCTGGACTCCTTGGGCCTGCGATGGCTCTCCCTGCTCCTCTCTGGATCCCGGGCCAGGCCTGCCCTCCTCACCACCAGGCCTTTCCACATGCTGTTCCCTCCTCTGTCTCCAAAGCCCCACCTTGGGCTCCCGTGGCCCTTGAGTTTCTGCAGTCTGCTCTCTTCTGCAGATCATACCTCCATCCTTACCAGGGGAGTGGAGGCCCCTCCCAGCTCTGTCTGGGTCAGCTCTCCCTGTCTCCCCACTGTGCAGGGCGGGTGACTGATCCTCAGTTCAGGTCAGTTGAGTCGCTCAGTCGTGTCCAACTCTTTGCCGCCCCATGAATCACAGCACGCCAGGCCTCCCTGTCCATCACCAGCTCCTGGAGTTCATTAAACTCATGTCCATTGACTTGGTGATGCCATCCAGCCATCTCATCCCCTGTCGTCCCCTTCTCCTCCTGCCCTCAATCCCTCCCAGCATCAGAGTCTTTTCCAAGGAGTCAACTCTTCGCATGAGGTGGCCAAAGTATTGGAATTTCAGCTTCAACATCAGTCCTTCCAATGAACACCCAGGACTGATCTCCTTTAGGATGGACTAGTTCAATCTCCTCACAGTCCAAGGGACTCTCAAGAGTTTTCTCCAACACCACAGTTCAAAAGCGTCAATTCTTCAGCGCTCAGCTTTCTTCACAGTCCAACTCTCACATCCATACATGACCACTGGAAAAACCATAGCCTTGACTAGACGGACCCTTGTTGGCAAAGTAATATCTCTGCTTTTCAACATACTGTCTAGGTTGGTCATAACTTTTCTTCCAAGGGGTAAGCATCTTTTAATTTCATGGCTGCAATCACCACCTGCAGTGATTCTGGAGCCCCCAAAAATAAAGTCTGACACTGTTTCCCCATCTATTTCCCATGAAGTGATGGGACCAGATGCCATGATCTTCGTTTTCTGAATGTTGAACTTTAAGCCAACTTTTTCACTCTCCTCTTTCACTTTCATCAAGAGGGTTTTTAGTTCCTCTTCACTTTCTGCCATAAGGGTGGTGTCATCTGCATATCTGAGGTGATTGATATTTCTCCCAGCAATCTTGATTCCAGCTTGTGCTTCTTCCAGCCCAGTGTTTCTCATAATGTACTCTGCATAGAAGTTAAATAAGCAGGGTGACAATATACAGCCTTGATGTACTCCTTTTCCTATTTGGAACCAGTCTGTTGTTCCATGTCTAGTTCTAACTGTTGCTTCCTGACCTGCATATAGGTTTCTCAAGAGGCAGGTCAGGTGGTCTGGTATTCCCACCTCTTTCAGAATTTCCCACAGTTTATTGTGATCCACACAGTCAAAGATTTTGGCATAGTCAATAAAGCAGAAATAGATGTTTTTCTGGACCCTCAGCCAGCATTTATTGAGTGCTGTGTGCTGGGGATTGTGCTCAGCCTTTACAGGCATTTGTCAAGTAACCTTCAAGGCCATCTTCAAGGATGTTCTGGAGATAGGAGAGCATCAGGCCTGGGAGCACAGACCTGAGGGCCAGGCCTGCTGGATTTGAACCTGCCTCCATCACTCTGCAAAGGTCCATCTAGTCAAAGCTATGGTTTCTCCAGTAGTCATGTATGGATGTGAGAGCTGGACCATAAAGAAAGC
Organism: Capra hircus; assembly: GCF_001704415.2. NCBI lineage: Eukaryota > Metazoa > Chordata > Mammalia > Artiodactyla > Bovidae > Capra > Capra hircus. The sequence goes on from NC_030809.1 coordinate 11,951,638, forward strand.
TGAGCACCAAAGAATTGATGCTTTTGAACTGTGGTGTTGGAGAAGGCTCTTGAGAGTCCCCTGGACTGCAAGGAAATCCAACCAGTCCATCCTAAAGGAGATCAGTCCTGAATATTCATTGGAAGGACTGATGTTGAAGCTGAAGCTCCAATACTTTGGTCACCTGATGGAAAGAACTGACTCATTTGAAAAGACCCTGATGCTGGGAAAGATTGAAGGCAGGAGGAGAAGCAGATGACAGAGGATGAGATGACTGGATGGCATCACAGACTCAATGGACGTTTGTTTGTGTAAACTCTGGGAGCTGGTGACAGACAGGGAGGCCAGGCATGCTGCAGTCCATGAGTGGCAAAGAGTCGGACATGACTGAGCGACTGAACTGAACTGAACTGAACTGCATTTCCTGGCTGAGTAATTCTTTGTGGTGTTCCATAAGCTTGCCATGCCTCAGTTTCCTCATGCAGGATGCGGTGAGTAAGCCCGGGACCTGCCTCATGGACTTCCTCAGGACTGAAAGAGGAGATCACGTATACGTATGACTTGAAATAGTGCCTGGCACAGAGTGAGTGCTGGCTATGAGTGTTATCACATTTTACAGATGAGGAAAGCAAGAGAGAAGGAAAGTCTCTTGCCCAAGATCTCAGTGATGAAGTGGCAGAGTGAGAATGTGAATCCCAAATCTACCTGACCCTAGAGTATTCTTAGTGACTAAGCCTCAGGAACTTTGCCCTCATGAGACTCAACTTCCCGATATGTAAGCTGCAGGGGCTGGAGTGTGTGATGCCTGGGGTCCCAGTGCTCACACTCATTGCCTCTATGATTCTCAATGGAGATTCCAGACTCAGAGCAGGCTTCAAAACCCGCGGGATGTCACTGTTACATTCAAACTAGGACCCTGGTCGCAGCGCCTGGATGACGTGCCAGATTTCTGCAGGTTGACCTGAAGTGAGGTGGGCTGGATTGAGCAGGTGAGACACTGGGGGAGGTGCTCCTGGGGAGGGGTCCCCAGTGTTGGAATGCAAGGGGATGGAACAACTGGGCTCCAAGTGGCACTTGCCACCACAAATTGCAGACCAAAGGTGCAGAAACACCATTGACTTCTGTAGGAGCCAGCTGACAGCATCCTCTTCAGAGCTGGAGTTGCCTGCACAGATTCTGCTGGCTGCAGAGGCCCCTGGGGTGGGGTGAAAGCCTTGAGCTGAGAGGGGTAGGAACCAGCTTCTCATGAGAGGCGCCTACCATATGTCTGATGCTTTCTGTACTCTGTCCCATTTTCATCCCTCACATACCTCACATGTGAATGAGAGTCGTCCATTCACAGATCCAGTCACCCTGGAACTTCCTCTTACCTTAGCTCACGCCCACCTCTTGCATCCCATCTCTCATCCAGGGTTTCAACAGCCTCTGCTCTGGGTGCCTGTTATGGTCCTGTCGATCACAATATACACAGGAGCTCGCCCCTGAGACCCAAGTCAAGTCGTGACCCCTTATCCCTCCTCTGATGCTTTAATGACCTCTCCTCCTCCTCCTCTACTGGCCTCCAAAGACCCACATGATCTGTTTCCTTAGGTCTGTCTACAGCCGTTTGCCTCTTTGCTGCTCTGGGAGTATGTCAAACTCATTCCCACCACAATGGAGAAGCTTTGTCAATGGAGAAGCTCAGGGTTTCACTTGCATGGCTGTGTTGTGTATTTCTGATCTTTGCATAAATGTCACCACCTCTTAGAGGCCTTTTCTGAACTTCTATCTAAGGGAGTCCCCGTCACCTGAATCTCTGTGCTTCAGTGCATCTCTCCATTTCCCTTTCAGGCTCTGTTCTCTGCACAGAGGACACCGCAGTGAGCAGGACCTGTCCCTGTCCTTGGACCTGTGTGGGCTTTATTGATAAAGTGGAAGAATGGGAATGGATATTAGTTGAACGCTCCCCCCGCCTCCACCGCACATGTAAATATGCACACATGCAGTTGATGGTGCCACACAGGAAGCCCATGGGTTGCCATGGAAACATGTAAGGGGGCTAACCTATTGTAGGGCTTTGGGAGATCTTCTGTGATCCTGTCTAAGAGTGACAACACATATCTCAAGGATGGAACTTCCGTTTCTTCCAAGGTGAAGCAGCCCCAGGCTTCCCAGGTCTTCCCACTTACAACTAATAACCTGGACATAACACAGCAAGCATGGGAAGACTTTAAAAGATGGAAAGAAGAAGATAGCCTGCCTTGGGAATTTCAGAGCTTGACTGATGAGCGGGTTTCCCTCCTGCCTCTCATATATCCCAACAGAATGCTGCCAAAGCCTCCAACCCAGAGCCACAAACAGACACAGACTAGAAAAGCTCCAAGAGAAAACTGACACTCTAGCCAAAGGACTGAGAAGCGAGTGGCTTCACAACAGAAAACCTTTTTGTCAAAATCTGCCTTACTCTAGTCAAAGAGCAACAGAAAAACTACTCTTCTGCCAACCCCCACGCGGCAGTTTTGGCAAGATTGAGCAGGAAACTGATGTCCTCACTGCCCCTCAACCCCCTCCCTAACCTGACCCACTTTGCAAACAAGCAGAGATGCTCTGAGTCCCCTGCCTGAGAAGTGTCACATGGGTCTAGCCATGAGCTAAGCCTCCACTTCCGCCTGGCAGCATTGGACTTATGGTGATAGAACGTACAGCTATTCAAACTCAGTGCCCCCATCCACCATCTCTCTGGCATCAGTGGGACCCAAAGCGAAGAGTCTGTACCCCACCTGGCATCAATGAGGCAGAATGAGGTGGTGGTGGTAGGGCTAGTGGGCACTCTGCTTCCCTCCTTCCCCTCCCTAGGTGTCAGCAAGCCCCAGTGGGAAGCTCAGTTCCTGCCTCCACCCTGCAACAACAAAGTGCTGTGAGTCAGGCCTCGGCTTCCCCTGTCCCTGGTGTCAGTAGGGCACAGTGGGAAGCTGAGCTTAGCCTCCCAATTCAGCAGCAACAAGATAGTAGAGTTTGTGTCCTATTTTTGCAGGCATGCTAGGGAGAGCTGAGTACACACCCCTATTTGGCCTCTTGCTATAACTGCTGCCAAAAAAAAAAAAAGATTAAATAGAATCCAGAGTCTTATAATATCCAGAATGTCCAGGATACAAAAAAATTTACTGGTCACAACAAGAACCAGGGAAATCACAACTTGAATGAAAAAGATAATCAACAGATGTCAACATTGGGATGAATCAAATGTTGGCGTAATCTGACAAGGACTTTAAAGCAGCCATCCCCAAAATAATTGAGTAAGCAATTATGAATTCTCTGGAAACATGAAAAACATCTCAGCAAAGAAATACATTATAAAAAAGAATCACATGGAAATTATGGTACTAAAATATACAATGACCAAAATAAAAACTCAATGAATGGCTTGACATTGACAATAAAGATGAGCAGTTCAGTTCAGTTCAGTTGCTCAACTGTGTCCGACTCTTTGCGACCCCATGGACTGCAGCACATTAGGCTTCCCTGTCCATCACCAACTCTGGAGCTTGCTCAAACTCATGTCCATAAAGTCGGTGGTGCCATCCAACCATCTCATCCTCTGTCATCCGCTTCTCCTCCTGCCTTCAATCTTTCCAGCATCAGGGTCTTTTCAAATGAGTCAGTTCTTTCCATCAGGTGGCCAAAGTATTGGAGCTTTAGCTTCAGCATCAGTCCTTCCAGTGAATACTTAGGATTGATTTCCTTTAGGATGGACTGATTTGATCTCCTTGCAGTCCAAGGGACTCTCAAGAGTCTTCTCCAACACCACAGTACAAAAGCATCAATTCTTTGGTGCTCAGCTTTCTTTATGGTCCAGCTCTCACATCCATATATGACTACTGGGGAAACCATAGTTTTGGCTAGATGGACCTTTGTTGGCAAAGTAGTATCTCTGCTTTTTAATAAGATGACTAGGTTGGTCATAGCTTTTCTTCCAAGGAGCAAGAGTCTTTTAATTTCATAGCTGCAGTCATCATCTGCAGTGATTTTGGAGCCCAAGAAAGAAAAGCCTGTCACTGTTTTCCATTGTCTCCCCATCTATTTGCCATGAAGTGATTGGACTGGATGCCATGATCTTCCTTTTTTGAATGTTGAGTTTCAAGCCAGCTTTTTCACTCTCCCCTTTCACTTATATCAAGGGAATCTTCAGTTTCTCTTTGCTTTCTATCATAAGGGTGGTGTCATCTGCTTATCTGAGGTTATTGATATTTCTCCCAGCGATCTTGATTCCAGCTTGTAGTTCATCCAGCTGGCATTTTGCATGATGTACTCTGCATATAAGTTACATAAGCAGGGTAACAATATACAGCCTGACAATATACAGTAAAGGTGTAACAAAGTATAATATACAGTAAAGGTGTATACAGTAAAGGTGTAACAAAGTATAATATACAGTAAAGGTGTAACAAAGTAAAGGTGACAATATACAGTAAAGATGATAGAGGATAGAATCAGTGAACTTGAGGCCAGATCAGCATGTTTACCCAATCTGAACAATAGAGGAAAAACAGACTGAAAAATAAAATCCCCAAACCAAACAAAGTTTCAAAGACCAGAGGAACAATAGCAAAAGAACTAGCAGTGATATCATTAGTTTCAGAAGGAGAAAGAGTAGCACTAAAAATGTATTCGATAATGGCTAAAACTGTCCCAATTTAATGAAACACATATACCTACAGATTCAAGAAGCTGAGAAAATCCCAAAGAGGATAAGCTCAGAGAAATTGATGCCAAGTCACATCATAATTAAATGTTCAAAAACTAAAGACAATGAAAAAAATCTTAAAAGCACCCAGAAAGAAACTGCTACTTATAAGTTACATTAAGTTGAATGACAGTGGATATTTCTTTTAAAACCGTGGAGACTCAAATTAAGTGGTGCAAAAGTTTTTTCAGGAACAGAAAGAAAAGAACTGTCATCCATGAATTCTATGTCTGGTGAAAATATCCTTCAAGAATTAGGGGAAAGTAAAGACATTTCAGATGAAGAAGAGCTAAGAGAATTTATTGCTGGTAATTGTGTCCTTGCTGTCGTTCAGTCGCTAAGCTGTGTCTGAATCTGTGACCCCATAGAGTGCAGCACACCGGGCCTCCCTGTCCTCTATTATCTCTTGCAGTTCACTCAAACTCATGTCCATTGAGTCAGTGATGCCATCCAACCATCTCATCCTCTGTCGCCTCCTCCTCCTGCCCTCAGTCTTTCCCAGCATCAGGGTCTTTTCCAATGGGTCAGCTGTTCACATCAGGTGGCCGAAGTATTTGAACTTCGGCTTCAGTATCAGTCCCTCCAATGAGTATTCAGGGTTGATTTCCTTTAGGATGGACTGGTTTGATCTCCTTGCAGTCCAAGGGATTCCTAAGTCTTCTCTAGCACCACAATTTGAAAGCATCAATTTTTCAACGTTCAGCCTTCTTTATGATCCAACTCTCACATCCATACATGACTACTGGAAAAACCATAGCTTTGACTAGACAAACCTTTGTCAGCAAAGTGATGTCTCTGCTTTTTAAAACGCTATCTAGTTTTGTCATAGCTCTCCTTCCAAGGGGCAAGTGTCTTTATTTCATGGATGTAGTCACCATCTGCAGTGATTTTGGAACACAAGAAAATAAAGTCTGTCACTGTTTCCACTTTTCCCCCATTTATTTGCCATGAAGTGATTGAGACTGGATGTCAGGGAAGCCCAATGTGTCTTCAGAAAATTGCTAAAAGGAGTTGTTTAAACAGAAAGAAAATGTGAGCAGAAGGAGGCTCAGAACTTCAAAAAGGAATGAAGATTATCAGGATGGATGGGGTAAACAGAATATTCAATCCTTTCTCTCATGAGTTTCTTACATCATATTTTGTGGCAGAGGCAGAGGTTAAAAACCATGGTATTCAGTATCTGTAAGGGAAATATTTAATACTATGATATTTATAATGTGTGAAGGGTAAAGAGACCTCAATGGAAGTAAGGTGTCTACACTTAACTGTCAGTGGTAAAACACCAATACCAATAGAGTACAATGTTATATACATATCTCATAACATATCTCATAATACTTAGAACAAGCACTAAGAAAACTATACAAAGTAGTAGACTCCAAAACACTAAGTAAATCAATATAGAATCCTAAAGAAGGTTCAGGTAACTCACAGGAAGAGAGATACAGAGAATAGGAAACAAAGAAAACAAACAGAAAATAAAAGATAACATGGTAGCCTTAAGCCCTAACATATCAATAAATCTAAATGGACTAAATACGCTAATTAAAAGACAGAGATTGGCAGAGTAGACCAAAAACAAAATAAAACAATGGCTCCAAAACGCCTGATCCAGCAATATGCTATGAAACACAACAACATAGATAGGGTGAAATTATAAGACAGATAATTTGGAAAAAGATATGGAAAAAGACTGGGAAAGTGTTGACTAAAAATCAGTGGCTGGAGGCTTTTTCAAGCAGTGAAACTACTCTGTATGATACTATGATGGCAGATACAAGTCATTATAAAAGGGTAAAAAAGTGAATGCTCAGTCATGCGATGTCAGATCTTTGCAACCCAATGGACTGTTAAATAACCCAGTGTAAGTAACCCTGGGCTCCTCTGTCCATGGACTCTTCCATGCAAGAGTACTGGAGTGGGTTGCCATTTCCTTCTCTGGGAGAGCTTCCTGAACCAGGGATCGAACCCGGGTCTCTTGCGTCTCCTGCATGGGCGGGCAGATTCTCTGCCGGTGCACCACCTGGGAAGCCCTACATGTAATTATATATTTGTTCAAACCCGTTGAAAGTATAACACCAAGAGCAAACCTAGCTATGGGCTCTGGGTATAAAGATTTGTGAATATTGGTTCATCTTTGGTGAAAAAAAAAGTGCTATTCTGATAAGTGACCTTCGTAATGGGGAAGGCTATGCATGTGCAGGGGTGGTGGGTATATAGGAAATTCTCTGCCTTCCTCTTAATTTTGTTTTAGTCCTAAAACTTCTCTAAAAATTAAACTCTTAAAAACAAACAAAACAAAACACATTGGGGGAGGGACTTCCCTGGTGGTGGGGAGGAATCTGCCTGACAATGCGGGGGCATGGGTTCAATCCCTGGTCCAGGGAGATTCCAGGCAACTTCATGCTTCTGGGCAACTAAGCCCACCAGCCACAACTACTGCAGGCTGTGCTCTGCAACAAGAGAAGCCACTGCAATGAGAAGCCTGCACACTGCAATGAAGGGTAGCCACAGCTTGCCACAACTAGAGAGAGCCAGTGTGCAGCAATGAAGACCCAACACTGCCAAAAACAAAAACAAAAACAAAAACAAAAACTCAGGGGCAGGTGGTGGCCTGTGATGGCTGAAACTGGCTGTGTGGCCTGTAGGCTTGGAATGTATAGGCTGTGTGGCCTATAGGCTGCCCCTGTAGGGCAGCCCTATTCCAAGGCCATGCACTATTCATCACCAATAATCTGGGCTGCTACACTTTCATGGAGGCTGGGGACAATACATACCAGTCCTGAGATATTCGTGCCTGGTGTGACAGAAGTTTGACCTAAGATGCTCAACAAGCATGTTTATGGTGGCCCAGAGCATGGGCCCCTTTACACATTGCTATTACCTCTGCCTGGACCACTTGCTCTTTACAGCATCAGACTTTACTTCCATCACCAGTCATATCCACAGCTGGTTGTTGTTTTTGCTTTGGGTCCATCTCTTCAGTCTTTTTGGAGTTATTTCTCCACTGATCTCCAGTAGCATAGTGGGCACCCACCGATCTGGGGAGTTCATCTTTCAGTGTCCTGTCTTTTTGCCTTTTCATACTGTTCATGGGGTCCTTAAGGCAAGAATACTGAAGTGGTTTGCCATTCCCTTCTCCAGTGGACCACGTTTTGTCAGAACTCTCCACCATGACCCATCTGTCTGGGTCACCCTACACAGCATGGCTCATAGTTTCAATGTTAGACAAGGCTGTGGTCCATGTGATCAGATTGGTTAGTTTTCTGTGATTGTGGTTTTCAGTCTGTCTGCCCTCTGATGGAGAAGGATAAGAGGCTTATGGAAGCTTCCTGATGGGAGAGACTGACTGAGGGGGAAACAGCAGATTAAAATGGACTGGAATGGGTCAATTTAACTCAGACGACCATTATATCTACTACTGTGGGCAAGAATCCCTTAGAAGAAATGGAGTAGCCATCATAGTCAACAAAAGAGTCTGAAATGCAGTACTTGGATGCAATTTCAAAAATGACAGAATGATCTCTGGTCATTTCCAAGGCAAACCATTCAATATCACAGTAATCCAAGTCTATGCCCTGACCAGTAATGCTGAAGAAGCTGAAGTTGAATGGTTCTATGAAGACCTACAAGACCGTCTAGCACTAACACCCAAAAAAGATGTCCTTTTCATTATAGGGGACTGGAATGCAAAAGTAGGAAGTCAAGACATGCCTGGAGTAACAGGTAAATTTGGCTTTGGAGCACAGAATGAAGCAGGGCAAGGGCTAATAGAGTTTTGCCAAGAGAATGCACTTGTCATAGCAAACACCCTCTTCCAACAACACAAGAGAAGACTCTACACATGGACATCACCAGATGATCAATACCAAAATCAGATTGATTATATTCTTTGCATCCAAAGATGGAGAAGCTCTATGCAGTCAGCAAAAACAAGACTGGGAACTGACTATGGCTCAGATCATGAACTCTTTATTGCCAAATTCAGACTTAAATTGAAGAAAGTAGGGAAAACCATTAGAGCATTCAGGTATGACCTAAATCAAATCCCTCATGATTATACAGTGGAAGTGACAAATAGATTCAAGGGATTAGATCTGATAGAGTGCCTGATGAACTACAGACAGAGGTTCGTGACTGTAGAGGAGGCAGGGATCAAGACTATCCCCCCAAAAAAGAAATGCAAAAAGGCAAAATGGTTTTCTGAGGAGGCCTTACAAATAGCTGTGAAAAGAAGAGAAATGAAAGGCAAAAGAGAAAAGGAAAGATATACCCATTTGAATGCAGAGCTCCAAAGAATAGCAAGGAGAGATAAAAAAGCCTTCTTCAGTGATCAGTGCAAATAAATAGAGGAAAACAATAGAATGGGAAAGACTAGAGATCTCTTCAAGAAAATTGGAGATACCAAAGGGACATTTCATGCAAAGATGGGCTCGATAAAGGACAGGAATGGTATGGACCTAACAGAAGCAGAAGATATTAAGAAGAGGTGGCAAGAATACACGGAAGAACTGTACGAAAAGATCTTCACGACCCAGATAATCATGATGGTGTGATCACTCACCTAGAGCCAGACATCCTGGACTGTGAAGTCAAGTGGGCCTTAGGAAGCATCACTATGAACACAGCTAGTGGAGGTGATGAAATGCAGTTGAGCTATTTCAAAACCTAAAAGATGATGCCGTGAAAGTGCTGCACTCAATATGCCAGCAAATTTGGAAAACTCAGCAGTGGTCACAAGACCGGAAAAAGCCGGTTTTCATTCTAATCCCAAAGAAAGGCAATGCCAAAGAATGCTCAAACTACCGCACAACTGCACTCATCTCACACACTAGCAAAGTAATGCTCAAAATTCTCCAAGCCAGGCTTCAACAGTATGTGAGCCGTGAACTTCTAGATAGTCAAGTTGGATTTAGCAAAGGCAGAGGAACCAGAGATCAAATTGCCAACATCTGCTGGATCATGAAAAAAGTGAGAGAGTTCCAGAAAAACATCTATTTCTGCTTGGACTGTGCCAAAGCCTTTGGTTGTGTGGATCACAATAAACTGTGGAAAATTCTGAGAGAGATGGGAATACCAGACCACCTGACCTGCCTCTTGAGAAATCTATATGCAGGTCAGGAAGCAACAGTTAGAACTGGACATGGAACAACAGACTGGTTCCAAATCAGAAAAGGAGTACATCAAGGCTGTATATTGTCACCTGCTTATTTAACTTCTATGCAGAGCACATCATGGGAAACGCTGGGCTGGATGACACACCAGCTGGAATCAAGATTGCCAGGAGAAATATCAATCACCTCAGATATGCAGATGACACCACCCTTATGGCAGAAAATGAAGAAGAACTAAAGAGCCTCTTGATGAAAGTGAAAGAGGAGAGTGAAAAAGTGGCTTAAAACTCAACATTCAGAAAATGAAGATCGTGGCATCTGGTCCCATCACTTCATGGCAAATAGATGGGGAAACAGTGGAAACAGTGGCAGACTTTATTTTTTGGGCTCCAAAATCACTGCAGATGGTGACTGCAGCCATGAAATTAAAAGACACTTGCTCCTTGAAAGAAAAGTTGTGACCAACCTAGACAGCATATTAAAAAGCAGAGACATTGCTTTGCCAACAAAGATCTGTCTAGTCAAGGCTATGGTTTTTCCAGTGGTCATGTATGGATGTGAGAGTTGGAATATACAGAAAGTATATTCGGCTGAGTGCCGAAGAATTGATGCTTTTGAACTGTGGTGTTGGAGAAGACTCTTGAGAGTCCCTTGAGCTGCAAGGAGAACCAACCAATCTATCCTAAATGAAATCAGTCCTGAATATTCATTGGAAGGACTGATGCTGCAGCTGAAACTCCAATACTTTGGCCACCTGATGCAAAGAACTGACTCATTTAAAAATACCATAATGCTGGGAAAGATTGAAGGTTGGAGGAGAAGGGGACGACAGAGGATGAGATGGTTGGATGGCATCACTGACTCAACGGACATGAGTTTGAGTAAACTCTGGGTGTTTGAGTAAACTCTGGGTGTTAGAGTTGGTGATGGACAGGGAGGCCTGGTGTGCTGCCATCCATGGGGTCGCAGAGTCGGACACGACTGAGCAACTGAACTGAACTGGACCATTTGTTTGCTGCGTTCAACTTCTTTGGCCTCCTAAACATCTTCAGAAAAGTCCTTGTCAACCAGTTGATGCCTTCCCTGTGCTTGGTGTCTGGTTTTCCTTGAAGGGTCAGATGCTGGCTGAGAGCCACTGGAAGTTGTGGGACAAGCTCTGGGAATTCTACAAGGCTTACTAGTCCGTGAGGCCGGCTGAGCCACTGGTGAAATTACTCTTCATGAGACCCATCCTCCCCTAGGTCTGAGTCACTGGCATCAGTGGCCTGATCCTGGGTTGGGACAAGTCCCTCTCCTACCTGAAATACCAGCTTCTAGACTTTTTGATGCTGCCAGGCTTTGTAGCCCTGCATATCGTGCAGACTGAACTGCTTCACTCCCCAACAAGATGTCAGAGAGAGCAATGCCCAACCCCACCCCCACCAGCTGACTACCCTTCTGGGTGGGAAGGGGAATGGGCTCCCATGGCAGGCACGCCAGGGGCCTGGGCTGAGTCCTAGCCGCACCCCAAATCCTGGGCATCAGGCTGGGCTGCCCCTTCCACACCCTCTGCTGGGTCTCAGTTTCCTTACCTGGAACAAAACAGCAAATATGGATAAGTATCACCCAGCCCTTCTCTCAGGAGCCTCACTGATTGGTGACTGAGATGTCCCACCCTCAGCACTGGGTCCCCCACCTAGTCAGTCAGAGCCAGCCCCCAAGCCTTCAGCCCTGCTGTGGGCTGGGCTCTAGTCTGAGTAGCTGTGCTGAGCTCCCTGAGCCCTGGGACTAAGGCGGGGACATCACCCTTCCCCTGGAAGCGGGACCCAGCCTGGAGGTGGCTCCCAGAATCTGGAAGCTTGGGCTGGGCTTCCTCTATCTCTGCTCTTGGACTTTAGTAGTAGTTGTTGTTCAGTCGGTCGGTCGTGTCCAACTGTTTGTGACCCCATGGGCTACAGCATGCCAGGCTTCCCTGTCCTTCACTGTCTCCTAGAGTTTGCTCAAACTTATGTCCACTGAGTTGGTGATGCCGTCCAACCATCTCATCCTCTGTTGTTCCCTTCTCCTCCTGCCCTCAATCTTTCCCAGAATCAGTCTTTTTTAATGAGTCTGCTCTTTGTATCCAGTGGTGACTGTAGAGATTCCATTAAATTCTCTTGGTAATTGAAAAAAGAAAAAACAGGAGTAGACATATTGAGACCAGATAAGCTGGAATTCAGAGCAAAGAAAATTACTGGAGAGAGGAGGAAAGAGGGACATCACACAATGATAGAAGGACCAATCCGCCAAGGTGACATAAGAGCCCTAAATACGTAGGCACCAAACAGTAGAACGTCAAAAGCCATCAACTGGTAGAGCTGAAAGGGGAAACAGATGAACCTAAGATCACAGCAGGAGAAATGAGTCAGCCGTATTGGTCTGCAGTTTTCTCCTTGTGTGTTAGCTTTGCTTTTGGTATCAGGGTGTAGACATGTCTGGGTGAAAGTAACACAAGTTCCTTTAACTGAAAAAATGGAGGATTAACAGGTCCTACTTCAGAGGGATGACTGTGGGGCTTAAGGTAATGCATGTAAGACAAACGTGTTAATGCTTGACATATATAGCATATAATTCACCTTCAATAATGATCACTCTGATTTTTGTTTGATAACAGAGCCTTACTTCCCAATTCAAGATTACCCTGGACTCCAGTCTGAATCAGCCCATTTTTTGGTAGTTTTTTTTTAAAAAATTATGTTCCAAAATTGATCTGAAACAGCCACACATTTGATATAATGTATATACATACACAGAAATTAGGATGATGGGGGAAACAAAAGCCTAATAATTAAATAAATGATGTCATGAGGGCTCCATTCCTGGCTGAATCTCTCATGGAGGCCTCACATTCCTGCAGGCCCTTTCCTCCAGCTGGGACCATGCTCACACCCTGGTGTCTCCAGGTCTAGAGGAAGTTCCAGAATTCAGCCTCATTGGATCAGATTCAGTTGTGTGCTCATTCCTGAACCAATATCTACTGCCAGGCAGATACAGGACCCTGGTTGGTCAGGCCCAGAGTTCCGCCCATCCCTTAATCTGGGGAAGGAGCACTTTCTAGAGGACCCTGAAGAGGGCTGCCCAGAGGTTCCTCGAGGGAAACTAGGAAGCTGTTAGAGGCAAGGCCAGGATACTGGGTGGGTAGAGTCACCAGAGGTTACTGATGACTGGGGTAAGAGTTGGGCCTTGTCCTACACTCCTAAGGCTGCCATGACAGGGTTGGTGCCTTAAACCAGTGGTTCCCAACCTTTTTGGTACCAGGGACTGGTTTCAAGGAAGACAGTGTTTCTGTGAACTGGGGAAGGGGATGATTTTGCGATGATGCAAGCACATTACATTCATTGGGCACTTTATTTCTATTATTATTACATCATTTCCACCTAAGATCATTAGGCGTTAGATCCTGGAGGCGGGGGACCCCTGCCTTAAACAACAGAATTTGTTTTCTCACAGTTCCAGATACTAGAAGTCCAAGATCAAGGTGCTGGCAGGGTTGATTCCTTCAAGAGCGATGAGAAAGCATCTCTCCTCAGTTCCGGTGGGTAGCTGGCAGTCTTTGGCATTCCTTGGTGTGAAGAAGCATCACTCTGATCTCTGGCTTCATCTTCACTTGTCCTTCTCCCTGAATGTACCTCTGTGTCCAAATTTCCTGATTTTGTTAGGATCTTGGTGATATTGAACCGTTGTTGTCCAGTCGCCAAGTCGTGTCCAGCTGTTTGCCACTCCGTGGACGGCAGCTCACCAGGCCTTCCTGTCCCTCACCATCCCCCAGAGTTTGCCCAAGCTCATGTCAATTGAATTGGTGATGCCATCCAACCGTCTCATCCTCTGTCACCCTCTTCTCCTTCTGACTTCAATCTTTCCCAGCATCAGGGTCTTTTCCAATGAGTCAACTCTTCATATCAGGTGGCCAAAGTATTGGAGCTTCAGCCTCAGCAGCAGTCCTTCCAATGAATATTCAGGCTTGATTTCCTTTAGAATTGGCTGGTTTGATCTCCTTGTTGTCTGAAGGACTCTCAAGAGTCTTCTCCAGCACGACAGTTCAAAAGCATCAGTTCTTCAACACTGCCTTATTTATGGTCCAACTCTCACATCTGTACTTGACTTCTGAAAAGACCATAGTCTTGACTATACAGGCATTTGTTCAGAAAAATGTTTCTGCTTTTTAATATACTGTCTAGGTTTATCATTGCTTTCCTTCCAAGAAGCAATAGCCTTCTAATTTCATGGCTGCAGTCACTGTCTGCTGTGAATATTGAATTAGGGCCCACCAAAGGACCTCATTTTAACTTGTAACCGGTGTAAACGCCCTGTCTCCAAATGAGGTCACACTCTACTCGTGGTTAGGACTTTAACACAGGACACGATTCAACCCACAACAGGCACGGAAGCAGTTGCTTCATCCACACGCTTGTTACTGGGCCAGTGCACCCACACTCTAATCGAGATGAGTGTTAACCTCTGCTGGAGGGAGTTGACTGCCAGCCTATACTGAAAAGGCTAAGCTTACAGTCTCTGCATTTGGTGACTTCCAGTTAATAGTGACCTAACACAGTTACAAAAGGCCCAGCTTATTGCCCGACGGGCACCGCCATGCGGTGTTGTACACCCTCCAGGGCTCCCTGTGTGTTCAGGCTGAGGCCAGGCTAGAGCTGAGCCTGAAGCCTTGCCCTGCTTCCTTCTCACCCCTCCTGGGAGAACCCCTCCATAAGCCACTTGTCCACAGATCCCCATCTTACCCAGCTTCTAGGACACCAGCCTACCCTGGATCCCTGCGTGGCACAGCCTCACCCACACGGCTGCCCTCCTGGGTACCACGTTCTTCCCTGAGAGGGGCTGGGTGTAAAAGGACTGTCTTTTCAGGCTCTGGGGAAAATGGGGGTGGGCACCTTGAGGTCTTTCACACCCAAACTCCTGCTGTGAACTCATCCCGATTCTCCCCATGTCTGCTCCAGGGCCTCGTTCCATCCACCCTCTCCAGGTAATTCCCATGTCCTCTCAGATCCAGATTTGATTAACAGAAGGTTATAAACAAGTCCCAGAAAAAAGGAAAACCAGCATCTCCTCAGGGCAGCCGCTGTCTATTGGCAAGTTGCTCTCTAGCCAATATATTTTTTCCTTGATTTTTTATATAGATAATGAATTAAGCTAGTTCATATACACTTCTTTCTTCAGGTCTTGGGAACAGCTTTGCCCCATATTGAATTAGTTATCAGATTTCAATAAAGGGTCTACCTTTGCAATGACAACTCATTATTAGATTTACAAGGGAGGGAAGATGGTGACATCCCACTAAGAGGATGGTTTCAAATTTCTCTTTTTCAGTTGCATGGCTATGTCCTGGCTAAAAAGGTCTGTGAAAAATAAGATGAAAATTCCAATACCGTATTTGTCCCAGTTGCAGATACAATGATATGCGAGAAGACAGACATGGGGAGGGGCCTGCTGTGCTAGGAGGACCCGCCTCCTCCCTTTTCAGAGCTGCCTTGTGACCAGAAGGCTTGGTCATTGGTACCTGGTATGTTGGCATCAGGTGTGTTTGTTGGAGGAGGGGCTGCCCTGCTCACAGGGATGCAATATCTGAGGATTAGGGTCTGGGCAGTTTTGGTCCTCTATTGAGCCACCATTTCTTGAAAGCTTTATGTGGGTTTTCTAACTTCACAGTGGTTATTTTACAGATCCATTTTACAGGTAGATGTGTGCAGGGTGCTGCGTTAGGAAAGGGGAGCAGGGAAGATTTTGCAGGTGTTAAATGGAGACTCAGTCATGCAGGTTTTGCTCAAGGCACTTGAGTTGGAGCTGGAATTGGAAGCGAGGCTAAATTTCCTGCTATTTGTACTTCCTTTCTGCCTCCATCCAATAGACTCTTCAAGTAAGTAGGGGCCCTAGAACCTACATTTCAAAGACCCTGCTTCTGTCCAGGACTGGATAGGAGACCAGCTCTGGCCCCTGGTACAGGAGACACTTACTAGTCTCTCTGAGACTTCCCATCCCTCTAGAAGGGGGTTTCTAGGTGCTTTTCTAATGCTTCCTGCTTCCTTGGCTGTTTCTGCTGATGGCTTGGTGAGATGCTATTGTGAAATGGGCCTCCGCTGGTGTTCAACACACAGTAGGCATTTTTCATCATGACTGTCCCTGAGACTTCAGTGTCAGCATCAGCCCTTTCTAGGTGCCCCACTAGGAGGGCTTTCCCAGTTCAACCTCAACTCTGCTTCCCAGATGGGTCCAGCTCTGCCCCGTACCCTCACCTGGCACCCAGTACAGAATCTGGCTCAGCACAGGTGCTCAGTAAATACACTTGTTGAGTAAATGAATGATACCTGGGACTGCATGTTACATACCTGTCACCCTTGCTCCCCATAGCCCTTCAGGTGGAAGAATAGTAAACAATATGCAATAAGACAGAAACTGTGATGGCTGGTGCACCCCAACTGCCTCTTGTGTCCTCCGCATTGTTATTCCCCACAGTAACCTTGGAACACAGGTTCTAGTTTATCCCATTTTGTGTGTGTTAGTCGCTCAGTCGTGTCCGACTCTTTGTGACCCCATGGTCTATAGCCCACCAGGCTCTTCTGCCCATGGAATTCTCCAGGCAAGAGTGCTGGGGTGAGCAGCCATTCCCTTTTCCAGGGGATCTTCCCCATCAAGGGATTGAACCCAGGTCTCCTGCATTGCAGGAGGATTCTTTACTGTCTGAGCCACCAGGGAAGCCCATTCCATTTTACAGGTGGAGAAAAATGAGGCTCAGCAAGCAGAAGGGCACGGCAGGGGTAAGAGGAGGAGCTGGGACTCAAACTCAGGCCTGTCTGCCCCAAGTGGCCCCTGATGCTTCTTCTTCCTAGTGGAAAACCTTCATTCCTCCACAGACTTTTTGGGGGCAGTTGAATTGGGCTCCCCTCCCCTGCTGGAGCTATGTCTGGACTTCCTCCAGCTTGACCACACCTCCTCTCGGGATCCCAGAGCAAACACCCTGACTTAGCATGCTTTCCCCACCCCCATAGTCCCATGCTAGCCTGGAGGTTTTCTGTCAATTCCGCACCCTGCCGCAGTTGCTGCAGCTGGTTGGAGATGCGGCTGCCTTTCTGGAAAGTTCTGTCCCTTTTCTTGTTGTCAGATATTCCTTTGCAGTTTCCTGTCTTCATTCCTGGCAGGACCCTTCGCACGTGAACAGAAGGCTCCTCCTGGCTTCTCTCCCTGTGATGGCGCAGAGCCAGGAATTCTGCTCCTGAGTGCCTGGAGCTTCCTTTGGGAGGGACGAGGGGCATGTGATGAGCACTCCACATCCCTCTTTAACTAAAGGTCCACTGGGGCCATCACAGCCTTTTGGTCCCTGATCCCCATGGGTCCCATCTTCCCTCACGGGGCTGGTGGTCAGTGGCTCTTATCCAGCTGCCCTGGCTTTTCCCTTTGCCAAGGGAAGCAGATGAGGTGGGGCCTCCCCAGGAGAGAGAACTGCCACTCTCCTGGGCTGGGCTGGGCTGGGAGAGGCCAGACGGGCTTCACTGCTCAGATGGTACCTTCTTCCCCTCCTCCGGCCTCTCCAGCAGCAGCCCTGGCGTCTCCCAGGGAGGGGGTTCTGAGAGGTGATCAAAGGTGGTGCACGGACAAACATTAATATTTTCACCAATCATGTTTTTATTTTAACGGGTATCAGAAAAAGGTCCACAAGCAATTAATGCATTAAACCCTTGATTTCATGGATGTTACTGCTTAGGGTGAGGCAGATTGAAAAAGGGAGACCATTTCAAGTCAAAGGGATGGACTGAAGCAAAATCAGTATCGTGCAGGTAGAGGTGTGGGTGGCAGCCTCCGGGAGGGTCAGAGAAGCTGCTGAAGCTTGGGAGACATGGAGGAGGCCCATGAGATCCCAGGGTCCAGCCTGGCTCTGCCGGTGGCGGGATGGGGACACCTTGGGCAGCTTGCTGCCCCTCGCGAGCCTCAGTTTCCTCCTTTGTCACGTGGGGAGGAGCCGTAGCAGCCCGAGGGGCTGTGGCGGGGTGAAACCGGGTGAGGTGGGTGGGGGGCTGGCCTGGAGCTCAGCACTGAGTCATTGCTTGGAGCTGCGGCAGCAGCGCGTGGTGGCATTCTTGGTAGTATTAGCATCACTGTGGAAGCCTCAGGAGCTTATTCTGGGTGCCGCGAGAATCCTCAGCACAGCTCCATGCGAGCAGCCCCTGCCAGGGGCGCCCTTCTCACGTTCATAGATCTGGGCCAGGCAGGCTGGGTGTCCGTCCAGTTTGGCCACCCACTGGGCTGCTTGGAGCCACCCTATCCTTGACTGTAGCCTTAGACCAAGAGACTCACCTCACAGGGTCGTGGCTGTGAAGAGCAGCAAAAAGGGCTGGCCAGGTCTCCAGGGCAGTAGGGCTTCTCCCTGTGTTAGATTTTGTCTTCTCATGGGGTAAACTTCTGTTGTTTGGGCAGGCACAATTTGAAGCTAAGGTATAGTTTTGCTTGCTAAGTCATGTACAGCTCTTTGCAACCTAGTAGACAATAGCCCTTCGGGTTCCTCTGTTCATGGGATTCTCCAGGCAGGAACGCTGAAGGGGTCTGTCATTTCCTTCTTCAGGGGATCTTCCTGACCACAGGAATCAAACCTGTGACTCTTATACCACCTGCATTGGCAGCTGGGTTCTTTACCACTGTGCCACCTAGGCAGCCCACTTAGCTTGCATGAGGCAAAGCTCTGTTTCTTGCAGGCACAGTCTGATGCAGCCTGGAGGGTTCTGAACCAGCTCAGAGTGTTGGATGTGTTATCCCTAGCATGATCATCTATCTACCCATCCATGTATCCATCCATTCATCCATTCATCTGTCATCCAACTGTGATCCACCATCCATCCATCCATCCATCCATCCAGTAGATGGTTCTGAGCACCTACTAAGTGCTGGATGCCATGGTGCAATCGCCAAGGTCTTGCCTTCATGGTGCTTCAGTGGAGCAGAAACACCAGTGTTAAGCACATATCACCAGGAAGCATGAGGATGGCTGAGGAGGGGGAGCACAGGCTGCTGTGAGGGTGGCCCATGAAAGATTCAGGGACGCCTTCCTGGAGGAAGCAGCATCTGAGCAGTAACCTGCAGGACTAGGAGGAGTTCACAGTGAAGGGGAGTGGGTGAGGGGGGACTGTCCAGGTGGAGTTCCCAGGCTCCCCTGGGAGGTATAAATAGGATATTGGGATGCATCCAAGAGGAGAAACATGGCTGCTGTGGTTGGGATGGGGAAGCAGGGTGTGAGGGCAGGCGCAGTGGAAGCCGTGCTGGGGAGTTAAGGAGTGCAGGACATGAGCAGGGTGGGCGAACCCCAGCAGATCTGAGTCTGAAGGTCCCTCCAGCCACTGTGGGGGCGTGGAGAGGGCTGAGGGGAGAAGAAGCGAGTGGGAAAGTGGTGGCGGCGGTTCAGGCTGGAGAAGGTGGGGCCTTCAGTCTCAGTCTCAGTGATGAAGGAAAAGAGCCCAGTGAGGGGCAGGAGGGGCAGGGTGGATGCCCAGGTTTCCAGCCTGAGTGGCTGATTTGGGGACCCTAGTGGAGGTCCCTGGGTAGAGGAGCAGGTTTGAGGTAGGGGAGATGCTGGGCATGGTTGTGTCCATAAATTTGAGGCATCTGTGGGTTCTAGGGGGCAATTGGGAGGCAGGTTCTAGCAGCAGGTAATGGCTTGAGGTCATGAACAAATAGGTAGGTGACTGAAGCCTCAGGGGGTGGAGAGCCCTCCAGAGAGGCATAGAGAGGGCAGCTCAGGAGGAACGTCCGTGACAGAGCCCCAGGACCCCTAGGCTTAGGAGGTGGGAGGAAGAAGCAGCAAGGGAGGCTGGGGAGTGGCCAGAGGGGTTAGAGGGAAAGGGAGAAGTCTCAGGCCCAAAAGGAGAGAGTGTTTGAAGAAGAAAGGGTCACAGCCTGGGTGTTGCCCAGAGGCCAAGTCTGGGTTGAAGGATACCTCCTGGCAGAGCCAGTGGGGATCAGAGTGGCCTGCACAGGAACAGGGTTTCAGGGCTACAGAAGCACCCAGCTAGCCCTGGGGAAATTCTCAGAAAGGCTCCTGAGATGCAGAGCGGGAAGTGGCTTGTCCCAAACGCCAGGGCTAAGACTAGGGCTCTGGTTTCCCTCTCTGCTGCAGGCGCCTGGGACCCCCACCTGCCTGCTGAGGTCAAGGTGGGTGGGTGGGGGCCCCTGGGTGGGGGCCCCCGGGATTGACCTGGCCTCCAGAATTCCAGCCCCTCCCTGCCTTCTCCCATGCCTCCCTCCCCGGGATCTAGATCCTTCTAGAGAAACCAAGGTGAACCCAGCAGGATGTCCAGTCGGTGCTCAGAGCCCGCTCAGAGCCCACTGAGGGCCCAGCCTAAACAGCACTACAGGAGAAGAGCTCCTGGAGAGGGCGAGAGGATCGGGAACACAACCAGAACCGGGAGGAACTGCGCTCCTGGCTTCCCGTCCCAGATCTGCTTACATCAAGGGAGATGCACCAGAAAATTCCCCTCAGCAAAGGCTGCTTCTCATAATTGATGCAAGAGGGAAACAAGGACAGAAGGGCAAAGGGCTCCTCCGGGGCACGTGCACGGGTGTGCTGGTCACGTGGGCTCTGTCCCTGGGCTCTCAGGACCCGGGTCACCCCCTCAGCATCTTGGGCTTGGGGGCAGAGGGTGAGATGGGAGAGGAGGGTAAGATGCACGTGGGGGTTTCCTGGGACCCCGCTAGTTAGTGCCGAGAGGAGCTCCCCATGTCCTCCCCCTGCAGATGCCGAAACCAGGGAGCAGAAGGTTATGGAACCTTCCTTCTCTCCCAGCCCAGGATTTTTAGATCTGTCAGCCTCTTTCACGGCATCTGCAATGCACGGGATCTTGGAATTAGAGCATCTTTCACAGACTCACAGACGCTTTCACAGCCTTTGAATCCCAGAACCTGAGCATCTGGTCCCTTTCACAGAATCCTAGAATTCTGGAATCACAGGAGCGTTCGAGGACTCATGGGACGAGAGCCACAGAATTAAGGAGTCCCTGGAGAAACCCTGGAGCCTCACTTACTGAACACTTGGGATCAAAGAATCAATCCGGAGGAACCTGGCGTTGAAATAGACATCCTGGAGGCAGAATCTTAGCACAGGAAGTCCCTCTCGTCCAAAACTGCCTGTTATGCAGGAGCCCTCTCTTCCCTTTCCTGTAATAACTTGACCTCTTGCAGGGATCGGGAGCCTGTCCCTTGATTGGGCACATTAGGCTGCTGCTGCTGAGCCTAAAGCTGCTCCCACATGACACCCACCCCTCTTGCGTGTGTGCCCCAGCTGCTCAGGAGGAGCCAAACATGTGAAAAAGTGAACTGGACACCAACACAAGGGCTTCCCCTAGGCACATACAGTTTGATCCTCTTGGGATCTGTCTCCCTCCGGGGCACAGCTGGCCCCCAGGACTTGGGGATGGGATTCGCACCCTTGGCTCTCCTCGATCCACAAAGTGACAAGAGTTCAGTCTGCTCCTCTCCTTGAGGAAAGACCAGTCAGTGATGCGGGCAGACAGACAGGGAATGAGCACAAGGAAAGAATGCTCAGTAATGCTCCAGGAGGCATGAAGGAAGGAGTGATGCTTTTCCCAGAGTCAGGAGGATGCTCAGAGCCAGGGGTGGTGGGCAAGATTGGTCTGTGAGTCAGCTGACCCAGTCAGAGTTATTCCAGCCCTGCCACTGACCACTGGGTGACTTAGAATAAGTTACTCAGTGTCTCAGAGCCTCAGTTTCTCCATCTGTAAAATGGGCTAATGAAGCCCTCTCTGTGATCATTACCCAGGAGACTCGCTGAGGGTGCTCACCTCTCGGGGCCCTTGGCACAGGGTAAATACATTAACTCCTTCCACGCCCTCCATCCAAGCCTGGGTCTTGGGGAATGAGCAGGATTCCTCCATGTGGAAAAGACATGGAATGGCATTCCTGGGAGAGGGAACAGCCTGTGCAAAGGCCTGGGAGCCACAGCCCTGTCAAGAGTACTTGGGGAGCAGCACTTGTTCTTGGAGCTTGGGGTGTAGGGGTGAAGCTGCAGGCATGGTCTGGGGGCAGCAGGACCCTGGATGCCCCTGTCCTGGAGCCGGGAGTGAGGGTGCTGGGAGCTGTGGGAGGAGGAGGTGCCCTCCTGGGAAGATGCCCCATCCTCTTTTCATCCTCAGCCTGGGGACAGAGTTCAACCGCCCGACCCACTGGGAACTGAAGCATGGAAGGGCCAGGAAAGCTGAGCAAACTGGAGCATGTCAGGAATGATCATCCTTAGAGACAAGGGCTCCCAGCCAACACCCAACCCCAACACATGGAGCTGTTTGATGGTGAACCCCAGCCTGGAACACTGGAGCAATTCAGAAGGATCCGGCAAGGTTTTATTCTGCCATAAAGAGCTGGATTTTATTAAGTTTATAAAGGAGGCCAAGTCTCCTAGTGAGCCTGGTGGCCCTGGGGAAGCAGCCAGAGGCATGTTGTGGGGCCGGAGTCTCTGGGCTGGGATTCAGTGCTGACCCCATGAGCTGTGTGACATGAGGCAAGTTACTTAGCCTCTCTGTGCTTTGAGTCTTGCCCTCATGAGGTCACGTGGACAGTCCTGATGGAGCTCCCCCTCAAGGCAGTGGCCAGACCGAAGGAGACGGTGCAAGGGCAGACCTCGCTTCCTCACGCCCCAGGTCTTCCCTGTGTCTGCTCCTGGGCTCTGTCCGGTCCAGTCTTGCTCCCTCCTTCCCTCCACTGTCCGCGCTGGATCCGTGCACCCAGGCAGTGAGCGCGGATTTACGCCCCCATCGCTCCTCCTCAGCACATTTACTCACTGGTGCCTCCAGCCTGGCTCCACCTGCCTCCCCGCCCCTGGCCCCACAGTGACTCTGGCCTCCAGCCTCCACTGTGAACAGTCAGGGTGCCCCCAACCCTGTGAGGCGGCAGGGAAGTTTAAGGAGCTCGAGGGTGACTCCTGCCCACCTCTCCTCTCTGGTCATGCAGCGACAGGGTATTAACAGGTGAACCCTGGAGGGCAGGTCAGAGCAGCCCACCCACCCCAGTGCCCACTGTCCCTCTGGGTTTCTGGGTGACCTGGGCCAAACCACCCCCTTGCTCTGCCCCAGGAAGCCCTTCAGCTCTGGGGAGGGGTCTGAGCACCAAGGTTCTGCCTCGAGGGTATCTGCAGCGAGCAGAGGCTGCCCTCCACCCTGTTGCTCAGCGCCCCAGTTTTGTCTCTATCTATGCGGCTGTGCCTATCTCCTATGTATCAATTTGTCTAATCTATATCAGAGACAGACATATATCTGTGTCTGTATCTGCATCATCCATGCCTAATCTGTTCTTCCAGCAAATGGAGCAGGGAGGCCCTTCCCCTCAAGGGTCTCGCTTCTGACCTAGAGGGGCTGATGGTTGGAGGCTGAGCCAGTTCAGGGTTGGCTTTGCTGACTCAGGAGGTGAGAAGATGGATCATTTTCAAAATCTGTTGCACCTTTTACCTTAGTTAAGAGTAACCTGCAGCTTCGTGCCCACTGGTTGGTTGCACTAATTAATCGATTTTGTGGCCTATACCCAAGCCCTCTGAGCCCGGCATGCAAATATATGCAAATACCAGAGGAGTGGGTTGAACCCAAAGCCTGGTGGGCGTCCACCTGGACTGGGCTGACTTCTCTGCTCAGATTTTTCCATCCCAAAGGCTCCCACGTTCCCGGGGAGCAGAGTCCAGAGAGGAGCAGGGACCTGCAAGCCGAGCCAGCAGACCTGGGTTCCAATCCCAGCCCCAACTCTCACTGCCCTACGCCATCCTGGGCAAGTCCCTTCCTCTCAGAGAGCAGCATCCTCACTGTGCTGCGTAGTAACCCAAGGAAGCAGGCACTGCGTAGTAACCCAAGGAAGCAGGCGCACCGGAGCTCACGGTGTTGCTGCAGCAGCCGCCCAGCTTGGAGCTGGGGAGCTGGGCATTTCTGCCCATCACGTGTTTCTGAGGCTTCCGGAGAAAAGTGCCTTCTCTCTGGGTTTGCAGCCCGGAAGAGCGCGTGCTCCCTGGGAGAGCTGCGATTTCCTTAATGAATGGCACCCACTCCCTAATCGAGTTCTGGCCCCCCTGTTTCGGCCCTGTGAAAGTGAAAGTCGCTCAGTCGTGTCCGACTCTTCGCGACTCCTGTACCCTGTGTTTTATGTGTGACCTTTGCCAAACAGCCTTTGCTTCGGGGGAGGGGAATGAACAGTTGAAATCTGAACAGCCTGGAAGATTTATCCTGTATGGTGGACATACAGTGTGGCTGTGTGGGAACGCCAGGAATTATGCTCAGTGCAGTGGGGCTGAGGTGGGCTGGAGGCTGAGCTGGGGCCTGGGAGGGCGGGCCTGGGGCTGGGGGGTGTTTTGGAGGCTGCTGGATAAAGGGATCTTTTGAAAGCTCTGAATTGGATGCAACTTAGAGGTAGCCCGCCTTTGCGGGGCAGGGGGTGGGGGCTGACATTACTGTCTGTGCACCTACTGCGTGCAGGGGCCGGGCACATGCTGACCCATCAGCACTCACCCTGCCCCCCATGGGCACTGCTGCTCCCACTTTTCTGCAAGGCTGTCTGGGCTCTGAGTGCTGAGTTGACTTGCCCCGGGTCACTGGGCTCACCCATGGCAGGTCTGGGTGAGGATGGGAGCCCAGGCCTGGCTGACCCCAGGGTCCTCGCTCTTTCTCTGGCCCTGTGTGGAGGCACACAGGGCCAGGGACGTGTGCATCAGGGGAGCTGGGACCCAGATGCCAGCGGTGGGTCTTGTCATTGACCCACATTCCATTCAGCTGAGCGTTGAGCATTTTCTGTGAAGCCAGGGCTGGTCATTCTGAGGAGGGTCTGAGAGAGGCAGGTCCTGGATCCCTGGGAACGTGCACCTCCTTGGGGGGCCAACCTCCAAACAAACGACTGGGGAAAGAGGCCACAGGGCTTTCTGGGGAAGCCAGGTCCCTGGAAGAGCTGGCTCTGGGGACTGCAGAGGATGGGCTGGCAGATGGATTGGGAAGGGCATGGAGGTGGGGGCACTGCAGGGGGCAGCTGGAAGGGGGAATCCAGGGGCAGGGGTGATCATTGAGTAAACCGTCATCCAGCCTGCCAGGCCCACTTTCTCAGCTTCTGGGGACACAGGGAGGAGCACCTCATTGGGGAGACATCCTGGGACGCAGATAATCACACAGAGAGGAGGGCAGGGGTGCTGTTGCTTCTTGGCTACGTGGCCTCAGGCAAATTACACGCATCTCTGAGCTCAGTTTTGTCATCTGTACAGCAGGGATAACAGTGATCCTGCCTTCCAGGGTAGGGGTGAGGATTAAGGGAGATGATACGGGTGTGATGGGAGAGCACTTGGGCTCTGGACATGTTCTCTACCAGATACTCTGGGACAGTGTTGACAGAGCAATTAGTCGGCCTGGAATGGGCTTCACCGAGAGATGAATTCTGGGCCTTGAAGAATGAATAGGAGTTCTTTAGAGGGAGGAGGGGAAAGGAGAGGGGATACAGCAAAGCCCTGGTAGGGTTGGGATGGAGTGAGGGCGTTGGGCATACAGTGAAGACCCAACTTGCTCTGAATTTCCTGGCAGGGGAGGGGTGGGAGGAGTGGTGGGTGGTAGAGCTGCTGAGTAGGGAGGCTTCAGGCCATGACAGCAGCCAACAGTGGGAGACACAGCAGGTCCTAGAGCCGCAATGCAGGTGATGTGGAGGATGGCTGTTCTGCCTGGTGATGGTTGATGTCAGGCGGGAGGCGGGGAGGACAGGGAACAGAGTCTGTGCTTCAGGACTCATGAGAGTGCACCAGTCTTCCTGGCACCCAGGACTCTTTGGAGAGGAGAAGTCAGGGCTCAGCACACAACAGGGCTCATCCAGGTGAACTCTCTTCCCTTGTCCAAGCCCCTCACTTGACTGATGGGGAAAATGAAGCTCAGAGAGGGCAAGTAACTTCCCCAGGGACACACAGGAGGCCTTGCTCTGGGACCGGAGGGGCTGCCTTTGCTGTGGGGAGGTGGGGGAAGGGGAGGGGCTGCCCAGGGAAGGGGGCATAGGTTTGGGGGCCTTTGGGGTGTCTGTGCCAACAGGACAGTGAGTTTAAGGTGCTTCTTCTTCAGGGAGGTAACGAAAGTTGTTCAGCAAGGAGAGTCTTTGAACTGATTGTTGCCTCCTCTTCCTCTACTTCCTCCTCCTGGCAGGGTGAACCCCTGCTCACCCTCAGACCCTGGAGCAGACAGCCCCTCCTTGGGGAGCCCCTGACACCCCAGGCTGGTTAGGGTCCTCCTCTGGCTCCCACATCGCCTGTGCTCCCCATCAGACCCCCCTGCATCCTCATCGTCTGTTTCCCACGGACTGGGGGACTAGCGGGGGACCAGTGCTGTCTCCATCCCCATGGTGAGCACAGGGCCCGCCTCCATCATTTGGACAAGCCTCCTGACCACCCAGAGCCTCAGTGTTCTCATCTGTAAAAGGGGTGAACTCACACCCCCTAGGATGGCTGTGGGATGAAACCAGCCATGTGCAGAAAGCGCAGTGCCGCCTGGAACTCACATGAGTACATACTCCCCAGATTCCACCTCCTCCCTTCCTCTTCCCTCCCTCCCTCCTGCCTCCCTTCTTCCCATTCTCACCAGGGCCTCTGAAGGGCTCATGGCTCCTCTGCCCTGCAGGCTTCCCATTGCCCACCTTCTCCCTACCTTCAGAGCAAAGTCAATCAGAAACTTTTGCCAGGATTCACATTTCCTAAAATCCTGTCCTCAATTAGCACATCCCACTAGCTGAGAACTTATGTAACAGAAACCCAGCCTCCCTGCCCAGGCAAAGTGCATTGTTGACGTCTGGCTTCTCCCTTCAGGACCGGCTACATGATTTGTGGGCCCAGTGAAAAATGAACATTTGGGGGCCTTTGTTCAGAAAGTTGGAAAAAATGCCATTAAGCATTGGAAAATATGAAGCTTTATCCTTTCTGCCGCACTCTCTCTCTCTTGTCATGGTGTTTTTTTATTTCCTAGTTAGTGTTGTTCTAAGTAAAGAAAAATTAGAATTTTAAATCATTAGCGTGAACTTTACTGTTCTTCTTCATATTGTGCAATGCCAGTTTTAAATGCAAATAGAAGAGCATTTCATTCGTATAGGGAATCACTGAAATTACACAATTTGTATTTCAAAGCTCATTTCAGAGTGTGTATTTCATTTTTCCCGGAAGAATGAAAACTGCATAAAACCAGCTCCGCAGCTTTTATTTCATTTCTTGATATGCTTCCCTGCTACCAACAGGCCCTACCTTTGGCTCACTGGTGAGAAAGGAAAGGCTGAAAGGAAAAGAATCAGGAGCTGTTTTGTCTTTTCCTTTCCTCCCATCACAAGTTTCAGTGGTTGGTTAGTACAAGGAAGTAACACAAGTAGGAAAGAAAGGTTCTCTCATCATTTACCTTTCTTAGACTAACACTGAGTTCTTTCTGCACTTGTAGAATGTCCTGGTTCAAAAGAGAAGCCTGGCCTTTGGGGGCTCTCAGGCACCCTGTACTCAGCTGTAGATGTAACACTCTTGACTTGTATTCATGTGGAGTCTCACTGATCTCCCCCCGACAGGGATCCCTGGAATTCTGAGCTAACAGGGGCATCATAGATATTATATGTGAATGGGTGGCAATAAACAGAGGACACACACATTGCATGCACCCTCTGCTCACACACATGAACTCCACTGTCCCATTAGACGCCACTTACAAAGCATAAGCTAAAGATCTGAAGACTTTCAAGATGGTGACAGCGGAGAATTTAACCAAACGTGCCGGGTCCTGGGTGTCTGTGTGCCGCCCTGCTTCCCTGATGGTGTCTTTAGAAATATTTCTGTTCTTCAGCCCCCAGCCCCATCCCTGAATCTGAGTTTGTTTTTACTGAGATTTTTTTTTTTTTTGCTTGGAATCCAGAGAGTAACTGACTATGTTTTAGCCCGAGGTTATGAAACTATTAAATGTCAAAGCAAGAATTCAGACCCATCAACTAATGTGTTCATGTGACACGCTTATTGCTTAGGGTCTTAGTTTGTACTGGACCCTCTTATTCCCCCAATTTGTTATCCAATCCAGTGTTACCTAGGAGCCACTTGGTACTAGGCTCTGTTACGTAGGGCTTTCCAGGCGGCACCAGTGGTAAAGAACCCACCTGCCAATGCAGGAGACAAGAGATGTAGTTTAATCCCTGGGTTGGGAAGATCCCCTGGAGGAGGGCAGGGCAACCCATTCCAGTATTCTTGCCTGGAGAATCCCGTGGACAGAGGAGCCTGGCGGGCTTCAGTCCGCAGGGTCGCACAGAGTCAGACACAACTGAAGCGACTTAGCACTCACAGTGTTACCTAAGGGCGTGGAAAGGACCAATTGCACAGAGGGGCATAGATGCTGGTCCTTCGTCACCTTGGGGCTGGGCCTCCCCCGGCTCCCTTTGCTGCCCTGATTTCATCGCAGCCTCAATAGGGTGGGACTTGGCAGAGGAGGAAACTGAAGACCAGAGACCAGGCCACCAGCTAGGGAAGGGTCCATCTGCCAGGCCAGGACTGCGGGTCAGGAGACAGGGTCAATCGTGTGTGTTGGATGAAAAAGAGGGCCTGGCCTGGAACATTCAGGAGAAGAAGAGAGATACAGTAGATGCAGACACCTCTGCTCCTCTGTTACCCGCCTCCACCTCTGTCGGTCATATCCACCTCAGGAACATCATCTTTTGAGCGCAGCCGAGTGTTTGATGCGGCACTCCTGCTTAGTAAGGGGGCTGCCTTCATGCCCGTTCCTCACTGAGCGCTTGGTGCATGGCTACAGTCACCAAGTCTCACCCACTCCATCTGCCACCTCCTGGGTGGATCTGTCTCCTCTCCCCTGGATGCATCGTATCTTCCCAGGACAGGAACAGCTCCTCCTGGGTCTGCCTGTTTTGGCTTCATTTACTGGTTCTCCCCAAAGTACGCTCCACTCTGGCCATGGGAATCCTCTCTCATCACCTTCCTGGATGGAGTAGACCATCTTAACTAACACAGCATAATGGGAGGTTGCAGGGAAAGAAAATTAGGCAGGGTTTACAACAGAAACAGTCTTGCAAACTTGGCAGAAGTGATTCAGATGCCCTTGTTGCCTCCTGCGCCGGCCCCCAAGAATCCAGCTGTCCTGGTAGTGTTGGGGGTGGGGCAGACTAGCTCCAGCCCCCATCCTGGAGTCTTTTTAATTCTTCCTCAAGGCTCACTCTCTCCTGTCATCCTAGCTTGGAAACCCTCTTTTCCTTTGAATTCTCGCTTTGCTTGATGGGGTATCCGCTAATCCATGGGCTGGCCTCCCAGCGTCTCCCATGCTAAAGCTCTTTAAAAAGAAACATACACCCTGGAATAATTCCCAGAGAACAGGGCAGTGTTAATCACCGCTAGTGCCTTTTCTTTTTTTTTTTTTTGTCTTCCTGAAAACTTTCATCTCTGAGCTCTGTGATGAGGACTTAAGTACTGATCTCACTCTCCTCAAAGATGACAAGCACCAAGGGAAAAGGAGGGAAAGAGAAAAGGAGAGAAAAGGAGAAAAAGAAAGGAAAAAAAGGAATAAAGAGAAAACAGATGTTAATTGTTTTGAGGATCGAAGCACAGGGTTTTGAGAGCACATAGCCAGTCCCTGGGTGACCTCTGAGTGTGTGTGTGGGGGGTGGCCCTGGGCAACCATAGGTGAGACCAATAAAACCTGCAGAACTGGAGTTGAGTTTTTATGCCTCTGATGGCTGCACACATTGTACTTTCCACACTGCTCAGCTGAGGCAAAAACATACTGATTTGTTAGAAGAAAAAGATCAAATGTGCTGCCAAGCTCTCCGTGTCCTGGGTACAAATCTGGTTAGGTGGAATGTGTTGGGTTTCTGTGCAAACAGTCCCAGACCCAGCTTTGAATGCCTTCCCACCCTGCGCCACCCCACCAACCCCCCGCCACCCTGCTGCTGTTGCCAGGGCCTCTTTTCACCCCTGCCTGGACTCTTCAGATTGATTCCTGAGCAAGATCTGGCTCAGAGCAGCCCCACTCTCCCGGATATTTTTTTTCTGTGATTCCTCTGGCCGTGGACTCAATTGCCTGGAGCTCAGCCCTGCCCTGTCCCTGCCAGCTCCTTGCCCGAGAAGGCTGGGATAGAGCAGGGCCCAGGCTTTGGAGACAGACTGATCTGGGTTTGAATCCCAGTTTTCTCACTGATTCAATTCTCTAAACCTGGCCTACTGACCTGTAACTCAGGAATCAGAATGCCTGCTCCATGATGTTAACAGGATTGAGGAAGTTCATCCTAACAGCTACCTGTTGCTGAAACATGACATGCATAAGATGCTGGGTTCATCTCACCCTCTTTACACCTTATGAGGTATGTGTAACACTTAGCACAGTGCCTGGCACACAGTGCGTTCTCCTCACTCTTCCTGTCTGCCTCCAAGAGCATCAGCTCTAAGGGTCCTCTACTGACTTAAACATAAAGAGGAACTTGTATGACCAAGGCGTAGTGCTCCTAGAGTGTTTGATATGCAGCCCTCCATGCTCTTAACTCAGACTGACAGGAAATGTTGATTCACTTTGAATTTTTGGAGGCTGTCAACCTTGGGAAATTGTGGTATTGGGCTTCTGGGTGCAAAATACCCAAGGACTAGCAGAAAAACTTGTCACCAGTAGACTCATACTGTGAGAAATGGTAAGGGGAGTCCTTCAGGCAGAAGGAAAACAGCACCACATGGAAACAGGAATCCACACAAAGAATGATGATATCTGGAGATGGCTAAATACATGAGTAAATAATGAAAGACTTTTTTTTTTCTTATTATTTAAATCTCTTTAAAGGTAACTGACTGGTTTTATAGCAAAAGTAATGACAATGTTTTGTAGGCTTTACAACACACATAGGATAAAATGTATGAGAAAAAATAGCACAGAACCCAGAAAGGGTGAAAAAAACCCAACATTGTTATAAGCTTCTCATACTATACATGATGTAGTGTGATACTGCTTGAAGACAGACTGTGATCAGTTGAATATGTATTCTATACATATTCAAAGCACTAAAGCAAACTGCTAGCATGATGAAGAGATGGCTCCTAATACATCAAGAAATAAGATAAAATGGGATCACAAAAAGCTCAGTTCAAAAAAGGCAGAAAAAGAGACAAAAGGAAAAAACAGTTGGAAAAATAGAAAACAAATAACATAATAAGAGACTTAAGCTTAATTATATCAATAATCATGTTAAATATAAATGGTCTAATCATCTCAATCAAAAGGTAAAGATTGTCATGGTGGTTTCATATTGATTCAACTGTATGTTGCCTACAAGAAGTACACTTTATTTATCACAGTAAGTCCTTGTTGGTTATCTATTTTAAATATAGATATTTTGTGGAGACACGAAAGACCCTGAATAGGCAAAGCAATCTTGAGAAAGAAAAATGGAGCTGGAGGAATCGGGCTTCCTGACTTCAGACTATTTTACAAAGCTATAGTCATCAAAACAGTGTGGTACTAGCGCAGAAACAGAAGTATAGATCAATGGAACAAGGCAGGAAGCTCAGACATAATTCCACACACCTATGGTCAAGCAATGTTCAACAAAGGAAGCAAGACTGTGCATTGGAGAAAAGACAGTCTTTCCAATAAATGGTGCTGGGAAAACTGGACAGCTACATGTAAAAAAAGAAACTAGAACATTTAACACCATACACACAAAACAACACAAAATTGATTAAAAACCTAAATGTAGGTCTGGATACTGTAAAACTCTTAGAGGAATACATTGGCAGAACACTCTTTGACATAAATCAGAGCAATATCTTTTTCCATCTCTCTCTCAGAGTAATAGAAATACAAACAAAAATAAACAAATGGAACCTAATAAACTCAAAAGCTTTTGTACAGCAAAGGAAACCACAAATAAAATGAAAAGAGCCCACAGGATGAGAGAAAATATTCACAAATGATGAGGCCAATGAGATATTAATCTCCAAAATTTGCAAGCAGCTCAATGTCCAAAAAACAAACAATCAAATAAAAAAATGGACAGAAGGCCTAAATAGACATTTTTACAAAGGAGACATACAGATGGCCAAGAGGCACATGAAAAGATATTCAATATTGCTAATTATTAGAGAAATGGAAATCAAAACTACAATGAAACATCACCTCACACCAGTCGAAATGGCTGTCATCAAAAAAGCCACAATAAATGCTGGAGAGGGTGTGGAGAGAGGGAACCCTCCTACATTGTTGGTGGGAATGTAAATTTGTATAGCCACTATAGAGAACAGTATGAAGTTCCTTAAAAAACTGCAATCCTACTCCTGGGCATATATCCAGAGAAAAACATGGTCTGAAAGGATACATACACCCCAATATTCAGTATGGCACTGTTTACAATAGTTAAGTCATAGAAGCAACCTAAATGTCCAAGAACAGAGGAGTGAGTAAAGAAGACGTGGCATATTTTTTATATATATATATATATATATATATATATGTATATATATATATATGTATATATATGTATATATATATCCATTGCATATATGTAATATATGTAATACACATATGTGCAATGGAATATTACTCAGCAATTAAAGAGGGTGAAATAATGCCATTTGCAGCAACTTGGATGGACCTGGAGATTATCATACTAAGTGAAGTAAGTCAGAGAAAGACAAATATTTAATATTGCATATATACCGGGGTCCAGCCCCCACAGGATCCAGGGGAACCCAAAGAAGAAAAGGCGTTGGCGAATGATTTAGAGACAGATAAGGAAAGAATGTTGTAGATAAGAAAACAGAGGAGAGAAAGACGCTGATATTCCTTGGTTTACACAGAAAGCTAATAAAGTCTTAGAAGCCCAGGCAGGAACGTGAATGCAGAGAGCCTCTGTGTTCCAAGGGATCAACCTGAAAAAGAGAGGGAGGGAGAGGGAGAGAGGAAGAAAGAAAGAAAGAGAGAAAAAGAAAAACACGGAGTGACCAAGCTTCTTCACTGAGCAAGGCCCATTACTTTATTTTTAAAAGGGACTTTTATACCTTAACTTGTACATAGAGGGAAATGAAAGATGCAAAGTCATACAGAGTCAGCCCAAACATTGCATCTGTTTCGTCTTTATCAAAACCAGGATTTTTTCTGCATATCTTTCCTATAAACAAATGTTGTATACATTATCTTCTGGCCTTGGAGGCCTGTGAACATTTTACGACCCTCTTTTGATAAAGGCTGCTCAACCAGAAAACTTATTTTCCCTTGAAATGCTTTTTCTTTATATTTCTAATCTATGTCAGCCTCAGAAAATGCTAAACAGAGTTACATTTCTCACAGGGCAAAGGTGCAGTGAGTTACAACAAAGAAAGAACCAGTTAGCTCAAAGGTCTGATGTGGTTAATTCCAAGGCTACACTTGTTTTTCTTACATTCCAACTATATTAACTAATACACTCCCAGGTGCACAGTGGATAAGAGAGATGGGAACTTAGCAACAAGCATTGGCCCAATAATGAAATCCTACACCAGCACTACTCAAATAACTTTTAACTCTTTGAAAGGCTCTATGTTTTAGGCTTCCCGTGCCTCTCACAGTTGGGAGGCTGTGAACAATCATATGCGTAGCTGCAAGAGTCTGGATAAACCTGCCAAGCAGTTAGAATGCTAACAGAGGGGGTTTGAATTGAAATATTCCTCTCATGTCCAGAAGACTTATTAGCTAGAGCCCTAAGTTGATTTTCTCCAGAGAAAGGTGGTCAGGGATAGCCCCCTGTATGTCAGGAGAGTTGGTGAAAGGCACAAAATAGTAAGACAGACAGATTCTAGTTTTGGGGTAGATGCTCGAGCAGGTCTAGGGAGGCCCTCGAGTCCTGAAGCCTTGCTTAACAGTTCTCTTCCACATGACCTTGTCATGGGTGGGATCTCCCGTGCTGGCTCCCAGCACGCATATGTGGAATCAAAAATTGATACAAATGAGCTTATTTAGAAAATAGAAACTGACTCATGCACTTAGAGAATGAACTTATGGTTACCAAGGGGGAAAAAAAGGGGGAGGGATAAATTGGGAGTTTGGGATTGACATGTACACACAGATAAATTTAAAGAAGTGTACTTTGAATCAGTTTAGTTCAGTTGCTCAGTTGTGTCTGACTCTGCAACCCCATGGACTACAGCATGCTAGACTTCCCTGTCCATCACCACTTACTGGAGCTTGCTCAAACTCATGTCCATTGAGTTGGTGATGCCATCCAACTATCTCATCACACTGCTATATTTAAAGAAGTGTACTATGAATCAGTTCAGTTCAGCACTTTGAATATAAAGAAACAAATAGCTTAAACATAAAAGGGCCTGGAAAATACATGCCATGCTAATACTAATCAAAAACAAATCCACAGTGGCCATATTTACCTTAAAAAAAGATCTCAGAGCATAGGCTATATCAGCAATAAAGGACATTTCATGATGATAAAGAAGACTTAAGAGTCATAAGCTTTTATGTCCTTAATAAGAGAGTTTCAAAATGCATGAGACAAAAACTGAAAGGATTTCAAGGAGGAATAGGCAAATCCACAATTATCGTCAGAGGTTTGGATATCACTCTCTTAATGATTGATAAAGCAAGTGGACAGAAATTTTGTAAAGCTATAAAAGACTTGAAAGACACTATTAACTAGAGTGGGCTTCCCTTATTGGCTCAGTGGGAAGGAATATGCCTGTCAGTGCAGGAGACTTGAGCTTGATTCCTGGGTCAGGGAGATCCCCTGGAGAAGGAAATGGTAACGCATTCCAGTAATTCTTGCTTGGGAAATCCCATGGACAGAGGAGCATGGTGGGCTACAATCCATGAGTCACAAAGAGTCAGACAGGATTTAGCGACTAAACAATAGCAACCAATTAACTAGCTTGACCTAACTGATAATCATAAAACACTCCACCCAACAACCACAAAATATACATTATTTTCAAGTGCACATTGAATATTTACCAAAATATATCTTACTCTGGGCTGTTAAATACTCTCAATAAACTTTGAAAGATTTAAGTTATGCAAAGTATGTTCTGACCACAATGGAACTAAATTAGAAAATTCCCTGGAAAACCCACCAAAAAAACACAAATCTTTTTTTAAAGCTGATATGTAATTGGCAGACACTGCATTGGTTTCAGGTGTATGACATAACTATTTGATATTTGTATATATCACAAAATGATCACCACAGTAAGTTGAGTGAACTTCCACCATCATATATAGTTACAGATTTTCCTTTGTGTAATGAGAACTTTCAAGATCTACGTTCTCTGCAACTTTCAATATGAAATACAGTATTTTTTTAAAAGATTTTTTTGATGTGGACCGTTTTAAAGTCTTTATTGAGTTTGTTACAATATTGCATGTTTTTATGTTTTGTTTTTTTGGCTAAAAGACATGTAGGGTCTTAGTTCCCTGACTAGGGATCAAACCCACACCCCCACACTGGAAGGCAAAGTCCCAGTCACTGGACTGCCAGGGAAGTCAAGTAATACAGTTTTATTAACTATATTTGCCATGCTGTACATTGTATTTCCATGAGTTATTTATTTTATAACTGGAAGTTTGTACCTTTTGACTCCCTTCCCCTGTTTGACTCACTCCTACCCCTATCTCTGGTAACCACCAATCTGTTCCCTGCATCTATGAGCTTCCTTTTCTTTTTCCTTCTTAAAACATTTCTAAATAACCCATGGGCCAATGAGAAAATCAAAAGTGAAATTAGAAAGCATTTTGAACTGAATGTAGATTAAAGCATATCATACTAAAATTTGTGGGATGCTCCTAAAGCCGTATACAGAGGAAAATGAATAGCATCCAGAAATGTATACAAACTCAGAAAGATCTAAAGTCAGTGACTGATGCTGGTACCTTTAGAAACTAGGAAAAGAAGAGCAAATTAAATTCAAAGGAGGCTGAAGAAAGGAAATCATAAAGATCAGGGCGGAAATCAAAGTGACTCTAGGACTTCTCTAGGCAAAGTCTACCAGAGAAACTCTTTTGACTTTCAGAACAGATGCACCATTGCTGCAGCCATCTTGTCGCCATTAGTGAAGGGTGTGTCTGAGGATGCAGCCAGACCAGAGGAACTGGAAGTGAGGCATGGAAGAGAGAGAAACCAGGTCCTGGGGGCTTTATGTGGATCCCCTGGATAAAGCCAGGTCTGAAACCGGAACTCCCTGTGCATTTTCCAGCTACTGCATCCAATAAATGCTTTTTTTTTATTTTTCCTAAGTAAGCTCAGATTAGGTTTTCTATCCCTTGCACAAAAAAATTCCAAATAATTCTCCAAGTGCCTTTATCTTTGCTGGGAGGAGGTGTGAGCACAGCAGAAAAAAAAAAAAAAAAAAAAAGCCTAACATTTTCCAAGCATCTGCTCCACGAAGAAGATGGGGCTTCGTGTTTCTTTTATAGATTGGCTTGGCCAGAAAGTTCATTCAGGTTTTCTGTACCATCTTATGGAAAAAAAAAACAAACACATTTTTTTGTCACCCCAATATTTTCTTGTTTCAAATTGTGGCCTTTTTTTTTCCACCTAAAGAAGACCCTTTACCATGCCTTGCGTAGGTTTATTAGTGATGAACTCCTTTTGCTTGTCTGGGAAACTCTCTATCCTTTAATTCTGAATAACAAACTTGCTGGGTAGAGTATTCTAGGCTTTAAGGGTTTTTCTTTCAGCACTTTATCCTGTCACTCCCTTCCGGCCTATAAAGTTTCTGCTGCAAAATCAGCTGATGATGCAAAGGAAACAGGGTTTGCTTTGTATATGATTAGTTGCTTTCCTCTTGTTGTCTGGGGCTCCGTGTTTCTTCCCATATTATCATATCACACTCCAGTTTGAACTTCATTATCCTCATTTTACAGATGAGGACACTAAGTCTTAAGGTCTCAAACCTGGTTTCCTCAGTTTCCTCTCTCACCCGCACCTTGCCAGCTCAGAGCTTAGTCTCTCGGGTGTTAGACAGCTAAGCCCAGGGCAACTCCTCTAGAATCATCACTGCCCCTTGTCAGGCCCTCTCCCAACCTATGTACCTGCTCAAGAGACTCCAGGCCTCTATGCCTGATTAGCTCTGGAGTCAGAGGAAAGGTAGGAGATGTGGGGGTTGAAATCTCAGCACTGGAAAAAGACCAGCGTTAGAGACACGTTTGGACAGGGAGGCCTGGCCTGCTGCAATTCATGGGGTCCCAAAGAGTCGGACACGACTGAGCGACTGAACTGAACTGAACTGAACTGAAGGAGCCCTCAGAGGATACAGTGGTGAAGAATCCACCTGCCAATGCAGGAGATGCAAGAGACGCCGGTGTGAAGGTCCCCTGGAGCAGGAAATGGCAACCCACTCCAGTATTCTTGCCTGGAAAATTCCATGGACAGAGGATCCTGGTGGGCTACAGTCCATGGGGTCACAAAGACTTGGACATGACTGAATGGCTGAGCACGCACACACACAAGCTTGTCAAAAACAGTAACTAGAAAACGTCCTCTTGATCAGCCGTCAGAAAATGTCCAGTGTGTTCTCAGGGCTGGGGTGGCCTAACCAATCATACCAGGGTTCATGGCCCACCCAGTGCCACAGAGCACCCTACTTGGACTGGCACTCAGGTCCCCAGGCCACAGAGCAGCTCCAGAGAGTAAGAGATGCCACTCCCACAGGGGTTGGGAGCGGGCTCTGGGGATAGAGGACATCTGGGTTCAAACTCAGAAGCTCCTTATACAAAGCGTGTCATAGTGGGTGACATCTCAACTGCTCCAAAACTCAGCTTCCATTTTCCTGTAAAATTCTACCTCAGAGGGTATCTGCGAAGGTTAAATGAGGGGAAAAAAAAATGTATGTGGAGTGCTTAGCACAGAGCAGGGCAGGAAGTAAGCAACCAAGGAATGACGATGTTATTATTATTTTAGTAGTAGCTGTTGTTTATCCTGATGGTTGTTCATGGACAAGGGCCTCACCTGTCCTGTCACTGCTGTGTCCCCGGGGGCTGCACTGGCCAGACACGCAGTAGGTACTCAGTGCGTGGGACTGGACCTTTTTAGCTTTCACCACACAGCTGAGCTCACTGAGGCTTCCTCCTTTACAAAAGTGACCTGCGCCTTGCAGGTCAAAAGTCCACAGAGCGGCTGTCTGCGTTTCTGTGGAGTCAGTGCCTGGCCACGCTGCCAGTCACCTGAATTTCCTTCTTCACAATCGGATGGAGCCTCCTCGGACTCACCTGATGCCCCTTCTGGCCAAAAGCAACAGCGACAGAACCACGGGACTCTCAAAGAAGAATCCATTCTGCACCGCTCCCAATCCTTCTCCCTCTTCGCCCCTTTATTTCAGTGCCTGCAGCATCTCATTGTTGACTCTGGCAATTTAATGTGCCAGCTGGGCTCTGGCCGAGCCAGTGGCAAGATGTCAGGCAGCCAAGGTCTCAGTGCCCTTTGCTTGGGTTTTTATCTGCACAGTTTCATGTGGTTGGAGCCCTGACCACAGGCAGCTGGAGAAATTTCCAACATATATTAAATCACAGGGCATGTGTGAGCAATATGAGAATGCTTGCCACTGTCTTCGCAGCCCTTGCCAGGGAGGAATGGCCTTAGCCTGTCTCACTATGCTCTCAGGACCTGGCTCATTTCTTGTCTACTTTCCGACAATCACTGTTGTAGAATTAAAAGCAATTTTCCTGAGATGAGAATGGAGACGGGCAGGCACATTTGCTGGAAGCTGAAGCCAGCCATGGCCGGCATGCTGGCCCCAGGATCCCCATTTCAGGGTGATGCAAGGGTATAGGGTTCAGCAGAGGGGACACTTCACAGACAACTGCTAGGCTGGGGTTATTCCCTCACTTCATCTTAATATTAATTGTATGTCTTAATAGAGAATAATCTAAGCATGCTGTTAAAACTCACACAGTATAAAGGTATATAAAGAATAGATGAGAAGGACCTTGCTTCTGGCTGAGATGGAGTAACAAGAATTGGATTTTTTTTTCCTGCCACCTCGAAGAACCAAAAAAATGGGCAAAATATATAAAACAGCCCTCAGCAGGATGCCAGATATCAGACAAGGAGGAACAGTAATCTCTGAGAGGCAGGAAACAAATGAAGTGAGCCCTACAAGTGCACTAGCTTAGTCCCTTGAGGGGGTTTTCAGCTGGATGTAATGCAGAGTAGGGGAGCCCGAACAGGGCACAGAGGACCCCGTAGCACAAGGAGATGAAGCTGAGGGTCTCTGGAGACCACTGTGGTGAGGGTTCAATGGACAGAGGACTGGAAAAGAGAGAGATGCACAGAGAGGTATTTAGAGATCTGCAGAGGGACCTCTTGAGTTTTCCACTGAGTTCTAATCAGGACAAACACGTGAGGAATCCACCTGTGGTTTGGGGAAAATCTCATCCAGATAACAGTGCCACACTCTCATACAGGGCTGAGAATCGCACCTGCTCCCACCAGCCACACTGGGAAACCTTATGACCAGCATGGGAGAAGGCAGTGGCACCACACTCCAGTCCTCTTGCCTGGAAAATCCCGTGGACGGAGGAGCCTGGAAGGCTTCAGTCCATGGGGTTGCTGAGGGTTGGACACGACTGAGGGACTTCACTTTCACTTTTCAGTTTCATGCATTGGAGAAGGAAATGGCAACCCACTCCAGTGTTCTTGCCTGGAGAATCCCAGGGACGGGGGAGCCTGGTAGAGGGCCGTCTATGGGGTCTCACAGAGTCGGACACGACTGAAGTGACTCAGCAGCAGCATGACTACCATGACACTAAGCAGAATGGGGGAAGAGCTATTCCTGGATTGAACCCTCCTCTGGGACTTTCTAACAAAGATTAAGCAAGGCCTGAAGACTGGTTCCAAATAGGAAAAGGAGTACGTCAAGTCTGTATATTGTCACCCTGCTTATTTAACTTCTATGCAGAATACATCATGAGAAACACTGGGCTGGAAGAAGCACAAGCTGGAATCAAGATTGCTGGGAGAAATATCACCTCAGATATGCAGATGACACCACCCTTATGGCAGAAAGTGAAGAGGAATGAAAAAGCCTCTTGATGAAAGTGAAAGAGGAGAGTGAAGAAGTTGGCTTAAAGCTCGACATTGAGAAAACGAAGATCATGGCATCTGGTCCCATCACTTCGTGGCAAATAGATGGGGAAACAGTGGAAACAGTGTTAGACTTTATTTTTGGGGGCTCCAAAATCACTGCAGATGGTGATTGCAGCCATAAAATTAAAAGACACTTACTCCTTGGAAGGAAAGTTATGACCAACCTAGATAGCATATTCAAAAGCAGAGACATTACTTTGCCAACAAAGGTCGGTCTAGTCAAGGCTATGGTTTTTTTGTAGTCACGTATGGATATGAGAGTTGGACTGTGAAGAAGGCTGAGCACCAAAGAACTGATGCTTTTGACCTGTGGTGTTGGAGAAGACTCTTGAGAGTCCCTTGAACTGCAAGGAGATCCAACCAGTCCATTCTAAAGGAAATCAACCCTGGGATTTCTTTGGAAGAAATGATGCTAAAGCTGAAACTCTAGTACTTTGGCCACCTCATGAGAAGAGTTGACTCATTGGAAAAGACCCTGATGCTGGGAGGGATTGGGGGCAGGAGGAGAAGGGGATGACAGAGGATGAGATGGCTGGATGGCATCAGGGACTCGATGGACGTGAGTCTGAGTGAACTCTGGGAGATGGTGATGGACAGGGAAGCCTGGTGTGCTGCAATTCATGGGGTCGCAAAAAGGTGGCCGCGACTGAGCGAACTGAACTAAACTGAACTGAAAGGATCAAATTGTTTCAAAGTAACTTAGCTGCATCCTAGAACAAAGCACAAAATTATGCACAAGGATACAAAAATGGGGACTTCCCTGGTGGTCTAGCACTTAAGGTCTAGCATTTCTACAAGGGAAGTGGGTTTGACTCCTGGTTGGAGAGCTAAGATACCACATGCTTCCTATTGTGGGGAAAATAAAAAACTCACAGACCAAAAGCCAAACAAACCAGTAAAACAGTTACCCTCAGAAAGCATGAAGTCCTGCACCATCGAGGGTGGTACTTCATTAAGAGAGGGAAGGTATTTAAAAAAAAATGATACAGAAATGTCCTGCATCCAAGAAGATACAGTTCACAATGTCTGTCACCCAATCAAAAACTCCGCGGCATGCAAACAGGCAGGAAAACAATGAGATCAGATAATGAGGAGAAAAGACAGTTAAGTGAAACTGATCCACAATTGACACAGACCAGTAAAGACATAGATGATTTGAACAACACTATTGACTAACTTCACGGATTGACATTTATAGAATATTCCACCCAACAGCAGCAAAATACACGTTCTTCTCAAGTACGTGTGACACATTCACAAAGAGAGATGGTGTCTAGGACCAAAAAACAGAACTAATTCAAAAAGAACAAATTATAGAAAATAATTTCTCTGGCTTCAGTGGAATTAAACTAGAAATCAACAACAGAGAGATTTCAGAAACTCTCCAAATATGAAAATCAAACAACATACTTCTAAATAACTCATGGGTCAAAAGAGCAGAAATCTTAAGGAAAACTGAAATGTATTTTGAACTAAATAAGAATAAAACTACATCAAAATTTGTGAGATGAAGCTAAAGCAATGTTTAGGAGGGAAATTTATAGCGTGATTATATATATTAGGAGGAAAGAACACTTTAAAAATATCCTTAAGAAATTAGAGAAAGAAGAATAAATTAAACTTAAAGCAAGCAGAAGGAAGAAATTAATAAAAACTGAAGCATAAATGAATGAAATAGAAAACAGGTAATTAATAGAAATAATGAAACCCAAAGCTGGTTTTCAGAAAAGATAAATAAAATTGGCAAGTTTCTAGGTAGGTCAGAAAGAGAGAGAGAGAGAGATAATAGAAAAAATCAAAATCAGGAATGTTAAGCCTATAGACATAAGTATAATAAGGAAATACTATGAATAATTATGCACATAAATTTGTTAGATGAAATGAGCCAATTCCTTTAGAGACACAGACGACCAAAACTCAGTCAAGAAGAAATAGATAACTTGAATAACCCTATGTCTATTATAGAAGTATAAATGTAATTCACCATATTAACAAATTTTAGAAAGATTATTTCAATAGCAACGAACAATCAGAAACTTGAATTCATATCTCCTATTTACAATGGCTTAAAAATATGAAATACTTATCGATGAATCTAACAAAAGGTTTATAGAGATCTGACAATGTTATATGCCTCAGCAGTGAAAAGGAATGAACTCTTGATACCTTTATCAACATGGCTAAATCACCACATAACTATGCTGAGTGGAAGGAGTAAATGAAGAAACACACGTATTGGGTGAATTCACTTACAGTAAATTCTAGGAAATGCAAACTAGTCTATAGGGCCAGAAAGCAAATCAATGCTTGCTTGGGGCTGAGGACCACAATGGGCGGATTACAAAAGGGCACGAGGAACCTGCTGGTGGTGATGGATATATTCATTATCTTGATTGTGGTGACGATTTCATGGATATGCACATATGTCAAGATTTATCCAATTTTATATTTTAAATATGTTCAGTTTATTGCATTTCAATTCAACCTCAATAAAGTTCTTTCAAAAAGAATTATTTAGCTCAATTGTGTATGACTGTGCAACTCCGGGGACTGCAGCACACCAGGCCACCCTGTCCCTTACTATCTCCTGGAGTTTGCTCAGACTCATGTTCACTGAATCAATGATGCCATCCAACCATCTCATCCTCTGCCATCCCTTTCGCCTTCCTGCCTTCAGTCTTTCCCAGCATTAGGGTCTTTTCCAATGAGTTGGCTCTTTGCATCAGGTGGCCAAAGTACTGAAGCTTCAACTTCAGCATCAGTTGGAATGAATAAGAATTATTCATTGTTTCAGTGAATAATCAGGGTTGATTTCCTTTAGGACAGACTGAACAAAATCACTATATTCCCTTTGCCCCAAGTATACTTTCTAGATGAAACACTGCAACGATAACAACAAAATAAAGTTATGAATTTGCTCTCTTGTCTCTACTGTGACAAACATTTTGGATACTTTCTTTCAATTAATCCTCCATGAAAGAGGTGGCCACGCTGAGGTTCAGAGATGTGGAGTGATCTACCCAAGCCACTCTAGAAGTAAGACATAGCTGAGAGTTCAACCCAGCTCTGCATGATACCGAAGTTCCACTCTTTATAATATGGCATGCATTTTAATGTATATTCTAAATTTTCTTTCTATAACAAAAATGAGATCACCACAATACACACTGCTTTCAAGTTGCTTTTTCATTTGAGAACATCTTCCCACATGGACCTGCTCCATTCTTTCCCTCGCTGCCTGGTGCTCTGTTGCCATAGGCACCATCACTTATTTAGTTAGTTCCCTATACATGAATATCTAGGTTGCTTTTGGCTTATCTGCTATTATAACAATGTTGCAATAAGCTTATCCTGTCATTTCCCCCATTCACTTAAAATTATTTTTAATTACACAAATGCTGTGCACAGATTTTCTTATTGTTTTATGCTGACGAATTCAGATAAAAGAAAAGTGCCTGTGTTTCATCCTTCTCTGTAATCATCTCCATTTTTTTCCCCAATGTCTTCCATATAGATACTGTTATCAGTGTCGTAAGTAATCCTTACAGACTATTTAGATATGCATTTCTGAACATATAAATGTATACTGAGCTATGTGTGTTTGCTCTGTGCATTTTTAAAAGCATTAAAGGTATCATACTACATGTGTTGTTTTGTTCTCTGGCATTTTAGCATTTAAAATAAATGACATTTTCCCATGTCAGCACAAACTGAGCTACCTCATTCTTTTTCACAAGGCTTGGGTCATATTCAATTATTTAGATCTCCTCCTTCGCTTGCTCCCTTCCTAAATCATTTCCCTATGGATACTTAGGTTTTTTTTTTTCTCCTATAAAAATGACTGCAACAAACCTCCTTGTTCATGCCTTCCTATGTGCATGTGGGAGTTTGTCTCTGGTAGCGACACCTACGTGTGGAGTTGCTGAATTGAAGAGTTTGCCTGGCTAGCTCTTGCCTGAGTTCCCAGGGGACTGGGAAAGATGTGGGCTGCAGGTCCTGGGTGGACATTTGTGCAAACAACCAGCATAAGACAAGAGGGCTGCTCAGATGTGTCCCACTCTTTGTGACCCCATGGACTGTAACCTGCCAGGCTGCTCTGTCCATGGGATTCTCCGGGCAAGAGTACTGGAGTGGGTCGCCATTTCCTTCTCTAGGGGATCTTCCCAGCCCAGGGATCGAACCCATGTCTCCTTTGTCTCCTGCATCGGCAGGCAGAT
This sequence comes from Capra hircus, assembly GCF_001704415.2. Classification (NCBI taxonomy): domain Eukaryota; kingdom Metazoa; phylum Chordata; class Mammalia; order Artiodactyla; family Bovidae; genus Capra; species Capra hircus. Next base: position 11,995,755 of record NC_030809.1, read on the forward strand.
GTTTTTTACCACTGGAGGGACACTTTTCTTTGCCCAGTAGTTTGCTGTGTGTGGCCGAGTTCTTGGACAGTTCCTGGTGATACAGAGCTCCTGGCCATGTCACCTTTTGGGTAGAGGGACCAGAACTGCCCCGTGGGTCACCTGCAGAATCAGCTCTACACACTTTGCTTCCCTGCTCTTCCTGGGAACTGGCTAGGTTTCAGACTGACTGGCCCAGACTGACCAGTCATTGGGAGGACTTCAGTCTACTCTACTAGGGAGTCTTAGAAAGTCAGTAGTTCAGCAAATTGTTCACCCAACAGCTGCTTCTGATGTCTTTGCTACGCCAGGGGTGGCTGTGCAGGACCCTGCCCTCCAGGAGTCCCTGTGGTTAGGGGGGTGGGTGGTTGGGAGGATGTGTGTGTGTGGGGGGATATCCACTTGCACCAGCTGGTGGGGATGTCGCGGCAAGGGCAGGATGCTACAGGGATAGAGAAGAGGGCCTTCTGACAGTCTGAAGGGGGCCAGGGAGGTTCCTGATACAGGTGAAGGCAGGGCTGAGTCTTAAAGGGTGAAGAGGGGAACAGACTCTGAGAGTGTGAGTGCGTGAGGGTGAGTAGAATGTTTGCCTTTGTATCCCCCTCCCCTCTTCTGCTGATAGCATCTCTTTCACTCTGTGAGAACCTCCATCAGACCCATGTGATTCTGAGGACCCTCAATTCCTTAACTTGACTTCACCCTGTTTAGCAACAGACATGTGACTCGGGCTTGACCAATCAGAATACTATATTCTGGGTCCTACTGATTGACTCAGAGGTGGGACAATCAGAGCCCTCCCTGAGACTTTCCACTGGAGCAAGTGAGAGAAACTCTTTATCTTTGGGATGATGGAACTGAAAGCCCTGCTTGGGGTCACCTTACTTATCCCTACGGGTCTGATGGGAGAAAGTGAGACCACTTTGCTGAATGCAGGCCTCTCTTTTCCGAACGCAGCAGAAACAAGAGAGATGGGTGGAGAAAGACTCCTTGAAGGTGCCCAGAGTACAGTTCCTGCAACTCTTGTTCTGTGTTGAGAGCCACGCTCCCCGCTCAACTTGTCTGTTCCCGAGCCCTGGGGGCCTGTCAGGGGAGATTCCCAACCTCATAGAGAATGGTAAAGAGTAACCCTGCCACCACTCCCCAGGTGCCAGATGTGGACCTGAGACTTAGATCTGAGCAAGACCGTCTACCATTCCACACGGCAAACAGCAGGAATGTTAGCAAAGTTGCATTAATTCCCCAGCCCCTAGTCCCACAGGGCAGAGTGGCGGACTCAGGTGGATGCTACGATGTAGTGGGTGGTGATGAAACAGAGAAACCCAGGGCTACGACTCCAGCACGTCTTGAACATGAAGCAAACATCTCAAGAGCACGATACAAGCCAGTCCTCTTCCTGCATAGTGAGCAGCTAGAGTGGTGACAGGTTCCACAGTCCCTCCTGCCCATGCAGATGGAGACCGACGTTTGGAGCCATTATGTTATGGTGGCAGGATGGTAGCGTCCAGTCCCGTGAGGGATCCCAGCAGTGATGCTGGCAGCCTGGGCTGTCAGGTTGACGGGCTGTGTTGCCCCATCCACTGTCATGTGAGTATGGCATCAACACGGGCTTATAAATGTCCTGCTGGGCTCTGGCAATGGCTTTGCAGAGCTCGTGGCTCCATAGCAGGGTATCTTTAATATATCATCCAACCATCTCCTGTGCACTTGACTAGATGCCTAGGCCGTTAGCCACAGCCCAAGAGTTACTGAAAATACAACATCTTGTTCTTATGAGTGTTGTCTAAGAAAAGGGGTTGGCTCTCAGTTTGGGCTTCAGAGTTGCCAGGGCTGCACAGCTGCTCAGTAAACAAGTCATCAGTTGGCTGTTGCTGTTGTTCAGTCATCCAGTCATGTCTGACTCTTTGCGACCCCATGGACTGCAGCATGCCAGGCCTCTCTGTCCCTCGCCATCTCCCAAAGTTTGCCCAAGTTCATGTCTGTTACATCGGTGATGCCATCCAGCCATCTCATCCACTGATGCCCTCTTCTCCTTCTGCCTTCAATCTTTCCCAGCATCAGGGACTTTTTCAATGAGTCAGTTGTTTGCATCAGATGACCAAAATACTGAGTTTCAGCTTCAGCATCAGTCTTTCCAATGTGTATTCAGGGTTGATTTCCCTTAAGATAGACTGATTGATCTCCTTGCTGTCCAAGGGACTCTCAGAGTCTTCTTCAGCACCACAGTTCGAAGGCATCAATTCTTCACTGCTCTGTCTTCTTTATCGTCCAGCTCTCACAACCATACGTGACCACTGGGAAGACCATAGCCTTGACTATATGGACCTTTGTCGGCAGAGTAATGTTTCTGCTTTTTAACACACTGTCTAGGTTTGTCATAGTTTTCCTGCCAAGAAGCAAATGTCTTCTGATTTCATGGCTGCAGTCACCATCTGCAGTGATTTTAGAGCACAAGAAGAGGAAATCTGTCAGTACTTCCAGTTTTCTACCCCTCTATTTGCCATGAAATAGTGGAAAACTCTGAAAGAGATGGAAATACCAGGCCACCTGACCTGTCTTTTGAGAAACCTATATGCAGGTCAGGAAGCAACAGTTAGAACTGGACATGGAACAACAGATTGGTTCCAAATAGGAAAAGGAGTACGTCAAGCCTGTATATTGTCACCCTGCTTATTTAACTTCTATGCAGAGTACATCATGAGAAACGCTGGGCTGGAAGAAGCACAGGCTGGAATCAAGATTGCCGGGAGAAATATCAATCACCTCAGATATGCAGATGACACCACCCTTATGGCAGAAAGTGAAGAGGAACTAAAAGCCTCCTGATGCAAGTGAAAGAGGAGAGTGAAAAAGTTGGCTTAAAGCTCGACAGTCAGAAAACAAAGATCATGGCATCTGGTCCCAACACTTCATGGCAAATAGATGGGGAAACAGTGGAAGCAGTCTCAGACTTTATTTTGGGGGGCTCCAAAATCACTGCAGATGGTGATTGCAGCCATGAAATTAAAAGACACTTACCCCTTGGAAGGAAAGTTATAACCAACCTAGATAGCATATTCAAAAACAGAGACATTACTTTGCCAACAAAGGCCCATCTAGTCAAGGCTATGGTTTTTCCAGTGGTCACGTATGGATATGAGAGTTGGATTGTGAAGAAGGCTGAGCACCGAAGAATTGATGCTTTTGAACTGTTGGAGAAGACTCTTGAGAGTCCCTTGGACTGCAAGGAAATCCAACCAGTTCATCCTAAAGGAGACCGGTCCTTAGGACTGATGCTGAGGCTGACACTCCAACACTTTGACTACCTCATGTGAAGAGTGGACTCATTGGAAAAGACCCTGATGCTGGGAGGGATTGGGGGCAGGAGGAGAAGGGGACGACAGAGGATGAGATGGCTGGATAGCATCACTGACTTGATGGACATGAGTTTGGGTAAACTCTGGGAGTTGGTGATGGACAGGGAGGCCTGGCGTGCTGCGATCCATGGGGTTGCAAGGAGTCAGACACCTCTGAGTGACTGAACTGAACTGAACTGAACTGAATGAATGGGAATGGATGCCATGATCTTGTTTTTTTTTTTTTTCTTTCAATATTTAGTTTTAAGCTGGCTCTTTCACGCTCCTCCTTTACCATCATCAAGTGGCTCTTTGGTTCCTCTTCACTTTCTGCCATTAGAGTGGTATCATCTGCGTACCTGAGGTTGTTGATGTTTCTCCTGCCTATCTTGATTCCAGCTTGTAACTCATCCAGTCAGGCATTTTTCATGATGAGTTCAAAGATTAAACAAACAGGGTGACAGCAAACAGCCCTGTCGTACTCAATTGGCTGAGATGTCAGTAAATCAAACCCAAGCACCCTGAGGGACTTCCTGGAAGAAAAACTGGTATCTTAGAGCACACAAGGCTGCCTGAGGTGGTTGATGTTTCTCTTGCCTATCTTGATTCCAGCTTGTAACTCATCTAGCCAGGCATTTCTCATGATGAGTTCAAAGATTAAACAAACAAGTGAAAGTGAAGTTGCTGAGCTGTGTCAGACTCTTTGAGATCCGTGGACTGTAGCCCACCAACTCCTCTGTCCACAGGATTCTCCAGGCAAGAATACTGGAGTGGGTTGCCATTTCCTTCTCTAGGGGATCTTCCCAACCCAGGGATCGAACCCAGGTCTCCCGCATTGCAGGCAGGAGCTTTAACCTCTGAGCCACTGGGGAGGCCCCAAAGGTGTGCTCTTTTAGTAGAGCCCTAAAGGCGTGGCTCTGCTATATTCAGCTTAGGGAACACTTGTGTGGGGCCAGACTACCTTCCCTCTTGAATATTCCATTTTCGTTTAATTAAGCTGGAGTTGCTGTGTCTTTCCAACACTCTGGGTCAGCCCCTGGGTGGACCCAACCCAAGATGGGAATAACAGAACATAGTGTTCCCTGGAGGTCCTACGCTTGCGGCTTAGTCTCCACAGTGCCCCCTAGCGGGCTGGGCGCTATTTTGACAGATGGCGTGCAGCCAGGTAGCTGGGTCAGGGAGGCAGGGTATCTGCATCCTCGAGGAGCACCTGCAGGAAGGACTACTTCCCTTTGCCAGGGGCTCCAATCAGCAACCTGACCTGAGTTAACAAGGGTCCTTGGGTTTGCAGGTCTCTAGGGTAGGGCTGCTCGGAGAAGGCAATGGCACCCCACTCCAGTACTCTTGTCTGGAAAATCCCATGGACGGAGGAGCCTGGTAGGCTGCAGTCCGTGGGGTCACGGAGAGTCGGACACAACTGAGTGACTTCCCTTTCACTTTTCACTTTCATGCATTGGAGAAGGAAATGGCAACCCACTCCAGTGTTCTTGCCTGGAGAATCCCAGGGACGGGGGAGCCTGGTGGGGTGCCATCTATGGGGTCGCACAGAGTCGGACACGACTGAAGTGACTTAGCAGCAGCAGGGTAGGGCTGCTGAGACATCCTGTCATGCTCCTCTAGCACCACCTGCTCTTCCAGCCCCCAGTTACTTTTGACAGGCTTTCTGGTCAACTTACACATAAGGCTCGACAAAATATCTAATGAGGCCCATGTAGTCTCCAGCACCTCAACAGTCCAATTAAGGGCTGTGCTTCCCCTCTGATAGCTCAGGGGGTGGTGTGGTAGCTTCAGCGAAGAACTTCTTCCTTGACTCAGGGATCGATTTTTTGAGCTGCAGCTCACGTTGCTCCCAGAATCTGACTTGGGCAGCTGGTCCCTCTAATCAAGTCTAAACTGACTTTGTATAGATCAGAAACCCAGCATCTGGAGAGATCAGTAACTTGCCTAAGGCTTCACAGAAAATGAGTGGCAGGGCCAATATCTGGGTCAAGGTTGGTGAGATTTTCAGAGTCCAGGGCTTTTCCCTGTCTTATATGACTGTCAGTATTTCGCCATACCTGACTGTCAGCTTTTCACCGCTAGAGCCTCCTACCCTGTCTTGGGTCCATCTGGTGGTTAAATTTTTCTCCATCTGTGGCCTGGTCTCCATGACTTGCAGGTGTGGGTGGCTGCTGGGCCCTGGCTCTGCATTCATACTTCCTACAGCTGCTATTTATCCATCAGCACAGTCTGGGAAGGCCTGGGAGGTTAGGTTCTGAGCTACGTGGGGCCAGATGCCTCCTCTGGAATTCAGTTCCTCAGCCGGGTCCTTGCGATGCAGGAATGGACATCTGCACATCTCTCCCTGAAACCTCTTCCTTCTCACTGCCTCCAGCTCTGTGCTAGGCCAGGCCCTATCAGTGCCCACTGGGCTATTGCCTCCTGACTGCCCTCCCCCCAACCCTAGCATGTCCAGGCTCTCCTGGATCTGACACCTTTTTCATCCTCAACCATGTGGTTTAGCTTCAGGGTGGGCCTTGATTGGCTACAGCTAGTTAGCCATTGCCCACAGTTACTGGCTTGGTTGGGAACATAATCAGAAGCAACGAGACATGGAGGGTTGCTCCAGCTTCAGGGAAACAAATAGGTTTTTTCCATTTAGCTACTCAAAGAGATTGTCTCTTCCTTGAAGTATGTGATGTGGGGAGGTGAGACTGGGAGAATGTGGATCATCGGAGAGGAGAGTGGGGTAGAGTGGGGGATGGAGTAGGAAGGTAAGGGGGCTACTGTGGAGAGCCTGAGGATGAAGCTGGTATCGAAAAAGGAGGAGGGGGGAGATGGACAGAGCCTGGGTCTCTGTTGTCCTCATTTGAGCCACTGGCTTAAGCCATACCTGAAGCCAATTTTTGTGAGTTTGGGCTTCAGTGGGAAACAAAATTAGACAACTTGAGGGAAACTTAATAAATGGACAATTTACATGAGTGAAAGCAGTGTGGGGACTTCCCTGGGCGTGCAGTGGTTAAGAATCCATGTGCCCACACAGGGGTCACAGGCTCAGTCCCTGGTCCAGGAAGATCCCACATGCCACGGGGCAACTAGGCCGCTGCACAGCAACTGCTGAGCCCACATGTTCTAGAGTTCGTGCTCCAGAGATGCCGCTGCAGTGAAAAGCCCGCACACTGCATAGAGCAGACCCCACTCACCGCAACTAGAGGAAGCCCACGTGCAGCAGTGAAGACCCAGTGCAGCCAAAAATAAATTTAAAAAAAAAAAAAAAAAAAAAAGCGGTTTGGAGAGACACCGCAAAGGATAGTTCAGCTCTCTGGGGCAAGTAGCAGAGGGGCTACTTTGCTACTTTTCGGCCTGAGAAGGGTGAAGGGGACTGAGCAGGTGTCAGAACTTGGAGACAGGGGGCTGCTTGGAGAGGTCTGCCTGGGGGAACTGAGTGCGTTCGTGAGTCACTGCCCTGGTGGCCCTGCATAGGAAGAGCAGCAATGAACACCTGGGCCTCCCTGCCTCCAGCCTCCCTGTGGGGAGTCCCATAGTGGACATGGGCTTCCCTAGTGGCTCAGCTGGTAAAGAATCCGCCTGCAGTGCGGGAGACCTGGGTTCCATCCCTGGGTTGGGAAGATCCCCTGGAGAAGGGAAAGGCTACCCACTCCAGTATTCTGTCCTGGAGAATTCCATGGACTGTATAGTCTTTGGGGTCACAAAGAGTCGGACATGGCTGAACGACTTTCACTTTCTTTGGTGGAAAAGCCAGAGGAACAGCAGTCCACCCAGGTCATCCTTCTGGGGCACAGGGCAGGGTGGGGTGGATCTGGCTGGACAAACGGGAGATGTTCGGTCTTGCCCCTGAGCGTCTCAGGCCCTCTCAGTTATGTGAGCCTGTGTATTCCCTGGACTGTTCACGGCAAGGTGAGGGGGACTTTGCCTTGTACCCAGAGGACTAGCTGGTATGAACACCAAACAGGGTCCCCTCTCTGTGCCTTTGCTTTTGCTCTCCCTCAGCCTGGAATGGAAATCTGCTCTCCCTGATCTCTCCCACTCCCTCTCCTTTTGATCCAGAGGTTGAGGAGAGGCAGGCAGCAGAGCGCAATTAAGATGCCAAACAGTAGAATAGTAGCAGTGTTAGTCGCTCAGTTGTGGCCGACTCTTTGTGACCCCGTGGACTGCAGCCCACCAGGCTCCTCTGTCCATGGGATTTCCCAGGCAAGAATACTGGAGTGGGTTGCCATTCCCTTCTCCAGGGGGGTCTTTCCCACCCAGGGATCGAACAGGGGTCTCCTGCATTGCAGGTGGATTCTTCACCATCTGAGCCACAGGGAAGCCCCCATGCCAAACAGACCTGTGTCCAACTCCTATTTCTGCCACTTACTGTGAGTCCTTGGGCAAGTTACCTACCCTCTCGGAACCTCAGTTTCGTTATCTGTCAGACTCCGTCCTAACCCCATGACCTTGACCCTGCACGTATCCAGATGTGCTGGGAACATTTCTGACCTACCTCAGCCTCTAGCCTGCTGTCCTTGCGCAGGCCTCTCTGCCCCTCTGGGCCTCAGTTTCCCTATCTGTAAACCAAGGGTTTTATATTCAGTGGTTCCCAAGGCACTACCCCACACCCTCTGGATTTTCTTTGATCCCCTGGCTCTCAGTTGCTCAGCTCAACAGACAAACAGCCCAGTGGCTTCATCTCAGCCGGCGGAGGGGAGGCTGCAGCGCAGTTGCCTGGCGGCGTTGAGAAGCCTGGCACGTTCACCGCTTGTGTTTAATTACTTTGGCAACTGTTTACTGCCTCCTCGATTTCCTGAGCAAACAGCCCCATTATTTGGAGTAATTGGCTGGTATCGGCTGTGGTGGTGAGGTCTGGAAGCTTCGAGATGCACCCCCATTTCAGCCGCCACACCCTGGACACGCTCACAGGGCCGAGCCCTCCGAGAGGGGCTGAGGGTACCCAGGGCAGAGTGCCTGGCTTCTCTGGCGTCTGGGGAGGCAGGACCCTTCTGTCTGCTATGGGGGTCCTGCAGCCCCTCCAGCTTTTGTGCAGTCTGCTAAATCTGCAGCCTGACGCGCTGCTCTCAGTGGTTAGAGCAGAGGCGCCGGAATTTAGTTCAGGTCCCAGTTCGACTGCTTTGTCGCTGGGTGATCTTGGGAAGTTCCTCTGCTCCTAGCCTCAGTTTTCATATCTGCTTCCTCCTGAGGATTGGGACTTGCCCAGTTCTCCTCCCTCCTCAAGCCGTCTGCCTTTCCTCCCTTTCCAGATGGTGATAGTAGGGGTGTCCTTAGTCTTACTTGACCTTGTCTCCTCGCCTGGCCACTAGGATTTATTCTAAATTTGGTGTCTGACCCAAGCTGGGCCAGTCTTGGTCCCCCAGCTCACAGATCCTCAAAATTTAGGCAAGACTGATCTGAACCCCCTATCCACACACTGTTGGTGGGAGATCCCCGGGTGGGGACTGAGAGGAAGAGTCTCTCTCACCCTACCCTGGGCAGCTTCCTGGGCAGTATAGACAGCCCCTTCCTCAACCTGCCCTCACCTCACACCATTCCTCAGCTTTTCATTTTGCTTTTAACCTAGAACTTTTTTGAATGAAAAAAAAAAAGAAAAGAAAAAACAGTGTAGGAAGCTTCATTGAGGTCTCAATGGGCCTTACAGATGCTAATAAGGACAGTTAAGAATATCAACAAAACACTTGGATAAAACAAAAGAGGCCTAGCTACTATTTCCATGAGGTACAAATTTTTTTTTCTTTCGAAAAAGGAGTTACCACAAATGTATTTTTAAAAAATTCTTTGGAGGGTTATTTAGAATGGGATCAGTATAACGGACATTTATGTGATTAAAACAAGTTTTGATATTACTCTACTCCCTAAAGGGAATTCCTTGGTGGCTCATTTGGTAAAGAATCTGCCTGCAATGCAGGAAACCCAGGTTTGATCCTTGGGTTGGAAAGATTCCTTGGAGAAGGGAATGACAACCCACTCTAGAATTCTTGCCTGAAGAATCCTGTGGACAGAGGAGCCTGGTGGGCTGCAGTCCATGGGGTCACGAGTCAGACATGACTGAGTGACTATGGGTTGCCCCTTGGAATGGGCCTCCCCTCACCTCTATTAGAGACTCATTCAGCACCCCCAGCCTGCAGTCAAAGCCCCTCAGGCCCCCTTGTCACGGGCACCTCCCCAGCTACCCAGCCGGGCTGCCTCTCTGCCTGTAGGAAAACTCGTCCATGGCAGGATGCCATGGGGCCGGAATAGAAAGCAAATGTAGACACTGTGGAGGCCTGCCCCAGGCCACAGGTGCAGGCCTAGTGCCAAGGCCACAGAAGCAGAGCCCAGAACCAAGGTCACCTCCGAAGATGACTGAGCCGCTTTGTAACCGTTGCCCAAAGCCTACTTGATCTTCACTAACAAGCTCCCTGACTTCCAATTAGGCAAAGATGCCCTCTCTAGCAAACACCCTATAGCGCCTCAGCAGTGTCCCTGGTGGCTCAGAGGGTAAAGAATCTGCCTGCAATGCAGGAGACCTGGGTTCGATCCCAGGTTTGGGAAGATCCCCTGGAGGAGGGTATGGCAACCCACTCCAGAATTCTTGCCTGGAGAATCCCCATGGACAGAGGAGCCTGGTGGGCTGCAGTCCATGGGGTTGCAAAGAGTCGGACACAGCTGAGTGACTAAAGCACAGTGCCCCAGCCAAGCACCTAACGCCAACCTTCCAGCAGGAGTTTTCTTTGCCTTGAGGCTGTAAAAACTGGCTATTAACCCACAAAAACTGCCCACTCTCCCTGGCCTGTCAGGAGCTGCCGGCCTGCTGTGCTCACAGTGCCCACTTTGCTCTTCGCTCTTAATAAACTCACTCCCTTCTGACATGCTCTGTCCAGAAATACTTTCCCAACCCACCCTTGGACTGCCTTAACAGACATAACACCAGGGAGGGGAGTGTTTGACCCCTACTCGCTGACACTGGGTTGAAGGGGTTGGGGAGGACTGGCGGGGCGGCTACGGGGGCCATGGAGAGACAGCATGGACCTCTTTCCTCTTGGGAGTGCAGCGGGGAGCCACTGCCTTGTGGCACCAAGTGAGCCCCTTGGGGGCCTTAGGCTCACTCCTGAACCTCTTTTCTCCAGAACACACAGGCTTCTCCCACTGGCTTGCCTACAGCTTCCTCAGCGCGGCATGTTGTAGGAACATGGCCCCTTCGCGCACCTTTGCAGCGCGACTCCGCCACTGGCTCCATCAAGAGGAGTCCGGGCTTCCCCGATGGTTGAGAATCTACCTGTCAATGCAGGGAACATGGCTTCCAGCCCTGGTCCAGGAAGATCCCACATGCTGCAGGGCGACTGAGCCTGCGTCCCACCAACTACTGAGCCTCTGCTCTCGGGGCCATGCTCTGCAACAAGAGAAGCCCTGAGAAGCACGCGCACCGCAGTGAAGAGTATCCCTGTTCACTGCAACTAGAGAAAGCCCGCGTGCAGCAACAAAGACCCAGCGCAGCCAGAAGGAAAATAAATAAATAAAGCTTAAAGAACAAGATGGAGTCTTCCTTTCCTCCCCTTGAGTCTACACGAGCCTGGGGCTGGCTTTTACCCTAGACCTCAGCTGAAGAGATGTGATATGCCTTCTCAGAGTAGACCTCAGGGCCTAGCCACCTGTTTTTACCCTCTTGGAATGCTGCCCTGAGACTGCTGGAGGATAGGTGGGCGTGTGGGGAGCTGAAGCCCTCTGGCCAACATCCAACTACTGGTGTGGGGGTGGGGTAGGGTGAAGGAGGCCAAGTTGGGCTTTCCAGACCAAGTAGAATGCGGTACAAGGGTAAGACCAGGGGGAACTAGCAGCGAGGTCACCTACCCAGGCACCGGGTGATAAACAATAGACTGCTGCTGCTGCAGGTTTCCAAGGCTTGGGGTGCTCTGTTACACACACTCAGCACTGGTGGCCTCTCCCAGGATAAACACATTAACTTTCTGAGAGTTTAAGATAGAGACTCAGAGTCAAACCACTTTGCATATCGTTTCATATTATCTGGTAATCCACTGTTAGATAGCAACTTCTACCATTGCCTCCCGCCCAAATTTAGTCATGTGAATTAACAACCAGAGTCTGTATGAAAAAGAATGTGTATATCCGTGAGTTGGTGAAGGACAGGGAAGGCTGGCACGCTGCAGTCCATGGGGTCACAAAGAGTTGGACACAACAGAGCGACTGAACTGACTCATTGATATGTATAACTGAAACACTTTGCTGTACATCAGAAATTAACACAACACTGTAAATCAACTACGCTTGAATGAAATAAAATTATGAAAAGTATACCAAAGAATTAGAGATGAAAAACAGGAGCCAATCAGAGTCAAACATTTGGACAAGGTGCACTGGGGGTGTTGTTGTTTTTCAGCTGCTAAGACATGTCTGACTCTTTGCAACTCTATGGACTGCAGCACAAAATGCTCCCCTGTCCTCCACTATCTCCTGGAGTTCACTCAAATTCATGTCCATTGAGTTGTTGATGCTAACCCCTTTATCCTCTGCTGCCCCATTCTCCTTTTGCCTTCAATCTTCCCCAGCATCAGGATCTTTTCCAATGAGTTGGCTCTTCCCATTAGGTGGTCAAATTATTGAAGCTTCAGCACCCTAAGATATCCACGTTCACTCTTGCTTGACCATTTCTGCTTGACCACATCCAATTTACCTTGATTCATGGACCTAACATTCCAGGCAGTGGGGGTGGTCTGATCCTTATTCTACAATGTCTGGGCCTCAGCAGGAAAGATTCAGATAGAGTGGGGTAACCTGGATAGCTGGGTGTTAAGAACATCTAGAGAATGCTCACGTCTCACATGTCAGATGCTTGAGCTGGGATAGCCTTGAAGTCTGGACTCTGCTGAGAATGTTGGCCAAAGCCCAGCCCTTTGGCTTGGGCTTCCTCAGAGCATGGTGGCTTTCGGGGGTGGTTGGACTTCTCACACTGCAGCTTTTAGGATCTAGCCTTGGATGTCATATAGCTTCCACCATATACTCTTGATCAAAGGGTTGTGGGCAGAGACAGCAACGAATTTGCAACTTTGTTTTAAAAGTGCCCCCACTGGTGGTGAAGAATACTGCTGAGGCAGGAAGCAGGTCAAAGGTTATTCCCAAATTCTATCTCTCTGTATTTGACCCACCTGAATCAGCCAGTCATTTCCCTCAGCAAACATCGTTGGCCTGTTCTCTTCAACAAGAACCCAAGAGAATTTAAAAACAAAAAACAAAAAAACAAAAAATACCCAGATCTTGAAAATCTCAGTAAGTAAATTTTTAAAGGACAAATTTAAACTTACCAAAGGGGGTGGGGACAGGAAATGAACCCTAAAGGAGACTTGAATCCTAGCAGTACTCACAGGAATAGTCCCTCATTTCTGTGAACACGATGGTCAATTTTATTCTCTGGCTGCACGTGAAAGTTTCCTCTTCTTCAGAAATAGCAATTCAAAAAAAAAAAAAAAATTCCAAATAGGGAAAGGAATACGTCAAGGCTATATATTGTCACCCTGCTTATTTAACTTATATGCAGAGTACATCATGAGAAATGCTGGGCTGGAGGATGCACAAGCTGGAATCAAGATTGCCGGGAGAAATATCAATAACCTCAGATATGCAGATGACACCATCCTTATGGCAGAAAGCGAAGAAGAACTAAAGAGCCTCTTGGTGAAAATGAAAGAGGAGAGTGAAAAAGTTGGCTTAAAGCTCAACCTTCAGAAAACTCAGATCATGACATCCCATCACTTCATGGAAAATAGATGCAGGAACAATGAAAACAGTGTCAGACTTTATTTTTCTGGGCTCCCAAATCACTGCAGATGGTGACTGCAACCATGAAATTGAAAGACGCTTACTCCTTGGAAGAAAAGTTATCACCAACCTAGACAGCATATTAAAAAGCAGACATTACTTTGCCAACAAAGGTCTGTCTAGTCAAAGCTATGGCTTTTCCAGTAATCATGTGTGGATGTGAGAGTTGTACTATAAAGAAAGCTGAGCGCTGAAGAATTGATGCTTTTAAACTGTGGTGTTGGAGAAGACTCTTGAGAGTCCTGTGGACTGCAAGGAGATCCAACCAGTACATCCTAAAGGAAATCAGTCCTGAATATTCATTGGAAGGACTGATGTTGAAGCTGAAACTCCAATACTTTGGCCACATGATGTGAAGAACTGACTCATTGGAAAAGACCCTGATGCTGGGAAAGATTGAAGGCAGGAGGAGAAGGGGATGACAGAGGATGAGGTGGCTGGATGGCATCACCGACTCAATAGACATGAGTTTGAGTAAACTCCAGGAGTTGGTGATGGACAGGGAAGCCTGGCAATGCTGCAGTCCATGGGGTTGCAAAGAGTCAGACACGACTGAGTGACTGAACTGCACATGAAAAGTTTTCTCCTCTTCAAAAATAGCAAGGTCAGCTTATGGGAACAAATCTCTTGGTTTAATTCAGAGCCGGCATATTCTAAAGAGAAGCCTGGGTTTGTGACTCCGTGTTTGAGGCAGTGAGGAAGCCTTGTCTTCTGGACTGAGGTTAGACCAAGGGCCAGGCCGTGGTCCCCATCCTCAGCCTGACTCTTGAAGGGAAGCTGGTGAGACTCCTGCCCTCTCTGAGTGGACCTTCTCCCCTTTGACAGAGACTTGTGGAGGAGATGGGCCTCCAAGGGGGAGGAGAGAGCAAGCTAAGCACAGAGCCTGGCCCAGCTGGGGTTTCCCCACTGTTGTTCGCTGTGTCCCTGACACAGGGCTTGGCCTGCCTGGTCCCTGCGGTGCTCCCGACTCTGGCCAGAACCCGGGTCCGACTCCAGGATGGTGTCTCCTCGGGCACATCCCTCGGAAGACCAGTCCCAGCCCGGAACAGGCCTGTGGTTTGAGAGCTTTTATGTTTAGGGTCAATTTAGCAACGAGGTTTCCAATTGATTTCCAAGGGTAGAGGGGGATGGATTTACCGTTCCTAAAACAGGCTTGTAGCCTCACCGCAGATCTGCACGGGAGAGTAGGCAGGAAGTTAATGATATGACCTCTGACCCTGGGAAGGGAAAGATAATGAGTTTGTGACACATCCGTCTTCCCAGGATTTATTGCTGGCTCCTTGGAGCATCTCTGCTGAAGAGGAGCAGGAGGCATAAACCCCAGGAAATGAGTTTCACCTGCTGCCTCCTGCCTGGGGCTCTTGGAGAACTGGCTTTGCAATGGATTGAAATCTGCAGTTTTTGGCAAAGTTCCGAACTCGATCTATGGAGCCCTGGGGGCTGGCTCTCCAGCCTGCTCTCCCTACAGACCCCAAACGGCCCCCTGTCCCTGTAGCCCCCTCCCCTCATCTGGCCCCATTGGCCACCCTTGCAGCCTCAGAACAAGAAACGGAGGAGGAAATAGCCTTTGCTGTGGCAACTGGGAGCCCTGGGTTTGAACTGTGGGAAATTCTTCCCTTACTGGCTGTGGGACCTTGAGTGACTTTTCATGCATGCCCAGGGTCTCAGTTTCCTCACCTGTAAAATGGGAGATGAGGATGGCTGTGGGACGAGACAAGGTGTAAATGGAACAGTGAAGCCCTTTGTACGTAGCAAATGGAATGGGGGTCCAGACACTTTGGATCCGAGTTAAAGAGCTGGCTTTGACAGCGGTCATCTGTGTGATCCTGGACACATGCCTTAGCATCTCTGTGCCTCAGTTTGCTCCTCTGTAAAATGGGAAGGATGATAAAGATCTCAGACATGATGGAGAGACCTTTACAGGCCGAGCCCTGTCCTACATGCTTTCCACGTACAGACCTTGTAACAGTCCTACAAAGGCGATAACATAGTTAGCTTACAGGTGAGGAAACAATGTCAAATGGGAAAGAACTTGCTCAACTAGGTCAACTAGGAAGTGGTGGAGGCACTATCTGAACCTAGAGATTCTGGCCCCAGGCTCAGTCTTACCTGCAGCTTGAGGTTCTGAGCTTCCACTACAATGAAGGGTGTGGCTGGGTTCTGCTAACTATAAAGTACTGTAGAAATGCCAGAGGAGGTCACCTTCTACGGGAGAGAGAACTTGAACCTATCATCTGCCTTTGTGCCCTGTAATCTGTTAATCTTACATTCTGCTGGGACCACCTGAGGTTTAATAGGGGAAGGATGGGCTGAGTTCAGAGTTGGGGCAATTGGGGTCTGGAGTCATCAGGGGAGGCTTCCTGGAAGAGGTGGACTGCACAGTGAGGGTGGAGAGGTGGACATGACAGACCAGCGTGTGGTCCAGAGAAGGTGTTGGGGAGACGCAGCTCAGAGAAGATGATGCCAGGTCGCTGGCCCAGCCCCGGGGCTCACTTTGGGATGCAGGTCAGACTCGGGTTCACTCATGTGCCTAGAAAATGCTCAGACCTGACCACAAGCTTTGATGCTGTCTCAGCAGATATCACATTAACTGGTTTCTATATCTTCTGTTAAGAAGTTGCATGTTTCCTCGTAATTCAATGTCATTGTTTTATCAATTCAGTGTTTCCAACCCTATAATCAGGGAGAGAGTTGTGGCTTCTTTCCTCTGCGTTTACTGAGTTCTATTGACTTGCCCTTCCACATTATTCAGCTAGTAATTATTTCCACGAGTGTGCATTGATTTCCATATTGAATATGTCTTGATGCCCTTTCTAATGAGAATCTTGTTTGTGTGTCTTAGGGTTAGAGTGTTTCCATTTGGGACCTATTTTGTTGCAAAAACAACATCAGTAATGCACTGGGGATGTCTATGCACCTCTTTGTGGGGTTCTCACTGAAGACACCTGAGCTCACATGTGAAATGACATGTGAGCTGACATGAGATGATGTGAGATGACATGTGAGATTACCTGTGAACTGACCTGAGCTGGCATGTGAGCTGACATGTGAGTTGACATGTGAGATGACATCTGAGAAGCCCCAGCTCCAGGCAGCAGCAGCTGCTCCATGAACACCAGCTTATCCCTGTCCTCCAGTGGACTCCTCGCTGAGTTTTGGGAGCATGAGGACTGACCAGCGTGAGTCAACAGTGCCCTAAAGAGTGTCTCCTTACTTCCCTCATGTGTCCCTACTGTCAACAGCATTCATTGAGCACCACTGTATGCCCAAGCCCTGTGTAAACCCTGGGCCCAGAGAATGTTCTGGATGTGAATTGGCCATGACCCTCCCCTCCAGGCCCCTTCAGTGGCTTCTCCTTGAAGAAGGATCAGGTGCAGGCTCCTCCCTGTGGCCGGCAGGCCTGTGTGGTCCGGCTCCGTCCCCTCTTCTCTATTTCCCTCCCCTCTCTCTGCCCTGCTCTTTCTCCCCAAGGCCCTTCCTGGCACAGGATGTTTGCACACGCAGCTCTTCCACCTGGAATGCCTTTTCCTGGCCTCCCTTCACTTGGCTGGTCTCTCTCACCTCTGGGTCTCAGATGACCATCCGATTATGACCAGCCCACCCCACCTGCAGACTTGGCCCCCTCCCCCGGCCTCCTCTCCCTGCCCCCAGTGTTCCCCTGCTCCACTCAATTCTTTTCTGGGTGCTCACCGGTACCGACTGTCTCCTGCACTAGCCTGTGAGCTCCGGGAGGGCAGCGGCTTCTCCCCGGATATTCCCAGCGCCCAGCACAGGCCCAGCACAGACTCTGTCCAGGGGCTTCTTTGTTGAAGGAATGAGTAAACAGAGAGGAACCTGGAGCCCAGAGATTCTCGGGGGATCGGCATGTTATTATGGGATGTGCCTGTCTGGTCCAGGCCTGGGTGGTCAGAGCCCAGGGAACTGGCTTCCTGGATACAGGAAGGGCACTCCAGACCAGTGATGGGTGGCATGGAGTGACTTATCCCACAGGGACCAGCACCCATGGGGGCCTGGGAGCAAGGGCACACCTTCTTGGGTGACCTGGTTCCAGTGGTAGCATCACCTGAGGGGCCCGGGCTACACTGCAGTAACCAATGGCCACAGCATCCCCAACTCAAGAGGAGGCCCCCTCTCTGCACTGCCATGCCCAGGGCAGGTGACCGGCTCTTCCCTCTGCAGTCACTCTGGGCTGATGTGGCTTTACCTCCATATGAGCTTTCTGAGATCACGAGCAAATTGTGTGCTGGCTCTTAACGCTCCCTCCTGGAAGTGGCAGATGCCACGGTCTTTCATGTCTCACTGGCCAAAGCAAGCCACAATTAAAACAGGTCTAACTGTTCACTCGATGTTGTTGTTGCTCAGCCACCGAGTCGTGTCCGACTCTTTGCGACCCTGTGGACCGCAGCATACCAGGCCTCTGTCTCTCACCATCTTCCAGAGTTTGCCCAAGTTCATGTCCATTGGAACTGGTGATGCCCTCCAACCATCTCATCCTGTGTCACCCTCTTCTCCTTCTGACATCAATCTTTCCCAGCATCAGGGTCTTTCCCAGTGAGTTGGCCCTTTGCATCAGGTGGCCAAAATATTGGAGATTCAGCTTCAGCATCAGTCCTTCCAATGAATATTCAGGGTTGATTTCCTTTAGGATTGACTGGTTTGATCTCCTCACTGTTCAGGGGACTCTTAAGTGTCTTCTCCAGGACCACAGTTCAAGAGCATCAATTCTTTGGTTCTCTACCACTCCAGTTACTTGACCTCTCTAGAGTGCCTTTTTTATGGTCCAACTCTCACATCTGCACATGATTACTGGAAAGACCATAACCTTGACTATACAGATGTTTGCTGGCAAAGCTACGTCTTTGCTTTTAATACACAGTCTAGGTTAGTCATAGCTTTCCTTCCAAGAAGCAATCATCTTCTGATTTCATGGCTGCAGTTACCATCTGCAGTGATTTTGGAACCTAAGAAGAGGAAATCTATCACTGCTCCCTCCTTTCCCACTTCTATTTGCCATGAAGTGATGGGACCAGAGGCCATGATCTTAGGTTTTTAATATTGAGTTTTAAGCTGGCTTTTTCACTCTCCTCTTTCACTTTCATCAAGAGGCTCTTTAGTTCCTCTTTGGTTTCTGTCATTAGAGTGGTATCATCTGCATATCTGAGGTTGTTGATATTTCTTCTGGCAATCTTGATTCCAGCTTGTAGCTCATCCAGCCTGGCATTTCGCTTGATGGGCTCTGCATATAAGTTAAATAAGCAGGGTGACAATGTACAGCCTTGTCATACTACTTTCTCAACTTTGAACCAGTCATTTCAAAATTGTTCCATGTGAGATTCTAACTGTTGCTTCTTGACCTGCATACAGGTTTCTCGGGAGACAGGTAAGATGGCCTTGTATTCCCATCTCTTTAAGAGTTTTCCACAGTTTGTTATGATCCACACAGTCAAAGGCTTTAGCATAGTCAATGAAACAGAAGTAGATGTTTTTCTGGAATTCCCTTGCTTTCTCTATGATCCAGAGAGTGTTGGCAATTTGATCTCTGGTTCCTCTGCCTTTTCTAAACCCAGCTTGTACTTCTAAACCCAGAATTTCTTGATTCAAGTACTGCTGAAGCCTAGCTTGAGAGATTTTGAGCATAAACTTGCTCAGAGTGAGTGCAACTGTCCGATAGCTTGAACGTACTTTAGTACTCCCCTTCTTGGGAATTGGGATGAACATCGACCTTTTCCAGTCCCATGGCCACTGCTGGGTTTTCCCAATTTGCTGATGTACTGAATGCAACACTTTAATAGCATCATCTTTTAGGATTTTAAAAAGCTCTGCTGGAATTCCATCAGCTCCATTAGTTTTATTGGCAGCAGTGCTTCCTAAGGCTCACTTGACTTCACGCTCTAGGATGTCTGGCTCTAGGTGAATGGGAGAAAGTAGCCTGGGTTCAACAGACCTGTGGAGGAGGGCACAGTTCCTGGGGTGGGTTTCCCTTTGCCCCAGGCTTTGTCAATGTGGTCTCGTCTTGCTCTTTCCCCTGTCCTCTCACCATGCCAGTGGCCTCTGAAGGCTTCAGGCTTCTCACAAAGCAAGTGGAGTCTGCTGACTCCCACCTGGGACTCCTTGATGCCAGTGAGCAAGATATGTGGCTGGCACTGGACTTCATGGCCGCAGGGACCTGGAGTCAGTGCTGAGAGGCCCTGGGTGCCAAGCAGCAGTTTTCATCTGATGTCTGGCTTTCTTTTCTCTCTTAGTGATTCCAATTTCAGGATCTTTTTTTTTTTTTTTTTTGGTCTGTGTTTTTCTTCTCTTGTCTTTCTTCCACTTTCTCTCTGGGTAATCCAAGGCTTGCAGGCAGCTAAGTACGACATGTACATTTCAATGAAATGCAACAGAATATAATTGAATATAATTGAACATATTTCTTTCATGTCTGGGCGCTGGATTAATCTCCTTGACACATCTGTTTCCTCTTCACTCTCCAATCTCTTTGCGTTTTCTCTGAGATATTTCCTCCCTCCCTAGAATCTTGGGGGTTTGAATGACTCTGTGGCCCCCCTTGATGCAGACACACACGAGATGTTGAGTTTACAGCCCATGTACCTGTGATCCATAGATCACCTGGACCTGAGGAGAGGGAACTGCCAGCAGCCTATGTGGGCTTGGGAGAGGTCTCCACTGTTGTTGGGGACAGTTGGGAGCTGTGGGTGGGACTGGGAGGGTTTCCTATGGATGCAGAAACCATCTTAGACATACTCTTTGTCCTTTGTTGCTCTAGGACTGAGCCTGGATGTTTGTGATCATGATTTTCAGCCAAAGCAGCCATCCTGGGTCCTTCAGTGGGTGGAGTGGTCAGCAGGGAAGCCCCAGACATGACTGTGAATTGTGAGATCAGCTCGACCAGGAGATTGAGACACTTCAGATGGAGCTGAGCAAGAAGGTTCTACTGCCTCAGCTTACTCGCTATGTGATCTTGGTAAAAGACCCAACCCTCTGGGCTTCAGTTTGCCCGTTTGTATGATGGGCAGTATCATACAGTATAGAGTGTATCAGTACACTCGACAAGGTGCTATAGGGAGTATTAAATGAAACGATGCTTGTAAAATGTCAGCATGGTGCCTGGTACACAGTGGGTCCTGAATAAGTGGAGGCTAGTCGTATTCATTCATTCATTCACTCCCTCAATCATTAGTTCAGACTACTTTGAGAGTTATTCGGTGCTAGGCCGCGTACCAGGTATCAGGGAGAGAAGTAAAAACTTCCTGTCGCCTCCAGTAGCTTGTGGTCTAGTGGTGAGACTAAAACAAGCTCTGTAGGAGGGACATCAGCTGCGTTTTCTGGGAATGGAGGAGGGACAGCAGCAAAGGGAATCAGAGAAGGCCTCCTGGAGGAGGTGACACAGTTGAGCTGAGCCTTGAAGGGGACTTGAGTTTCAGAAGTGGGGCTGGGGGAGGGACATTCCCGGAGAGGGGTCAGGAGGGTAAAGGTGGGAAGCATGAATGCAGTGTGGTGGATTGGGGGCCAGGGGGTGGTCTGGAGACCTGAGCTTAGGTCTGGAGGGAGGTGAGGCAGGGGAAGTGGGTTGAACAGGCAGCGCTGGGAGCCATGGATGGATCTGGAGCCTGGCAGATGGGAGCCTTGGGCATAGACCTTGTTCCTCTGGGAAGACCAAATGTCCCTCCTGTCCCTACCACCTCCCCAGAGCAACTTTCATCCACTGTCCCCCAACGTGGCCTCAGGGGCTTCTGGCTGGAAACGATGTCCCCCGAGTTCCCATCTGTGTCTCAGGGCCCCTCTCTGCCCTCCTAAAGATCAAGCTGTGTTTTCCTCATTTTACTGATGAGGACACTGAGGCTCAGAGGTCAAAGGAGGCCGTAAGCAGTGGAGTCGGGGTGTGCCTGGTTCTTTCCCCAAAGCCCGACTATCTCTGAGAAAATAAAGGCTGCTCTGAAGTGAGCACTCACCTTGTGCCAGACTCTCCCCCAGACAGAGCAGATACTGTTCTCTCCACTCTTCAGGTGAGGGATGTGGTGCTCAGGGAGGTTAAGTTACTTGCCTGAGGACACACAGCTGGTGAACCCCGGAACTGGGGTGCCATCCCGGGTCTTTCATTCTCAGAGTCTGTGTCTGTATCCGTTGCACTGCACTGTCCCTCCTCCCAGAGTTCTTCTTGAGGCCCACCACCCTGATTTTGGGACCAGCTATATTCGAGTAAGAAACAGATTGCAAACCTTCAGAGGGCAAGGGAGTTTTATTCGTCTTGGTGTGCCCCATAATAACTGATGCCTGAATGAATGAACATGCAGTCATACGTATGTTGGTCAGGAGGGGGCCAGGCAGGTAGGAGGACATGGCTTCCAGGGAACTGATGAGAAGAAAGCACTCAGATCAGAGGGGAGGAGATGTTCAAGGCCATCATATTAGAGGAGGCATTAAAATTGATCTTGGTGCAGCTAATATGAAACTATGTGTCAGGCCCATAAATTGCCCATTTAATGGGCCAGAGACGCTGTGGTGGGGGTGGGGGTAGGGTTCAGGCCCCACCTGAAGAACCACCAGTATCCAGGGTGATGCTGAGAGTGCATAGATCATGGGTGAGGGAGGCTGTTGATGGGCCTCAAGGGGTCAATGTCCAGTCTCAAATCCATCCTCTGGCAATGCAATGGGCTACAGGCCCAGAGGAAGCACGGACACAGAAAGACTGGTTGGGCCCTGGAGCCCATTACTGTTCAGGGCTCACCTTTGCCAGCTTCCCCAGGTGACTCTGAGGGCAGGAGGGCAGAACAGTGAGGCCCCTGTCTGTCTGCTGACTGTGCCGCAACCCCTCTTCCTCCCTGCCTGCCCCAGGACCTTTTCCAGACACCACAAATATCAGACGTCAGTGGAAAGAAAATGACTTCTCATTTTGCCAAAAATCCAACTCTGGGTGAAGCACAATGATGTCAAATGGTTAACAGAGTTCTTGTGGTGGGCTGTGTTTTGCTTTCTTCTTTGATCTTGTCTGCTCACAAAACGAATTCTGCCAGCCCCCTTGAAGCCAACTGTCAAATTAAAGCATTTTAGGGGAGACAGATCTCTTACTCTGATGGCAAAATTCATTTGATTTGATTCTTTAATCCAGTTTCTCTGCAAAACCCGGAGCTGAAATGTTAGAGTCTGTTCACCCTAAATGGTTTTTTCCTCACTTCTCCCGCCACCTCCTCTCCCAGCGCCCCGTCCTCCGTCTCTTACAAAATAATGCAGCGAAGAATTGCATCTGGTGTAATGATAGCCATTTGGTTTCTCAAAACAATTTTTTAGGGGGAAAATGGCAAGAGCACAAAGCCTGTCTCTCTGGCTTGGGAAAGGAGGCGCTGGCTGTTAGAGGCTCCAGTAGCCAAGGGAGTGATCATGCACGGGGTGGGCAGGGCTTCCCACCTGACCTCTGTGCTAGCAGCATGGAGAGGCTGGGACATCGGCCTCATTCCTGCTGAAACAAAGGTCCTGCCACGTTTCCTTCCGTCCCTGCTCTGCACTCAGGTGGCTCAGAAGGTAAAGAATCTGCCTGCAATGTGGGAGATCCATGGTCGATTCCTGGGTTGGGAAGATCCCCTGGAGAAGGCAATGGCTGCCTGCTACAGTATCCTTGCCTGGAGAATTCCATGGACAGAGGAGCCTGGCGGGCTACAGTCTGTGGGGTCATAGAGTCAGACACGACTGAACAACCAACACTCACTTTTCAGTGCACCCTGTATCTCTTGCAGCCACTATCTCTGTCCACCTTTCAGATCTTAATCCTGCGTTTGGGCCCAGCACTTCACAGTTTGCATTTTCATATCCATTTTGCTCGCCTGTTCACCATTTACTCCCTCATTTGTTTGTGCCTGTGCTCGTCATTTACTCATGTTACTCTCCTTGTGGAGCTGGGTTGACTCTATGTCATGCCCTGTTTGCCCTTGGGGCCAGGGAGATACAGAGATCAGCAAGACAGAACTTCTGCCCTCTCAGAGTTCAGGGATTGGTGAGGGAGACAAAGTTGTAAACAAATAGCTGGGTGCTTGATGCACAGCAGGGTGCTGCCATCACTTCAGATTTTCTGAGCAGCAAGTAATAAGAAATTGAACAACCGTAGCTAAGCTATCGAGACATGAAATAAATTTCGTAAAATCAAGTGTTGGAGGGGTTTCCAGGGTGGTCAGAAGCTCAGAGATATCAACAAACCCAGGCACTTTCTCTCTCTTCTTTACCGTCTTTGGCCCTCTTGGTCCAGGGTCTGATATGGGAGTGAGAGGTGTAGACAAATAGCCCTGACTCTGTGTGTTGAGGGTTAGGAGAGACAAGAGCTGGGCACATGGTGAGTACTTCCATCAGTTGGGATGTGTTGGGTATCAAGTAACGGAAAATCCAGCAACAGCGGCTCAAGTTATTAAGATATAATGCTTGACCATAGAATGATGTCTGGAGGGAGGTAGTTGTGGGGTGGGTCAGATACTCAGTGATGCCAAAAAGTAAGGTCTTTTTTCTCTTTGCTGGTTAGCATCCTTGACTTTTTCCTCACTTGTTGCCTCATGGTTGCAAGATGGCTCCCAGAGCTTCACACATCATGTCTCACACTAAACATTCAGGTTGAGAAGAAGGGAGGGGTTGAAGTGAGACAGAAAAAATATTTCCCAGGAGCAGTCCCTCTACCAACAGATTTTCCCTTATATCTCAATGGCCAGATCTGGGTCACACTCTCACCCCTAAAACAGTGACTGGAGAAGGGGACTGGGGTGCCAAGTTTGGCTTTACCTTTGGGCTGGGGAAGCCCACCAGGTCTGAGCCTGTTGCTGCAGGACAAACCCAGGGCTCTGCAAATGAAGGGAGGAGTGGTGGGCTGCTGGGTGGGCGGCCATGAGTGTCCACCACCTTCTCATCAGTGCTCGTGACTGAGTGTCCTGGCCTGTGTGAGGTGGTGGCCCAGCCCCGGCCCTGGGGCAGAAAGCCCTGCTCTGAGCCTCTGCTCCCTGTGGGCTGTGTGATCCAGGAGGTACTTGACCGCCCAAGGCACAGCCTCCCCTTCCCCTACCATGGAGGGGGGCAGTCAGAATAGCACCTGCTATGCAGGGCGCTTGTGAAGGGGACATGGGGTCAGGCATGAAAGCACCTGGCCCAAAGACTTGTCAGCAGCTGGGAATCATCACAGCGATTAGCCTTGTCTGTGAAATGGGCCCATGCACCTCCTCTGTCTCAGTCCTGGATGGTAACAGCAGCAACATCAGTTCACACAAGTCAGCACTTCCTGTGTGTGCTGGGCGCCCTTATAGCCACTCCTCCAGAGAGGAGCTGCTTTCATCTCCATTTTAAAGCCAAGGAAATTGAGACCCCAGGCGAGTGAGGGCAGATGGGGCTCCAGCTCTGACCCCCTGCAGGGCTTTGGGTGGGGCCACAGGCAGATGCTCAGGAAGCCCCTCCTCTCTGTCAACCTGGTGCAGGCTGGTGGCTGGGGCTGACCTCTCTCCTGACCCTTCTCTCTGTCTCTCCTGGAGCTCCAGGACCTTCCATAACTGTGGGGTAACTTGCCCACTGTCCCCACTGCCCCCTCCTCCCTAGGGCGATGAGTGGACTGGTTCCGTGTCCTGGCTGACAGGGACATGTGACTATGAACCTGGGGTCCCAGTGTCTCTGCTGTGAATGGGCAACTCGCATTCTCCGGAAACAATGCACGCATATGCGGAGCATAAGCATATGCTAATGACGGTTAATTGCATCCGCATTTACAGATTGGTCAAAACATGCAAAGCCACCTGACAGTTACACACCTACAGCAGATCGCAGTTAGTAACTGCACACCAGGCTCCTGGCCAGCACCGTGATGCAAGCTTGGACACCAAGCGTGAGATGAAACTGCCACCCAGACCTGTGGGGGGCCTTGGCTGTCACCCCCTTGGCCCCTTGCTCAGACCTATGCCCATCCCCACCATTTCCGGTCTTCCTGGTCCTCCTGGCTCTAAGACACACAGACCTTGTGGGGGATGGACGTGGGAGAGACCCTGAAGACCACAGAGAGGGGACTTCCCCTGTTCCAAATGGGAAACTGAGGCTTCCCCCATCACTCTCACACCCAACAGTGTGCTGAGTGCCTGCCACCTGCCAGACTCTGTTCTGGGCACCGGGATGAGCTGAGGCTCCCTTTGGGGAGACAGCAGTGCCCGGTGGTGATGGGCCACATGCAGAGGCCGGAAGTGGGCAGTGGGAGAGACTGATGGGAGGGAGCAGCAGGGGCCCAGGAAGACCTCTCTGAGTAGGTGATATTGAGCTGAGCTGGTGACATTGAGCTGAGCAGGTGACAATTGAAGGAAGTGAGGGCTGAGCCATGCTGGCTCCGGGGGGATTAAAGTGTGTAGGAGCTTGGTAGGCGGGAGACCCAGCCCACCCAGGAAGGATGCCCCTCCACCTACTCTTGGGTTTTTGCAAACCTTCAAGTCTCTAGGTCACAGGTGGGACCCTCATCCTGCGGGCAAGTGGAACAGAGAGGAGCAAGGCTGGGTCCCTGGCCTCAGGAGTTCTTTAGGGACATAGGAGTTAGAGAAATGATTACAGTCCATGGTGGTCAGGCACCAACTTGAGTGATGTCTCAGGAGCTGAGAGAAGCAGAGAGTGGATCCCAACAGGCCAGGACTCAGTCCTCACACCAACACTTCCTTCTTCAGCCCCTGTAGCCTCTGTTTCCCCATCTGTACAATGGGTGGGTGAGGGTGTGTGGGCATCAGGCTTATTGCAGAGCCGGTGCTGCTAATGGTCACGGGATGAGAGCCCTGCTCTGGGTGGTCTTGCAGGCGCATTTCCAGTCCTGAGCGGATAGATGATAGACATTTAGGCGGCCAGGAGGATGGGAAGACGGGAATTCAGATCTCTTCTGAAGCTCTTTCCTTTAGCTCCCTGACCCTCTTGAGCTGTCCTGGATCATCTGGGACTTTCCCCTCCCTGTTCTCAGGACAGCATCTGAATATAGAGCCTTGGGGACCTTTCCTGAAGGGTTTAATCTTAAGATCTGAATCCCAGTAGTGGAGACTCAGTCCCTGTTAATGGTCCCTCCCTCCAGCATGGTGGAGGGAGGCAGTGTTGCTGGTTAGATCACAAGCTCTGGCCCGACCCTGGTTTCTAGCCAGGAGCTCGGGAAAATTACTTAACCTCTCTGAGCTTGGCCCCCTCAAGTGTGAGCTGAAGATGATAAAAGCATCTGCCGTACGGGTTGGGGGCCAGACTTGGACGTGGTAGCACAGGCGGCAGCTCAGTGATGGGGTCTGTTATTATCAATATTACCCCTGTGTTGTGTCACGGCTGGTGATCTCTTTGGCCCCGACCCCACGCAGGTGGGCAGCTCCCCCTCCACCTGGAGGGCTTTGCCTCCACCTGGGCCTCTCACCACTGAAGCAGTGAGATGAGACCAGCCTCCGATCCTAACAGGACTGTGTTAGATTCAGTTGCCAGTGTTCATTTGCTGCGTGACTTGGCCAAGTGGCTTAACCTCCATGAGGTCCATCACTCTTCCTCTCTGTATAATGGGTGCAATAATACTGGCCACATCTGAGTACTGTGAGGGTTTGATAAGGCTACCTTAGCAGGAGGCAGGTTCCTGGGCTCGCAGGACACTTCCAGGCAGCACTTGGAGGCTGGACTCTGGGTGGACCCGGGGCTCTCTGGGTCTTGGATTCTCATCCGTGTCTTGGTGACTGTGCTGGTCGCTGATGTTGAAGGATGTAGTGAAGACTTCGTGCCTAATCGGTGTTACACGCCTGATGCACGGTGAGCCCTGAATGCATGGTCACTGGCCTTGTCACCATTATTGTGATGATTTTTTATCAGCTCGTAGACAGATGACAAGCGTTAAGACTTGTCATCTGCCTACAAACTGATAGACAAATTGGCTAGACTTTGAGCGTCAAGCTCAGCCCTGGCACAAGGTCTGGGCCCAGAAAAGGCCAACAGTCAACAGCAGGAAAGTCGGGACTGGGGGACAGGCTGCCAGGGTTCAAGGCCTGGCTCCAGCACTTCTGAGCTGTGTGATCTTGGATGAGTATCTAAAGCTCTCTGTGCTAAAGTATCTTCATGTTTAACATGGAGGGATAGCAACAGTGCCTCATTGACAGGACTGTTGAAACAATTATGTGAATTAATGCTTGTAAAGGGCTGAGCACAGGGTCTAGCGCAGAGTCAGCTCTTACTATTCCAGGCCCCAAGGGAGTGCTGGCATTGAGAGGCCTCTAAAGATCTCCCTTTCTGCTGCTGCTGCAGTTGAAGATGAGAAACTGAGGCCAAGAAACACTAAATTAAACATTTGAGAACAGACAGTATATAAGCGTGCTAAATTATGCAGGGCGGGCAATTGGAGAACAAAACGATCCGTAATAAAGGGCTAATTGGGCAGGACAGATGCTCTGTATGCTCAGAGCCTGAGATATAGCCTGCGACAGGATGGCCTCTCCAGGGTCCAGCACTCTCGGTAATAATATTGACCCTTCCCTTTAGGGAGAATGATGCCTACTTTTGGTGAAGCATTTGGAAAGTGCAAAATGGTAAATACATAAATCATTTGATACCAACTTCTCAAAGATGGTGGCTGGTAAATTATTGGTAGGGGCTTCCCTGGTGGCTCAGAAGGTAAAGAATCTGCCCTTGATGCAGGAGACTTGGGTTTGATCCCTGGCTGGGAAGATCCCCTGGAGAAGGGAATGGCTACCCACCCCAGCATTCTTGCCTGGAGAATTCCATGGACAGAGGAGCCTGGAGGCCTGCAGTCGATGGGGTTGCAAAGAGTTGGACATGACTGGGTGGCACTTCTACCTTTTTTAAAAAAATCGTCAACATCCTTCTTTATTCTTTTGTCCGTCTGTGTGCATTTTCATCTTCATGTGACTGTCAGGGTAAGCTCAGATATGACGCAATAATAAGCAACCCTCCAAGCAACACGTGTTATGTGTCCACTGTGGTCAGCGGGGAGGGCTTGGCTCATCATGTGGGACCCTCCGTGATGGAGGCACCACTGTTTCAGGATGTCACCATCTTCACGTGGTGACATCACGCAACATTCCCTCTCAGCTGTGACAGGGAAGATCGGAATGCTGAACTCTGACCCCTGAGTGCTCCTTTCTGGAAAGGACCCACCCCACCTCCCTTCATGCTTTCTTAGCGAAAGCAAATTTCACAAAAATGGACATGAAGGTGGTGGGGGGATGCTGCTTCCCCATTGCAGGGCCGTGGGGAGGGGCTCAGCACACCTGGGTCTTAGAGAACCCCAGCTGGACCCTCCAATGTCATGCACACAGATTTGGGTCTTGCTTGCCTGACACTTATGTTTGACCAGTTTCCCATCTCATAGTTTCCTGAAAGTAGTCCATTTGATTAATGTTTCGTAATTTAACATCCTATTTATGTGATTTGGGTGATTTCATTTTATATGACTATGAATAAAATGCAATTAATATTTTCATTCTTTAATGTTCCTCTGTGTTTCTGTTTTGTTAGAATAGCCTTCTACAGGGAAGGAAATGTTAAAGTAATATGCCGTTTTAAGAACTGATATGCCTAACGTACAGGAGGTGAATCATTTCCATTTGCTTGACTGTCACTTAACCCCAGAACTGGGATCTTCTCCCACTGTCCAGGCTCTGATGCTGGTCCCACCACCATCACGCCTGGGCCAGGGCAGTGGGCTCCTGCCTGGTCCCTGCCTCTGCCCTGGCCCTGCTCCTGTCACTCTCTGCAGGAGCCGGGTGACCCCGTGAGACTCAAGGTGGAGGCCATCCCTGCTCTGCTTCACACTCTGAAGCTCCTGTTTCATGGGGACACAGCCCACGCTCACAGTGGCCCTGGGCCCCAAGGTCTCATACCACTGCCTCTAAGCACAAAGCAGCCAGAGGCAGCTTAAAAAATACAACTTTAATAAACTTCAGTGACTTACTGAGGCACTTCAACTCAAGTCCTGAATTCCTAATGCAGCCTCCAAGGCGCAGGGAAGTCTGGCTGTGTCCAGCTCTGATCCCCCTGTTCAAGATGGTCTAGTCACGCTTGTCTTTCTTCTGCCACCCAGACGTCCAAGCCTTGGCTCGTGTCGTTCCCTCTGCCTGGAGCGTCCTCACCAGGGAGGCTAGAAGGAATGACAGCTCAAGGGGCGTGAGCCGTGTGGGACACACCCCGCAGGTTTGCAGGAGAGGCCGGCAGCTAGACTGGTTAGCAGGTCGTGGTGGGTAAGCAGGTCACTGGCTTGCCTTACTGGGCATGGCCATTGGAGCCACCAGGAACGTCCCTCACAGAAGCTCCGCTGGTGACAGAAAGAGCATCTTCCCCTGGGGTCAGGAACGTCACTGCCCATGCCCTGGCCCTGATGCAGGCTGGCAAGTCGCCTCTTGGGCAGAACGGGGTTGTGGAGCTCTGTTCTACTCACTCTTTGGGAAGCAGGTCTGTGAGGGACCTGGGATGATGCAGAGGTTGTCCGGGTTACCTGTCACCAGAACAACCATTATCGAGGGCGGGAGGAGGCAGGGGGCAGGGGCAGGGCTGGGGTGGGGTGGGGCGAGCCTCCAGATGCTGCTCAGGCCTCTCTTCTCACTCACCTGCCTCACTGCTCATTTCTAGCATCTCAGGGACCCGTGAAGGGAGCTGGCTGCTTCCCATGGGGCAGAGGAAAGAACTCATACCAGATTCCTAGATGCCAATCAAACTGGGATGAAAGGCATGACAGTTATCTATGTGAAAATGCTAGTCTGAAAATAGAAATAAAAGCAAGAAAGGCCACATACCCTCTGTCTTGAGAGAAACTGCGTCCCACCTGGGACTGGGGTAGGATGACCGAGCAGGGTCAGATGTGGGTGGTCACTCTGACCTCGGTCTCTCCCACCTGCAAGGCCCATACCTGCATCTCTGCTCTCAGCCTGTACAGAAGATCTTTCCAAACACATCTGGTTTTACAGTACACAGACCCTGAATTTTCCACTGGGTGGAAACACGGGTATTGGCCCTGTGCTCCTGGGCGGAGGTAGTGGGGGCTGAGGGCCATGGGGCTGGATGGACAAAAGGGAGGAAAAAAAAAAAAAACCTCTCATCCCAGGAGATGGTGAGGCTGGCCTATTAGTACATGCCTGGAACTAGCCCTTAGTTAAGCAATGATTGGCTGAAATAACAGGCTCCCATCATTTCCCTGTAATCATCGCATGCTCCATGACCGCCTGTCTCCTCTCCCACTCCTTCCCCCTCAGGACGCTCGATTATTTTTCCTCCTTTTTGCTTGACTCTAAGACAACACTTCTGCCACATCATTTTCCTAAGAATCCTCCAGGGAGAAGCACAGCCGAGCTGGCTGGGTAGACCCCTTTGCAGGAACCAAAGAAACCGTTTTGCAAATTGCACAAAATGATTAGACATTAGAACAGTATTTATGTCAATTACAGCTGGAGATGGAGAGAAGGGTGGTCTGTGTGGGGGTGAAGCTGGGCTGCATTAAGCTCTCCTCCATAATGGGCGTGGTGCAGCAAGGGTTGTGGAGAGAGCACTGGCCTAGGGGCCCTGGGGGGCCTGGAGTCAGACCCTTGTGGGCTCCACTCAGGACCTCTGTATGTGTAGACAGGTGTGCACATATGCTTAGCACACACTTCAAGACACACAAGCAGAGACAGACATAGATGCACATAGACCCATGCCCACATTCACCCTAGATACCGTATACACATCCACCCTGCACGCACACGTTCATGTCACACACAGACGTGTGTCTGTTTGTCCAAGGCCAGAGGCAGAGGTAGCGAGAGATTTCCCCTGGTCTGCAGGGGAAGTCGAGCCCACCAGGCAGAGCAGAGTGAGGACTGTGAGTGTCTGCCCCACCCCCCGACCCTCCTAGGGATGGAGAGGATGAGGAGGGTAGAGCTGGCACCCTCACCCTCTCAGGAGTCAGGAATGGATTCTGCTCCCAGCCCTGATGAGCCCCTCCCCGAGGCCCCTTCCTCGAGCCCCTGGCTCCACCGCTGGAGGCAGAGACACGTCCTGTGCTGTCTCCGTTGCCCAAGCGAGGAAAGAGCTCTACTTGGTTGATGACAGGCAACTCGCAGGTGATTCAGGCCAACCTGCTGCCACGTACAGATCTGAGAGGCTGAGGGGTCTCAGAGCTAAGAGATGAGGTGACCCACCCATCAGGTCTGTCTCTGGGGGCCCGTGACCTGAGGATATGTGTTAACAAGGAGGAGGCAGGTCACGCTGGCAGTGAGAGAAACGAGCTGCAGAGAGAAGGATGAACAGGTGCCCAGAGAGAAGCCGAGAGGAACATCCCCCCCGACGGGGTGGGCAGTGAGCAGCTATCTCGGGTCCCTCTGGGGGCTCCAGCCCCAGGTTTTAGGCTCTGGTGAGGCAGGGCCTTCTGAGAGACACTCCCCTCACCCCACGCCTGGTAAAACACTCCATCCACACACCATTTCTTTTTATCTAAGCTAGACTGGATGGTTTCCTGCTACTTGCAAAGAGCCCTGACTCAGACACCAAGGAAACCTTTTTATTTTTAAAACTGTTCTTTTAAAAAGCACCATTTCCAACAATGAATGTCTCCTGCTCATAGAGGCCTCATCAAACATGAGGAACGAGGCGTCTGCAAACCTGTATGAAAATTAAATCCACAAGCTGGGCACACACTTGTTTGACAAGTGATAATTAACTGCTGACAATATAATTTCAGTTTGGATGCAAATGTGTTTTTCATTAAAAAGTAATCAAAGAAGAAGATCTGTGAACGGCCAATAAGCACAAGAAAAGATGCTCAACATCGTTAGTCATCAAGGAAATGCGAATTAAAGGCACCATGAGATGCCATTACACACCCACTAGAGTGGCTAAAATTAAAAAGACTGAAAATAACAAGTATTGGTGAGGATGTGGACGAACAGAGCTTTTCTCATTGCTGGTGGGAATATAAGATGTTACAGCGACGATGGGAACAGCCTGGTGGCTTCTTAAACCCTTAACTGTCTCTACCACACAATCCAGCTCTTCCGCTCCATTTACCCCAGACTCGGGCTTGACTGTGAGAACTCATCTCCTCAAGTGAAAAGTTTTTCAGAATATATGTTATGTTCACTGCCTTTTGCTGGGATGAGTCTCCCCCGAGAAACGACACTGGGATTATGTGCCCCTGGACCATCCCTCACCCATAGACCTGGGGGCAGTCCCCAGAATACAGCTCAGACAATCTGTCTCTTGCTGAGGGACCAGCATCCTCCTTAGACCAGGCCCAGCCATGAATGTGTCCAGATCCAACCGGTGGGGGCTTGGCGCTGACTTCAGCTTCAGAAGAAATGGGCATCTCTACAGCCTCTGCCACACTCCAGGTCCTGCAGATGTCATACCCCATCTTCCCATTTCACAGAGGAGGAAACTGAGGCTCAGAGATCTGGAGTTACTTAATTAAGACCACACAGGTGATGAAGAGCAAAATGGGGAGAGATGTGGGCTCTGACCTGCGTGACTCCCAAGTTCGTGCTCCTCACCTCACCTACCCCCTTTCCCATATTTAGTTCAGCTCCTCTGCGTCTCAGTTGTCTGAGAATGGACATTCCCATAAAATGGGAATAACAGTGGTACTTAAGCTCATGAGCTTATCATGAGGATTAAATAAAGTTACACAGAGAACATTGCTTTGTACATAGAATGCTCTCAATCCATGTGAGTAATGAAACTTACTATTAATTAATTTTGACAGTTAAAAATATCTTGGTGCCATCTTCATTCCTTCCCCCAGTGGGACAAATTGACTCTATCCCTTAATCATCTCTGTATCCCTCTAGAGATTTCACCCTGGTTTCCCTTATCCACCTAAGAGGGAGACTAGAAGGGGACCCGGTGACATAGAGAGGAGGGTGAAGATTGTTTCCCAGCCTGTAGAGAGGCAGACTCCTCTGAGCTGAGAATCCAGGATTCCTATACCGCTAAAACAACCTGAATCTCCAGTCGCTTAGTTGTAGAATCTACTCTGATCGTGTGAAAGGGTATTTTAAATTCCCACCTCTGATTGTGTAGAAGGACACTTGATCTCATTTCAGAGAAATCACCTCTATCTATTTCTCTTTTCTGTTTTTAACTTCTTCCTCTAAGTGCAATTTTTCACTATCAAGGACAATTTGAAGAATGTAGAAGATTTAAGAAGAGGAGCCTGGTCTCCCTCTTGGACTGTCCTCCAACGCTCCCTCTCTCTGGAAGCAAGCAGAAATGTTAGAATCACTGATACAGCCTGGATCCATGGCATTCAATCCACACGATGGACAGCAGCGGCAGCATCAAGGTCATTGTCAGGGAACTGGATCCTCCATCCATCATTCTCCAGATGTTCACAGGGGACGAGGCAGGTCTCCCCCCACCTCTTGTCAATGCTGGCACTAGGTCAGGGTCTATGTGGGTGCCCGGAGACTTATTAACCTTCATGCCCTTCGATCAGAGGATGAGATGGTTAGATAGCATCACTGACTCAATGCTCATGAATGTGAGCAAACTTTGGAGATAATGGAGGACAGAGAAGCCTGGAGTGCTACAGTCCACAGGGTTGCAAAGAGTCGGACATGACGTATTGGCTGAACAACATTGCTTTGATCAGATCAGAACTCCGGCCCAGAACAGAGCCTGTCGATACTCACTCTGTGCACAGTCACACCAGCTTGTTTCCATACTTTCAGGTCCACCAGGTCCTACAGGAGAGGGGGAAGGGCTGAGATGGGCAGACACAGGTGGCGGCCAGGGAACGAGTGATGCCTGGAACAGCAGCAGCAATGCGACCACCGTGGGAAGCTCTGTGAGGACCTGCTGAGGTCACCTACTCATCAAACTTGGTGGTTCTGAAAGGGACTGAAGCGGCGTCTCAAACCCACACTGCACAGCGAGATCCATGGATTCCTCCCCCAGCATTTGCTGAGCAACTACTGTGTGCAGGCCCTGCGCTGGGAGCTGAGTGCATGTTGAGAACCAGATAGGTCCTGCTCCCAGTCTGATGGGGGATAGATGGAGACCCCGTTACCCCGTGATGAGGCTGCCCGAGCTGTGTGGGCACAGTCGGGGGCGGGGGTCACTAACTGTGACCTTGACCTGGGTCTAGGGTGAGAGCTCTTGGATAGACCAGGGAGTTTGGGCATTTGGAGACCATTTTCACTTCATAGCAGGGCTGACCGGGCCCAGATTGGGGAGGGACTCAGCTGATGTCCTGGACCCAGGTTTCCCCAAACCTGAGTTCTGTCCCCAGCATCACTTGGCCTCGGGGGCTCCCGGGATAATTACGGTGATGTGCCAACCCCCTTCCTCATTCCCAGGGCGCTCAGCAAAATTTCCCACGCTGACAGTAATTATGCTTACTAGAGTCTTATTTACAAGGAGACAGTGAAAATGTGTTATTTAAATAACAATTATTAAAATCATGCTGGGGGTTTGCTACATAATAAGTAATTATCTTGAACATAATTGGGAAAACAGTGTAGTCAAGGCTATTTAGCTCTTCCCAGTGAACAGAGTTAATCCTGGGGTGCAAGCGGCACCGTGGCACAAGTGATATTTGCAATCGTGTTTTATTATTGCATTGAGTGGAGGATTTCCCGGGTGGTCCTGTGGTTAAGAATCTGCCTGCCATGCAGGGGACACAGACTTGACCCCTGGTCTGGGAAGATCTCACATGCCGAGGAGGAACTAAGCCTGTGTGCCACAGCTGTGGAAGTCCGTGTGAACTAATGCCTGTGCTCCGCAACAAGAAGAGCTGCTGCGACAAGAAGCCTGTGCATCGCAGCTAGAGAAAGCCCACATGCAGCACTGAAGACTCAGCACAGCCAAAAAGCTAATGAAAAAAAATAGGGTGGAGACATTCCTCAGAGTTACTTCCCTTTCCTGCTCAGCCAGATGCGTCATCAGACCGTTGATCTATTTGCATCATGTTACGGATTGGCCAAAAGGTTCGTTCAGGTGTTTCCAGCAGACCTTATGGAAACATCCAGCTGAGCTTTTTGACTAACCCAATGCAATCACTCACCTGCTTTTTGTTTTTATGTTTTTATATACTCTTACTTACCTTTTGCCTTAGTTTTACTTTCCATACATTCATTGCTTCAGTCAGTCATTTATTCACATGCTCATCCTGTGTTAATTTATTAGCCGTTCATTCCTCCTTCCACTGATTGCGCTTTCATTCATTTTTGACTTTCCTTGTTTATTTACATACCCAGTTCCTTACTCAGCCAACCAGCAGCCTGTTCATTCTTTCTTGCTTTACTTGGTTGGTTCATTCATCGGCTCACTTGTGGATGTGCTCTAGTCATCATTTATTCTTTAATTTTTCCATTATTCCTTGGTTCAGTCATTTATTCAGTGGTTCATGCAGCTGCCCACCCCTTTATTAATTCATCATTCAACAGCAAATGGTTTTTCTATATACAATGTGTAAGAGGTATCCTTTAGGTGCAATGGCAGCCATGCCACATGCCTGGCATTTTCTAGGCATTTCGGTAAAAGGGGCCTTGGGACTCATATACATATACATGATATATATATATATATTTAAAATTTTATTTCTCTCTTTGGGATGTGCTGCATGGGCCTTTCTCTAGTTGAGTGGTGCCTACTCTCTAGTTATGGTGCGCGGGCTTGTCTTTGCAGTGGCTTCTCACTGTGGAGTACGGGCTCTAGGGCAAGTAGGCTTTAGTTGCTGTGGTTCCTGGGCTCTAGAGCGCAGGCTCAATAGCTGTGGCCCACGGGCTTCATTCCCATGGGCATGTGGAATATTCCTGGACCAAGGATCAAACCTGTGTCTCTTGCTTTGGCAGGCAGTTTTTTTTTTTTTTTACCACTGAGCCACCAGGGAAGCCCAGGGCTTATATTTTTTTAAAGCCAACTTTTAATTATAGGATAATGCAATGTAAAATTTAGGTAGAGCAAAGTCCTCAAATCAGAAGTGTATGTATGGCCAGAAGAATTTTCAGAAATTAAATATACTTGTAAGACAAGCACCAGGTCAAGCAAGAGAATGTTACCAGCAGCCCAGCCTGTTAGTGTCCCTCCAAGCCTAGACTGGGAATTGCCTTTGCCTGTCCCAGAACTTCATCCGGATGGATTGGCACTGTTTTGTGCCTTTATGAGTCTTCCGTTGGTTTTGTTCAACATTATGTTTGTGTGGTTTATCCGTGTTTCTATGTTCTGAGTTGCTCATCATTCACTCATGTTGATGTGTGGTATTTGTATATTGTATGAAGATGTAACTGTTTATTTACCCATCTAACACTAGGCAAGATTGAGTACTGCCTAGATTTGCGCTATTGTGAACAGAGCTGCTATGAAATTCTTGCATGTGTCTTTTTGGGAATACACAGATGAATTTCTGCTGGGTGGACACATAAGAGTGGAATTTGTGGATTTCATGAACTATTTCATATAGTTATTTCATAACTATTTCATATATATTTCATAACAATATGCACATATATTGATACATATCTACAAGGTATATGTGTATTTGCTATTGTTGTTCAGTTGCTAAGTCATGTCTAACTCTTTGCGATTCTGATGGACTGCAGCGCACCAGGCCTCCCTGTCCCTCACTATCTCCTAGAGTTTGCTCAAGTTTATTTCCATTGACTCAGTGGTGCTATCCAGCAGTCTCATCTTCTGCTGCCCTCTTCTTTTGCCTTCAATCTTTCCCAGCATCAAGGTCGTTTCCAATGAGTTGGCTGTTTGCATCATGTGGCCAAAGTATTGGAACTTCAGCTTCAGCATCAGTCCTTCCAATGAATATTCAGGGTTGATTTCCTTTACGATTGACTGGTTTGATCTCCTTGCAGTGCAAGAGATTCTCAAGAATCTTCTCTGGCATCTCAGTTCAAAAGCATCAAGTCTTTGGTGCTCAGCCTTCTTTATGGTCCAACTCTCACACTTGTACATGACTACTGGAAAGACCATAGTTTTGACTATATGGACCTTTGTTGGCAAATGATGTCTTTGCTTTTTAGTATACTGTCCAGGTTTGTCATAGCTTTCCTTCCAAGAAACCAGCTATGACTATATGTTATATGTTCAGCCATTGGAGATACTATCACATAGCTTTCCTAAGTGGTTATTACAATTTTCATTCTCACCAGCAGTGTGTGGGACCCATTCTTTCCCCACAGACTTGCCCTTGAACCACTCACCCTCCCCGTGATCTCACCTGGTCATGTCTCAGGCCCCTTGGCCTAGCTACTCAGTGTTCCCTTCCAGTCTTGCCCCTCCCTGGGGCTTCAGTGAAGGTCTTTCTCCTTCTTGATTCTGCCGTTGACTCCTTACAGCACTGGTCCTGTGAACATATTCTCAAGCCACTCTGGGTGACATTACCTGGACCTGGCCCTGCCTGGCTGTCTTTCCTACCCTGGGGATTCTGTTGGGAGACAAGGCTCCCAGGCATCCTGACCTACCTCCTGGGATAACTGGTCCACGGGTCAGGCCTCCTGGTGAGCACTGGGATCTTTGATAAACCTGCCCTTGCACAGTTCACAGAGTAGTGTCTAAGATATTGAATGGGCTTTTTTTTTTTTTTTGCTGTAACTCAAAGATGAGTAGTCAGATCAGAGAGGATGAAATGGATGGAGGCAATTTCACATGGAGAGAAATCATAGAACTTGGCTGATTTACTGAAGATGGTGCTGTTATAGGATAAAAAGTACCTGGACTTTAAAAATCAGTCAGATGTGGGCTCAAATTCCAATGCATGCATGTCCAGCTGTGTGACTGGAAGATGACAGCCCTGATTTTGGTATTAGAACACATGGAATTGCCAGCAGTGCATCCAGAAGGAGGTGTCCAGTAGGCTGTTATGTATCCACAGACTAATGAAAGGAGCCCTGGAGTCAGAGCTTGAACACCTGGGGAGTCTCACCTCTGTGACTCCTTCTGGGGGCTGCAGCCAGCTAAACCCACTTTTCCCTCCATTTTCCCCTCTGATTCTCCAGCAGTGTGACCTCAGGCCAGTCCCGTCACCTTTCTGAGTCTCAGATGCCACAATCATGAAGTGGGGATAAAAAGACCAGACCAGCCTCCTGGGAGTATGGGGAGGATTGAGTGAGACAATGGAGGTGAAGGGTTTAACAAATCCTGCTGCCTCATCCATCCCAGGGTTGGTTGTCTCATTTTCACAAAGGGTAGCATTTCCCTTACTTTGGTTCTGTGCATCACCCTTCAGGATTCCACTTCTCTCCTATCCACTACCTGCTCACTTACCTTCCTTTATCTCAGTTTTGCTTTGACTTGTGTTTTAGAAGAAATCAAGATCAAGCCAATCATTTAAAAAATAATTTTATTTATTTATTTTTGTCTGTGCTGGGTCATCCTTGCTCTGAGGGTTTTTCTATAGTTGTGGAGCACGGGGGCTACTCTCTTGCTGCAGGAGCGTGCACGGGCTCAATAGTTGTGGCAAACGGGCTTACTTGCTCTAAGGCATGTGGGAAAAAGCTGACTTGAAACTCAGCATTAACGATCTAAGATCATGACATCTGGCCCCATCACTTCCATGGCAAATGGAAGGGGAAAAAGTGGAAGCAGTGACAGATTTTATTTTCTTGGGCTCCAAAATCCCTGTGGACAGAAACTGCAGCCACGAAATTAAAAGACTCTTACTCCTTGGAAGGAAAGCTATGGCAAACCTAGTCAGCATGTTGAAAAGCAGAGACATCACTTTGCTGACAAAGGTCCATGTAGTCAAAGCTATGGTTTTTCCAGCGGTCTTGTATGGATGTGAGAGTCAGGCTATAAAGAAGGCTGAGCACCAAAGAACTGATGGTCTCGAATTGTGGTGCTGGAGAAGACTCTTGAGAATTCCTTGGACTTCTGAGAGACCAAACCAGTCAATCCTAAATGAAATCAACCCCGAATATTCATTCATTGGAAGGACTGATGCTGAGCTAAAGTTATAATACTTTTGGCTACCTGATGCAAAGAACCAACTCATTGGAAAATACCCTGATGCTGGGAGAAATTCAAGGCAAAAGGAGACAGGGATGGCAGAGGATGAGATGGTTAGATAACATCACTGACTCAATAGACATGAATTTGAGCAAACTCTGGGAGACAGTGGAAAACAGGTGAGCCTGATGTGCTGCGGTCTATGAGATCATAGACAATCAGACCCGATTCAGTGACTGAACAACAGCAACGGCATCTAGGGTCTTCCTGGATCAGGGATTGAACCCGTGTCTCTGCGTTGGCAGGCAGATTTTTTTACCATTGAGCCATCAGGGAAGCCCACTTTGACTTATTTTTAATTTCAGACTCAGATGTATTGTTAGAGACCAATGGGTCCAACCCCCTTGCTTTACACATTGGGGAAACTGATGCTGGAGAAGTGGAGCAGTGGGTTCAAGGTCACCCAACCAGCTGTGGCCAAGCTCCTAGTTCTGCTCAGAATCAAAGTCTTTGCTAAATGTGGCTCCTACTCTATGCTCCAGGGAGACGTTCTACCTCGTCTGGGAATTTTCTGATTGATATTCTCAGAAAGAACAAAAGCCAGCAAGCATGAATGATGCCTTTGAAAAGTTGGAGGCTAATATGCCTTGGGACCATATTTTCTTTTTAGACTCCTCCCCAAACCACATTTTCTGATCTGAAATGGCTGTCAGCTTCACTCCAAAGCAAGCACGTTTGATCTATTGCCTCTGTGAACATTGCATGCTATTGATGTAATTAAAATGCCATAAAAAATGACAAAAGAAGGGCTTTGATTTGGGAGAATTTGAGTTTCTTTCAAACTTTGAATTTAATTTTTAAATCAGGAGAGAGCAAATTATTTTAAAAGGTTACCTTCCCCTTAAAAAGGCTCTGGATGTAGGTCGTTCAAGCACATGTTGAGCATGTGAAATGCATTTTATCGCTTGTTGTTGTTTCGTTACTCAGTTCTGTCCAACTCTTGGCGACCCCATGGACTGTAGCCAGCGGGCTCTTCTGTCCATGGGATTCTCGAGGCAAGAATACTGGAGTGGGTTGCCATGCTCTCCTCCAGGGGGTCTGCCTAACCCTGGGATCAAATCTGCATCTCCTGCATTGGCAGGCAGATCCTTTACCAACGCTCCACCTGTTTTATCACTTATCTAAGCCTCTTTCCAATGAGGGGAAGGCCTAGGCGTGGGACCTCCAGCTGCACCGCATTGTCAGCAGTTCCTCTTTGCCACCTGAGGGTTGGTTTCTTCAGTTTCCTCCAAGGGACCAGATGGATGTACTGGACTCAGATGAGGCCAGGCAGCTGCAAGACTTGATTTCAGACTTACCAGCCCTTTCCACTTCCTGCTAGTAATAGCTATCGTCTCTTGAGGACCTGTGAGGTGCCATGTGCTCATCTGGGGGCTTGTTTAGTTATTATTATTCATGATCCTGATTGTAACCCTGGAAAATACATTTATTTAAGCTCTCACCCTGGTCACAGCCATATCTGTCTGGCTGTTCAATATTCTCCCTGGTTCCATTTTTACCTTCTTTGCTCTCATCTCCATGGGCCAGAAAAAGAGTCTTTTGCAACCAGGTCCTTCCTTCCTCTGTTCACAACCTCTACAGCTCCCATCTTCCTCAGATTAAAGAGCTCTTTACTGGCACCCAAGATCCCTGTGCTGTGACTCTGTCCTCTCCCATCTCCTATCTCTCCTCCCGACTCTGCTCTAGCCACATGGGGGCTGACCCTCGACTATGCCAGGCACACTCCCACCTCCTGCCTCACACCTGTGATCCCTGTGACTTGGAATGCTCTCCCTAGGTACACTCATGGATCACACCTTTTATGATTCAGCTGAACTTTAGGGAATCAGGGTTAGTAAGGGTTTGGGTGATCTGTTGGATGCCGGTTAATGTTAAAGGTGATGCTCTTGGAACTTTTCCTACAACACCCTCTTAGGTCAGGGTGCTAAGAATGCTCTCTGGGACTCTGAGGGCATCAACAGAAATGAACCATCACAGAACATAACATTTTCAGGACTGCTCACGATCTTTAAAAATGTCATGTTAATTTCCACTGTTTTCCTCTCTATATTTTTTTCTGTCTTGAATTAAAAAAAAAAAAAAAACCTTCCAGTGGTATAGATGTTCTAGGAAGGATGGTTTATCACTTTAAAAATTGCTGTGCCTGGAACGCCACCAACTGGAGAGGCAAAAATCTGGGCATAGGAGACGTAGGGTGAGGTCTTGGGGTAGATAGGGTAAGGTGAAGCTAGAGGTGACGTAGAAGGTCTTTGAGAAATAAAAAGCATGTAGTTAAGAGTGCTTGCATATATTTCATATTCCACACCAACCAGCCATGTGTTTCTAATCCTCAAGTTTCTCATCTTTAAAATGGCATTAACATTGGGGATCACTTCATAGGGGCTGTCATGAATCAATGGAATAATGAGCACCATCATTGCTGTTGATCCCTATTACCATAACAGGGTTGGTTTTTAGGG
Organism: Capra hircus; assembly: GCF_001704415.2. Taxonomy (NCBI): domain Eukaryota; kingdom Metazoa; phylum Chordata; class Mammalia; order Artiodactyla; family Bovidae; genus Capra; species Capra hircus. The sequence continues at coordinate 12,037,309 of NC_030809.1, forward strand.
TCTTCAACCCAGGAGCATGATGGAAATATTTTGGGTTGATTTCTCCAGCACCTGCAGATGAAGTGGACAGGGATATCAGCTGGGGACCAAGAGCTGATCCTGGGTCTGGTTCCAGCTCTCACTTACTCATAGAGAGACTTTGACAGGACTTTTCCTCTCCCTGGGCCTCAGTTTTCTCATCCATAAAATACAGAAATTTCGATAGAACAGTTGACAAAGCATTTCCAGCTGGAACACTTTCTTAATCTGTGAGTTGCTTTCTTGACCTATTGAAAACCATTTCAATGTCTCAAAAGGTCTCTGAGATAGAAGCCCCTAAAAGTCTTGTAATTAGTTTGGTGTTGATGAATATGGCCACATTTATAACCACTCATTAATGATTTTCTATATAGGAGAACAGAAGGGTTAAAATACTTGGAGTACAACGTCTGGTGGGCAGTGAGCAGACTCACAAGCCTGTTGGACGCCCTTCCCCATATGAGGACAGAATTAGGACTATGGAACTCGGAAACAATACCTGCATTGTACCTCAAACCAGGCATTCTAGAATCATAGAATTTGGGAGTACTGTGGCTCATGGAGGGGAACTATTTTGCCCAAGGAGACCCAAGACTGACCTAAGATATGTGCCTTTTAGTTCAATGACCATTTCATCAGCATCACTACTCAATTCAATCTTGGCATCTCTTCATTTGTAAAATGAAGAGAGAAATTGTTAAACTAAGATGGTCTCCGAGATTCCTTTCCATTATATTAATATACTATTGTTTGAGTCATGAAAGACATACAGAAGCTGAGGTTAGAACCCAGGTGGGCGTGGCTACTGTCCAAGGTCCTGAAGGAGCGTGAGGGCCAGGCCCACAGCCAAGGGACGAGGACACATGGTCTTGAAAGTTCCATCCCATTCACCTTAGAATTATTATTTCTGCCATCTCATGGCTTCCCAATGTGCCAGGCTCCTGGTGCCCTCCCCACACAAACCTTGGAAACCACATATGAACAGAGGCCTTTAGAGACAGGACAGCAGTGGCGGATGGTGCTGTAGTTTTGTTTTCTCACTGATCAGGCACTGAAGCTGTGTATGTCCTAGATTTGGGTTTTCCAGCAAAACAGATGCCAAAGCCAAGTTCTCTCTGTCAGCCTTGATATCACCATATGATGGGGGCGGGGAGAGGCATTCTTGGATACAGAAACGGGAGCATTCACAAGCTGTGGCCAGCTTATTATCTAGGACCTCAGATGGACCAACTGTCAGGACCCTGTATAAGCAGCACAGCCAACAGGGTAAGAGGCCAGGGATGTGGAATAGATGGGCCAGGAAGGGTGCAAGACCCTTTGGTTCAGACTCACAACCTGGAATCAGTTGGGCTGGAGAACAGCAGCAAAGAAGGTGGATCTAAGGAGGCTGGAAGGTAAAGTCTTGGGAAGCACCTGATGAAATCATCTCCTTGCAATTTAATTTTATAATTACAGAGTATTCACTGTGTTACACATGTGGTTTCATTTAATTCTTCTTACACAAGAAAGAAAGCAACAATATCACCATTTTACAACTACATAAATGCAGCCCCAGAGAGGTGGAGGGACTTGCCCAAGCTCTCTCAGTTGGAGAGAGGACAGAAGTGAGGTTTGAAATAAACTCAGTCTGCAATAAAACCCTTATTCATCCCTCAGCAAACACTCCAATCCCTGACTCTGAATGCAATAGAAACAGGGCTGAACTTGGCCAGAATGAGTGGGCAGGGTGGGCACAGCAAGGTAGAGTCCCTTCTTCTGCCACTCGACTTTTGTGCAAATACAGCATTGAATTAGGATGACTTGGGAGCCTATTTCTGAGAGAAGGGGCAATATACACTGGCTGGCATCTATGGGTGGCAGTGACTCTAAGTTGTTCATGGGAAGAGTGGTGTGGGAAATCCTCTGGTCAATTACTCAAAGGAGAATGGTGTATGGGTCATACTTGGCCTTTAGGCCCAGGGGTCATAAATACTGACTCACCCACCAGATGTATCTGGGACATCAAGTACCTTCTCTCCCTTGAGGTCATATGATTCCTTGAATAGATGAGAGCCACTAGGTGATCATTTACTGAACTCATTCAACAAATATCTATTGAACGCCTACTAGATGCTGGGCACAGTGAATCCCGCAAAGTGGACAATGACAAAGATAGGCTGGCCGGACTCCAGCTGTATCCTCTGTGGGTTGCTGCCTTGTCACCACGTGAGACCTCTCCATTCACACTCTGGCCCCTCCCACTGCTCAATTTCAGATGCTACCTCCCCGCTGCTCCACTCCATCATTTGCTGGTCCGTGGTCTTAGAGCTGGGGCTGGGGATGGGAGGAGGGAAACAACAGGCACACAGGAGACAAATCTCAGAGCCAGTGTGGAGGGTTTCTTCCTGTTTCTTCCTCTAAGAAATGACAAGTTTAACTCAAATTAATTCAAGCTCAGTTTATACCTGAAGAAGAAAAAGGAGCTGGTTAGACTCAATTTCTTGGTCGGCTTTTCAAGCCTGTATTAACCTATTCATCAGCTTAGTTCATCAGGAGAAAACATGCTTCTTCAGGAGTTTTCTAACTGAAAATAATGCCTCATTAAGTTAAACATATTAGTCTGAGAACAGTATTGATGTCAGACAGACTAATGAATGTCATTATAGGGAATGCACACTGGTCCCCGAGGAGCCTGACTAGCCAATAGAAACTCCCTGCAAATTCCACTCAGCTATTGTCCCATGGATGTGGAATCTTGAGGAAGGGAGGGAGGGAAACAGGAAAGGAACTGGCACGGATCTGTGGTCATCCTGGGGAGCAGGGCCCTGATGAATCCCAACACCTTTGAATGCTGTGAAGGGCACGTGGCCAAGGGAAGCACCATGTGTAAAGTCACTTACTGTTGAGTCCAAAGGGAGAGACGCTGGGTTTAGCTTCTACAGCAGAAGGGAGACAGAGGGTCAGAGCTCAGGCATCAGAGCCCTGGGTCCTGATCCGATGTCTCCTCATTACAGTGGATGTGGTTTTGTTCCAGCTCATGTTTAAAACTGAGCCGACGCTGTGCTGGGCGCTTTCCCATGCATTATACTCATGCAGCCCTCACAGGGTGCTTCAGAAACTGAGGCTCAGAGGGATTAAGGAGTTTCCCAAGGTCACCAGAGGGGGGATGGAAGAGCTGAGGCTGAGAGTCAGTCTGGCTGACCCTGATGGAGGCTTCCTCTCCCAGCCTACCTGACCTTTCCCTTCTCTTGGTCTGTCTTCAAAGCCCTCCAGAGTCCATCATCCAAGACCCTGCAATTCCTTCATTACCGCTGTGTGGGACTCCTCTGATCTGGGCCTGGTGTCCCCCCTCATAGAGTGAGCACAGCTGTTCGCAGAGGGGTGTGAGTTCCCCTCACTGTGGACATCTGCTCTCTCGCAAGATGGGCTTGGAGCATTCTGGCTGAGTGTCATGGCTGCAACTTAATTGCAGGTTGGGGATATTTTATCATGCTAAATGGAACAAATTCTGGGTGCAATGCTGTGTTTAACTCCACTGTAATCATTTCTGCATTTATTTATCTGACGTTCACATCTCCCATAAGTTCTTTGGCAGCGGGTTCTATTACTGTCTTCCTTGTCATCTGTTCTTCTGCCGTGGCACATTTTAAGATCTGTTCAGTGGCTGAACAAAGGGTGCCCTGCAAGGGGGAAATGAGTTCTACCAGTTCAATTACAGTTTCTTTAGGCAGAGGGAAATACCTGTGGAGTCTTAGGAACAAAGGTGATGGTGAAGGGATGATTGAGAAGAATCCAGGCAGTAGAGTAAACATTTGCAAGCCTGCCAGATCCAACAGGTCTGGAGTGAGAGACGTGGTGTATTAGTTAGCTAATGCGGCATGACAAACCACTCCTGAAATTATTGGCTTAAAATAATGAGCATTTATTTAGCTCAGGAATGTGAAGGTGAGCTGGATGCTCCTCTTGATGGGGTGGGTCTGCTTGATCTTGGTTGAGGTTACTCATGTACCTGCAGTCAGCTGCGGACGGGCTAGGGCGTGGTCTCTGGTTTAGCAAGGCCTCAGCTTGAATGGCTCATTTCTGTTTCATATGGCCTCATCTGACAGTGGGCCTGACCCTATCTTCATGGTGGAGATAGAAATTCAAAAGAGGAAGTGAAAGCACGCAAAGGTGTTTTGAGACGTGGGTTGGCAGATTGACCATATACTGTTATTTTCCATCTTCTTGATGCTCTGTGTTGGAGGCTGGTTCTCTCCAGGAAGGGCTAGCTAATTCCTAGAGATAACAAGTGACTCCCTTGTGAGCATGACTTTGGTGTACAAACCAACCAACCAACCCAGAGCCCCAAGCACCCCTATCTAACTCTCACACACCATGTCAACCTTCTTCCTGCCCTAAATCACCCCGGGCCAGGTACTGGCAACCAGGGACCACCCCTATTGCCCAGAGCTGCCTAAATTATTTAAACTATCTGATCCTAAGCTTACTCAACATTACTACCTTATCTTGCCCATTCTTTCCCACTAAAGCCCCCAAATGGGCTCTGGGCCTTGGCTTCTCCTGCTTCTGCCTCCTGCCTCATCTTGGCACTTCCCCACATGGCCCTGTATGCTGTGCCTCCTGTCTCTAGGGAGCTCTGCCTATAAACTCCCTCCTTTACAACAACTGTATGACCTCATATCTTACCACACCTGGTTAAAACAGAACCCGAGTGTGTTAGTTTCAGATGTGTAGCAAAGTGATTCAGTTTTATGTATATAATACGTTTATTTTTTATGTAAGTATATACATATACACATGTATGTATACACCTATATGTATATAAATATTAAGCTTATTTTTCATTGCAGGATATTGTAACATATGGGATGTAGTCCCCTGTGCTAGACAGTCGATCCTTGTTGCCCATCTACTTCATGTATAGTGGTTTGTGTCTCTTAGTTCCATACTCCTAGTTTATCCCTCCCCTCCTTCTCCCCTTTGGTGACCATAATCTTGGTTTCTATGTCTGTGAGACTGTTTTGTGTATACCTCCATTTGTGCCATTTTTCTGGCCAACAAACCCATGAAAAGATGCTCAATCTTGGGTTCATTGTAACACAGCTGGTAGAGCAAGCAGGGTGGTTTGACTCTAGATGGAGATGCTGTGTCTTCAGGCTGCTCTCTGCTTGCTAAGCAGACCCCATAGACAGAGGCCTCTGCCTGGAGAGGCACGGCCGGCTGTTGGGGGGCACAGGGCTCGATGGCGGCTGAGTCTCATTGTTTCTGTGGGGTGTAGCTGTGATTTCCCACCTGAAAGTTGTGGAGCTTAAAACTTTGAGTCCTCCCCGAGCTTCCAGCGGGCTAGAGTTTCAGGTGCTCAGGACAGAGCACCTGGGGGGTGTGGAGGTAATTAGCTACTACCATTTCCCCATGGGAGAAGGAAATGGCAACCCACTCCAGTATTCTTGCCTGGAGAATCCCATGGATGGAGGAGCCTGGGCTACAGTCTATGGGGTCGCAAAGAGTTGGACACGACTGAGCGACTTCACTTTCACTTTCATTTCCCCATGCGGTCCCTCTGAAGGGGACGAGGGTGACCACCCTCCTATTGCCATGACCAGCTGACCGGTCAGGACTTACAGCTGTGGGGTCATCTGAGTCACTCAGTGGATGAGTCTAGTGCCCAGGACGTGGTGTGCTCTAGGGACGCTCCGTAAACCATCTCCCCCTCTCCAGCGGAGCTTCACAGAGCCACATCTACGCTTGTGTTTCTGAGAAGTGGGGGAGTGCGCGTTTGCTACACGTCAAGGGCTATTTGTGGGGTGCTTTTGAGCCCCTGCTCCTCCTCCTTTGGGCAGTGTGACACCCTGCAAGCCTTGTGGTTCAGGCTGCACGCTTCTCTGCGGTCCTGTGCTTGCTGCTGTAGCCATTTGTCCCCCGCTCCTCATGGTGGATATAAGAGGGCCACTTCCTGGAGACCAGTGGTTCAATGTTTAATACAAGAGGGAGAGGAAAGGAATATCCAGTCCTGGATCCCCTCAACCCCCCTGGTTATACAGTTCAGTTAAAAACACAAACCTGTAACGCATCTAATCGACGTGCAGGGGTTCTCTGAAGTGCTGCTTGTCAGTATCAGTTCCACACGCAAAGGAGAAGGGCTTGATGGAGAAAGCTGATAGCACTGGCGCTCACTCGGCTGTAAGCCCCACCCCCTCCGAGCTTGAGTGGGCTGCCCTAGAAAGGGAGGCCGCTGCTCACAGCAGAGGCCACTGGGGGCCACTTGCAGCCTGGCTCGCACACACCCCATGGAAAACGGCAAAAGGAAAACTATGCTCAGGGACAGACAGAGAAAAAAGGAAAAAAAAAAAAGTACACACCTAGAGGTACAAGGCAGATTTTGTTTAAAAAAAAAGATCTTTATTTAAGGGAGAGAGAAGAGGAAAGAAAAGGACAGGTTCAGACCAAAAGAGAGAGAAAGTTCTGGAGGCAGGTCCGCAGGCCTCTTCCTCTTCTTCCCCTCTTTCCTGCTCATCATCAGACAGAAACTGTAAACCATGGGCACATGTGGTTAAAAGCCTAAGACAGATGGAAAAAATAGATATAGATTTCCCTGCTAGATATAGGGGGAAAAAGTAGCTAATTAAAATGTTCAGATAACATAAGGTATACATATAATACAAAAATATACATATAACTTATGTACACATAAATACACATATAAATATGCATAATTACATACTATGCATAATTATGTAAAATATACAGATAATAAAAATATACTAGTTTATATATATATATATATATATATATATATATATGTGTGTGTGGCTTCTCTAGTGGCTCAGATAGTAAAGAATCTGCCTGCAATGCAGGAGACCCAGGTTCAATCCCTGGGTCAGGAAGATCCCCTGGAGAAGGAAACAGCAACCCACTCCAGTATTCTTGCCTGGAGAATTCCACAAACAGAGGGGTTTGGTGGGCATGGGATCACAAAGAGTTGGACACGACTGAGCAACTAACACTTTCACTCTTTTCACATATATTTGTATATATATGTGTGTATGTCATAAATTTTGGTATATAAATGTTAGATTTCCAATAAACCAGTCCTGAATATTCATTGGAAGGACTGACGCTGAAGCTGAAACTCCAATACTTTGGCCACCTGATTCGAAAAACTGACTCATTTAAAAATACCCTAATGCTGGGAAAGATTGAAGGTGGGAGGAGAAGGGGACGACAGAGGATGAGATGGTTGGATGGCATCACTGACTCAATGAACATGAGTTTGAGTAAGCTCCAGGAGTTGGTGATGGACAGGGAGGCCTGGCGTGCTGCAGTCTACGGGGTCACAAAGAGCTGGACACGACTGAGTGACTGAACTGAACTGAACTGAAATTAAAACAAAATTCTATAATTTGATCTAGTTGGAATTCTAAAATTTATATACTAAAATTGCATGTAACAAATTACATAATTATATATAACAAATATATATTCAATATTTACATGCTAAAAGAATTTACAGAACAGAAAGATAATAGAGGTGCTGATTGACTTTGTGACTCTGTAACCTAGATTTCAAATTAACTTTATTTATTTATTTATCTTTAACGTTTGTTAAAATGCACTGATTGACAAAACACTTTATCTGTGCTGGGGCTCGAATTAGTTATACCTGGGAGTCACACTAAATTTAAACGTGGCACCCCAGCATAATCTTAGGAAATTAACTAAATATCAAATAGGGAGAAGTAGACATGTCTCACTGTAATTGTAGGGTTTCCCTGACAGCTCAGTTGGTAAAGAATCCACCTGCGATGCAGGAGACCCTGGTTTGATTCCTGGATCAGGAGAAGGGATAGGCTACCCACTCCAGTATTCTTGGGCTTCCCTTGTGGCTCAGCCTAAAGAATCCACCTGAAATTTTGGAGACCTGGGCTCAATCCCTGGGTTGGGAAGTTCTCCTGGATACCCACTTCAGTATTCTGGCCTGGAGAATTCCATGGAGCGTATAGTCCATGGGGTCTCAAAGAGTCGGACACAACTGAGCGACTTTTCACTTTCACTTTCACTGTAATCTTGCCTAAATTTCCCATCATCATAGTATCCATTGTCCTAAGAAATTCCATGCTATGCATAGACACTCTGACACAATCAATAATAAAATTAAATCTTTGGCTCCCACAAGTGAAATTATATTGATAAAAATGAGATCCTACAGGCTCTCTCACTCTCCTCCCAGTTAAAATTGTTAATATGGCCCAATGTAATTTAATACAGGCCCTTTCAAGTATTAAATTGTATCTTAATTAATAAAAAGTGATTATCCCCACTTCTCTATTTGACAGCCCAATTTCGCCTGGGGCATGTCATGGGGGATTGTTGCCGTTTGAATGCTGTGGTTCCATCCTTTAGGGCCCTCCTTGGTTGTTGTTCAGTTGCTTGGTAGCGTCTGACTCTGCGACCCATGGACGGCAGCGTGCCAGGCTTCCCTGTCCATCACTATCTCCCGGAGCTTGCTCAAACTCAAGTCCATTGAGTCGATGATGCCATCCAACCATCTCATCCTCTGTCACCTCCTTCTCCTGTCTTCAATCTTTCCCAGCATCAGGGTCTTTTCCAATGAGTCAGCTCTTCTCATCAGGTGGCCAAAGTATAGGTGCTTCAGCTTCAGCGTTGGTCCTTCCAATGAATACTTAGGTTTGATTTCCTTTAGGATTGACTGGTTTGATCTCCTTGCTGTCCAAGGGACTCTCAAGAGTCTTCTCCAGCACCATAGTTCAAAAGCATCAAGTCTTTGGTGCTCAGCTTTCTTTATGGTCCAACTCTCACGTTTGTACATGACTACTAGAAAAACCATAGATTTGAGTAGTGGATCTTTGTCAGCAAAGTGATATGTCTGCTTTTTAATATGCTGTCTAGCTTTGTCATAGCTTTTCTTCCAAGAAGCAAGCACCTTTTAATTTCATGGCAGCAGTCACTGTCTGCAGTGATTTTAGAGCCCAGGAAAATAAAGTCTGTCACTGTTTCCATTTTTTCCCCTTCCATTTGCTATGAAGTGACAGGACTCAATGACATGATCTTAGTTTTTTTGAATGTTGAGTTTTAAGCCAGCTTTTTCATTCTCCTGTTTCACTTTCATCAAAAAGCTCTTTCATTCCTCTTTGCTTTCTGCCAATATGATGGTATCATCTGCATATCTGAGGTTATTGATAGTTCTCCCAGCAATCTTGATTCCAGCTTGTGCTTCATCCAGCCCAGCATTTCACATGATGTGCTCTGCATATAAATTAAATAAGCCGGGTGACAATATACAGCCTTGATGTACTCCTTTCCCAGTTTGGAACCAATCTGCTGTTCCGTGTCTGGTTCTAACTGTTGCTTCCTGACCTGCATACAGGTTTCTCAGGAGGCAGGTAAGGTGGTTTGGTAGTCCCATATCTTAAGAAGTTTCCACAGTTTTTTGTGATCCCTCATACCCAGTATCAAATATTATTAAAATTATTGACTCCCTGTGGATCAGTGGTAAAGAATATGCCTGCAATACAGGAGACCTGGTTTCAATCCCCGGGTAGGGAAGATCCCCTGGTGGAGGGCATGGCAACTCACTCCAGTATACTTGCCTGGAGAATCCCATAGACAGAGGAGCCTGGTGGGCTACAGTCCACAGACACGATTGAAGTGACTTAGCACATCCAGTCAACAGCCAGTAAATATTTTGCTCCTAAAATTTTGGCTAATACATTCTGTTCAGCACCAATTTCACCATCCTCTCAGCTGTGGTTTGCCTTCACCTTGGAAGAGACATACCTTTTCCAGACCACACACAGGGCCCCTCGAGCTGTCACAGTCTATGCAGACAAGATCTTCACTATATCCACTCTTCTCCAGGAGAATAGCTGTCATTATATTGATGACAGACTCCTTCAAGGAGACTTATTTGACACTTACTAAGGCTTCTCTGGTGGCTCAGACAGTAAAGAATCCACCTGCACTTTAGGAGACCCAGGTTCAATCCTTGGGTTGGGAAGATCCCCTGGAGAAGCGAAAGGCAACCCACTCCATATTCTTACCTGGAGAATTCTGTGGACAGAGGAATCTGGCAGCCTACAGTCCATGAGGTTGCAAAGTCAGCACAACTGAGCGACTAACAGTAAGGGCATTTAAATCCAGCTTCTTTTAGTCGTTTTGGGGTTCTGAAGACAGCAAATTTTACTTCCAAAATGGATCAACAAGCACTTAGACTTTGGCAGCCTCTTCTCATGCCTTCTCAGCCTCTTCTCATGCCCTCCACCAGGGGATCCCTAGACCACTTATGACAGCCATGTTTGCCCAAAGCTCCCTAATGCAAGAAAATGCTCTCAGCCTCTACACATGATTAAAACAGCAAATAACTGGCTCCATGCTGGGCTCTCTGGACAATGGAGACTCTCACAGACCTTGAGCTTGTGACCCTCTGTACTCAGACGTGCATTACACTGGAGCATGGAGACAGAAGCCTCCTTAAGGCGTAAGACTTTGAGTCATGGTGGAGCCAAATTTGGGTCCTCTGGCATGTTCCTCCTGCAGAAGGGGGTGGCTTCCCCTGTCCTCAGTCTTGTGCCAAATGCCACGTGTGAGAGGATGTTACCCCTCCCCCAGACTCTTTGGCTACTTGGAAATCCTTGTGGGATTCACTGAGTGAACAGCAATGGAAATTCATTGATTATGTGAATGGTGCTGATAACCATCATGGGTGATAGAAGTATGGTAAAATGTTGCTCTTTTCCATCCTTTAGCCAGGAAGACCCAGGTAAAGGAGGGGACCCAAGGAACAGCACACTTCAGGCAATCATCTCTGCACTGGGTGTCCTGGCCAACAAGTGGCCCCCACGTTCACATTTATTATCAATTGTTGGGCCATGGCCTAAAAATTGTTCCCTTCAAGGTAAAATTCACCTGCCGTGCAGGAGGCACACAAGATGCAGTTTTGATCCCTGGGTCAGGAAGATCCCTTGGAGTAGGAAATGGCAACCCACTCTCCAGTATTGTTGCTGGAAAAATCCCATGGACAGAAAAGCCTGGTGGGCTACAGTCCATAGAGCTGCAACAAATCAGACACGACTGAGCAAGCGAGAGCTTCAAGGGTAAAATCAAATAAAAACAAACAGAACCAAAATCATGACCCTGGGAAACTTTTGCCTCACAGACACCCAAAATATAAATCAACATCACACGACTGTCTGTATACTAAGGCCACGGTGCAAGGCCTAACCTAACACTCCTTACTTTCTTTGGGATTACAGATAATACTTGTAGTAACAAAGACATGTATTTTACTTTTCAAAGTGCCCAATACTGGGTGCTTGCAAAAGGTATTTAATAGGGCTTTCTTGTTCCTGATGAGTCCCAGATAACTGGTTTGATTGAGAGGTATAATGACCTCAAACAACTTCTTTTCAAATTCTGTTCCAACAATGGACCCCTAGATAGGTTTCTATCTTGTCTCAGGTTGTAACTTGTCTTTATGAAGTTTTGATCTTACTCCCATTCTTTAAGGACTGGAGGCCAGATGGAGGTGCATACTTTCCTGGGACATATTACCCAGAGGTTATGCCACAGGCCAGACAGCTGCTCATCTGATATGGGGCCCCTTTGAATTATTTAAACTTCCACCAAAGAATAAGAACAAAAACACTCTCAAATGAAGTTGTATATCCTTCTGTTGACTGGATCTTCTTACTACCAGTCTAGGTGTTTTCATTAGTTTACAGTCTGGAGGCTCAAATCCTCAGAATAAGCCATTGTTTTCATTCAGAAACAGCAAATGCTGAGACCCACATCAACCTGTGGCTGGGTGGTATCCACTTGGACAGGTCACTTCAGTCCCACAACCCAGCTGACAACTCCTTGAAAGAGCTCATCCCTGTGGTGACATGGTCCCAGTCAAGGACCTCACTGTTGGAGGTGCCTTCAACCCCTGGAGACAACTTCACCCTGGATGATGAGATCTCTGTCCCAGCATTGCCCACAAACTCATTCTCTCTCTTAAGGCACATGTTGGACACAGGACATTTTTGCTTTTCTTCCTTTGATATTAGTGATTTTGCTGTGCTTCTGATCTTGCTGTCTGCTTAGCCCATGTCTATGCAAAAGAGTTCATACCTTACATAGCTTAAAAACATAATTCAAAATGGACCACAAATCTAACTATAAATCCTAAAATGATATAACTTCTAGAAGAAGAGGATAAAATCTTTTCGATCTTGGGTTAAGCAAAGCTTTCTTAAATGTGATTGACAAAGCATGATCCTTATAAGAAAACACTGCTAAATTGAAGTTAATGACAGCTGAAAACATTTATTCTTTGAAAGATAATAAGAGAATTAAAATATAGGTCATGGACTTGAGGAAAATGTTTGCAAAACATGTATATGATAAAATATTTAGATCTAGAATATGTAAAGAACTCTCAAACAACCAATAAGCAATAGGCAAAGGAGTTGAATACTTCATCAAAGAAGATCCATGAATGGCAAATACATAAGTGTGTGAAAAAATGCTGAACATTACGAGTGATTAGGAAAGCTCAAATTAGAACCACAGTGAAATGCCTCTGTAGACCTGGGGTATTACAGTGGCTAAAATTTAAAAGATGGATCATACCAAGTTTTGTCCAGGGTATGGAAGAACTGGAGCTCTCATACATTGCTGGTGGGATGTAAAAAATGGTACAACCAATTTGGAGGACAGTTCGGCAGTTTCTTATAAAGCTAAACATCTACCGTATGGTCTAGCTCATCCACTCCCAGTTGTTCACCCAGTGGGAACCTGAAAGTCCATAGGAACTTTAAATACAACAGCCTCAAACTAGAGACAACCCAAATGCCTTTTGGCAGGTCAATGGATGAACAAATTTGACCTGTCTATATAGTGTGATGCTACTCAGCAATAAAATAACTATTGATACATGTAACAACATGGATGGATCTCACAATAATTACACTGATGCCAGATATAAAGGAACACCTTGCTCTATGATTTCATTTTCATAAAAGGCTAGAAAATGCCAACTTATTGATAGCGGCAGACAGTAGATCCATGGCTGTCCAGGTAATGGGGACGGAGGAGGGCAGAGATGGACAGGAGAGAGGGAGTATAGAGCAGCGCATGAAGACTTTGGGGAGGTGATGGGTTCATTGATTATCTTGATTGCAGTGATAAATGTATACCAAAACATTTTAAATACATGTAATTTATTTTATGTCAACGATGCTCCAATAAAGTATTATGAGACTAAAATGAAGACACACGTGTAAAGAACCAAAAGGAGTGTATACAGTCCTAGTAGCTGGAAGCTGATGTTGTCATGGTTTATTTTTTTGAGCAGATCTGTCATCAGACGGAGGTCTGGCTGTTACCTCTTTTCAGCACTTTGGAATGAACCCCATCATTTATCTCTGACAGTTAGTGGTCTGCCTCTCTAGGCTACCCCCCAGCCCTCTCATTCCTTCCAGAAATGATCTCTGCTGATTCATAACCCCCGACCTGGCCTTCCTTACCCCGGTGAACTCTGGGATCGAGGTGACATTCAGGTTCCCCTGCTCCCACCGCTTGCTTGCACGTGAAGATGATTGATTCATACTATGAGGGGCCCCTCAATCCACACAATTACCAAAATATTTTGTCTTTGCAGAGCACAGACCCTTTCCAGGGAGAGATCTGGGAGCCCCTCCCCTGTTTACCACACCGGACTGGCTATCTGTCCTTCGGATCATCTTCTTTGGTCTCCAAACAAACTTTAATTTCAGGCAGAGGGAAAAGAAAAGGCTTACCGAACCTTATTTCAGGGCTCTCAGCAGAGCTGTCACTTCCCGGCCTTAGTCAGAGGCCCCCTCCATCAGCGACTGGCCACTTAGCATTTGTTAATGGATCTAACTTCCACAGGCTTTAAATGTTTTCTTGGAATTGATCTTCCCATGAAAAGTATGCTTTGGAGACATGAAATAACCATGAGAATCTTAAATGAATTTCACTATATCAAATGAAGAAAAACAATGCTTTTGAAACACGCGATACAGGGAATACAGGGCTGTCAGGCATCAAGACGGAGGGGGCAGTGATGAGGGCCTGTGGACCACTTGCGTTGAACACTTGCGGCTTGCCACAGATGTCTGCATTTGCATTCGAGACGTGAATGTACACCATGAATCAGTTTCACAGCACCCCCTGCTCCATCCACACCCCGGGCCTGTCCCCACTGGGGTGGTGGAGTATCTGAGTCACTCTTCTCTCTTCCAGGGGATGATGGCTTTGCCTGGGAAAGAAAGAAGAGGTGTCCTGCTCCTTCCTCACCCCTTTTCCCCATCTGCTGCAAAGAGCCTGTAGACCTTGGGAAAAGGGGGTGCCAGGGCCCCAGTTCTCCAGGAACGTGGAGGAGTGGAGACATTGCATCAGGGTGGGAGAACAGAGATTAGCCCTTTGCCCATCTTGTCCACCCCTCCCTCACAGAAGTGCGTGGGGATGGGGCTCCCGGAGGGGGCTCCCTCCCTCTGACGCTCAGTCAGCAGGTGTTGTCCGAGGGCAGCCCGTGCCCAGCTCTGCGTGGGCCCGGAGGTTCAGGCTGGACGAGCCCTGGCCCCCTCCTCACTCTGCGCACAGCGAGGCCACGTCAGCCTCTAACCCGCACGCTGTCGCCCCGCCCCTCGCCCCGCCCCTCGCCCCCGCCCAGCCCCTCGCCCCGCCCCTATCTCGTGCCACCACCTGCCTCTGGACACAGCTGCGTCTGCTCACGCTTCCCCACCGAATGTCAGCTCCACGAGGACGGGCCCTTCCCTGTCCCGCTCAGAGCTGTGTCCCTAGCCTGACGTGGCTCCCGGCGCGTAGTGAACACTCTGTTTTGTGAGTGAATGTTGTTGGACGTGCTCTAGTGGAGGAAACAGGAGGCACAGAGTTGCAGGTGTCCTCAGGCGACTGCCTTCCTTGGCGTGTGAGGGCGCATGCCCAGGGGACACAGGAGGGGCTCCCAGAGCATCTGCTACGATCATAAGAAAACATTCCTGTGCGTGGAGCACCTGGACTCTGAATAGCAAACTCCATCCTCACTTAACCGAGGCCAACCCAGCCCCGTGCCAGTGACAGACAGCCTCCCACTGCCACTAGGCCACTTGGATCTGCACGCATCCCACCTAAACCTGGCCCTCCCTGTGGGCAGAGAGAGGCCCCCGCTGGGCCTTCCGTGCTGTGTCTCCCTGGATTGTGCAGGTGTGATTCCGATGTAGGAGGCTGGGTGGGCTCAGAGAGGCTGCGCTTCTAGCATGCTCCGGGTGATGCCGCTGGTCCACGGAGCACATGCTGGGCAGCAGGGTGGTAAGTGTACACCTTGTTTGTACATTGATGTGATAAGTGCTTACTGAGGGCCTACTGTGTGCTGGACACTGGGACATGGTGGCGAGCAAAATGAGCTTGGCCCTGCCCTGTGGAGCTCACACTCTGTCAAAAACACAGAAAGGGATGAGCCAGTGATGTGTGCCTTTTTTTTTTTTTTGCAGAGGGGAAGCTGAGGTCTATAGAGGGAAAAGGATCTTACGATGAGGGAGAGAGGTTAGTAACCTGCCCGAATGACACAGACAGGAAGTGGTGGAGCAGAAGAACGCCTAGCAGTGTGATCAGTCCCCAAGCCCACACGCTCACCCGTGTCCAACCCGGGTGCTGCCTACAGGGAGCCTGCAGGGGAGCCCAGCTCTTCCTGCCAGGGTGTGGGGTGGGGTGGCCCAGGGAACAGGCTGGTTGGGCTCCCGAGGCTGGTCTTGGGGTGCATCGTGAAGGGTCAAGTCAGAGGATGGCTTCCATCCCGGACAGAGCCTGGATTTGGGGCAGGAGGACCGTTCCACAGCAGAGCCCAAGGGGAAGCTGGGAGTCAGGCCTAGAAAAGCTGAATCCCACAGCCAAGGCAGAGGGGAAAGCGAGGAGTAGTGCCTGGTTAGGAGCAGGGTCCCTAGGGATGCCTGAACACCCAGGAGTGTCCCTTGATGGGTCTGGCCAGGCCAGGTGTGACTGGGTCTCAGGGGCCCACTGGGAGTGCACAGCCTGGAGCTGCTACTGGCTGTGTGCCTCCCGCCCCACCCACCCCATTCTTGGCTGTGCAGCACAGAGTCCTGGATTGAGCTCTTGGCTCTGTAGAAGGCTGGGCTTCAGCCCCTGCACCCTCCCCACGCAGGTCCAGTGCCTGTGAGGATGGGGTCAGGTGGGGATGCACCACGTCAGGGTTTGCTCAGCCCTGGCAGAGGTTAGCAGTGTGTTACTCCAGGGGCCCCCTTTGCATCCGAGGGAGGCAGGATGCCTTCAGTTATCAGAAGCAGGTCTTCTGGGTGTCCTCCTGGATCAAGTCTTCTTTGGAGGTAATAATTAAAGCAGGCACATTAAGGAAGCAACAGCCCAGGGCTCTGGGGAGGAGGAGAAGGGAGGATGCAGTGCAGACCTAGAAAGAGGGATCTGGGCACCAGGACAAGTGATACTCAGATGGAGGCTTCTCTGTGAGCCCAAGACTCCCCCGCGGCCCTGGGGAGGAGGGGGTCTCAGTCTGTGTCAGTTCCTTGAGCTGTCAAACAGCTTCACACAGTCCCTTCCTTGGAGAGTGGTAGTGAGAATTAGTGGGGTGGTACACACACAACCTGGCACACAAAAGGTCCCTGCCCAACCCCCACCCCCTGCCGATCAACTGTGGGTGGCATCTCTGGTGTTCTAAATGGGACCTGAATGGGAGGCGCGTTCAGGCTCCTGGTTTCTGCTGACTCTGACTCTTCATAACTGTAGAGCCTGGTCTCACTCTGCTTTTCTCTCTCTGCTTTGGGTACCCAAGCAATTTTTTTCCCCCATGTCTTGGGTACGGCCCAGGGAAGGGAGGAGTTCGGGCTACATTTCCCCGAAGTAGCCTTGTTGTCATGCTTAGCAGTAACAGAAGCCATTAGGACTTTTGGATTAACCCCAGTCTATAACAAAGCTTTAGGGAAAAAATATACTCTGAGCTACAAAAAAAAAAAAAAAAAAAAAAAAAAAAGAAACATGACATTCCTAAATTACTGGAGAAGAATGAATATCTGTCATGCACCCTTGCATGCCAAGCATGTGCTAAGTTCTTACATATATTAATTTACTTAATTCTTACAATGATCCAATGAGATTGATAGTGTTAGTCTTATTTTTTTTTCAGGCATACATTTATTTTATTTTAAAAATTTTAAAAATTATCCCCACCTTTTAGGGGGTGGGGATAATTGAAGAGCCCTATGAAGTTATAGCAAATTATACAGTGATCTTTTCCTGGTCCTCCCTAGGGTGTAACTATCGCTGTTGGAAATAACAAGAGAACCGAAGGAACACTCTGAAAAGTGGACAGAGGAAGGCAGATGGGTTAGGAACCCCAGGACTGGAGGAACAATATGGTAGTTAGGATATCTTAGACGCCTGTTGCCCACCCTACAGAAGAAGGAAACCCAGGCCCCGTTTCTCTATTAGCCCCACTTGGCAATGGATGGTGCCCAGATAAGCCCCTTCTTCCACTGGATCTAATGGGAGCCCTGCCCACATCATTTAGGCCAGACGGATTCCACCACAGCCCCCAGCCAGGAAAGCACTATCAGCCTGTGGAGGAACTGACATTTAGTTTAGTTTAAAAAAAGAAAGGAATAAGACAGATCTTGTGTGCCCTTTATCCATTTCTCCCTAATAGTAACATCTTGTAAACTGAAAGACAATATCATAATCAGGAGATTGACATTGATGCAACCCACCCATCTTGCTCAGATTTCTCCAGTTTTCAATTGTGCTCATTTATGAGCATGGGTGTGTGGGTGGGTGGGGGGTGCATCTCTGCTCACCCTGAGCCACCGTGACCACACCAAAATGGTAGCTTCCATCTGCCCTGAGCTCCTTGCACTTCCAGCTTGCTACCAGAGCTTGGTGACTCTGACTCTATGTTCCAAACTGAGATTCCCAGGAGGGGAAATTTGATAGCTGGGCCAGTGTGGACCCCCTGTTCATCTCAATGCTGTTTGTAAGCTGAGGGTTGTTGGTGGTGATGGAAGGGGAAGAGGAACGTATCAGGGCTATGGGCTGAGCAGGGAGGGATAGGCTAGGAGAAAATAATTAGTATTTCTAAAATGATGGGAATTATAGTCCTCAGTTTTCAGATAAGGAAACTGAAGCTCAAAGAGGTTACAATGATTTGTTGAAGATGGTAGAATGACCCTAATACTCATTGCAGCGCTGTTTACAGTGGCTAGGACATGGAGCCAGCCTGGCTGTCCGTCGACAGATGAGTGGATAGAGAGGCTGTGGTGCACGTGGGTGGTGGGGTATTACTCAGTCATTAAAAGGGAACATATTTGAGTCAGTTCTAATGAGGTGGATGAACCTGGAGCTTATTATTCAGGGTGCGGTGGGTCAGAGAGAGAGAGAGAGAGAGAGAGAAAAACGAATACCACATATATGTGGAGTCTGGAAGTGTTGAGGAACCTATTTGCGGGGTGGCAATGGAGATGTGGGCTTCCCAGGTGACTCAGTGGGTAAAGAATCTGCCTGCCAATGCAGGAGATACAGGAGATATGGGTTCTAGCCCTGGGTTGGGAAGATCCCCTGGAGGAGGACATGGCAACCCACTCCAGTATTCTTGCTTGGAGAATCCCACAGACAGAAGAGCCTGGCGGGCTATGCTCCATAGGGTCGCAAAGTGTCAGACAGGACTTAGCACGCACTCACGCATGCAGTGGAGATGCAGACATGGAGAAGGGAGAGGGCGGGGTGAATGGAGAGAGCAGCATGTACGCAGAGTCGCATATACGCTGCCATATGTAGAGTGGGCGGCCAGGGGGCACTTGCTGTGTGACTCAGGGAGCTCAGATCGGTGCTCTCTGACCACCTGGAGGGGTTGGGATGAGGTGGGAGGTGGGAGGGAGGTTCAAGAGGGAGGGGCCGTGTGTATGCCTATGGCTGATTCATGTAGACGTGCGGCAGAAACCAACACAATTTTGTGAAGCCATTATCCTTCAATTAAGAATAAGTAAAGAACAATGGCACAGCCAGCAAGCTGGAGAATCACGATTTACACCTGAGGTTCAACTGCCACCCAGCCTGCAACCCTCAAGCCCTCTTGCTTTTCTGGCTCTTCTCCCATCTATTCCTCTCCCCTGCCGCTTCCGGCCAGGCCAAGGAGAACAGGAAGTGGGGAGAAATGACTTCCCTGAGGGGAGGGGTAAGGGGGAAGCTCCTGGGGCGCGTGAGGGTGAAGTCCCACCACCGCCCTCGGGCGTCGGGTGTCGGCAGATCCCCCCAGGGCCCTGCTCCCGAGGCCGAGGCTGCCCCAGCTCCCCTTCCCGAGCAGGCCTGAGGAAGTCAGCGGCCCTGACTCTGATGCTCAATTATTCATGCCAGTAAGGGTTTAATTAAAATTTCATGACAGTCATCGTGTTTCACCCAGACAGCTCATGGCCTTGCGTTTTTGCCTGAGTACAGCTGTCCCACCACTGAGATCTTCATCCAAAGCCTTTCAACCTCCACAAATCAGTTTTGATAACAAGTCCTCTTATGATTTGCTGAGAAGTCCAAAGCGGGGCAGGCCTCCTGTAGACCCAGTGCCCTGGTAACTGTGGTTAAACAAGGACCTCTTGGGAGCAGGGCTGTGGGGTCTACCAACTGTGTGGTCCTGCCCTTGGGTTCCAGGAGGCAACTCTGATCTCAGCGGGATCCATGGGATGATTCCAGGTAAACAACAGCCAATTATAGAAGAAGGGAGACTGTACCTGGAGGTTACAGAAAACCACATCTCTGTAGACGAGGGCAGTGGGAGGATGTGTGTGCATCCCCTTCAAGGTGTCTTAGGGTCAGGTAGGTGACCTTGGGGCATGTCCCTAGTTTCTCCACTTGGAAGGAGGGCTGATGAACCCTCCTTCATGGAGCACTAGTGAGGGTCCCAGGAGAGGGGCTGTGGGAAGCTCTCAGCATGGTACTGTGCACAGCACCTGCTCGGATAAGTGGCTATTGACTTGAAGTGGGTGCCAGATGACTTGCTGAGCTGGGTGAGATGGGGATGGGGAGCCCTGGCTTCTGGGCCTCCCCCATCCCACTGCTGATTGTCTGAGGAGGCTCTGGGCACCACTGGGCAACGAGAAGGTGGATCTGCATTGAGGAGAACCAGACATGGAGAGTCAGGGAAGTGGCAATAGACTTCCCTGCTCTAACAGACAAGAGAGCTTTGGAGGGAGCCCACACAGAGCCGATAAGAGACGGCATTCAGAGAAACTCGGTGAGAGGTGGCCGGCAAGGTCAGTCCAGGCCTTCCAGAAACAAAACAGAGCAGGGTGTGTCCTAAAAGCTGGCAGAGCTCCACCCACCGTGAGGGCTGGGAGCAGGTGGTGCCTAGAGATCTGGGTGGAGACAGCACCCATAACATCTGAGAAAGGGGGCGATGCCTGAGCTCAGAGATTCACCACAGGCCCTGGGAATGAGTGCCTCAGACCACGTGGTGTCCATCCATATCCCTTCTGCATCCACTGATGCAGGGCCTGTTAATGGAATAACTGGGAAGACCTGGCACGTAACTGGGAGCATTCAGTGTAGTGTAGATTCTTGGAGATAGCAGGGATTCTACAGGACCATTGCTTAGGACCTGGGGAAGAAACAAGTCTAATCCTGGGAGGAGGCCGTGGCAGAGTGAAGGGAACAGCTGGACCTCAGGGAGATCTGGGTTCTGGGCCTAACTCAGCCTCCAGACCACTGTGTGACTTAGGGCCGGTCACTCGGCCTGTCTGTACTTCTGCAGAACAAGATCATTTCTAAGACCTCTCCCAGAGCCTTAATTCTAGAGGGTTCTGTGTAAAGGCTTCCCCCCACCCCCATCTTAAACATGACCAGGGGCTTCCCAGCTCAAATCCACCTTCTGCCAGAAGAAGGCACGTCAGCACCAGGAAGCCATAGTGCAGAGTCAGCAGCCCCCACGGTCACTGCGTGATGCGGGTCTGGCGGTGACGGGGCTGATCGGTTCATTAGAGTCTGGGGATACTGTGCCCTCGCCCTTGGAGATGCCATTACAGGGTGGTTTCTGCAGCTTCCTCTGTGGGAGGAAAGAAAAGAGGGAGAAGGGGCAGCGGGAGACAAACCTGACTCACACCCCTGGGGGAGAGGCTGACACAACAAAGTTTTGTGCTGGTCTCAGCTTGGAGACTTAGATGCTGGAGGGGAGGCAGCCATTAGGCTCTTTCATTTCCTGTGACAGGAACCTCAGTGCAACCTGGCTTGAGCTCAGAAGGGATTTATTGCTTTTATGCCACTGACAAGCTCAGGGATGAGCCTTTACTTCGACCTTGTTGCAGGGGCTCAAATGATGCTACCAGGATCGCCTCCATCTTTTAGCATCTCTACCTCCTGCAGAGTCACGCTCAGATCCCCCTTCTTGGAGGCCAGATGGTTTTCCCTTCAGACTGAAGTCCAGCAGAGAAGAGAGAGCTTCCTCAACAACTAATCAAAAGTCCTGGGCTGATTTCTATTGGCTCCAAGGGCCACACACTTATCCCTGAACTGATCTGGGTCAGTGAGGAGAAATGTGGTGATTGGCTTAATCCAACGAAAAATCATCCTGCAGTCCGGAAGTGGGATTGATCCAGCCTAAGGCAGAGACGGGCTGAGCGCAGGGAGGAGGAAATCCTCAGGGGGAA
The DNA here is from genome assembly GCF_001704415.2 of Capra hircus. Classification (NCBI taxonomy): domain Eukaryota; kingdom Metazoa; phylum Chordata; class Mammalia; order Artiodactyla; family Bovidae; genus Capra; species Capra hircus. Next base: position 12,058,980 of record NC_030809.1, read on the forward strand.
ATTACAGCTTTACCAGTAAAAGGGTGCCAGGGCACCAGGTGGCAATGGCTTACAGATATCCTCTACTGGCTTTAGGGTGGAGGGCAAGAAAAACAAATGTGTAAAATCAAGGGACAAGTGGGGAGAAAAGCCTAGTAGATGTGACGTATGGCTGATCTTATTTCATCTTCCAAACAGTTTAATGAGAGTGTGACTACCATTATCCTAAACCCAGAATCTATTTTTTCATGTTGGAAGAATCTTCAAAAGCACCTGGTCTGACATCCTTGTGTTCAGAGATAAGCAACAAACCTAGAAAATTTAAGTGACCGTCTCAGGGTCCCGCAGTTCATTAGCAGAAGACTCAGGTCTTCCCAGAGAGAGGTTGTTCCGCTGGTGTCCATCTGCTCAGAGGAGGTGCAGAATTGCAACGAAAGCTCTGCAAGGCAAGCCTGGCTTTCGCTCAGACAGGCAGGACAGGCTGTGTGGGCCAGAGTCCACTCCGCCCTGGCTGAGTGGAAAAGGGGGTCCCTCATCACCTGCCTGTCCCTCCCACCCTCTCTCCTACACGAGCAGGTGTCTCAGTAGATGCACCCAGCTGGGCCCTGCTCGAGAGTCTCAGAGGATCCTGGGGCTCTTCACACTTCACACTCCTGATCAGTAATTGACCCCAACATCTGCCATCAGATCCTATCTCCCTGCAGGTCTGTGAAAGCAGACAAATTAACTCTGGAGTATGAGAGCTGGTGAGGCTATCCATGGTCATCTAGCCAAAACCTGCATCTTCTAGGAGGCAGACTGAGACCCAGGAGAGGCAGGGCATTGCAAGGCAGGCAGAGCGAACCAGGCAGAAGGGCTCCTGACTCCCAGGCTAATGCTCTCCCACTACCCACTGATCTGGTTGACTGCTTGAGCCCTCAGCTGCCCTTCTCATGACCCTCGGTGGGGACCATCAACCCTCTTAAGTTATATACATTTACGCACCAACAACCTCTCTCCCTTAAATGAGGGAGTGAGTGAAAGTCACTCAGTCATGTCTGACTCTTTTCAATCCCATGGACTTCTCCAGGCCAGAATACTGGAGTGAGTAGCCTTTCCCTTCTTCAGGGGATCTTCCCAACCCAGGGATTGAACCCAGGTCTCCAGCATTGCAGGCAGATTCTTTAGCAGCTTAGCTACAAGGGAAGCCCTTTGCAAGGTGTATTCACCCTCCTATTTAAATGTGAAACAACAGGGTCAGAAAGCAGTTAGGGGTTGTGCAAAGTTAGTTGCCCACCATTCAGAGATCAAGGCTAGCTCTCTGTGACTCAGGACAGAAGACTTCAAAGAGTTTGTGTCACTGTTATCTTCCTAGATTCCAGCAAGACTGGAGTCCCTGGAATTGTCACCCTACTTATAGATATAAGAACCAGGTTCAGAGAGGCCCAGCACTCTGGGCTCCCTCACACAGCTGGTCAGTGGTGAAGAGGGTGTGGTCAGGTTGCCTAGAGTCCAGTTTCTGGTAGCTTGTCACCTTGCCACTCCTACAGCTGGGAATGGCCTTCCTGAGGGTAATGGAAATCTGACCAAGGAAGATGCAGAAAGTTAGGGGTTGTGTTTTTCATCCAATGAGACATCTGGATGGGGTGAGGGTTGGGGTGGGGGGTGACAAAAACCCAATAGCTTGAAAATGCCATCAGGCCAGCCTCCCTCTCTATCTCTCCTCAGAGTCCTTGGGTGTGCAGACACCCTCAAGGTCACAGCATGGCTGTTCCACCTGAGCTTCAGCCTACCTTTCAACCTGGGCAGCTGGTGGCCAACCAGGAGAATCCTGAGGCCCCTGACCTTCCAGGGAATTTCCCAGAATGCCCCGCAGCAACCTCTACCCCTGTCTCATTGGTAGGAATTGTGCCACATGACTTCCTGCAGGGGGTGAGACTGTATGTTTTCCCATCTCATTAGCCAGAGCTGTGTCACATGACAGCCTGCAGAAGGGTAGAAAATGTAGTGTTTTTAAGCAGGGGAAATTGCTGCCCCCAAAACAAACTGGGGTTGTGTTAGTAAGAAAGAAGAGGAAGGTGACTATCCTGCAGTTTCTGCCCCCACATTTACAACCTCATCTTCATGTCTGCCACTTCCCTGGATCCAGACAGCTGGTAAAGAATCCTCCTGCAATGCGGGAGACCTGGGTTCAATCCCTGTGTTGGAAAGATCCCCTGGAGAAGGGAATGGCTACCCACTCCAGTATTCTGGCCTGGAGAATTCCATGGTCTGTACAATTCATGGGGTCACAGAGTTGGGCACAACTGAGTGACTTTCACTTCCACTTGGATCCAGACAAACACATTTGTTGTGACCAGAAAGTGAGCAGCTGAGCCATTTACCTGGGTCCCCACAGCAGTGTTGAAGAACCAGGTTAGAGGCCAGTTCCCTGCCTTGGACACCCAATAGCTCTTCAGATCTGCACTTCTGGCCATGTTTTCTGCTCTTTCCTTTCTCGCTGTCCCAATTCTCTGCCTTTCCAGCTCCCCAGACCTGCTGGAGTCAGCACATTTCTGCAGCCTGAAGATGAGAGGACCAAAGTTGGTCACTTATGCCTGTGACACATACATTCAGGCTGAGGCACTTTAAGCATGTCGGTGATGGAAAGTCCAAGCTCAAATCAACCCCCTGGTGTTATACTCCCTCTCTCACATTCTGCTGGTGGGATATTCATTGGGGTAACCTTAGCAGGGGGCTTCCCAGGTGGCTCTAGTGGTTAAAGAACAGTCCTGCCAAAGGCAGGAGATGTAAGAGACATGGGTTTGTTCCCTGGGTTGGGAAGATCCCCTGGAGGAGGGCATGGCAACTCACTCCAGTATTCCTGCCTAGAAAATCCAATGGACAGGAGAGCCTGGTGGGCTACAGTCCATGGGGTCACACAGAGTCAGACACAACTGAAGTGACTTAGCACACACACATGCGTGCAGCCTTGGCAGAGGACAGTTGGTCAGTGTCTATCAAAATTCAAAACGCACATATCCTGTCTCAGAAATTTAACTTCTAGGAGTTGCGCATTCTGAAATACCGGATAGAGTACAAAGCTATGTAAGGGTCTTCACAATGGTGCTATTTGTAATAGCAAAACTGGAGAAGTCTAAATGTCCATCAGTAGGAGACTGGTTGCTTAAATTATGGTGCAGCCATACCATTGTATACTGAGCAGCCATTAAAATGATTGCATTTGGCCTCTAGGTTTTGACTTGGGAGAATATTCTTACGTGTTTTTGAATAAAGGAAGTAGTGTGTTGAAAAACGTGAACAGCATGATAAAAATTCTAATAGTCTTGGTTTGTACATAGATAAGTATCTGGCTGGGTGTATATCTGTGGGAGACTCTCAGACAAATTCCTCATGCATTGAGGCCTGCGTGTTGCATGAACTCTGTGTCCCTTATTCAAGGCTATTTGTGCCTGAGATCCCTTCCCATTTTGCCTACATCATCAAAGTTCCCATCTCTCCTGGATCGTTCCAACTAGAGTACAAACACGTGCATGATCATTCGCTTCGGTTGTGTCCAACTCTTCAACCGCATGGACTGTAGCCCGCCAGGCTCCTCTGTCCATGGGGCTTCGCCAGGCAAGAATACTGGAGTGAGTTGCCATGCCCTCCTCCAGGGGGTCTTCTCGACTCCAGGGAGTGAACCTGTGTCTCTTACGTCTCTTGCGTTGCCAGGTGGGATCTTTACCACTAGGGCCACCTATGTACAAACACACCAGTCTCTAATCCCCCCAAATAAAATCGGTATTAAATCTCTTATGCTACCTTTGCATCCCTTTACAGTAAAAACAAAAGAGTCACTGTTTTTACTATCTTTGATTTCCCTCTTCTCATTTTCTTCTCACTGCACTCTAACTGGATTTCAGCCCCTCACGCTCTACCATAACTGCTCTTGACAAGCTCACCAATTAGCCATGAATCAATAAACCCAATGGTCAAGTTTCAATGACATTTGAACTATCAGTATTTGGAATAGTGGCTCATGCCTCTCTGAATCCTTTTCTCCTCTCTGCTCTGGGATCCCACCCTCTCTTGATTGCTGTCTCCCTGATTTCTTCTCTTCTGTCTCCTTTGCTGATTCTTTCTTGGCTCCTCAACCGATTACCCTGGAGTTATTCTAGAGTTCCGCCCCATGTTCTCTTCTCCTTATCCTCCCCCACCCCCTTGGGCGCTTCACCAACTTGTGGCTTTATATGCCTTTCATACACTGATGACTCCCAAATGTACATTTCAGTCTGGACCTTTTCCTGAACTTCAGGCTTGTATATCCAACTGCAAGTTCACCCCTCTCGCCCTACCTTCCTGGCTTCTTGCTTCCCTTCTTCCTTTCCTTTCTTCTTCCCTAACTCTTTCTTCTCTCTCTCTCTTTCCTTCTACCCAAAATCACATATTACCTCTGTAATTTGTGCACACAAGCTCATGCGTGTGTGTGAAACAGCCTTACAAAGAAGAGCTGTTCGCAATAGAAAGCAATTCCACACTTTACAGAAAAGGTTTGCCAAAGGCTTCCTTGAAATGCTGCACTCACCAGGGGCCTACAGAAAAAGATTTTGATTTATAAACCCATTTCTTTTATGCTTCAATGCAACCCTTAAAAACATGCTCAATTTCTGTTTTAAGTTCTGTCCAATTCAACCAATATTTTCCCAAGTTCTTTCTAAGAGCTGGGTGCTGCGCTTGGCACTGTAGGGGAACAGAGATGAATAAGATCTATATTCCAAGGGAAACTGGCACTGCCAACTCTCTCACAGAGAAGGCTTTTAAGAAGAACTTACCTGGGGAGATGATGCCACAGGAGATTTAGCAAAGCCCTAAACATCATAAGTAGGTTGAACTGGCAGCCCAGAATGAAGACGTGGCCCTGGTTTCTGACAAAAATCCTTTCCTTGACTGAACTCTAGCCTGGCTCCTCTGGGCCCTCCTCTTTCTAGGCCTAACCTTAGCCTATAAAGAATTGAACAAAACACTAACATAGTTTCTAACAGCTCAAGGCCACATCCCTAGGATGTCCACAGCCCTTCTTAAAGAGCCTGCTTGACAAAACTCCAGGCTGCCAAAAGTAGTTATTATTTGTTCTTCTAGCCAACACCTGAAGATATGGCTGCAGTCTCTCAGTCTTCATGGGAGGGCAGGAGCTTAACTCATTGAGTGCCACCAAGAAAACCCAGATTTTTTTTTTTTTTTTAACATGGACCAATCTTCCTTCTCACTTTCTGTAATGTTTCACTTCCCTGACTCTGCTCAAGCCCCTGCCATCTCCCTTCCTCCTCCATCATTCTCTCTTTAAAATGCCCAATCAGAAGCAGAAGATATTAAGAAGAGATGGCAGGAATACACAGAAGAACTATACAAAAAAGATCTTCATGACCCAAATAAACACGATGGTGTGATCATTCACCTAGATCCAGACATCCTGGAGTGTGAAGTCAAGTGGGCCTTAGGAAGCAGCATGATGAGCAAAGCTAGTGGAGGTGATGAAATTCCAGCTGAGCTAGTCAAACCTAGTGTCACTAGTTACTGAATAAATTCTGTTTTCACTGGTGTGACTAATGTCCGGCTGTGTTTATCTTCATCGTCTCCCAGACTGGAGGGGTAGCCAGAAGGGGTTTAACTATAGACCAAAGGGTAGCTGAGGAATGGCAGCGTGAGTAGCTGCCAAAGTCACCCATGATTTCCTCCTATGTTTACTTCTAGAAACTTTACAGTTTGCATTTTATCTGTAGGTCTATGATCAATTTTGAGTTAATTTTTTGAAGGATAATGTTAATTTTTGTAAAGGATAATTTTTTGTGAAGGATAAGTTCATTTTTTTTTTTTTTTGCAAATAGCTACACAATTACTCCAGCACCTTTCGTTGCAACCACTGTTATTTCTCCATTGACTTGCCATGCCCCTTTGTAAAAATTCAGTTAACTGGATTTATGTGAGTCTATTTTGGGGTTCTCTTTTCTGTTCCATTGATCTAAGTGTCCAGCGTTCATTATCTTGAAAACTGTAGCTTTGTAGTTAGTCTTGAAATTGGATAATGTGAGTCCTCCAACTTTACTATTTTTTGCAGCATTATGTTGGCTCTCCTGGGTCCTTTACCTTTCCACAAAAATCAGTGTGCCAATATCCATGAAATAACTTACTGGGATTTTGATTGGTATTGATTTGAGTCTATCTGTCAAGTTGAGAAGAATTGATGTTTTAACATTATTGAATCACAGTTCATGAATATGGACTATAATTTATAATAAACTCCATCCACACTTTAAGAGTATGAATCAGTGAGTTTTAGTAAACTTCAAGAGTTGTTGGGATTTCCCTGTTGGTCCAGTGGTTAAACCTTCACTTTCCAATGCAGAGGGTCCAGGTTTAATCCCTGGATGGGAAGCTAGTTTCTCACTTGCCTTGTGACCAAAACACCAAGACACAAAACAATATTGTAACAAATTCAATAAAGATGTTAAAACAGTCCACATTAAAAAAAAATCTTTAAAAAATTGTGGAGAGAGTGGTCATCTGACTTGTATCTGGAAATTTTGTATCACATGTGACCAAGGAACAATTTAAAAGTGGGTGATGTTGAGAAGGGCAAGATGATTTCTCCGAAGTATACCCAGTGCCATACTGTGGAAAAGGGACAAGCTCTAGGCTGGGCCAAGCCCCCATGTTCTGTTTTGGTGAAATGCAGTTCAGGCCCCTAGACTCTCTTATGCAGGTGCTCACAAGAACAAAGGCATCACTGGGAAGAAGAGACATGGACCAGTATTCAGAGACTCGTATGTAGTACATCCTTGAAACAAAAATAAGCTTCACTGGCATTAAGAAGGCGGAAAGAGCAGACTTGATTTCTGTTACTGATTATCATTAAGTCGTGTCCAACTCTTTGCAACCCCATGGACTGCAGCAGGCCAGGCTTTTCTGTCCTTCACCATCTCCCAGAGTTTGTTTAAACTCATGTCCATGGAGTTGGTGATGCCATCCAACCATCTCATCCTCTGCCACCGCCGTCTCCTCCTGCCTTCAATGTTTCCCAGCATCAGGGTCTTTTCCAATGAGTCGACTCTTCACATCATTTGGCCAAAGTGTTGGAGTTTCAGCTTCAACATCAGGCCCTCAAATGAACACCCAGGAATGATCTCTTTTAGGATGGACTGGTTGGATCTCCTTGCAGTCCAAGGGACTCTCAAGAGTCTTCTTCAACACCACAGTTCAAAAGCATCAATTCTTCTGCACCCAGCTTTCTTTATAGTCCAACTCTCACATCCATACATGACTACTGGAAAAACCATAGCTTTGACTAATTTGTTGGCAAATTAATGTCTCTGCTTTTTAATATGCTGTCTAGGTTTGTCATATTTTTCCTTCCACAGAGCAAGTGTCTTTGAATATTGTGGCTGTTGTCATGGTCCGCAGTGATTTTGGAGCCCAAGGAAATAAAATCTGCCGCTGTTTCCATTTTTCTGCCATCTATTTGCCATGAAGTAATGAGGCTGGATGATCTTATTTTTCTGAACATTGAGCATTAAGCTAGCTTTTTCACTCTTCTCTTTCTTCCTCATCAAGAGGCTCTTTAGTTCCTCTTCACTTTCTGCTATTAGAGTGCTATCATCTGCACACCTGAGGTTGTTGATATTTCTCCCAGCAATCTTGATTCCAGCTTGTGATTCATCCAGCCTGGCATTTCATATGATGTATTCTGCGTATAAGTTAAATAAGCAGAGTGACAATATACAATTCCATGTCCAGTTCTAACTGTTGCTTCTTAACCTGCATACAGGTTTCTCAGACTTGATAGCTTATGTCAAGACAACTACTTATTTATTACAAAATAGAAATGTCTATGACCTTTTTATATGTACAGTATCTAAATTGATTGCATATACAAGAATTCAGATCATAAAAGGCTGATAGAATATTTCTGCTGGAAAGTCCTGATTTAAGTAAGATTGGCTTGTGGCTAAATCATGATCAGCATTTTGAATTTTGATAGTAATTTTGATTCAGCAAGCAGCCAAAAAACTAAAAAAGAAAACAATATTTTAGCACTGTTTTCCCTTTGTAAACACATGACTAAATTTGACTGGTAATGTTCAACCTTTTACAGAGATGGTGAATGGCATCTCAAAACCTCTAGAGACTGGTTTTATAGTTAGGTCTATATAACAGGTTATATTAATATATTTAAATACCAAGGATATCCATTTACTGCTTCATAGAACAGAGAAAGACTCATTTGTGTATTTCAAGTTGTTTTGATCAGCCTGCTTAAGGCAAGGGCTGAAGATAAGCTGGCAGTGTCTAATTTATCTTTTTGATCTTAACTATGTTTATTTAATTAAAATTTGCTGTATCTAAACTGTTCTCTTTTATTTAATAAAATGCATTGTAGTGTTCAGTTCAGTTCAGTCACTCAGTAGTGTCTGACTCTTTGCGACCCCATGAATTGCAGCAAGCCAGGCCTTCCTGTCCATCACCATCTCCCAGAGTTCACTCAGACTCATGTCCATCGAGTCTGTGATGCCATCCAGCCATCTCATCCTCGGTCGTCCCCTTCTCCTCCTGCCCCCAATCCCTCCCAGCATCAGAGTCTTTTCCAATGAGTCAACTCTTCACAGGAGGTGGCCAAAGTACTGGACTTTCAGTTTTAGCATCATTCCTTCCAAAGAAATCCCAGGGTTGATCTCCTTCAGAATGGACTGGTTGGATCTCCTTGCAGTCCAAGGGACTCTCAAGAGTCTTCTCCAACACCACAGTTCAAACGCATCAATTCTTCGGCTCTCAGCCTTCTTCACAGTCCAACTCTCACATCCATACATGACCACAGGAAAAACCATAGCCTTGACTAGACGGACCTTAGTCAGCAAAGTAACGTCTCAGCTTTTGAATATACTATTTAGGTTGGTCATAACTTTTCTTCCAAGGAGTAAGCGTCTTTTAATTTCATGGCTGCAATCACCATCTGCACTGATTTGGAGCCCCCCCCGCCCCCACAAAAAAAATGTCTGACACTGTTTCCACTGTTTCCCTATCTATTTCCCATGAAGTGATGGGACCAGATGACATGATCTTCGTGTTTTGAATGTTGAGCTGTAAGCCAACTTTTTCACTCTCCTCTTTCACTTGCATCAAGAGGCTTTTGTGTTCCTCTTCACTTTCTGTCATAAGGGTGGTGTCATCTGCATATCTGACGTGATTGATATTTCTCCCGGCAATCTTGATTCCAGCTTGTGTTTCTTCCAGTCCAGTGATTCTCATGATGTACTCTGCATAGAAGTTAAATAAGCAGGGTGACAATATGCAGCCTTGACGTGCTCCTTTTCCTATTTGGAACCAGTCTGTTGTTCCATGTCCCGTTCGAGTGTAGTGTAGTTTATGTATAATATCAAAGAATATTTCACACACACTAGTTGTGCAACCATCACCAAAATCCAATTATTGAACATTTCTGTCACAGTGAGCTCCCTTATGTTTGTTAGCAGTTAATCCTTATTTCTGCCCTCCCCTACAAAGATACATAACGTCCTAGGCATTCAAGGTCTGATTTCTGTCACTGTAAATCTGCCTTTTGTGGACTCTCCATATAAAGGGACTGTTACTGTATATAGTCTTTTGTAGCTGGCTTATTTGCATAATAGGTCTGAGGTTCATTCATGAGTATGATAGGTCAGTCGTCCTTCCCTTTTATTGCTGAGTGATATTCTGCGGGATGGATGCTCATGTTTATGTACCCACTCAAAGTCAGTAGACATTTGGGTTATCCTGCATTTTGGCTGTCATGGATAACACTGCTATAAACATCTGCATATGAACCTCTTTTGTGAACATAGGTTGTTGTTGTTGTTGTTGTTGTTTTTGTCTCTCTTAGGGAGATTCCTGAGAATGGAGTTGCTGGGTGTTATGATATGTTTGTGTTTAGCTTTTTAAGAAACTGCCATATTGTTTCCCCAAAGCAACTGTACATTTTACATTCCTACCTGCAATATAAGAAGGTTTCTGTTTCTCCACTTCTTTAACAATATTTGATACTGTCCTTTAAAAAAAGGATATTCATTCAAGTGGGTGTGAACGGGTGTCTCACTGTTGGTTTTAGTTTGCATTTACCTCCTGACTAATCTCATTAGCTGAATATGTTAAGCATGTTTTATGAGCTAATTAGCCCTTCATATATTTTCTTTCATGAATGTCTACCCAAGTCTTCAGCCTATTTTAAAATTGGATTGTTTGTCTTATTATTATTAAATTAGAGAGGTATTCTTGATATACTTTGGATATAATACCTTAATCAGTATGCTATTTACAAATATTTCCTCCCAGTCTGTGGGCTTGTTTTTAATATTTTTAATGATGTCCTTTGAAATAGTTTTAAAAATTTTGACAAAGGAAATTTGCTGATTTTTTTTTTTTTTCTTTTACTGATCTTCTTCTTGGTCTCTTCCAAAAAGGCAAAGAATTCTTTGCCTAACACAAGGTCATAAAGATCTATTCCTTTGTTTTCTTCTGGGAGTTTTGTGGTTTTAGCTTTTATATGTAAGTCTTTGATCCATTTAGGGTTAATTTTTGTGTATGGAATGAGGTGAGGGTTTAAGTTCATGTTGGTAGCCAACTGTCCCCACACCATTGTTGACAAGATTGAACCAATGGTCAAACGTGCCCTGAGAATTCTATGAGACACTGAATTGTCTTTGTACTTTTGTTAAACATCAATTCACCATGAATTTCACGGCTTTCTTTATGACATTCAGTTTCTTTTCTTTGATCTATGTGCTTATCTTTCATCAGTGCCACACTGTCTTGATTACTGTGGGTTGATAGTATGTTTCAAAGTCAGGCAGTATTGGTCCTCCAATTTTGTTCTTTTTCAAAATTATTTGCTCTATTCTTCATCCTTAAAATTTCCATATAAATTTCAGAGTCAGTTTGTCAATTTCGGTAAAAAGAAAATCGCTGTTTTTTTTTAAAATAGGGATTGCATTTAATATGTAGATCAATTTGGGGAAAATTGCCAACTTGACAATATGGAGTCTTTTAGCCCATGGACATGAAATATCTCTCCATTTATTTAGATCTTCTTTAATTGATCTCAGCCATGTTTCATAGTGTTCAGTGCACAAGCCTTGCTGTTCATTTGTTAAATTTATTCCTAAGTATTTTCTTATTTATGATGCTATTGTGAATGGCCATATGTTCATGTTTTATTTTCACCACTCTGGCTGTTAATTGTCTCAATTTCTTTTTCCTGGATATGACCTCATTCTGAGACTAGGCAGAATCAGAAAATCAAGAGGGCTTCATGCTCTGTCCCCCAGCCTGACTTTGGAAGACCCAGGTTTCCCAAGGCCCAGACACCAGCTGGTTGCAACTCAGAGTACAGTTAGCCCTGGAGGCCCCAGATAAGTGACAAGGCTGTCCTGTTGGACAAGAGCAGGTAGAAAGGTGGGGGCCACAGGAAGTGGACTGCATGGGTGTGGCATTTACAGGGCCTTTGGGATGCAAGCAGACCCCAAATGTGGAGCCCAGGCTCAGGGATGGAACCAGGAGCAGGGCTAGAGGTGGGGATGGTTCCCTGGGTGGGGGATGGTTCCCTGGGTGGGGGATGGGGGCGTGGTTGGTGGGAGGATGCTCTTCCAACAAGACTGCTCACCCACGGACACGTGCTCCCCCCCATGCCTGGCACTGAGCTTGGGGCCGAGCATGGAGCCGAGCTGGAGCCTCTCAGAGCCTTAGGGTGCCATCAGGCCTGGAGCACAAGTCGAGGCGGATCCCAGGATAGGGAGATGGCACTTCCCGAAAAAGGACCTGAGAGGGGCTGAGTTGAACAAAGCACACAGTAGGCACTCAAGAGTTGGTCCCCAGCATTGGTTTGACAGGGATTGAGCTCCCCCTCAATTGGAGCAATAAACAGGCTCTGTAAGGTGACGTCATTGTCTGCTAGGCACCAGCCTCTCCAGCCTCCTCTGCTCCACCCCTTAACACAAACCCCATCCTCCAGCCATTCCAGATCACGTGCTCTTCCTTGAACAGGCCAAATGCTTCCCAGTCTCTGAGAGTCTGCAGGTGCTGTTCCCTCTGTCTGATGTGCTCTTCCCACCATGACATCCTAGCAACGCCCCCTCTTCCTTCCCACATCAGTGCCACTCTGTGAAGCTTGCCCAGCCTCCCCGCAGGCAGGTTCGGACAAGCCCTGCTCGGAGCTCCCTACACTCCAGGCATCCCTGCAGCCGGCACCTCCCATTGCACCAGACTCGCCTACTCCTGTGTGTTCCTCACCCACCAGGCTTAGAGCTGGTGTACCAGGGGTACCAGGGCACAGCTTATAATGTGCTAAATAAGGCCTCCTGGGCTTTTGAAAGGATGCGCGAATGAGGGGTGAGTGAAGGCATTGGACCATAGCGAAGTGAAGAGACACTTGCCGTTATGTCTTATCCTCCTGAAGGGTTAACATCTAAGGTCACCAGCCCCTCAGTGACTCAAACAGGAGTTTTCAGGTGCTGGAGATGGCAGGAGAAGGTCTGCCCCTGCCTCTAAGCTGGAAATTAGTGTCTTTATAATTTCATGGGTGAATCAGAGAGGTCATCCTCCCTGGCCAGTGTCACAAGGCATCACCCTGCCTTGTTCCTCCCTGATTTTCAACAGCCACAACCAGCACCCGCTGGTCATCAGAGTGGCCTGGCGGTCACAGGCTCTGCGCTCATTACCTGCCCAGCCCTGTCCTGTGGGTGTCGTATCACCGCACTCAGCTCTCTCTGCAAATCAGCGGGGTGTGTCCTTATGCTCAAGCTCAGCTGCTAATTTGTGTCCAACTCCTGTGACCCCATGGGCTGTAGCCCACTAGGCTCCTGTGTCCATGGGATATTCCAGGCAAGGATACTGGAATGGGTTGCCATTCCCTTCTCCAGGGGATCTTCCCGACCTAGGGATCAAACCCGCGTCTCCTCTATTGGCAGGCGAATTCTCGACCAGTGTGCCTCCAGGGCGTCCCTGTCCACCCTCACTTTTATTTCTGTTTTGTTGGGCTTAGTTTTCTCCATACAAAAGAAATATCTGCTCATCTCAAATTTTTTTAAAAAGCAATAGAGAAAATGAGAATCCTCATCATTCCATGCTGTGATTCCCATTCACAGATGAGGAAACTGAGGCTCATGGTACCTTCTATGCAACACAGCCTTCCTGCCCTGTGGTCAATCAGCTGGGCTCTCTGTCTGCCTGGCGTGAGAGCGGCAGCTTAGTGCCTCACAGGGGAAACCACAGCCCTAGGGTGGGCTCGGGCAGTTGGCGACAACTGGCTCATTGGTAGAGATTTTTCTTCAGGGTTGGTGCTTAGAAATCAATATTAGCTTGTGCCATACATCGTGGCGCCTGCCTCCCCGCTCAGGGATGGCAGAGAAGAGCAATAATCTTGACGAAATCTAAATAGCGTTGTTTCAAGAGAGCTGGAGAGGCGTCTTTGTACATTAGGTTCCCGGAGAGTCCATAAATCTGAGGCTGATGAATTACCTGGGCAGGTGCCTCTGCCACTGGCATCCTCGCTGAAGACGAGAAAGTGGGATAATTACTTCTCTGGCACTGGTTGTCGAGAGTGAGCCGGTCCATTTTTCTCTTTTATTACTACTGAATTTCAGGAAAGTGTCTGCAGGATCCCCCTCCCTGCCCCCCTTTTCTAAATGTTGGATTTATTTGATGATTCCACCAGGCCTGGTGGGCGGGAGCCGGAGCAAGGGGGCCAGAGTGAGCCCTGAAGGGAGGAGGACTCGGCCCCTAAGCCCCGCCTGCCCGAGGCCTCAGTAGGCGGGTGTGATGGGTGGGTGGCTGGACATCCACCCATTCATAACCGTCGTCCCCATCAGTGGTGCCATAAATTTTCCTTCCTTCCCTTCCCCTTGCTTTGTGGGCTGGCTGTGCCCAAGTCTAGGCAGCAGAAGTGGGCTGAGATGAAGGTTTTCTTAAGCCCTGGGAAATGTGGTCTGAGCAGCCACAGACGAAGCTGAAATTTGAGGTTCAGTTGCTAAAGGAAAATGGGAGAGTCGGCTGCTGGGGCTGGGGGGTGGGCACTGGCAGACCTGCCCAATTCAGGTGTGTAGATGAGGGTGTTTCTGGAAGTTGGGGGGTGGTGCTGACTATGTGAGGGGAAAGAGTCCATTCTATCTTCTCCACCTTCTCTCCTGCCCCCAAGACCTGCTTTCCAACTCCATCCTTCTCAACCTTAACATTGATATGTGGGTTTTTTTTGTTGACTTAATTTGGATCTCTCAAAGTGCCCTCTGGATCATCTCTTAACTCTGGGATGCCTCATACTAGGGGGCCTCCCTGAACATTTAGATAATTAGGTAATGTTTACACTGACAGAGCCTTATGCACCTGTGGTAACCACTGCTGAAACTCCTTGTTTATTCACTCACTCACTCAATATTTACTGGCTTCTCACTCTGTGATAGAATCTGTGCTATGAGGGTAGGGACACCACAGAGAGAAGAATCAGAGGGTTCCCACCTCCTGGAGCTTAGACTGCAGCGAGAGCAGACAGTATATAAAGTCAGCCATCTATTGCATGTTTTATAGCTCAAGTAAGGGGTCAGGGAAGACTGTCTTGAGGAAGCAATAAATGGGAGTTTCTCACATAAGAGGGAAGAAAAAAGGCATTCTAGGCAAAGAGAACAGCATGTGCAAAGGTCCTGGGGCAGGCAGGTTAGCATACCAGGAGGCAAGTGTTGCCGGAGCAGAGAAAGTGAGGAGAGTGGGGTAAAGCTAGCCTGGAACAACATTGGGCCCAGTCTAGGGAGGGCCATATAGGTCATGTTGAGAAGTTCTGTCTCTCCAGTTAGGGCTTCAGGAAGCCTTCAGAGGACATTTGAACAGGGAAGTATGGGTCCTAAAGTCAGGCAGCCTCGCAGGCCCTTCTCCACTTCTAGAGAGAGCTAAGGCCACTACAATTCTTTGCTGTCTTTGACCAACTGTGTTTCCTGGGATCCCACACATCTGGATTTAGGCACGATACAGCCAGATTCACTGCAGCACATGGGGGAAGAAAGAGTCCAGAGTGAAGCCTTGGTTGCTGTGATGACCTCAATTCACACCCCTGGGGTTGAGGGTCAGGCCCTGGACATACCTTGGCTGCTAACGCCCTTTGCTTGGCAGCTGCTCTGACCATGTGCATGGATGGAAATAGTCCCCACTAGCCCTGTTGACTTCACTCTTGACTAATAACCAAGTGTAAAGCCTTCTCTGGATTAAACGTGGCCCTCTGAGCCTTGGCATAAAAGGGAAAGACCCATCCTTGCAGGGCACCAAGAGCCAAACCACTTTCTCTTCTGGGAAACTGCTCATCCTAATTCCAGCAAGGCCTGGCTGGGTGCTCCCAGGAGTGGCAATCACCCTGTCTCGCTTGCTTTGTGTTCTGTGCTATCTTGAACAGAAGGATGGGGTGGGCTTGAAGCTGGCTAGGAGTTTGGGTAGAAGTTCAGCCCACCTCACCTGTACTATGACCTGCAGTCCATGCCCATGGATGATGCTATGCTAATAGTTGGCATAACGGGCCATCATCCTCTGCCCTTCCCCATTTTACTCCTGGCTCTTCAATAGGAGCCACCCCACCATTGGGACTATAGTCCAGAGGCGTTTGCTGTCATTTCTTTCTCTCCACCTTCTCTTATTTAAGGGAGAAGCAGCGGCTTGTCTGATGAGCAAGTTTAATCAGCATTGTCATTCTGTAATCCACACAATTAGATTGAATCCATCTAATTGGACCAGCAATACTGGCCCACTTGTGGACCATGGTGCAGGGAAATGTTCTCTGTTTGGTACCAGACAACGTGGGTCCACTTCTGGGCTTTGCCCCTCACTAGCTGAGTCATCTTAGTCAAGTGACTTCACCTCTCTGAGCCTCTCCTGTGAAGGGTGGGTGGGGTTGTCCGGAACAAAATATGCTTTGAGAGCTGTGAAGGAGGATGCGGACCGCAGGGGGCATGGGTGTGAGAGTTCAGAATAACCCTGGTGTCCCCTGGTTCTGTGCCTGTTTCACTGATAACGTCTTTTAACAGTCATGTCAGTACTTTGTGTTACTGTGAACTTTGTGTCTATAATGTTGCTCAGGCTCCAAATCAATAAAGCTCCAATCAAAATGGCTTGGATCCTAATGAAATTCATTACTGCACGTGATGAGAATCCAGGTGTGAATGAGGTTACAGATGGGGTTGATTCCATAGCCCAAGGACTATTTTAGGATTTTAGGAGAATTCAGAAAGGGATCCCAGCAAGCTGTCAGCAGGATCCAAGGGAGGGGGAGAAGGGAGAGGGTAATGCCAGGTACTCTATCGAAACTTGTGTTCCATGATCTTAGGCAAACCTTTCTCCCTCAGTGAGCCTCAGTTTCCCCATGCGCACAGTTGGACAATAACATCCCTAAACCCCACAGGTTGTCAGGGGCTTGATGAGATTATCCGAGTGAACTCTTTTGTGTGGTGTGTGGTGCCTGGCAGGCAGCGAGCATTTGGTAAATAGCTCATTGCCAATAGCTTTCTGTGGTTGATGTGTGACGGTTGTTGTGTGGGTGACTGCTTGCTCTGTGTTGCCCCTGGGTGTGGAGCTAGGATCTTCAAGAGGAACCCCTGGGAGACAGAGTTCAGGAGAAGGGACTTTCTGATCAGGTGAGCTGTCTGGCACAGGTTGGTGGGCAGTGCCCCTCCCCAGAGATGTGGGAGGCACAGCCAGGCCGGGCCTGGAGGGAGACCCTGTGGCAGAGACCCAGGCCCCAGTGGAAGGGCTTCCAGCCTGGGTTAGGGACATTCTGGGGGATGAACCAATGATGGAAGCAAAGAGCACAGTCACAGCTTCTGAGCACACAGGGGGCATGAAAATAGCCTCTCTGGATACAGCTGGACTCCTTGCCCAGCTGGCAGCTGATGCCTCCTAGCATCAGGCCTCAGCAAAGCCACTGGACCACGGGATCAATTCTCTTTGTTGACACAGCCCTTGCTGCCACTCCATGTGCAGGGGAAGGGGAGAGCCCAGCCCGCCCTGGACAATGCCCTGCAGGCCAGCCAGTTCCTGACCCCGCCTCTTCCAATCGCTTAACCTGTCTGAGTCTCGGTCTCCCTTTCCGTAAAATGGGAGCTAGATCCACTTCATATTTTTGTTGGGCCTTGAATGAGTTTATAGGAAGCAAGGCCATCAGCAGGTGTGCTTTGAATGATGACTATATGCCAGGCACAATAGCCATGAGTTAGGCTCTATCGTTTAGTTGCTAAGTCGCGTCCTACTCTTTTGTGACCCCAGGACTGTAGCCTGCCAGGCTCTTCTGTCCATGGAAGAAAACTGGAGTGGTTTGCCATTTCCTTCTCCAAGGAACCTTCCCGACCCAGGGATCAAGCCCTCATCTCCTGCACTGGCAGGTGGATTTTTACCACTGAACCACCCGGGAAGCTCTATAGGGACATAGAGTAGGGTCCTAACAGTGGCGACCTCGTAGAGGTCGTAGTTTGGCTGAATCACTAGGTGTAAGGCATTTAGCATGGTGCCTGCCCCTCAGGCCCAAAGCACAGAGAGACTAGCACTTAGGGTCTGGGGCAGTGCTCCTTGGACATAACTCCCCAGGGAGGTTCTTTTAAAAACTTCATGTTCAGGACCCCCAGCGCTGGAGATGCTGTTGCAGCAGCTGTGAGTGGGGCCCAGGGACCTGCGTCTTTAATGAGCTTCCCAGGGAAGGCTGCCACAGGGGTTCTTTGCCTGGGGTTTGGGAACCAGCACAGCAGGGATGCAGAGCTGAATGAGGCAGAGCTGCTATCCTGATGGAGGGTAGGGGCTGGAGGGGAGATGCCCACTCGTGAGGCACCAGCTCTGGAGCCTAAGAGGCCTGCGTTTGAGTCCCAGCTCCCCCACTCTCCTGCTGGGTGACTTGGTCACATCCCCCAAACCTGGTTTCCTCTTCTGCAATATGGGGTCAGTGCAGTTGGCTGTTAGGGCAAGAGGGGCTGCCCTACTCAAAGGATCAGCCCAGGGTGACTCTTATAGGACAGTAGGTCTCCGGTCCCTACCTTCTCCCCCCAGTCCCCCTCTGAATGACCCCACAGACTTGCCATGTCCCCACCTTCTCTTCTCAGACCCCTTCTGAATGACCTCATAGACATGCCAGCGTCTGTCCCACACCTCCTGAGAGGTGGAAAGGGGCGGCCCTCGCCCCTGGGTCCTGAATCTCTGCAGGAGAAAAGCCACCTGCTGGGTGGCAATGTCGGGGTGGGCACTGGGCCCTGGGGCCTCTGGCTGGCCCCGCTCCTGCAGGAACGTGGGGAACCTGAAACTAAGGCCTGTGCAGATGGAGCACCGGAGTGCCCCCCGCCCCCTAGCTCCTGTGATGTCACTAAACCCAGCACCTCGTTTCCCCCTGCACAGTCGTGTGGCCTGCCCATGGCCTTTGACTTTCTCACCTGGGAGGGGGTTTGGGGGTGATTGTGGCTGCTGGAGTGGGTGGGGAGGGAGGAGGCCTTGACCTCCCCAGAGTCAATTGGCAAGTCGATGCCAGTGAGGCTCTGGTTTCTTCCAGGCTCCCCATCAGTGTCAGACCCTCCTTTCTTGTCCCTGAGGGGACAAGACTGACAGCGGCCACAGCTACTGTTCGCTTCTTTCCACGAGGGCTCTGCGCTCTCTCATCTCCATCATCTCAGTTAGCATCAGGGCAGCTTTTACCAGGAGATCTCCTTTCAGGAGTGACATACAACATGTTTGAAAGGAAGTGCAGTTTCCATTTTCTCCCCCTCTTACCCATCACAACATGTTTCCATTTCAGTCGAGTTTGTTTTCTTTTTGCGCGTCACATTTCAGAAGCTTCAGCATTAAAGACCAGGTGGAAATGCCATTTGGAGCTGTCCTTTCCCACCTTCCTGCTCCTCCTCCCCACCTCTCAGTGGGCTGGTCTCTTCCTGACCTTTGCTCCCTTGGAAAGAAGTGCTTGAGTCCACTTCTGTCTGCCTTGAAGCTTCTTAACCACTTACTCCGACCACCTGCAGGCCCCCAGGTGAAGATGGTGGTAAAAAGTGGCCCAGGAGTTGCCAATGAACTGGGATGTATGATTGCTATAAGTTGAGTTGTGTTTCTCCAAAAAGATGTATGGATGTGAGTATTGGACCATAAAGAAGTGCCGAAGTATTGATGCTTTTGAACTGTGGGGTTGAAAAAGGCTCTTGAAAGTCCCTTGGACAGCAAGGAGATCAAATTAGTCAATCCAAAAGGAAATTAACCCTGAATATTCATTGGAAGGACTGATATTGAAGCTGAAGCTCCAATACTTTGGCCACCAGATGTGAAGAGTCGACTCATTGGCAAAGACCCTGATGCTAGGAAAGACTGAAGGCTAAAGGAGAAGGTGGCAGGAGAGGATGAGATGGTTGGATGGCATCACTGACTCAATGAACACGAGTTTGAGCAAACTCTGGGAGATAGTGGAGGACAGGGAAGCTTGGCGTGCTGCCGTCCATGGGGTCACAAAGAGTCGGACATGACTGAACAACACCACCACAAAGATACATGTAGGTCTTACCCTTAGTGCCTCAGAATGTCACCTTTCTTGAAAATTGGATCTTTCCAGAGGGAAAGTTAAAATGAGATTCTTAGAGTGGGCTCTAGTCCAGTATAACTTGTGCCCTTACATAAAGGGGCAATTTGGATACAGACGCAGGAGAAGACGATGTCATGAGACACAGGGAGAAGACGGCAGTAAGCCAAGGCATGCCTGAAGCTATTGGAGGCCTCAGGAACAAATCCCTCTCTAGAGTCTTCAAGGGAGCATGGCCCTGCTGACACCTTGATATGGACGTCTGGCTTCTAGAACTGAGACAGTAGATTCCTATTTTAAGCCACCCAGTTGGTTGCATCTTGTTACAGCAGCCCTAGTGAACTAATACAGAGATAATAAGGTGGTGAGATGTGTGAGGGGTTGAGGCTGGGAAGGGGCTGCCGGGGGTTGCATTTCCCAGGCCCTCTGCATGTAGGCCGGGGCCACATGACCAGCTCTCACCAGTGGGTTGGGAGAAGTGATGTGAATGTTACTGCTGGTTGAAGTGATTCAGAAGCAGGTGTATCCTCTCCACTCTCTCTTTCCCCTCTGCCAGCTGGAAAAAGAGCAGTCTGAGGCCTTAGAGGAGGGGTGGAGCCTTGAGATGGAAGGAACTGGGGCCGTGAATCACCATGTGGAGAAAAGTTGCCTTCTGAAGGCAGTATCAGCTCTGAGAACATGTGGCAGAGGAGGCGATGATGTGCATGGTCTAGAAAAAGTAAGAAGTGACCAGTGGGAAGGGGCAAAGCACACCAGGCAGAGGAGACAGCATGTGCAGAGGCCCAAGGGACAGTACTGAGCCCTGGGGGCCTCCAGAGGTTGTGTGGTTAGGGTGTATCCTGTGACAGGGAGAGAGGTGAAGGGGAGCTGGGTCCTGGGTAGGCTCAGTGCCATGGGGGAGAATTTGGGAAGTGTGCTGAGTCCACTGGGTGGCCAGTGAAAGCTTCTGAGCAGAAGGGACATGCAGACTTGTGCGTTTGAAAGGGCCTTCTGGCTCTCAGTGTGGGGCTGAATTGGAGGAGGAGAGATAAGCAGCAAGACCAGGAGGGAGGCTGGCCCAGTGCACTGGGAGAAAGGGTGGGGGGGCGGGGGACAGGCTGAGGCGGAGGGGATGGAGGTGGCTTTTAGGAGAATTCAGGTTTTAGAGTCAACAGGTCTTGGTGATTGATTTCAAGGGAGGGTGAAGAAAAGGGAGGGATAAAGGATGGTATGTGGGGCTTCCCTGGTAGTTCAGCTGGTAAAGAATCCGCCTGCAATGCAGGAGACCCTGGCTCAATTCCTGGGTCAGGAAGATCCCTTGGAGAAGAGATAGACTACCCACACCTGTATTCAGAGGCTTCCCTGGTGGCTCAGTTGGTAAAGAATCCACCTGCAATGTGGAAGGCCTGGGTTTGATCCCTGGGTTGGAAAGATCCCCGGAGGAGGGCATGGCAACCCACTCCAGTATTCTTGTCTGGAGAGTCCCATGGACAGAGGAGCCTGGTGAGCTGCAGTCCCTGGGGTTGCAAGGAGTGGGACATGACTGAGCACAGCACAGTGCAAAGGACGATGTGCAGGTTTCAGGATGGAGGACGGTGGGGCCATTGCTGAGATACGGCGACCCAGGGCTTGGACAGTGGCTCTGTCCTGGCCGTGGTCTCAGTTTCCCCAATTGCAGTCTTGTGTCCAGAATTGCAGATATTGGTGATAGATCAATAGCTGGATGGATCGGGCAAAGGGAACAGCAAGAGCAAATTCTCAGAGGTGGGAAGTTTATAGTGGGGGACAGTGTTACTGTGTCACATCTGTCTCTTCCATGGGCAGGGGCGGTCACCTCTGCACCCTTAACTCCAACAGACTTAGCCTGGCACATACCAGATACTCAATTAATGGTCATGAAAGGATGAAATAAAGTCAACAAAGTGCTGTGATTTGGCTGCAGTCTAGAGAACTGGTCGGGACTCCTGGGGAGGTGGAACGGAGATCTTGAGTGCCAGGGTGGGTTCATTTTTCATTCCTTTGGTGATGGGTTTTGAGTCGAGGCTAGGTCTAAAAAGAAAGGAGCTTTCCGGATGGCTCAATGATTAGGAATCCACCTGCAATGAAGGAGACATAAGAGACTCAGATTGAGTCTCCGGGTTGGGAAGATCCCCTGGACAAGGAAATGGCAACTCACTCCAGTATTCTTGCTTGGAGAATCCCATGGACAGAGGAGTCTGGTGGGCTACAGTCCATAGGGTTGTAAAGAGTCAGACATGACTGAGCTACTGATTTTGACCCTGGGTCAAAATCTTGCTTGACCATGGCTCTGAATAAGTTACTTAACTTCTCAGCACCTCGGTTTCTTCATTTATAAACTGGAGATGTATCTCATGCCATTGTTATGAGGATAAATGAATTAGCGTGTGTAAGATGCCCGCTCAGAGCAGTGCAGGATACACAGAAAGTTCTGAGCGCTAGCTCATTCTTGTGATGTCACTCCTCCCCCTCCCTCCTCTCCTTCCCCATGAGACTTGCTATTTAAATGCTCTAAGCTTCGGTTCATTCATCCTGTAGATGGTAACACCAACCCCACATGCTTATTAAATGGATTGAATGTGATAGTTCATTAGAAAGACTTGGTGCACAGTGGGTACCTAATAACTGCTGGTTAACACAATCAGTGCTGGGCTGACATAAGCCAGCTTTGCCTCTAGAAGGGCAGGTAAGATCCTGGGGGAAACCCTTTCCACCAGTTTTGCTCTGGGCAAGAGAAATGGAAAAGTTGCTAATTTTGAAGAGTAAATGTCAGAGGCTTGGGAAGGATTTTGAGGTTCTGAAAATAAACATCAGGAAGGGAAAGAGGAAGGGGGGAGAGACAGGAGGGCACGGAGATGAAGGCGAGCCAGGATGAGAGGCAGAGAAGAGATGTCCAGACTGCGTGAGAGAGAGAGAGCGCTCCGTGTTTGCCCCCAGATTCTGGGATGAAGAGCTGAGCAAACAGGTAGCTGC
Source organism: Capra hircus (assembly GCF_001704415.2). NCBI lineage: Eukaryota > Metazoa > Chordata > Mammalia > Artiodactyla > Bovidae > Capra > Capra hircus. The sequence continues at coordinate 12,081,475 of NC_030809.1, forward strand.
TGAAACAGACACGGTCATGATCGGCTGATGGGTGCCACTGGATAGAGTGGCTCTGTCCTGCCATCAAGTGAATTGAACAGGGCCAGCTAATCAGAGGGTAAAGAATCCACCTGCAATGCAGAAGACCTGGGTTCAGTCCCTGGGCTGGGAAGGGATCCCTTCTATCCCTGGAGGAGGAAATGGCCACCCACTCCAGTATTCTTGCCTGGAGAATTCCATGGACTGAGGAGACTGGCGGGCTATAGTCCATGGAGTCGCAAAGAGTTGTACATGACTGAGCACCTAACACACACCATCACTTAGAGGTAAAGAATCTGCCTGCCAAGCAGGAGACTCGGGTTCAATCCCTGGGTTGGGTAGATCACCTGGAGAAGGAGATGGCAAGCTGTTCCAGTATTCTTGCCTGGATAGTCCCATGCAAGCACAGTCTGTGTCCATGGGGTCCCAAAGAGTCGGATCTGACTCAGCAAGTAAACCACCACCACCACCACAGCTGAACAGCGGGGCTTGATTCGGCAGATAGGTGTGGAGCAGGTGCAGAGCTGGGCTTTATATACCTGCTCCACATGGTTCACGGGTGAATTTAGAAAATGAGCCAAGAGTGCTCTTCTCTGTCACACACAATGGTATTGCAAGAAAAGATGTGCTTTTTCTCCTTCTTGTTCTATATCACATTTTCTTTCCTTTGTCAGAACCCATCAAATTCTACATGAGCCATAGCCAGCTTTTCTCCTTAGATGAGTGAAAGTAGTTTGTGATTTTCTGTGAAAGATTCTAGGTTGGTACTTTTATAGGACAATATAGATTTTTGTCTTCTGCCCTTGCTGCTGTTAAGTTGGAAGAGTGAAGGCATCTGAAACTCACTTTCTGGGAGTCCTGCTGCCTATGTGCACGGAACTTCCTACTAGGTTTAGCAGGTGCCTATGGAGCTGGTTCCATCAAGGGCACACGGGATGGGCCTGTCACTGCCTCGCAGGCAGGAGCCTTCTTCCCCTGCATGCTTCTGTAGTTTATGAGCTGAAAGCATGGTTTTAGCACATTTATAAACATTTGGGTGTCTTCTTCAGTCATTTATTTTTTCAGTTATTTTTAGGGGAAAATAAATTGTCTTTACACTCTCATAAAATCACTGTGCCGCAGACTTGGACGTGCCCAGTGGATGTGAGTGAACAAGATCTGGAAGAAGCCCTGTACTGAGAGGCAGCAGTCCCTGGGTTCCAGTTCTGGTGTTACTGAAAGAGTGGGGGAGTCCAGCGGCTTGCCGCTCAAAAGACAATAAATAGGACAGGTTGGTGGAAAGGAAAGTTTGCTTTATTTCAGATGTGGCAACTGGGCAGGGGGAGGGCAGACATCTGTCCAAAGGCTGACTCTTCCCCCCGGACAGTCAGTGGGCCAAAGTTTTTATAGACAGTGGAGGGGTGGGAGCTACAGGCAGAAAGAGCACAGTCATCTTTGACAGTCATCTCCAGTTGGTCACTGGTGGTCTGACCGATGTCATCTTGATTGTTTTAGCTGCAGTTCATCTTCAGTTCCACGGTCGTTTTTTTTTTTTTTTTTCGCATTTCTTTGAGGCCAGTTCTTGGAATTGTGGCGGCTTTTGATGTGGGTACAGTCTGGTCATCACATAGTTAACTTCTTCCAGTGTTTCAGTATCTATAAGACAGCTCACCGGATATGGCTCAGAATATTATCTACAGCCCTCGAGAAGGAACTAAAGGTCCTCGATGATGCTTCATGACTACATGATTATTACTTGGTCTCTTTGGATTGTTTTCCTTTGTTTTTGTATGTTCTCATTTCTCTGATTAAACTTATTCTTTGACTAAAGTTTTCCATGGGCAAACGGCAGGCAGAGGACATTGGGGGAGGGGCAAGGACCATAGGGTCTTGCTCCATTTCATTGAATGGGCTGATAGCTTGTTGTGCAGCTTTGGGAAAGTCATTTTCCCTCTCTGGGCCTCAGTTTCTCCTTTGTCCATCCTGATATTTATAGTCTGAATGTTCCAGGAGTGTGAGGCTCCAGGCAAAGGGGAGCTCAGAGACTTAATTTATGAAACAAATAAGTACTTACTATGTGCCAGGAGGGACTTCCCTGGTGGCTCAGTAGTAAAAAATCTGCCTGCAATGCAGGAGATGAGGGTTTGATTCCTGGGTCAGGAAGATCCCCTGGAGGAGGGCATGGCAACCCACTCCAGTATTCTTGCCTGGGAAATCCCATGGACAGAGGAGGCTGGTGGGCTACAGTCCCTGGGATCACAAAGAGTTGGACATGACTTAGCAGTCAACAGCAACAATGTGCCAAGAACAAGGCTGTGGTCCCAGGGAAGGAGATCCATTTCTTGGCCTCAAGGAATAGATCTGGAGAGAGGAAATTCCCTGGTGAAATGTGAAAAAGCCACTGAAACATACAGAATGGAAGCTCCAAGGTGCTGGGGAGCTCTGTTCCTTTTCTTCAGGGCTGCTCCCTCCTCTGTGGGTACCACTGGCCTCTACGCCGCATCTCTCCTGGCAAGGGGGTGGGGCACACCAAGTTGAGCATGGTCTTTCCTTCAGGTCCCCTGACCCTCCTGGACACTCTGCATCTCCCCCACACCAGCCGGTGGCTGCTGCTGCTGCTGGGGCTTTATAGGCACCTTTAATCTCATAATCAATGCTGTGGGAGGGCAGGGATGGAATTGATTGTGAATGCAGCTCATGTTACCCTGAAAGGCCCAGCCCAGCCCGTCGATCAATGCACCTGCAGCACTGGTGACTACTGCCTCGAATCAATAATGCTTACAAAGTTAGGTGGGAGGGACGTAATTTCTTTTTCCTTCCCCGACATCCTTTCTGGAATAACCAACTGTCTCTCTTGCAAATAAATGCCTTGCACCCCACATTCCCCTCAGGCCCTGGGAGGCTTTGGAGAGGTCTCCTTTTCAGTGGACCCTGGTGTCTCCGAGCCCTGGACCAAGAGCTTCATACATGGATTTGACTCTCCCCGCAGCAGCCCCTGGGAGGCAGCATTGCATGGGGCTTGAGTCAATTACATGAGAATGCACTACCAGGAAGCGGCAGGGTCTAGATTTGAACCTGGGACTGACAGATTAAAAATAATAACACAGAGTATTTATTGAGCCCATCTAGTGCCTGGGGAAGTGGGCATGGAGAGAAGGGGCTCTCTGAGCTGGGTCCTGGAGAGCCCTGAGCACTGGTTACCCTGTGGGCATGAAAACAGAGGGGTTCCAGCTGGGTGAACAGGAGGGGCAAAGGCAGGGGTGGAGAGGGGTCCCCAGGGCTGGAGACAAAGGGCTGGTTGGGAGAGGACACTGGGGAGGAGACCTGATCCTATGGGGCTTTGCATGCCAAGCCAGGAAGCTTGGGCTCAGCAATCAGAGAGAACCTGTGGATTTCAGAAAGTTCTTCCTGGTGGTAAGCTGAACCCTGGCCCCTTTCAGCCTCTTTCTTTTGTTCTAGCTTTTCCCCTGAGACCCAGGGAAGTAGATGCATTTGCGGGTCTCCCGGGGACAACCGGAGACATAGCTGCAAGTGGCCTTGGCTCCACCCTTGGATGCCTCCCTTCCTGGTTTAAAATCCTCCGTAGACATGGGAACACGCCCCTTCCCACCCTCACTCCTCATTGCGCCTCTGTAGTCAGCCTCCAGGTCATCAGTAAAAATAGGTTGCATGTAATACCTGCGGTTCTACAGAACTGATGTCCGTGGGCTCAGGCTGTGAGCCAGCCCCTCTTCTCACACTGTGCACGGGCCCGCTCACATCACCCTCACAGCACTCCCATCACCACGGTTGACGTCATCCCCGTGTCCCAGGTCTCTGCTTTAACAGCTATGCTCTGTCCCCAGGTGCTTCTTTTTTATGGCACTACTCATTATTCTCTGAGCTTTTACACATGTCAAACCAGTCTATTTATATATATAAAGAACAACTATTTAAGTGGCTGGATCATTACAACCTTGGTCCTGGACTCCCTGAGCCTAGAGGATGATATCTATTCATCTCTGACTCCTGCGTACTTGACGCTGCCCTGTGCTCCCCCTACACTAAGCCCTCTGCAAATTCTTCCTCTAGTCCTCCTAGCCACCCCACCCCCAAGAGACCAGTTATCTTCGTTATCCAGTCAAGAACAATGTAACTCAGAGATGCAAAGGCACTTGTCCAAGGTCACACAGCTAGGCAGTGCCAGCATTAACAGCTGACGCTAGAGCCCTGTTCTGAACTCCTGAGCAGGCAGAGTTCCCTGAGTTTGACTTTCATAAGGGGGAACAGAGGGGGAGAACAGACTTGTCTTGGGTTCTTATAGCCAGAAACCAAGAGCCCAAAGCCCTCTGTCACCTTCAGGCTGTTTGGAGGGCAGATGGGCTGAGCCCATGAGAGCTGCAGCCTGGGTCATGGTTCTGTCCTGGATTATGGCCCCTGTGGTTAAAGGGCTCCGGCTTTGACTTGCCAAGCTTTGTGTCACTTTGGACTATCTCTCCCAGAACTCTGACAGCCTCCACAGTGGGGCAGGGGCTTAATCATCACTGTCCCCTCCTCTGAAAGGCTAGACCAATGTCTCCAGTCACTGCTGCCCCCATCCCTGGCCCTCCTAGAGCAGCATCAGAGAGGGAACTTGTGAGCATACTTCAGTAGAGAGTCATGGAGGACACCTGGTTTGAGGCCTTGCCTGAGTGAGCACTGTATCAGTCAGCATAGGTGAGGCTCTGCTCAGTAACAAACAGTCCCCAGTGGCTTAAATACATATATGTGTATGTGTGTATATTTATTTATTTATGTCACTGACATTTTGTTTGTTTATCTACTAATTCAACTTATTTTTAATTGAAGTGTATTTCCTTTATAATATTATATTAGTTTCAGGTATACAGCACAGTAATTCAATATTTTTATAGATTATACTCCATTTTAAGTTATTACAGAATAATGGCTGTATTTCCCTATGCTGTTCAGTACATCTTTGTTGCTGACTTATTTTTTATAAAAAGTTTTAATCCCATACCTCTATCTCTCCTCTTCCTTCTCCCTTCTCCCACTGGTAACCATTAGTTTGTTCTCCATATTTGTGAATCTGTTTCTGTTTTGTTATGTACATTTGTTATATACAATTTGTTGTTTTATTTTTTAGATTCCACATATAAAAACCCAAATATTTATTTCTTGCTAATCCTACCTGCCCGTTGTGTGTTGGGTGGGGGTGGATCTGCTCATCAGGGCCCTTCATGGACCCCAGGTAACAGAGTAGCTAGCAAGCCAGAGGTGGAGAGAGCTCTGGCGGGTTTTGCACCAGCCATGAAATGCTCCGCAGGTGAGTGACACGCATTACTTCCATTCACACAACTCATTGGCCAGAACAAGTCATACAGTCCCACTAGCTACGGGGGACAGGAAGTTCAGTCCCATCATGGACCTGGAAGAGGTGAGGTGTGAAAATGTTTGGCAGAATGCATGAGTACCCAAGGCACCACGAGGATGTGAAGGGTAGTGACTCTTGTGCCCCGCCACTTCACACACCCCTACCCTGCACACCCCCAGGGGCTTACAGATTCTGCAGGGTGGCCATGCAGATTTCCCCCTCATTCTATCTCAGTGGCCTATAGACATAATTATCCCAAGAGTCTGCGATTTAGCAGGTAAATGAATTGAGAGTGATCACAATGTTTGGAAGTGGCTGGGCTGGGATTGGAATCCAGGTTTGTTTGACTCAAAGGCCATCCTTCTCCTTGAACTTGGTGCCCCTTAAAACAATCAGAAAACATGGCAAAGCAGTGGAGAGGCTGGGATGAGATGCTAGAGAGCAGACAATAGGTGCCACAGGCCACCGAGAGCCCAGAAACCCAGGAGGGCTTGAAAGGTCTGCATCCACGCAGGCAAGGAAAATGCAAGGTACAGTGTGTGGTGTGAGGAAGATTACTTAGTAAGAGGCATCAGTGATGGTCTCTGGATGATGAGCTGTGCCACTGTGCCGTGCCCCCTGCCAATCACTTTGCACCAATTCAGTCAATGAATTCTCAGAACAACTTCTTGATGAAGTACCATTGGATGGTACCAATGGATAAGGTGCTCAGTTTACAGATGAGGAAAATGGGGGCCAGAGAAGTTAGTGCTGAGGCCACTCAGCTGGCCAGTAGCTGAGCTCTTTCTTGCCACCCGCAGTCTTGCTTTTCCTTATGAACCCCAGAGCCTGACCGGCAAGTTCTGGGTTAAAAGAGCCCCCTCGACTCTGTCAGACCCCAAGACTGCCCATCTCCCCAGAGAGGGACCCACTTCACTATGAAAGGCCCTTTCCACAAAGACACAACACAGAAGCCGATGAAATTCACTTGAATTCAGCATCACTTTGGAAATCGATGTGCTATGATTGCGAATCCAGTGTCTGTCAGCAGCTGCCTAATTTTAGCTGGATTTTGCAGGCTTCTCACCAGGCTCATCCGCCCCCGTGGACTGACAGAGCAGTTCCGAGAGTATCATTGATCTTTTGACTAAAGTGTCCTAATGAAATACAAACCTGCTGTTACTCAGAGAGCTGTCTGCCACGGAGGCACAGAAGACATGCTACCAGGACAACAATCACCATAATTTCATTGTAAAACCTGCCCTCTTGTACCATGTTTCTCCCACCTCTTCCCTGTTTTGATCTTGGGCTCATAGGTCCAACATGGAAAATCGATGTCTTTCACTGTTTCAACTCTGTCACAGAGATGTAGAGGGGAGAAAACCATCAATAGAGTGTTAAAGATATTTCCGGTTATGAGCAAGTGCCCTGTGATGGGGGCCCTCGGCAACTTGCAGTGAGTTAGCACCTATTTATTTACAGGAGGGGAGTTGCTGGGAGGCTGATTAAAGTGCTCCTGTTCGAGGCATTCCACCCAGCTAATTGGCTAAAGAAGTGGCAGAGGTGGAGGGTTGCAAGAGGGTTCAGAATCCCTGAAAATCAGAAACCATCGTCACTAAGGGCAGAAGAGGACAGAATAAGAAACAAGTATCTTCTCTTGCAAACTGTTGCCTAGTCAGTGTGGGTTTTGGGGAAGGAAGCAGGGAGAAAGACACCTACCACTTTGGAGACAAGAATTATCTTGCAGGGCAGGGTCATCAAACCTGATTTAGGGAAGATTCTGAAGGTCCAATGGCCTCATCTTAGAGATGGGCCTCCTGAGACCAGCGGAGGGTAAGACATCTTGATTCACAGCAGGCCTAAAATTCAATGGCAGAAAGAGAAATACTGATGTCTCCAGGTAGATTTTATGGATTGTGGTGGAACCTCCATCTGGTTCTGATGGTACCCAATGGTCTAGACCAGGGATCAGCAAACCACAGCCTACGGGCCATGGCTGGCCCCACAGTCTGTTTTTGCAAATAAAGTTTTATTGGAACTTGGCCCCACTCATCAGATCCTGTACTGCCTAAGGCTGTGTTCATGTTCCACCTGCGTGGCGGAGGAGCTGTATCAGAGACTGTACGATCCACAGGCCTGAAGTCTGGCCCTCCAGAAAAGGTTTGCTGACTCTTGTTCTGTACACTTGCCCGAGGGGCTCTTACACATAATTTATCCAGCGTTTTTATGTATATTATGATATTATGAAAAGTCAAACACTTGTTTTCAATGGGACATTGACACGGATTCCTCCAGATCTAAACTGACAGCAGCAAGGCTTCTCAGACTGCAGTGGGGAGGGGCTGAGCCTGCCCTCTCCTGGCCTCCCCTCCTCCTGCTCCACCCCAAGCAGGGTTGTCTGATAGAATACAGGACACCCAGCTACACGTGAATTCCAGACAAACAACAGATTTCTCTTCTTTACAACAGTTACATCCCAAGTAGAATTAGGGTCTTCTCCAGCGACTCTGCCTGCCAGTGACTCTGCCTCCAAAGAGTCTGCCTGCTAATGCAGGAGACTCAGAGGACACGGGTTCAGTCCCTGGATTGAAAAGATTTCCTGGAGGAGAAAGTGGTTACCCACTCCAGTATTATTGCTGGGATAATCCCATGGACAGAGGAGCCTGGCGGGTTACAGTCCATAGGGTTGTGAAGAGCTGGACAGGACTGAAGCAACTGAGCACAAGCACGCAGGTAGAATTAATTGAAGCATTCGTTATGTGTAGGAAAAAGCTGGCTTAAAACGCAACATTCAAAAACCTAAGGTCATGGCATCTGGTCCCATCACTGCATGGCAAATAGATGGGGAAAAAGTGGAAGCAATGGCAAACTTGATTTTCTTGGGCTCCAAAATCACTGCTGGTGGTAACTGCAGCCATGATATTAAAAGACTCTTGCCCCCTTGGAAGGAAAGCTCTGACAAGCCTAGACAGTGTATTAAAAAGCAAAGACATCACTTTGCCAACAAGGGTCCGAATAGTCAAAGCTATGGTTTTTCAAGTAGTCGTGTATGGATGTGAGAGTTGGAATATAAAGAAAGTTGACTGTTGAAGAATTGATGCCTTCAAATTGTGCTGGAGAAGACTCCTGAGAGTCCCTTGGACTGCAAGGAGATCAAACCAGTTGATCCTAAAGCAAATCAACTCTGAATATTCATTGGAAGGACTGAAGCTGAAGCTCCGATACTTTGGCTACCAGATGTGAAAAGCCAACTAATTGGAAAAGACCCTGATGCTGGGAAAGACTGAAGGCAAAAGGAGAAGGGGGCAGAGGGTGAGACGGTTGGATGGCATCACTGACTCTAGGGACCTGCGTCTGAGCAAACGCTGGGAGATAGTGAAGGACAGGAAAGTCTGGCGTGCTGCTGTCCGTGGGGCCACAAAGAGTCAGACATTACTTTGCAACCGAAGGACAACAACATGTAGGAAAACAGAGACTTATTAAGAACAGGAGCTTTGAAGCCTTAAACTGACTTGACCTTGATTCCCAGCTGCAATTTCAATAAATGTATTTATTTAGTAGAAACAATCAAAAAGAATAAGTATATCCCAAATACTGAATGGGTCATAGTCATACCAAAAAAAAAAAAAAAAATCACCATTTAACTGATACTCAGATGAAATGAAGAGTCCATCTTACATTTTTATTTGCTAAATATTGCAACTCAACAATTGAGCCATCTCAGAGGAAGCTGGTCACAAAAGTATTTTTGTCTCTGGAATAGATTTCAAAGTCCTTAGCCTGGCATGTCAAGTCTGTCCTTGGGCAAAGCCTGAAGCCTCATTGCTTGCCCCTACTTTTCCATCCCCCCATCATCACTGTCTACCTTGAGCTCTTTCTTGCTTCCTTCCAAACTTCTCTGTGCCTTTGCCTGAACTATTGCCCTTGTCTAGGCTGCCTCCGGACTCCTGCCCATGCTCATGTTTGCCTCTTGGCTGGTTCTGCTGAGTCACCTCTCACAAATTGTCTGGCCACAAAGATGGCACGTGCAGGTAGGCAGACAGGATCTAGGAAACAGCAGGTGGGATCTCTGGGCTTAGGCTCATTGTGGACTGTGGTTTCATGGAGAGGAGTGTTGGCCAAGTCATCCCAGGCCAAGGCTGGAGGGGCTTCTGTCTTCTCCCCAGGAGGTTCCTCCCATTTCTTTCCCAGAAGATTCAGAGCCTTTCACAGGCAACTGCTTCACACAAAGTGAATATAGGTATGGAACTTCTGGAAGGCAGACCATGGCCCCAGTGGATGCCTGAATCCTGCTGGTGTTAAGAACTCTCAGGATGCCTTTGGGGAGCGGGAGGGCAGGAGCCTGGAGGCAGAAGGCGAATGAGTGTGGGTGCCAAGTGGGTCTGTTTGCTCCCATTCGCTCCAGGTTATGCTTAAATGGGATACAATTATCCCCTAATCCCTTTTATTTCCATTTAGCACTTCTAGAAAAGACCCACTTGACATTTTAGGAGAAGCGAAAAAAGAAAGCAAGAGACATAATTTTCGGTTGAAACTGCAGGATAGAGAAGTCTCAGTGAATTCAGCGTTTGGTGTATCTTAACATCTCCACTAATGAGACCAGGTGAGCGAGATGATAGAAAGTGTGCCAGGGTCTCCCCAACCTGTTCCCGTCTTGAGAGGGGTGTTGTGGGAGGGATTGGCTTGGTCCTCCTCACGTAGGTGTCCCCCGGTGATGGATGGGCAGTGAGGCTGACAGCTTCTCTCTCCTCTTGGGCAGACTTGAAGTCCATGTAAAGTGGGCACACCAGAGAGGGTCCCCTGGACCATGATCATTTCCTTGAAAGAGGTATTCAGGAGTGAATTTGTCAAACCAAACGTTTTTGATGCTCATTGCCAGGCTGCCTTAGGCCAAACCTTAGCTCTACCATCTATTCTTTATGTGACTATAGAAAAGATGCTTCCTCCCTCTGTGCCTCCGTCTCATCTGAAAAATGGGAATGATGCCAGTACCCATCCATCCTAGTTTTGTTGTGAAAAATTAAGGCCTTGGCTACACTGTCTGACAGACAGAAAACACTAAGAGATTTTGACTGCTACTATTATTGTTTTATTATTATTTTTAGAGTGCATCCAGAAATGTTGTGCCAATTTTAGTGACTGCCAGCACCTCCTGAATGTTTTAGACATGGAAAGGACAGGATGGAGAGGCCTGGCTTCTTGTCCTGGGTCTTCTGACACACCCATGGTCTTGCTGAGCATCTGTCCCTCTTTCTGAGTGTCAGTTTTTTTCATTTGTTAAATTAGCTGTGGTCTTATATGATCACTGAAATTCTATTTAGGTGACAAATCTGTGAGTAGAAATAGCTGGAAAACAAAGAACTTTCAAAAATAGAACAGACATATCTTTTACAACCTTTCAAATGACTTAGGAAAACTTGTTGATGAAGCAGAGACAAACTCCTGCCTGGATCTTAATATATTCAGAGTTATTTGGGTCTGCTCTACTTCCTACATCCATTTGTTAATTTAATAAGGATTTATTGGGAAGTGCCACAGGCAAGGTTAGGCTTTTGGAAAATTTTTTGTTGTTGTTCAGTCATTAAAATGTGTCCGACTCTTTGAGACCCCATGGACTGCAGCACACCAGGCTTGCCTGACCTTCTCTATCTCCCAGAGTTTGCTCAAACTCATGTCAGTTGAGTCGGTGATGTTATCCAACCATCTCATCTTCTGTTGCCCCCTTCTCCTCCTGCCCTTAATCTTTGCCAGAATCAGGGTCTTTTCCAATGAGTCTTCCCATCAGGTGGCCAAAGTACTGGAGCTTCAACGTCGGCATCAGTCCTTCCAATGAATATTCAGGGCTGATTTCCTTTAGAATTGACTGGTTGGATCTTCTTGCAGTCCAAGAGACTCTCAAGAGTCTTCTCCAGCACAAGAATTTGAAAGCATCAATTCTTCAGCACTCAGCATTTTTTATGGTCCAACTTTCATATCCATACATGACTACTGGAAAAATCATAGTTTTGACTATATGGACTTTTGTCAGCAAAGTGATGCCTCTGCTTTTTAATACACTGTCTAGGTAATGGAAACCCTTCAATCACTCATTCATCCATTCACTGAACACACAGTTATGGAGTCCCAGCTCTGTGCCAATCACTGTTCTGGGCACTGGGAATACAGCCATGAAAAAGACAGATACGGGCTCCATGCTGCAGGAGCTCAAGTTCTGGAGGGGAGGCAGGTAATTAACAAGCATATAAACAAGTAGATTGACTTCAGACCAAGATGAAGGTGATGGCAGTGAGAACTGAGGGTGATATGCTAATGCAGGGGATGCTGTGGGACAGGAGGATGGAAGTGCACGATAGGATGATCAGGGATGGCTTCTTGAAGGAGGTGCTATTCAGGACTGAACAGTGAGAAGGATCCAGTCATGTGGAGATCAGGGGGCAGAGAGCTCCAGGCAGAGGGAACACCATGTGTAAAAGGCTGAGGGTGCACCTTAGCTGGGTTCACTCTATGCACCGAAAAGCCAGTGTGGCCGGAGCAGAGTGAGGGAGGCAGGAGCAGTAGGAGATGAGGTCAGAGAAGCAGAAACAGAATTGCACCGATGAAAAGTGCTTAGCCCAGGTGTTAGCATAGAGCAGGTCCTTTATAAGTGTTACCTATTTCTGAGAGCTCATCTGGGTATGGATTACACAAGCAGGATAAAGGAGGAGTCCAGTGAGAGGATCTTGAGGTCCTTATCAGACCCAAGCATTGTGAATAAGAGGTTGGAAGACAATTTGCTAATTTTAGTAGGACAAATGCTCTCTCACTTCCAGTCCTCTTTATAATATCAACTGGTTTAGCAAAATATTTTTTCCCTCCTTAGAATTATGCCCAGTTTGTGTTGGTGATCTTTTATTGTATTTTCAAACACAAGTTTAATTTCCCCTATTAAAACGCAAAGGCCAATTCAAGATTCAACCCCCCTGTTTTTTTGAGTTTGGAAATATCTGACAGTGTTCTAATATTTCACTGAATTTCTTTCTTGCACTTGGAAACTTTTCTTATCTTGGCCTGTTGCTCTATGCTGTCCAGAAGGCAGTCTCCCAAGGCCCTCCTGAATGTGCAGGGACCCCAGGTTGGCCCTATGTTTCCCTGTTTCCCAAGGCTGTTCCTTTTTCATGGCTTACAGGACTAGAACCAGAGCTAAAGGTCAAGCAGTTCAGCCCTTAACTTCACAGATGAGAAAACCAAGGTCAGAGAGAAGAGACTTCTCCAGGATGTCTTTTGGGAATATACTCTGGGACAAGGATATCTCTCCCAAGTACCTTAACCCATAGCATATGGACAGCAACTGTCCCTCCAGGTATGCAAAAGACCAGTTCTGCCCATAACTGCAATTCATTAACTGATTCATTTCAAAGACATCCACTGATGGTTACCATGTGCCTGGTGATGTGCAAGGCTCAAGGTAAATAGAGGAGAATAAGTCTCTGTTCTCAAGTCAGATAGGAGTGTGAACAGAGGTTGACCAAGGAGAAGAGATCCCCTCTCCCTCCTGCTACTCCTTACCACCTTCATCATCGTCTTTGTGGTCACTGTCATTATGAGCATCGTTTCAGTTTTACAGGGTGTGGTGGGAATGAAGCACAGTGTTTTAAGAGGCAGGACTGAAGGTTTAGCAGAGCAGGTGACATCTAAAACTTAAACAAGTGACAGTGTTCACTGTTCAGCTGGTAGAAGGGAACCCATCAGAGGCAGAGGGAGCACATGGGCTAGGCATGGAGGTAAGCTGACAGAGTGTGGCATGCTGCTGTTCAGTCGCTCAGTCCTGTCCAACTCTTTGTGACCCCACGGACTGCAGCACACCAGGCTTCCCTGTCCTTCACCATCTCCCAGAGCTTGGTCAAACTCATGTCCATAGAGTCGGTGATGTCATCCAACCATCTCATCCTCTGTTGTCCCCTTCTCTTCCTGCCTTCAATCTTTCCCAGCATCAGGGTCTTTTCCAGTGACTCAGCTCTTCACATCAGGTGGCTGAAGTATTGGAACTTCAGCTTCAGCATCAGTCCTCCCAATAAATATTCAGGATTAATTTCTTTTAGGAGGGACTGGTTGAATCTCCTTGCAGACCAAGGGACTCTCAAGAGTCTTCTCCAACACCACAGTTCAAAAGCATCAATTCTTCAGTGCTCAGCCTTCTTTATGGTCCAACTCTCACATCTGTACATTACTACTGGAAAAACCATGGCTTAGATTATATGGACATTTGTGGGCAGAGTGATGTCTCTACTTTTTAATATGCTGTCTAGGCTTGTCATAGCTTTTCTTCCAAGCAGTAAGTGTCTTTCAATATCAGGCTGTAGTCACTGTCCACAGTGATTTTGGAGTCCCCTTCCCCCCACCCCCCAAAAAACTGCCACTGTTTCCATCATTTCTCCATCTATTTGTCATGAAGTGATGGAACTGGATGCCATGATCTTTGTTTTTTGAATGTTGAGTTTTAAGTCAACTTTTTCACTCTCCTCTTTCACTTTCATCAAGAGGCTTTTGAGTTCCTCTTCACTTTCTGCCATAAGGGTGGCGTCATCTGCATATCTGAGGTTATTGATACTTCTCCTGGCAATCTTGATTCTGGCTTGTAGCTCATCCAGCCTGGCACTTCGCATGATGTACTCTGTATGTAAGTTAAATAAGCAGGGTGACAGTTATACAGCCTCGACTTACTCCTTTCCCAATTTGGAACCAGGGCATTGTTTCATTCCATGTCTGGTTCTAACTGTTGCTTCTTGACCTGCATACAGATTTCTCAGGAGGCAGGTCAGGTGGTCTGGTATTCCCATCTCTTTCAGAATTTTCCACATTTTGTTGTGATCAATGCAGTCAAAGGCTTTGGCATAGTCAATAAAGCAGAAATAGATGTTTTTCTGGAACTCTTTTGCTTTTTCAATAATCCAGTGGATGTTGGCAATTTGATCTTGGTTCCTCTGCCTTTTCTAAATCCAGCTTGAACATCAGGAAGTTCACAGTTCACGTACTATTGAAGCCTTACTTGGAGAATTTTGAGCATTACTTTACTAGCGTGTGAGATGAGTGCAATTGTGCAGTAGTTTGAGCATTCTTTGGCATTGCCTTTCTTTGGGATTGGAATGAAAACTGACCTTTTCGAGTCCTGTGGCTACTGCTGAATTTTCCAAATTTGCTGGCATATTGAGTGCAGCACTTTCACAGCATCATCTTTTAGGATTTGAAATAGCTCAACTGGAATTCCATCACCTCCACTAGCTTTGTTCATAATAATGCTTCCTAATTCCCACTGGATTTCACACTCCATGAGTGTGGCATGAAGACCCTGCAAATATCCAGATGAATACAGAGTGCAGGAGGGATGTGTCTGGAAGGGGCTGGACAGGAAGCCTGGGCCAGATCATTAAGGGATTTGAATACCCAGTTGAATGCCCAGCAACACCCCCTCCTCTCTCCATTTTTCTGCCAACAACCATTCATTTCCTTCTTGTTTGCCCTTCCCTACTCTTCTGTGCTTCTATGACTGGTGGTCAATCAACCACCTTTCTCCCAAAATAGGAGTGAGCATGTGATCTAGAGGGAGAAGGGAATGATAACCCACTCCAGTAATCTTGGCTGGAGAATTCCATGGTCAGAGGAGCCTGGAGAACTACAGTCCATGGGGTTGCAAAGAATTGGACACAACTGAATGACTCACTCACACACACACACACACACACAGTGATTTAGAAGTGACCAATCACAGGTGGGAGGAGAAGGGGACGACAGAGGATGAGATGGTTGGATGGCATCACCGACTCAATGGACATGAGTTTGAGTAAAATCTGGGAGTTGGTGATGGACAGGGAAGCCTGGCGTGCTGCAGTCCATGGGGTCACAAAGAGTCAGACATGACTGAGCGACTGAACTGAACTGACTGAATCACAGTACTTCAACCAATTGCCTACTATGATTGGTGCAGGGATAAGCACATGGCTCAAGTCAGGCCAATCAGCTCTTCCCTGGACTTGTATGACTAGATATTGGGTAGGGAAGGAACTCTCTTTCCTTTGGACTGCTGTAAGATGGTATCTCCCACCTTGTCATCTCCAAATGCACCTGGTCATTTGGAACAAAGGATGGGCTGCACTTCTGACCCTGTGTTGTACCCACTTACAGGTCTTTTATCCAGATCTGAGTGTGGAGTCCATGCTCATAATTACTGACTACCTGGTTGCATGTGTACCTGAAGCAGCACCACCCCTGCCTATCCTGGCACCTCCAGCCTCTCTGCACCTGAGCCCTCCTGCCTTTCCTGCCTCATCTTTAGGTCAAGCCTTTTCCTCACCTCTGCTGGAGCACTCAGAAGCTCTCCTTTGCTGGGGGAACTGGGACAGACACCTTCATTGCTCAGCATCAGTCTCGGGAAGCCGAGGCACCTCTGCATTATTTATTAGGCAGACTTTCTCCATCAAAGGGCCTGACGTTCTGGACAACTTTTCCCTCTGTTGCCTGCTGGGACAGTCACAGGGTCTGACCAATTTAGTGAGCCTGGGAGAGAACGGCAGTCTGTTGCTCCCCCAGGGAAGCCAGGCTGGGTTGGTCTAAAATAGAAGGGGAGGGAGGCTGACCTGGTTCAGGGCTGGTTATTTGGGGCTGATCTTCCCAGGCTGCTCCAGAGGGGGCTGGGGTGGTGAGTGTTGGGAGGCCTGGGTGCTGCTGGCACTTCTGGGCGGCAATGTTGAGTGGAGAGGCTGTTAGGAGGAGGGTGGTAGCCCCTGCCCTTGGCTATCCATCTGTGTGAGGTCCCCGTGTGAGGAAGCCTTGGTTACTGAGGCCCTGGTCTCTGTGAACCCCAGACACTCAAGGCTATTTGAGTACAAGTCTATTAACATTCAGTGTTCATTCAACTAAAGTCAACAGCCTTTGCTGCTCTGGCTCACGGAGATTTAGAGCTGGAAGGGGCCTTAGAAAAGCCACAGAGTGTGTCCTCTTCAGAAGTGTGACTCACTCGCTGATAAACATGTCTGGAGAGTCCCTTGTCTCAGGATAGCATCTCATCTCTTCAGCATGATTTCAGGTCTGTCTCATGCAGCCCCCAGGACACTTGCAGCCCCACTTCTGGCTGCAATAAGCATTTCTCCAACCTATTGTGAATCTGCACTGCTCTGGGCCTTTGCTCCTGTCTCCTTGTCTGGATTCTCTTCCTCCCTCCCACCTGGTGCCATTCTAAGCATCCATCAAGATTAGGTGAGGGGTGTCTGTTCCTCCCTAGAGCCTTCCCCTCGCCACTCCAGGCAGAACTAACCACTCTGTCTTCCTTCCTTGGTTCACCTCAGATTCCCTGTCTCAGAAAGGCCTTCACTGACCCGCCCATTTCATGGGCACTGTCCTTCCCCCGCCCCTGAGCCAGCCAGTATATCATCATCCTGTCCACTTTCTTCCAGTACCTCTCCCACCTGGGATGCTCTTGCGGATGGTGGTTTGCCTGCTTCTTCCTGCCTCCCCACTCCAGCTCCTGGGGGCAGGGACCTTGTCTGTTTGCTGCTGCACCTTGACCCCTGTGCAGGCAGGCACACAGTAGGGCCTCAACAAGCCTGGTGGCAGGAGAGGACCTGATGCTGGGCCTTTATCCGCATCCCAGGTTCTCTCCTTGAGGACTGACTGTGTCCTGAAGTGTCCGCAGCTCCTCCCCTCTGGTTCTCCTGTGCAGAACGAAGGGTTCAGGGCCCAGGGGCTGACTTCACCAGCCTCGCCATGTCATGTTTCATAGCTTCTCTCTGGGCTGCTAATTACGGCCACACTTTGAGGGTTTGGAGTTAAGGCCAGTCAAGTGGATAAGTCACATCTTTTCAAATGGGCCAAACGTGGGTTTACACAATAGCCTGTGACAAACGCACATTCAGGGGATGATCTGGCAGGAAGCATCCCTTTTTCCAAAGGGCGCCTCGGCCCTGGGAGAAATAATGAGGCTTTTTTAGGATTCTAATTATTCCCGGTGCTGACAGGCTGAAGAGCTGGAGCTGCTGCAGCCCGCCCAGTGCTCACCCGGGAATCTAGAATGTTTATTCCTGGGTCTCCAGGTGAGCGCCTGGCTCCCGGGGGTGCCTGGGGCCCCAGGGTCCATCTCCATGGTTTCTGCTTCCTTCTGCCAACAGACACACAACCTCAGTGGAAAGGGGGCCTCCCTATGAGCCCAGGACCCAGACACACAGGAGATGTCCTTACTTAGTGGGAGGTCTCTTCCCCAGCCTGCAGGTGTAGGGGCTCAGCAGGGAGGTTTCAGGGTCTCCTGAATGCCTCTCGACAGGCTCCGGTGGCTGGGGGGAGAGGTGCAGGGGTTAATGCTTGGGCAGTGAGGTTCTTGCTCAGGAAAGAAATAAGGCGCCCCACACTATCCAAGCCGAAAAGGACCTTGGTGACCATCCACCCATGCCTTGACCTTCCAAATGGGGGGTGAGAGAGATGTGGGGATGTTAAAGGCAGAGAGACCCAGGGGCTGCCTTCTAGGAGCATCCTCGCTGCCAAGGTCTCTGCGGTGGGGATGGGGCTCACCCACGTGGAGCCTCTGCTGAGGGCCAAGCACAGCACCTGGATCACTTCCCTTCTGGCTCACACCAGCCCTGTGATGCAGGTGTTAGACATTTCCCAGATGAGGTATGTAAGGCTTACGGAAATTAAATGACTTGCCCAGTGCCCAACAGCTAATCCCTCTGAAACACAAAACTGTCCAATTGGGAAAAGGATCTCAAATTTCCTGGCTCTTACACCAACTGGGGATCCCCTAACCTTCCATTTCCTGTCTTCCAGGGGTGGAACCTAGAGGGAAAGATGCAGGGCAGGGGCAGGGACCTTTGTTGGAGTCTGAGATGCATCTCAGTTCTGCTTGTTAAGAGATGATGGAGGATCAGTTGCATCACTTCCCTGCACCATGCTGTCTCCCCTTCCCCAGATTGAAACAAACAGATGAAGAGAAAAGATGAGGTTTATGGCTCCCTGTTTAATGCCTTAATGCTGCCTTGTCCAGAGCTGCCGAAGTGTATGGGCTTCCTGATGTCCCAGCTCAAGGCAGCTTTTCCCCAGGGCCCAGAGCAGTTTTTGGCTCCCATTGGTACCCCTACACCTGTCCTTCCTTCTTAAATCCTAGGGTGCTGTCCCCGGGGACCTCTCCCACACTGAGCTCCTCGGAGCCTGCTCCAGACTCAGCAGGGGGTCCTTGGTTCTGCACCCTCCAGTTCCCCTTCACCGGGGAGTTCAGGACTCTAGACAAGGAGTGTGGGAGCCGTGGGTTCTGTAGATGTTGCAGCTGTCCAGTCTGGTCTGGACTCTCTCTCTGATGTGTCCACCTAGGACCAACTTCATTAGACCTGCCTGGACCATAACGTATCCCCCATCCACCCCTGCCTCCTCTTCTCGTCCATTTCCACAGCAGCCAGGGGGGAATCTTTCTAAAATGTGAGTCAGAATAAGTCCCTTCCCTGACTAGTGGCTTCTCCATTTGACTTCACATAAAATCTGAACTCATTATGGAGAATCAAGTATATAGTCTTTGCAGGGAGCAAATGACCAGTGGGGGAGGGTAGCTGAAGAGAGGTTGAAAGAGGAATGATTCTCCAAGGTGTAGACAGGATACAGGAAATGAACCAGGGATGCTGGGGCCCCTGGGATGAGCAAGAGTTGGGAGCTGTGTCCATCTCAGTCCTGATGACACCAAAGGCGGGGCAGTTATCAGACTGCAGAGAGAGCTTGGGAGAGGGGCTGCCTGTTGGAGCTGGAACGGCAGGAGAGAGATGCAGCCACTGACAGACGTGGCCGGCAGCGCAAGCCATGAACGGATACTGGACCTTCTTCCTCCTGACCCTGGGCTCCTCGGCTGCCTCCAGGACCCAGCAGAAGCCAAAGGCCAGGAGGGCTCAGCGCCCTGTCGGTGCCATCCCTGCAGACCAGTTTCCCAGGCACAGAGCAGGGGAGATGGTGAGGGGGAATCTGGAGGTTGCACAGAGGTCAGCAGCACATATGGCCCTTGAGGCCCAACCAGATCTTCCCTGCCTGCCCCTCAGACCTTATCTCCTGCCCTCTGCCCCTCACCGTATTTCCACCACACTGACTTTTTTTTTTTTTTCAGTTTTTAAAATACATGCAACTCGCTCATGCCTCAGGGCCTTTGCACTTGCTGTTTCCTCTCCCTGGGAGGCTCTCTTCTTCCTCATCCCCTCACAGCACTGAGGTCTTAGGACAAATGTCACCTCCAGGGACTATCCAATCACCTACCCAACTTTGTCCCCATCCCCTACCCAGCCATTCCTTCTATTGCATTGCCCTTCTTTATTTGCATCATAGCCTGTTTCACTAATACTTGCTGCCCTGTTTCTTTGTCCAGGTAGCGTATCCATGCCAAGAGACCAAGACCAGGTCTCTCTTGTCCCCTGCCATATCCTTAGCACCGAGGACAGTGTCTGCATGCACTAGGTGATTAATGAATGCTTGTTGAATGACTGTCTAATAACAAGGCAGGTGATGATAGTGGGTAAGAGCACAAGCTTTGCAGTGGTATGATCTGTGTTTGAAGTCCAGCATCATCACTTGCTTAGCTTTGTGACCTTGGTCTAGCTGCTCAGCCTCTCTGTGCCTCAGATTTCTCACCTGTTAAATGGGAACAATAGGCTATCGCAGCTCATTGATTTGTTGTCAGGTTAAGTGAGCACAGGTACCCCAGCCTGGCCTTTAGGAGTACTTGGCACATGAGGATTTGCTCCTATCCTATTGTTCTGGATTTCAGCATCTGAACTGCTGCTTTGCTCCCTCTCCTGAGACCCCAGACCTTCCAAGGCTGAGACTCAGCCCCTCCTCCAACCTCATAGATACCCTCAGGCTGTGCAGGATTCCCAAGAAGGACCTAAGCCTCCACCCCAGAC
Organism: Capra hircus; assembly: GCF_001704415.2. Taxonomy (NCBI): domain Eukaryota; kingdom Metazoa; phylum Chordata; class Mammalia; order Artiodactyla; family Bovidae; genus Capra; species Capra hircus. The sequence continues at coordinate 12,101,698 of NC_030809.1, forward strand.
TCTGGCTACTCTCCCAGCCTCACACAAAGCCCTCTTGTTTCCCTTTCCGAGTGCCTACCTGGGGGTCTTAATGCAGCTCCGCAGACAGGCCCTGCCCGTCCTACTGTAGGAGAGGAGTCCATGGTGCCCCTCTGCCTGCCACACCTTTGCCCACTGCTTACCTCATTGCACCCCTCATTCTCGCATCAAATGTTACCTCCTTTAAGAAGGCTCCCCCAACCTCACCTGGGACCAGATCTAGCCCTTGAGCTGTTACCCAGCTCAGGCACTTGCCCTTCTCATTGGCAGCACTCTTGCCGGTAGAAATTGGCTTTGTTACTAGCCAGTAAATGTTTTACACCCTCTAGCCCTTGCCAGGATATACACCCTAAACTCAGGCTCTTCCATGTCAAGGTTGATGGGTCTTTGGGCAGCTGCTACCTGGCTTGGGCCTGGCTCTGCCTGGTCACTGTCCTGGCATCTGACCCTAGATCATCTTGTCCCTTTCACCCAAGGCTCATTTATTTGCCCCCTCCACCTTCCCTCACTTTTTCTCTCCCTCTGTTTCTCCCTTCGTTCCTCCTTCTCAGCCTCCAAGGCAGTTATTAACCTAACTGTTCATTCTTGGCTTTATGCTGGGCCCTGGGGTTGGCAGATGCTGCTCCTGACCTCAGGGTTCCCAGCCTACCGGAGGGGATGTGTTTAACCCCTGAGTGGATGGGTGGTCAGGGAAGTCTTGTGTCCCTGAGCTGAATGTTGAAAGATCTTATCAGGGGAAATTGAAGAAAGAGCACCCCAAGCTGAGGGAACAGCATGTATGGAAATCTGGAGCAGCAGACAGGTGGGGAGGGAGGTGGCAACAGGTGAAGCTAGGGACAAGGCATGACAGATCACAGTGTGCTCACACTCCTCAGGCCCTCCCCCACCCGCCCGCCGCCTCCCCCAGTGTCTGCCCTGTGCTAGGCAGTGTTGCTGCTCTCTGGCCAGGAGGTTGAATCTGGTTCTCTGCCTTGAATCTGGGCCTGGCCCAGTGACCTGCTCAAAATGACATGAATAACATAATACCAGCAGGGATCTGGAAAATGCTGTGCATGGGGCCAGCCCTTTCCTGCTGCTGGGAGACCTGTGATTGCCACCCCTGGGCAAGCTCAGGTTGGCTCTCTGGGGATGAGAGACAATGTGGGCAGATGAGCCAGCCTTCTTAGCGGTTCCGCTGGAGGCCTATACAGCTGGCTGAGGCCATCTGAAGCTATCCGGTCCCATTCAGGCCAGCTTGGCCTGGAATAGCTGCCTTGCTGACAGGCAGAACTATTAGAAATGTACATGCTTGTGTTTTAAGTGCTAAATATGAAGATGGTTTGTTATGCAGCAAATGCTAACTGATACACATGAGAAGGAGAAAAACTGGGGAGAGGAGTGGCCTCTGTGATAGGCTGGGGGGAGCGTGGTCTGGACTTCATTACAGTGATTCTACCACAGGTTCCGGGACCTGGCAGTCTGGGTTCAGATCCTACTCTGCCACTTCCCAGCTGTGGGACCGCGGCCAGGTTTTCATCTCTCTGTGTCTCAACTTTCTCATCTAAACAGGGATGATAAACAGTGACTGGAATATAGCAAGTGCTCAGGGAACACTGGTCACTAGTTTGTTGACCTCACATTGTGGTTACCAGTTGCTATATCGGCAGACTCTGGGGCTCTGCCCTGTGTTAACTGACTCAGACCTGCAGGACAACATGAGGTGCTGGGTGTGACCCTGAAACATTTGATGTGTGGGACTGCCAGGCCTTTCTGTGGTTCTCATGGAATGCCTGCTCCTGATGCCCAGCCCTTTCATGCCCATCCAGATATTCTATGGGGCCAGTGTCTCCGCCTTATCTCATAGCTAAGACCCACCTGGGTTTTCAAATAAATGCATGTAGCACTCACTGGGCTTTAGAGAGAGCATAATTCCATGCACACATGAGACAGGAACCATACTGTTATGTAGTTTCTCTAAATACCTGGAGGCCTTTGGGCAATGGCTGCATTTAAATGAAGCAGCAGAGAAATTAGAGATGACATTCTTGTTCCTATGACAGACTGGCTTGATGAGAAGTTAGTAAAGTGTCAAGCCAATGCCAGTACTGTGGTTACCTAGTCTGCTCCGAGACAGGGGCATGGACACCCACTGTCTCTGCTCCCCCCAGCCTTGAGCACAGGGGTCCCAAGGATGATGGCACTAAGATAGGGGGTTTGAAGGCCAGTGAAACAAAAGAGGTGGAGGTAAGTGATGTAGGAATCAGGCAGATATGATTGTTGCGCTTCATTCTTATAATCTGACTATGAGGAAAGTCCTATTATTTCCCCCACTTTATAAAATTGAGATAACTTATCCAAGGTCTAGTAGGTGATGACTGCAGTTGTTCTGACCAGAGCAAACTGTTCCAGGCACTGTGCTAGCCCATCCATGATCCAGTTTAACCTTCCTCATAGCCCTGCAAGCTTTCCAGGAGGTGCTGGGGGTAACGAACCTGCCTACTAATGCAGGTAAATGTAAGAGATGTGGGTTTGATTCCTGGGTTGGGAAGATCCCTTGGAGGAGGGCATGGAAACCCACTCCAGTATTCTTGCCTGGAGAATCCCATGGACAGAGGAGCCTGGCAGCCTGCAGTCCATAGGGTCACACAGAGTTGGACACAACTGAAGTGACTTACCATGCATGCATAGCCCGGTAAGGTGGCTATTAAACTCCCTGTTTGTTTGTTTAATTTTCATCATTTACGGTTTTTTTTTTTTTTTTGAGTTTACTTGCTTTACAGTGTTGTGTTAGTTTCAGGTGCACAGCAAAGTGAGTCAGTTATACATATAAATAGACATATATCCACGCTCAGTGTCTTTAGGTTCTTTTCCCGTATAAGTCATCACAGAGTATTGAGTAAAGTTCCCTGTGCTCTACGACAGGTTCTTATCAGCAACTCCCTGTTTAATAATGAAGAAACTGAATCTCAGGGTCGCAGAGCTCATAAGGACTCAGGATCCTTATGGCCCTCGGGGTCCTTGAGCCTGTGTGTCTCTGACCCCAAAGTCGAGTCCATGTTATGAATGTTGCCCACACATCTTTGTGTGTGTGTGTGTTAGTCCCGCAGTCATGTCCAACTCTTTGTGACCCCATGGACTGTAGCCTACCGGGTTCCTCCATCCGTGGGATTCTCCAGGCAAGAATACTGGCGTGGACTGCCATTTCTTTCTCCAGGGGATCGTCCTGACCCAGGGATCGAACCCAAGTCTCCTGCACTGCAGGCAGACTCTTTACCAGCTGAGCTACCAGGGAAGCCCATGTGTTTATGCTTAATAAGTCTTAAAAGCCAGACTTGAGATATGTGTGTCCATGTTACTTATCTGTGTCCCAGGACAAAGTTTAAGAGGATTTATAAGAATACAAAAATATTAAGAACCCTGAAAGACAAAACTGATAATGACTAGCATTCAGTCAAGAATTTCCAGGCAATCAAAGAAAATATGACCTGTGGTGAGTATAAAAAAGTCAAAGCTTAGAACTGAAGCAAATGATATGATTAGCAGATAGGAATGGTAAAACCAATGATTTTAACATTATTTCATACACTCTGAAATAGAGGGGACAGATTAAAAACTGGAAGTGACAGGTAGAGTCAAGAAAGACAGGCAAAAAACCAGAATTAAATGTCTAGAGGTGAAAATAACCGTGTGTGAGATGAAAACGATGCTAGACAGTTGTGATGGCAAATTCAACATTGCAGAAAAAAGGACTGGCTAACTTGGTGACATAGAAATACAAATTATTCAAAAGGAAACACACAGAGAAAAAAGAATAATGTAAAAAAAGATAAACAGATTATCAGTGATCTGTGGGACAACTTCAGGTTGCCTGTTACGTGTGTAATTGGAGTCCCTAAAATTAAAAGGATGTGTTCAGAAATACATTTGAAGAAATAATGGTGAGATTCCCACCCGCCCCCGCCCCCATATTTGGTCACTACTTTAAATCTGTAGATCCAAGAATCTCAGAAAACTTCAAGCACAAGAAACACGGAAAAAATTATACCAAGGCATATCACAAGGAAAGTCTTCAAAACCAGTGATAAGGAGAAAATCTTAGAAGCATTCAGAGGAAAAAGACACATTACTTACAGAGGAAGAAAAAAATGAGGACGACAGATTTCTCACCAGAAACAATGCAAACCAGATGACAGTGGAGAAAAATCTCTAAAATTCTGAAAAGGAAAAGCGTACAAAGCAGTCATCACCCTAGAATTCTACAGACAGCGAAAATATGTTTCAAAACTAAAGGTAAATTAAAGATGCTTTCAGGTACGTAGATGTTGAAAGGCTTCACTTTTAGACGATCTGAGCTGCAAGACATATTAAAGGCAGTCAGAAGGAAAATGACAACACCTAAGAACATTTAAGGATAAAGAGCTCTGAAAATGAGAACTATGTGAGTAAATATACAATACATTTTTTCTCTCACTATTTAAATATATTTAAAAGATAATTGGCTGTTTACCATTTGTTAAGTGGAAGTAAATGTATGACCACTTTAACACATAGACTCAGAGAGGCTGTTGTAACGTTCTTACGCCAAACGTAAAGTGTAGTAATCACACTTGAGAGTAGGCAGCGATAAGTTAAAAATGTATACTGTAAGTCCTAAGGCAAGGGCCAAAGTAACAAAACAAGGACGTATAACTAAGAAGCCAACAAAGGAGATTAAATGGAATCATAAAAACTACCTAATTAGTCCAAAAGAAGGCAGAGCAAGAGGGAAAAGAGAACAAAGAACAGATGGAAGAAATAGCAGATAAATAGCAAGATGGTACATCTAAAACCCAACCATATCAGTCATCACATTAAATATATTCAACTAAAAGACATAGATCATCATATCGGATGCAAAGGCAAGACACAGCCATAAGCAGCCTACAAGAAACACACTTCAAATACCAAAAGACAGAAATAGGTGAAACGGAAGGGATGGAAAATTATATATCATGTAACACTAATCAAAAGAAAGCTGGAGTAGTGATATCAGTAACAAAGCTGGAGTGAAGACATGCAAACAGTGTTGCCTGGGATAAGAGGGTCATTTCATAAAGACAAAAGTGTCAGTTCATTGGGAGGATGTATCAGTTATCAATGTTCACAAACACAATAACAGATGTTCAAAACACATGAAGGAAAATTTATGATCTCAAGGAGAAATAAACAAGCTTCAGTTGGCTAGAGAGTGCAAAATACTCCGTTCTCAATAACTGAGAGAACAAATAGAAAATTAGTAAGGATATAGAAGACTTGAACAATGCCATCCACAGACTTAACCTACTTGGCATTTATAGAAAATTCTACACAGCCACAGCAGAGTACATATTCTTTTCAAGGGCATTCAGAGCAGTTACTGAGAGACACACGATTTGGGGCTATGTGCAACAAATCTCAAAAAAATTTTAAAAGTGTTCAAGCCATGCAACATATGTTCTCCAACCACAATGGAATTAAATTAGAAATCAATGATAGAAAAGTCTCTGGAAAATACCCTCCAAATTGGAGACTAAGTAAACACACTTTTAAAGAATCCATAGCTCAAAGAAGAAATACAAGGGAAAATTATGAAGTGTCTTGAAATGAATGAAAATTAAAACACAACACAGACACATTTGTGAGACGCTGCTAAGACAGAAATTAGAGGGAAATGGTACACAAATGTTTCAGAGCAGTTTTGTCTGTAATAGTTCCAAATATGAGACAGCCTAAAAACTCATCAACAGGGTCATTAAATGGGTGAAAAAGGTCTATCCTTGCCAAGGAAAACCACTCAAAAATAAAAAAGAATGAACTATTGATACACAAGAATTGATATACTATCGCAACAGCATGAATACATCTGAAAATAATTATGCTGAGTGAAAGAAGCCAGACAAAACGATTACATATGGTATGGTTCCATTTATAAAAAATTCGGAGACTCGCAAACCAATCTGTAGTGATAAAAGGCAGATGGGTGGCTGTCTGAGGATAGAGGGTGAGCATGGGTTGTAGGTCAGTATTACAAAGAGCACAAATGAAAGTTTGGGGTGATGAATATCTTCATCATTTTGACAGGTAATGGTTTCACAGAGGCACACATATGTCAAAACTTAAATTGTACACTTAAATATGCACAGTTTACCATAAGCCAATTATCCCCCAATAAGCCTGATAAAAATAAACCTTAGCTATGGTTCATACCAGTCAATCCTAAAGGAAATAAGTCTGGAATATTCATTGGAAGGACTGGTGCTGAATCTGAAGCTCCAATGCTTTGGCCACCTGACGTGAAGAACGGACTCACTGGAAAAGACCCTGATGCTGGGAAAGATTGAAGGCAGGAGAAGGGGACGACAGAGGAAGAGATGGTTGGGTGGCATCACCGACTCAATGGACATGAGTTTGAGCCAGCTCCGGGAGATTGTGAAGGACAGGGAAGCCTGGCCTGCTGTAGTCCATGGGGTCCCAAAGAGTCAGACACAAGTGAGGGACTGAATAACAGAAAAATGGTTAATATTTTCTCTCTGGCTTAGTAATTTTATACCTTTGGGGTTTTGTTTCTTTAAATATAATATGGGGGAGTTTCCAGTATAATCCCCATTTCATGAGTAGACACACTTTCACATAGCAAAGAGACCAGCATCGCTTCACTTGGTGTGCAGGTAACAGCTGGCATCCTATCCCAAGTCAATTTTACCCCAGAGACAAGGCAGCTGAGATCTGGGATGCAGATTCCAAATCCCTTCCTGGTTACTATTATTGACCCAAATCACAGCGGCATTCACACGGAGCCTTGGGAAGTAAGGAGATTTCCTGAGAAACTGGTGGGGGCGAGAGCAGAGACAGGGTGTTCTTGGAGGTGATGATTAAGACTCCGAGTCGTGCCTCTGAATGGAAGGGGAACAAACATCTGTTGCCACGTGCCACGTGCCAGTCACTCCCGGGTGGCGGTTTATTGCTGTTTCCTGGGGAGGTGAGGTCACAGGCGATCCCAGAGTAGGTGCTTGATGGATCCGGGACTCATTCCAAGTGCGGTGTCTCCAAGTCTGTCCTTCCGCACTCCTCCATCACCCAGCTTCACATTGCTCTGTGACGCTGCCTGCAGGGGCAGACACTCCCCTGAGCCTCCTTGCCAAGCCTGAGCTTTTCTGATCCCCAGAATTCGGCGATGAGGTGGGGAGGTGCTTCTCGGAAGGGCCGAGGGGCTGGGTGCTTCCAGCCAGAGGAGCAGACGTGTGAAGAAGCAGCGACCAGAGTCAGATAAGGAGCTGCCCCCAGCTCTGCTCCGTGACCTGGAGATTGAGACCTTCAGAAAACTAATCAATTTCTTTGCGTCTTGGGTCCCTTCTCTGTAAAATGGGGGCAAACTACAGTAATCTCTGGTGATTCTTATGAGGCTCTGAGCTACAGGCAAATTACACTCCAGTCCCTCCAACATCCTTTGTTCCTCGGTGAGGCAGTGCCTTCTCTTCAGAGACAAAGACGTTTGGCTGCCTCCTTCCTCTCCCCCTCGCTCTCCCCACCCTCTGTGAAAACTTTCTTTAAGAACTACAGAAGATAACTTGTTTATCCCGGGGCTTTGGTGCTGGGAACACAGGCAGATGGCCCCGGAATTAGCAGCTCAGCAGACACAGAAGGTTCCAAACACAATCAGCTCAAAACAGCCAGAACTTTCCCCCCTCCCATCAAGTGTGGGGAGCAGTGCTCCCAGCCCTTTCCTGGGACATAGATCTGGACTCCACACCCTCCTGACCCAGGCATCAGTGCCAGCCAGAGGCTCAGAGAGAGGTCTCAGGGCCGAGGGGTCTCAGGAAGAGGTGAAAAATGGCAGGAGTCATCAGTTGCCACTGCAGAGGGGCAGAGATGGCTGTTGACCATCTCTGTGAAGATGGCTGTTCACCCTCTCCTTTCACGGTGCAAGGCTGGTGCTGGGGGCGGCTGTCCAGCCTGGGGTGACATTTTCCAGCCCCCATGCATCCAAGTGGGGCAGGAGGCACATTCATTCTAGCCAGTGATAGGTGGGTAGAAACGATGTGGACCCCTCTATGCTGAGCTGGTTAATTACCTGGTGACCTCCGCCTCACTCACTCCCCTTCCCTGGTGATCCCAGAGGCCATGTGTGGAGATGACATCATCACAGATGGAAGGAGCCTGCATCCCTGCATCACTGCTCAGAGAAGGTGCCTCCCTGCAGGAGACCTCGGACCAGCAACCTTCATGAGGAGAGAAACCAGCTCTTCTTGCGTGATGTCACCGGGGCTACTTGTTACGGCACCTCACCTATACTGATTGATACGACCCAGTCCCACCTCTCATTCAACCCTTCATCCAGCAGGTACTTATCAGGCTCCTGGGTGCCAGGCTCTGTGAACAAGATAGCCAGGTCTCTTCCCTCAAAGTCTTGGGCAGTTCAGGACACAGCTGAACAAAATGAGTAAATGAACCAAAACAAAACATTACGTAGTATGAAAAGTGCTGTGAAGGAAAAAAAAAGGTATAATAAAAAACAAATGCCAGATTTGGGGAGGCTGTTGAAGGACTTAGGGTTGGGGATTGAGAAGTAGGTAAGGGGAGGGGGATAAGGTAGGCTTCCCTGGTGGCTCAGAGGATAAAGAATCTGCCTGCAATGCAGGAGACTGAGGTTCAATCCCTGGGTTGGGAAGATCCTCTGGAGAAAGGGAATGGCAACCCACTCTAGTATTCTTGCCTAGAAAATTCCATAGACAGAGGAGCCTGGTGGGCTATAGTCCATGGGGTCGCCAACATCAGACAGAACTGAGAGGCTAACACTTTCAGTTTCAAGGGAGAGGGTAGAGGCTTGGTAGGAGGAGCTTGCTCCTGAGAGGGAAGGTTGCTGGACATGTACCCAGCTTTATGAAAATTACTTTACTCTATCCTCATTATAACCTCAGGGGCCTGGAAACTGTTATTACTCCTTTTATAGGAGAGGGATTGTGACTCCAGGGAGGTGGAGCGAAGGGACCAAGTCACACAGCTAGGAAGGTCCCATCAGTGATCAACCCACCCTCGTGAGGCAGGGAGGGGTCACGCCTGGGGAGGAAGATGAGCTTGGTGGCCAGTTTGGCTGAATGCCAAGGTCCTGTGAAATGGCCTAAGAGGCCCTCAACCCCCAGGATTGTTATCTTAAGGACTGCAGAAGGTGCCTTTGGGGGCAGAAATGCAACCCAGGATCATGGGAAGAGCATGGGGCCAGGATCTGACCTAGACACCCCAGGGCTAGCTGTGTGCCCTTGGGCAAAGCATGTGACATCTCTGAGCCTTGGTTTCCTCATGTCTATGTGGGGGCAGTACCTACCCAAGGGGTTGGGGCAAGAAGTGAGGGAGAGGGGGTGAGTCAGTGCCCCAGAATCCGTGGAGCTCCCACCATCTCTCTGCTGTTGACCTTCACCCCACAGTCCCTGAGCTCCTGCAGCCCATGGGGCCGGTGTCCTGGGCCCCAAGTCCATCACCCTGACCCTCCCAAGCTTGGGACACAGGAGGGTCATCCACCAGATGGGAACTCGTCTGCATTCACACGGCTGGTGAGGAGAGACCGGAGCTCAGACCTCCTGCTCTTTCCTGGGCCCTGGTGCTAGGATTGCTCACTGGCTCCTGGAATCTGGGACTTGTCCAGCTCAGCATGACAAGTAAGAGGTATGAGAAATGTTTTGCACCAGGAACTCTCAGATCTACCAGGGTGCAGCGTAATTTGTTCCTGAGAAAGCCAGGTGTCATAGGTCACCACCGGACCATTTTTTCATGTTCAAGCTTTTCTGATTTCCTCACTCTCACAACCTACTAATTTCCAATTCTACTCTGGATCTATGAAGTGAAGTCCCTCGGTACCCCCGTCTTTCTTCTGTGCTGCATTTGTGAGCTTTGGCTATGAGTTCCTCACTGTTCCAAGCTCAGGGAGGCATCCTGGAGGTTCCCGTGCGGAGGGAAGATACAGAAGGAGATGAAAGACGTGAGCCCACCTGCCCTCCAGAGTCTGGCTCCCGTGGGACCCTGGGGTGGCGGTGGGGCCGCCCAGCAGTCAGCACTGACAATGCAGTGGCTGCTGCCTCTCTGCTGGGTCTCCCCCTCTGAGTGGTCAAGCCTCCTTTATGCACCCGTGATTGATGGTCCAGCTAGGACCTCTGCCTGGGAGAGGATGGGGGTAGCTCTTGGGGAGAGCTGAGAGGACCAAGAAAGGGGAAACGGTCAAGTTCATTCACTTTTGTTCCCTGCACTGTTTCTCCAGGTGTGTGGGGCTGAGCAGCTACAAAGCACCCTCGGGACTCACTGAGTTACTATCAAACCCAACTGGAACTGGTTTAGATAGAAAACAAAAGCCCTTTACTCAGGGAAGGATGGGGGCTTCTGCCTCCAGGCCTGTCTTGATATGGGGGTTCCGGGAGTTCCAGTTGCTTTGTGCCAGGTAGTGCCCAGTGCTGGGAAATAGCAGGAGCAATGCAGAAAGAAGGTCCCCTCTGCCTTCCCTGGGCTTGGAGTCAGTGTGATCACGTGCCCACATGCGCATGTCAGCACACGCGCTCTTTGTCTCTCTGTCTAGCTCTCTCTTTTTCCTTCCTTTCCGTCTTTCAGAGCTGCATTTGTTGGCATTGGCTTCACTCTCAGGCAGGCCTTTCTCAAGATGACCACCAACCACTGTGCTTCATACTAGCCAGTCTACAGATGTTAATTTTCAGAAAAATTAAAAATACAGGGTCTAATTCTGATTGAATCAGCTAGGGTCATGTGCCAAATCTGAGCCAGTCAGTGTGGCTGGGGAAGGGAATTACTGATTGGTAAGGCCTGCATCACATGTACACCCTTGGATTATGATGTGGGCTCAGCCCCAGTTGAACTGCTGAGATAAAGAGGGGAGAAGGGTGGGGTGAGGGGGAAGGAGGATGATATACAAAGTATCGATAAATCTGATCTTGTCTCTTGCTTGGTCCCTGGGGTGGGATGACCAAACTCTACTGGGCTATCGTTGATCCCCTTGACGAAGCTCCACAATCAGAAGGTGACAGTGCTCCTGCAATCTAGCACCTTCTCCGGATTCTGACCACCTGGGTCAGTGACCTCACCTGCCTTTGGTCCACCCCAGCAGGTCTAGCCTCCTTGGGCCACCATAAGGGGGCATGGGTGGCCAGAGAGCACACACTGACTCAAACTGCCTCCCTGGCTGTGTGACTATGAGTGAGTTCCCCAACCTCACTGAGCCCGTATCCTTATCTCTAAATAGCAGGGACAGTTGATGTGGGGCCAGTGAGTCAGCAGGCCACGGCACCAGCACACAGTAGGCACTAAATGAGCAGGTTGTATACAGGGGGAGCTCTTGGATCGGCTCCCATTTCTGTGCCCTCTAGTCTGGGGCTTTGCGGGGATGTGTTGCTGGCAGGTCAGGTTGCCCCAGCTGACCGTGACCTCCTCAACCACGGAATACACTCGAGTTTTCTCTCTGTGACCAGAGCCCTGTGCATGGCCTGGGACTCTCTGGTGACATCCGCTGAGTCACTGGAAACTGACATCCCAAAGGAGGGAAGGAAGAGGAGGGCACACTTCATGCTCTTTGTCCAAAAGCCGCCGGGTCTTGAACCTCTCTCTCACTCATCTTTCACAGCTGCACACATCTCTCTGGGACACAGAATACGGTTCTTGGCAGCTTAGGAGTTATTTAAAGTCCCCTGTAGAATAACTGGATCTTGGTGGAAACAGAGAGGTCGGGCCCAAGAGGTACCTGGGAAGGACAGGGATGCACGGGTGGGATCTATTCCAGGCTTTTCAGAGATGCCTGCATTGTGCCACGTTCAGGATGTGAAGACACTGTCTGACCTTGGTGGTGTGATGGGGTAGCCTCGTGTTTGCGGCGGGTAGGCCTTTGCGAATGCTGCTGTGACTGGGGACGTGGGGAGTCTTGCTCACTTTCTCCTCTAATGTCATCATTTCTTAGAAGTTTGCTGAGAGCTGATAGCTAGGCTGCACATGGCCGATATGAGAGGAGGTGCCCTTTCAGCAGCATCAAAAATAGACCTCACTGATGGCTGCTAGACGAATCAGTCCAACCAGCACAGACACCCACTGTGTGCCGGGCCCTGGGCTAAGTCTCTTTATAGAGTGCTGAGAAGGAGGTTGGTGCGTAATACACATGAGCTGTTATTATTATTGTTGTTATTTACCCACCTCTCCTCCTGGTTCCTATCACCTTTTTTTTCCTGTCATCAGAGGCCAGGCCCCCTCTTTCTTGATCCATTCCCTCCCTGTCCCCAGACTCTTACATCAAGAAGGGCTTTCATTCCTTTTACTGACTCAGTTAATCCTACACCCTGTATTAGAAGAGGGATCAAATTGTTGTGTCCTGACACATCATCTGACTTTAGTGATTAGAATTTAATCACGCTGGGAACAGAAGTGTCCCTCTGTTCTGTCAGTGGTGACTAGCATGAAGGTAAATCTTATGGGTTCTGATTACGGTTCATGATTAAGTTGATGTTTTCTCCTTTCTCACCTCCCAGGTAGACACCATTGTCAATCAACCCTGTGTCATCTGTTACGAAATACCGGGGCAAGTCCTCCAGCACAGAATCGGAGATTCTTGGGCTCCTAGAGTGGAGAGGGACAAGGTAGCTCATTCAGTTAAACCTCGTCATGGTCCGGTTGGGAAACTGAGGCCCAAAGTGGGGACGTGACCTGTTCAAGGTCATGATTGAGTCAGTGGCAGAACAGGGACCAGGACTCACTCTTCTGACCCACGATTGGTATCTCTCAGCTCTGCCTTGTTTCACTTGAATTCCAAACCTGGGGCTGGCTGGACCAGAATCCTGAGCCAGGAACAGATGAGAGCAGGGCAGAAGAGGAGGCATGGACTTGGGTAGAGGGGATGAAATTGAGCCCATGGAGGAGAGTGTCCTCTCGGGGACCCTTCGGGCTCTGGAGGGAGTGCCGAATGAGGGTTTTCTGGTCCTCATCCCAGCCAGTGTGCATACTTGAACCTGATATCATGGCAGCCCGGGATGAAGTTGTAACAAGCTCTTCATAAAATGAGAACAAAAGGTCAGTGTAGTCTGCTGGTGCAAGGTTGTCAACTGTTAACATCTCCCAAACCAGTGTCTTTTGAACCCAGTATGGAAAATGCTTTCAAAAATTGGTGTGCTTTAGTCATGAGCTTTGTAGAACTGGCTGGGCTTTCTGGAGCATCAGTGCACAGTGCTAGGAGGTGTTTACATGGGTCTTCTTTCTCCCTCTCCCATTTGGATCAGAAATTATCCTGCAGAAGCCCCGTGGAGTTGGAGCACCACCGCTCCACTAATCTAGACAGAACAATGAAATCCCTGCAGGACATTCCAACACCAGCAGGAAGGCCACGTCCCCCCACATCTTGCCTCATCAATTTGCCTTGTGGTTGTTCTCTAGTTCATTAAATTAAGTTGCTCAGTCGTGTCCAACTCTTTGCATGGACTGTAGCCCACCAGGCTCCTCCATCCATGGGATTCTCCAGGCAAGAATACTGGAGTGGGTTGCCATTTCCTTCTCCAGGGGATCTTCCCAACCCAGGGGTCGAACCCAGGTCTCCTGTATTAGAGGCAGATGCTTTAACCTCTGGTGTTTCCCACACATATATGACATTACAGTTCCAGGAGTGGATGCTAGTGGCGTAAGGAGGAGGAGTCTCACTGCTGTGTCTCCACTGTCAGGGTCGGGGGCAATGGGGCCATCGCTCTTGGCTTTGGGTCTGGATTTAGTGGCAAATGTCCCTGCTGGGAGGTCTGGACTGCCCCCCTCTTTGTTTTCCACAAGAATCGCCCCCAGTCCCAGGACTGGGGTCATCTAGTCTTTGGACATCTCCCTAGAGTGGCTGCCCAGTATTCAGGATGAAGAACAGGACCCTGATGAGGGCCTTTCAGGCCACATGACACCCCTGTTTGTCACCCCTCTGCAGTCACTCAGGTCTCCGTTCACTTCCTCCAGCTCCTCTTAGCATCATGCTCCTCCTCACCTCTGGTCTTTCCACACGAACCTCCATCTTTTTCTCCATCCTCATTTCTTATCTCCCCATGAAGACATAAACTATCAGGAGCAGGAAACTTGTCTGTTCCCCTCTCCACTGTGTGCCCCATATAAAAGCAATACTGGGGCAGTTCAGTGCAGTTCAGTTCAGTTCAGTTCAGTCGCTCAGTCGTGTCCAACTCTTTGTGACCCCATGAATCGCAGCACACCAGGCCTCCCTGTCCATCACCATCTCCCGGAGTTTACTCAGACTCACGTCCATCGAGTCCGTGATGCCATCCAGCCATCTCATCCTCGGTTGTCCCCTTCTCCTCCTGCCCCCAATCCCTCCCAGCATCAGAGTCTTTTCCAATGAGTCAGCTCTTCGCATGAGGTGGCCAAAGTACTGGAGCTTCAGCTTCAGCATCATTCCTTCCAAAGAAATCCCAGGGCTGGTCTCCTTCAGAATGGACTGGTTGGATCTCCTTGCAGTCCAAGGGACTCTCAAGAGTCTTCTCCAACACCACAGTTCAAAAGCATCGATTCTTCGACACTCAGCCTTCTTCACAGTCCAACTCTCACATCCATACATGACCACAGGAAAAACCATAGCCTTGACTAGATGGACCTTAGTCGGCAAAGTCATGTCTCTGCTTTTGAATATACTATCTAGGTTGGTCATAACTTTCCTTCCAAGGAGTAAGCGTCTTTTAATTTCATGGCTGCAGTCACCATCTGCAGTGATTTGGGAGCCCAAAAAAATAAAGTCTGACACTGTTTCCACTGTTTCCCCATCTATTTCCCATGAAGTGATGGGACCGGATGACATGATCTTAGTTTTCTGAATGTTGAGCTTTAAGCCAACTTTTTCGCTCTCCTCTCTCACTTTCATCAAGAGGCTGTTTAGTTCCTCTTCACTTTCTGCCATAAGGGTGGTGTCATCTGCATATCTGAGGTGATTGATATTTCTCCTGGCAATCTTGATTCCAGGTTGTGTTTCTTCCAGTCCAGCGTTTCTCATGATGTACTCTGCCTATAAGTTAAATAAGCAGGGTGACAATATACAGCCTTGACGTACTCCTTTTCCTATTTGGAACCAGTCTGTTGTTCCATGTCTGGTTCTAACTGTTGCTTCCTGACCTGCATACAGATTTCTCAAGGCAGTGTAAGCGCTAAATACAACAATGATCATTGAATTGTGAGGTTTTCCAAACAAACCTTTTTAAATGTTGAAATGTTTATCCCTAATCTGATAAATCAGTGATAAATAGTTAAAAAAACCCATCCTATAAATTCTTTAAGCAACATAGACCAAGCACTTGAATGTGAGAGACCCTCGATTAGGAACTTAAGAGATGCAGAACGAAATTATTTCTAATGGTTGGAGACTCACACACTCAGGACCATGTAAATATTGGACAAAATCACTGTTCGTTGACAGGAAATGAAATGACCTTGAGATCGTGGAGTCATAGTCTGGGATCCTTGAGAACCATGACAAGGGCTGAAGACACAAATAAAAATGGCTAATGCAGTCATCCCAGGGTCTGTAGGTTTACAGAACACACTGGCCTCGGGTTCCAAGAGGCCAAGTCACTTGAGGAGAATAATATGAATGACGATTATTATTATCACTCTTTAACATTATTGAGCCACATACAGTGTGCCAGGCTCAGTGCCAGATCATTCATGGACATTTATACAGTTTGATCCAACACAACAACCCTAGGAAGTAAGTACCACAAATATCCCCATTTTATAGATGAGGAAATAGGTGCTTGATCCCACAGGAGTGAGTGGTGCTGACCCAGGTCCTTTGGGCCGCAGAACCCATGCTTCCAGCCCCTGGGCTGCACCACCCTCAGAACCTCAGTTCCCTCATCTGTACCTGGAGGGCTGGGGGACGAGAAGCAAGCATCCTGCCCTGCCAGCTCTTGGACATGAGGAGGGATGGAGTGCAGAGGGCTTTGGGAGTGCTGGCCCAACATCCCTAGTTCTTTGCCTCTGTGACCAGCTCTTTCCCTGACTTTGGACCTTCCAAGGTGAGGACTCCACTGTACCACAGCTTCTGATGAGAATAGTCAACACTTGAGTATCAGCTGAGCATCTTTTCCTGCCATGCTCTGATTGAGGCACTTCTGATCTAGGGTTAGGAGATGGGATTGGAGTTGGCAAAATGGGAGGCTGGGGCCATGTTCCAGGTGAGCAAGCAAGGCAGCCTGAACCCCAGCCCACACATGGAGACCCCTTGAGAGCATTTTCAGGATGATGACCGTCAGGGGTCCATGAGGCTGGTGCTTCCTTTACAGAGGTTTGCCTGTTCCAGGCTCACCTTGAATGGACCACAGAACCTTGGCTTCATTTAAACTTGCTCTTCACTCTTGCCAGTTCATTTCATTTGGTCATCCATTAGTACGGGTTTGTTAATCCACAAGAATTAGGCCGTTATTAGTAAGTTTTAAAGTGAAGAAGTAAAAAGAATTTTAAATGATACCTGCCAGTATAGTGCATCAATATGGTTCTTAGTGAGAATCCTTCAAATTTCTCACCACTAAGTATGATGTTTGCTGTGGGTTTTTTTGTAGATGTGTTTATCAGCTTGAGAACCTCCCCCTCTATTTCCAGTTTACTGAGAGTTTTTGTTATGAAAGGGAGTTTTGTCAAAGGCTTTTTTCTGCATCTATTGATTCAGCCATGTGACTTTTCTTTTTTAGTCTGTTGATGTGATGGATTACAGTAATGGATTTTTGAGTGATGAACCAGTCTTGCCTACCTGGGATAAATCCCACTTGATCATGGTGGAATTATTATGATGATTTTTATTTGGCTGCATCAGGTTCTTGTTGCAGCACACGGGATCTTCACTGTGGGAGTGGGCTTCTCTCTTGCTGTCGTGTGTGGGCCCCAGAGCATGTGGACTTAGCTTCCCCACAGCATGTGGGACCTTAGTTCTCAGACCTGGGATCCAACCTGGTTGGAAGTTGGATTCTTAACCACTGGACTACCAGGGAGGTCACAGTGAAATTATTTTTATGTTTTTTGAATTTGGTTTGCTGATATTTTGTTGAGGATTTTCACATCAAGCATTAGGAAAGATACTGGCCTATGTTTGGTTGTCTTGTAATATCTTTTTCTAGCTCAGGTATCAGGGTGATGCTTGCCTCATAGGATGAGTTAGAAATCCTTCTGCGTCTATCCTCTGAAAGAGATTGTACAGAGTTGGTATAGCTTTAAACATTTTTTTAGGACTGACCTGTCAACCCTTCTGGGCCTGATGCTTTCTATTTTGTGAGGTTGTTAATTATTTATTCAAATTCTTTAATAAATATTGGTCTATTCAGATAATCTATTTCTTCTTGAGTTTTGGCAGATTGTGCCTTTCAAAGAATTGGTCCATGTCATATAGGTTATCAAATTTGTGGGCATAGAGTTGTTCATGGTTTTCCTCTGTTATCCTTTTAATTTCTGTGAGATCTGTAGTGATGGCCCCGCTTTCATTTTTGTTATTAGTAATTTGTGACTCTCTCTACTTTTCTTAGCCTGATAGAGGCTCATTGATTTTACTGGTCTTTCCAAAGAACCAACTATGGTTTCATTAATTTTCTCAACTGACTTGCCTGTTTTTTTTTTTTTTTTGATTTATCTCATAGTACCTCAATGTATCTCTTAAAAATTTTTATTTGTTTAGTTTTCATTTATATAATTTTTATTGTCCCAGTACTGCATGCCGTAAAATGTTCTAAGTGCTTGGATTCAGCAGTGAAGAAAGTGGACAGAATTCCCACCCACATGGAGTTTATGTTTTAGAATTAGAGGGGAGTGACAAAAACCACAAATTTCAAAAATTTATTTTAGCCTTCAATTTCTTACCAACGCTTGCTCTGAAAAAACATAACAAAGCCATAGCATTCTGTTATTTTCTTCCCCCATTCCTCTCTTAAGTGTATCTCTTTTAAATCCTAAGTAATATTCTTATAATCAATACACACTTAATGAACTTGACTAAATGGTTTGGTTTGTGACAAAAAGGAGGTGCGTCTCCTGGATTCCTGGCTGCAGGGAGGAGTGACTGACATTCCTGGGGGAGTCTGGTGAGAGGAACTTTACAGCCTCTAAACAGGAATGGCTTCTCCATTAACTATACAAAGTGATCTTGGCAGTCTGGAGTGGGGTCAGAGTTCCCAGACTGCTACTTGGGCCTTTGGCCACAAGAAAGTAGTTATACCAACATCATTGGGTTGGTCTTTCTTCTCAGAATGTGAATCTTACAACAGGAACCTAACTTGGTGACTGTTGGATAAGCCAGGGGAAGGGTGGTCCAGGGAGCAGGCACAGCACAAGCAAAGGCCTAGAGACCTTAACTGCATTTCATTGTCATGTGGCTAGAATCTTGAGCCTCAGAATAAAAGGGTGAGAGCCAGATCCTAGGGTGCCTGTGCTGCAACGTGGCCAATTCTTGGGCACCCAGCTAGGAGGGGCGTTGGAATAATTTGAATGCAGTGTTTTAAGTTCCTTGATTTTGGAGCCAACTGTCTGACTGCAAATTCTGCTTCTGCTGTTTTGTATTTGTTTTACCAATGTGATATTGAGCAAGTTACTTAATCTCTCTGTGGCTCAGTTTTCTCATCTGTAAAGTGGGGAGAGTGACAGTCCCGCTCCAACTGGGCTGGGGTGGAGATTCAACTATGCCAAGTGCTTCAAGCTGTGCCTGGCCTCCAGAGGGCTTTATGAGAGTGTCTCCTGGCTTTGATGCTCCATTGCTAATTCTTAGAACCAGCAGATGGGGTGGGGTGGTTGAGACCCTGGGTCCCCTTGAAGAAATTGAATCCCAAGGAGCTTGGGGAGGTCACTTGACTGAACTGTGAGCTCTGCCCCATCTGTCTGACTTCAGAGTCTGCCTGGGGACCCAGGGCAGTGTCTGACCCATGGTGGGGCTGCCCTGCCCCTCTCATCCCACTGGGGAAGCTCTTCAAGCACCAGCCCTGGGTGAGCCCAGACCCAGAGGTCCACATGGAGACCCCCAGATGCTCGCAGAAAACAGCCCCATCCATGCACACAGCCCAGACCCGCTGAGCCTGCCCTCCCTCCTGCCTCCTCCCACCTTGGCCTGAAGCCTCAGCATACAAAGACCCCTCTCAGTCCGTCCCTGGGGAGACAGGAGCCCTCTTCAGATAGAGCCAGAGGCCCAGTTACCAGTCTTTCCTTGTAATTAATATAAGGAAAGCATTTCTGTTGAAATCCCTGCCTGGATTAACCACTGGCTGGAGGATTTAACTCATGTACACACAGAAAATCTCCACAGACTTGTCTCCTAATATTTATCCTTACGGCTGGAACATGCAGATAAGGTGAGTGCCTGATGCTGGAGCTGCAGAATAAATTTGAGGTTCTCTAAGCCACAAAGAGCTGCAGATGTATCCATGTTATGGGCCTGGCTGGGGCTCGGGAAGGGGAACAGCAAGCTTCTGACCCATGGAAGGTTCTGACTGGTGCTTCTCCAGCAGCAAAGGCTCATGTGTGAGGATGACAACATCCTAGAACCAGATAGTCCTTGACTTCCAGAATCATAAATTCCCAGGTCATAGAATCTTCACTTAATGGAATCTTACAACTATAAAATATTGAATCTGATCACGAGGTTTTAGGATTCCAGGAATCTTAACCGTAGTCTTGCCCAGATACTCAGCCGTCACTCCAGTCCCTTCCCAGATGTAGTTCTGAGCAGTGCGAGAGCATTTCCAGGCTTCTGACTGCACTCCAGCATTGCCTCCTTCTGGAAGCCCTCCCTGACTCCCCTGGCTGGTTCAGAGCTCCCACCACAAGCCCTCTTGGCTCCATCTCCTTTGTCCTGTGAGATCCATCAAAGGTGTTATTTTAAACTTGATCCTCACCCTCACTGTAAACCGTGAAGTATTGGGGAGAGTCTGCTTTTGTTCATTCATGAATCCCCAGTACAGGGTCTGGCACATAGTCGATGCTAAACGAATATATCCTGAACAGCTACCCTTCATCTCCAGCCACAAAGGATGTGCTCTGGAAGCACATGATGAGTAGCAACCTCGCCTCTGGGTGGTGGGTCCGGCTGAACCTGTGTGGGGCAGGGTGGGCAGATGACAGCTCTTGGGTGTCATCATCCCCCACCCAGTATCTGTTTCCGTCCACCGAGAAGCTTTGGGCTGAAACGCCTGCTGGGGGAGCGAACAGGACCAGGATCTGTCTGGGTGTTCGGAGAAGCCGTGTGACACCACGAGCCAAGCCCTAGCTTTGGAGCCAGATGCCCGCATTTAAACCCTGGCTCTTCCACTCTCTAGTTGAGTAGACTTGGAAAGGTATTTGACCTTTTCTGTGCCTCAGTTTCCCCACCTGTAAAATGGGTATGACGAGAGTTCTTATTGCTGAATAAGCTAATAGATATAAAGCCTGTAGCTCATTACCTGGTACTTAGTAAATGCTCAATAAGTGCTCAAGTCTTTGTATCTCATGATCTTCCTCTAAAGAAGATGCATTAAAGGACGAAGTAAACAAAATGACTCAACAGTTGACAGCAGCCATTGGCCACCCCATGTTGACCTATGGAGATGGGGGCCATAATTGGGCACAATGGCCTAGGTTCCACTTACCAAGTGGACCTAGCTACTGCTCCTTCTGGAAACCAACCAGCCAGTTGCACAGGCCATTGTTGAGCCCCTGAGATGGCACCATTCCTCCATGAGACCAGCTGGTAAGTTGGCCACATTGGGCTCCTCACATGTGAAGCCCTGCACGTGTCTCGACCCAAAGCTCCTCAGTAGGTGGAAACAGACGCTGAGTGGGGGGTAGTGTCACCTGAGAACTGTCATCTGCACACCCTCCCCCAGGCAGGGCTGTCCTTCCTTCCAGCCCTGCTTCCTTCCCTTCTTTTCCAAGTTGTTGATGCCTAATAAGCATCTCATCCCCAAGTGCATCTCAGTTGCTTCCAGTTTTTCAGGATTCTTTCTATAACCCAGGGCAACCAGTGAGTTTGCATCAGTCACCCCCAAGCTGGAGTCCAGTGTCCATTACTGAATTAGCTAAATGGTAACTGGGTGGAAGATGACTTCTCTCGGTACCTCAGTTTTCTTATCTATAAAATGGGGCTGATAACCTCCCTGGCCTTGCAGGGATGTGAAGAATGATAGGAAAATGCTTTGTCAAGGAAAATGCACACATGTGTACACAGATAATTACAAATCTCTCTGCTTACATCTCTGCCTGTGGTACAGACTGAGTGTTACAAGAAGGGTGGCCCTGGCTGGATCTGAAATCCTGCTGGGAAAGAGGTCTGGGCAGCCTCAGTCCAGTGGCCAACATACCAGTGTGTCCCCACCATATGGCTGCTGTTCTAAGTCCCCACAGAAGGGAGGGGTGGACTGTCGGGGTGATGACAGGGCTGGATAGGGTGAGCTGGGTAAGGGGGGGATTTATTCCCTTCTCTCCTCCAGCTTCCAGGAAGCCTCACTCCCTGCTCAGGCTGATGCAACACATTTCTGATCAGAACATCTAGATCCATCCAAAGGAGAGGTGGATGGGATGGCCGCGCAGTCAGGGGAGGGGACGTTAAAGTCTGGTGGGGGTGGCTTATGAGATTCCCCTCCACATGCGAGTGAGCAGACAGACCAAGATAAGCCATGGATTGTCCAAAAGCCCCCAGCTAGGTGGGGAGAGATGTGGGCAGCCCAGGCATGGCAGGGGCATCAGAAACTGATGCCGTAAAGAAAACAGTTATCAACAAATCAGGGGGAAACCAGCACCCCTCCCTACTTGAGGAGCCCTTGAGTGATAGTTCCGGGATCCTCCTGCCCTGGTGTTCGCCTTTCACTGATGGTGATGGATGTGAGAGCAGCTCTAATGAGGGGAGGCCTGGGCCCTTAGACCTTCACAAGGTCCCGCATCTCCACACATCTCCCAGCTGTCAGCATGGCCTGTTGGGGAAACACCCTGGGTAACTTGAAAGAACTGGGGGTTGAAGGGCAGGCAGAGATGGCCAAATAGAAAACAGCGGCCTGGACCAACTTGACAAATGGTCAAGATAGGCTCTGGGCCTCAGTTTATCAGGGCGGTCAGCAGAGCCTCCGTGGTCTCCTGACACAGTACGTGGACTCTCCAGGAGCCTGGGCCGATGGGCAGTGGTCCAAGACAGTGCCTGGCCCTCTCAGCTCCAGCAGTAGCCAGTAATGGCAGGCGTCTTCCAGACCAGAGTTCATATCACAGCTCGGACTCAGCTTGACGACACTGGACATGGCACTTAACCCCTCTGTGCTTCATTTTCTGCCACTTATGTCCATCTGGGGGTTAAAGTCTTCAGCACAGTACATGGCGTAGAGAGAGCACTCGAAAGCTTTTCTTTGTATTGTTATTATGAGTATTGTTAACTACCCCTTTCTATAAGCATGTATTGTAGATTTGAATATATCCATACAATATAGTTTATGTTTTTGAGATCTTACTATATACTCAGCTTTCTTTCTTATTTATCATGGTATCATGAGTGCTTTCTCCCATTATTGAAAAGTTCCTCAAAAGCAAGATGTTAATAGCTTCGTAGCAGCCCCTCATCTAGAAGTGTCATCATTTACTTTGTCATCCTTTGTGGCTGGATAAACAGGGCATTACGTTTTTTCACTCTTATCCTTGGGCTGTAATAAACATCTCAAGGCATAATCCTTGCTCAAATCCCTGAACGCTTCCTAAGGACCGATTCCTGGAGGTGCTATCCCTGGATCAGGGCGCTGACGTTTTGAAGGTTCAAGATCTTTATTACTTAATTGCCTTCCAAAGAGACTTCCAGCAGCGCCCGAGAGTGCCTGGTTCGCCACACATTAACCAGCATCGATTTCTTCTCTTTTTATTCAGTCTTTATTAATTTCATGGGCCTGAAATTATATTTCATTGTCTTTGGAGACACAGAGCCCTGGCCTGTGGCCCCTGTTTCCCAGCAGGGTGAGAATCAAATTAGATGCGGGGGCTTCCAGCAAACCTCCGGATGAAAGGCAGCCTGTGACCGGGTAGCCGGGAGCTGGAGGAGCTGGGTTCTCATCCAACTCTGTGCTTACTCGCTGTGTGACCTGGGTCTCTTACATGGCCCTCCCTGGGCCTCTGTTTATCCGTCATTTATCAGTTTATTATTGCCTCCCAGCTGCCTCCACTTAATCTAGTGCCTTGAGCAGTACCTGATGCATAACTCATGCCCAACAAATACTTGTTGAAGGCTGAACTGCAGAAGTGACCTTTATAAAGGAAAATCATGCCCCCTCATTATGCTGCTTCCAACCTTTGCTCAGCCTTCCTAACATTCTGTTTACTTCTTCGGTCGGCTCTTGGATTTCTGCTTCTACTTCAGATATGAAAGGACACAAGACAGAATATGAAAAAAAAAAAGCTGGATAAACTACAAAATCACAACTTTTCTGGAGCCCATCAGGGAGCCCAGGGCTGCAAGGCACCCCATGAGCCCAAATGCACAGATTGACAAGACCCACCAAGGAGAGACAGAAACACACAAACCCTTGCATCTTTGGCAGAACTCGGGAGAAAGAGGCGGCTGCCACAAAAGCAGGAGTGAAATATAAACAGCTAACATTTTAAAAAAATATTTATTTTTGATTGATTTATGATTGGTTTACAATATTGGTTTGGTTTCTGTCATACATCAACATGAATTAACCACAGGTGGCACATACGTCCCCTCCCTCCCTCGTGAATCTCCCTCCCACCTCCTGACCATTCCCACCCCTCTAGGTTATTACAGAGTCCCAGTTTGAGTTCCCTGAGTCATGCAGCAAATTCCCGTTGGCTGTCTATTTACATGTGTTAGTGTATATGCCGGAGAAGGCAGCGGCACCCCACTCCAGTACTCTTGCCTGGAGAATCCCATGGATGGAGGAGCCTGGTGGGCTGCAATCCATGGGGTCCCTGAGGGTCAGTCGACTGAGTGACTTCACTTTCACTTTTCACTTTCATGCATTCGAGAAGGAAACGGCAACCCACTCCAGTGTTCTTGCCTGGAGAATCCCAGGCACGGGAGAGCCTGGTGGGCTGCCGTCTCTGGGGTCGCACAGGGTCGGACACGACTGAAGCGACTCAGCAGCAGCAGCAGCAGTGTGAATGCACCCATGCTGCTCTCTCCATCTACCTCACCCTCTCTCTCGTCTCCCCTACCCTTGTCCTTGAGTCTGTTCTCTACGTCTGCATCTCCACTGTAAACAGCTAACATTTTGACGAACTCCCGAGGCTGGATGGGGACGGGCCTGCCAGCTGAGCCTGCCTGGGAGCCCGAGCACAAGGGGAGTGCATATTCGTTCATGGCAGTTCCCCATGGTGCTCAGGCACACACGACTCACTCACGACAGTTTCTCTTGGAGCCCGGGAGAAAGATGCTCAGGACTGGACTTGCATCTGAAAGAGCTGCTTCACTACGGCATACCGATCTGAACCTCCTCCCACTTCCCAGACCCCTATCTCCTGTGAAGCATAAGCCCAGAAGGACTTCAGGGGGACAGCAACACCTCTTACCCCTGCCCCCCCCCCAGGGCCCAGGAAAAGACCTACAGTCCTGGGGGAGGTGGGCAGTGCAGAAACAAAAGCCACTTCTTGCTGGGGAAAGGGGATGAAGCCTTCCAGTCCTGGTCCCAGGCAAAGATAAGCTGCTGCTATGGATAGAAGCCACGGCTGCCTGTGCCTGGGAAGGGATGGGCCCAGGAACCTGAGCTGACGCAAGGCAGGACATGCATGCCCACACGTGGGCTGGATACACAGGTCCAATCCATGTTGTCAAGCTCTGGTCTTTCTGGCTTCACCTCTAGGCTCTGCTTTCTTCTGTGCTCTTCTTCTCACAGAGGCCCTGAAACTTCCAGACCAATCTTCTTATAGTCCCCAGTTCACAGGAAAGAGGTGCCTTCTCTTCCCAGTCCTTATGGCAAACATGCTGGGAATTAAATTTACTGACACAGTGACTTCTAAACCCAGAGGTTCATGTCCTGGTAACAGATCCAGAAAACCCCTGGCTTGTCTCTCCCTCATCCCGTAAGGGGGTCCCCTGGGCCCTCAATAAAGCCAGTTTCCAGGCCGGCTGCAGGATCTCAGGGACTCCACACTCCCGAGGCTGATAAATCCTCCCTGCATGCCGCTGGGAGCAGTCATCTCTGAGCATCTCTGAGCCACCTGAGGTGGGCAAAGCTGGCCAGGAGGACACAGTGCCCCTTCAACGCTGACACTCACCTCCACAGACCTCTATAAATGGGACATTTCTAGGGCATTCTTTGAGCAAGGATAGAAAGTCTGCAGCCTGGCTGTGGGAGTGCCAGCCTGCAATCTGGAGGTTTCAGGCAGTCCCAGAGGTGTGGTAGGTGCAAACAGAGGTAGACAGGAGCCTCAGGCCCCTCATCTCTAAAGTGGGATCAGTAGCAGTGTTCCTCCAGAGGCTGCAGAGAATCCTAGGGACGATGCCCAGGGTGGGGCTTGGCCCAGGGCCTGGCATGCAGTGGCTGGTCATGTTCTGAGCACCATGATCAGATGTCCTCAGGGCTGTTGGATTCCTGGCAGTCCTCCTCCTCCAAGTCTTCCCAGAGTCACCGCCTGTCCACACTCAGGACCAGAGGCAGCATCAGAGAGGAAATGGATTTGACTGGAGCCATACCCCCTTGGCTGTGTCTACGCTCCTCTCCCCTCCCACCCCCTCCACCAGCTTTTTGCCACTGCCAGGGCTTCCAGAACACGCTCCTGGGCTCTGACCACAGTCCAGTTACGTCATCCTGGTCCAGGGAGGCCCCGTGGACTGGGACCAGAGGATGGGTGGGTAGAGCCCCATCTGCCTGAGAATGGAGGTTCACGGGACGGAAGTCCTACTCTCAGGGTCCCCGTCCCAGTCCCTGGGGGTTCACTAGCTGACACTTCCTCTTCTTCCTGGGCCCCCTGGTCAGGGCTGATGCAGGACCCTGTCCCCAAAGGGGCCTAGAAGACACCAGGGGCCTCTTGACAGGGTGTCAGATACATCCTTACAGACTCCCAGGAGGCCTGTGGGGTATCCCAGAGCACAGAGGAGGCTGGGAAAGGGGAGAAGGAGCAGGTCAGTAGGGGACCGGAGAGGCAGTGGTTAGTGGGAGGAAGCACACGGGCTTCAGGGGGCACAGCTTGCTTGTGGGCAGGGCCAGCCCGGGGCTGCAAATTAACTACAGTATTTTAGAGACTGAAAATGGGGTCACAGGCTCCAGTCAGGTGACGGTGGGCTGGGAGGACCCAGGCTCACTGTGAAGCTGATGTGGCTGCTCGGAGCTGGGAACCGGGGGCTTCCCTTTGCAGAGAAGCACCCCCAGCTCCCCCCATCGTAGAGGCTCCTGCACCTTTGTGCCCTCTCGGGGGTCTCCTCTCCCCTGTCTGCTCTGCAGCTGCAGGCACTGAGCACAGCCTTCAGCACAGCTGTGCTTTATCACCTTCGTCACCTGTTCCTGGTTAGACCATGACCCAGAGGTGACAGGGCAGGGATGCGACCGGCTTGCTCACAGCTGTGTCCCCAGTGCAGGTGGGCACCTTGTGGCTCTTGGTACATTTGGTGAATGAATGGGGACAGGAGTGACTTGACTGAACTTGGGAGGAGTGATGAAGGAGAGGAGGTTTCAGACAGCTTTTCTGGGATAGGAAACCCTGAGGAGGGGCAAATTCAGGGGGCAAAAACAGTGGGCTCTGGGGCCTCTGGGCCAGGTGGGCAGGAGCAAAACCTCTCTCTGCACCTTGAGAGCCTCTGGCCATGGCTTCTCACCAGAGGGTTCCACGGCTGCCTCTCCAACACTCATTTTCTAGCCATAGTTTGAGAAGTTCTTGTTTTCCCAGCATCTGGAGGCTGCTATAGAAGCAGACAAATCCAGGGATGGAAAGGAAAGGTGAGGAAAGGAATGAATTTTATGTATCTGGATCTAGACGCAGATGTTTTTATAACTGAAGCATGCGAGAGCATCAGGATGTGCTCGGGCTTGGAACAGCTTCCAGAGCAGCTGGCTTGGCTCGTCCCTGGCTTCTTGTCTGTGAGCATCATCCTCTTCTCATTCTCCTTTTTGGTTATAATTCTGTCACCCAGTTTTGGGCCACAGCCCTAGACATGGGGCTGGGCAGCTGGGCAAGGTGGTGGTTTTGCCAGATGCTGGACGTGGAGGCGATGCAGCCTTGGACTGAGCTGCACTCAGGAAGGACGAAGGCGGGGAAGGGAATATGGAGGACTAAGAAATGCAGAGGGAAAACCTCCTCCATCACCAGCCCTCACTCCACGCTGCTGCAGAGGTGTGCTGTGGGCAACTCCTATTGCCTCTTCACTCTCTGAGGACTGTCCCAACAAGAAATCACCTTGGGTTTCTCAGGAGAACCCCATACATGTGGGATGCAGGTTCCAGACCCTCCAACCCTCTATGTGACCTTCGACAAGTACTATAAGTCCAAGCCTCAGTTTCCCCATATTAACAATGAGATGATGGGTGTAGCTCAGTGGTTCTAAACCCCAGCTGTACAGATTTCCCCTTTCAGGCAAGATGGAGTGACCTTCCCACCTCAAGTGACGGAAAACCACAACATTTACGAAACAGAGGCTTACAAGATGCAGGGTGTCAGGCAGTGAAACAGAGATGAGAAACAGATGAAGTGAGCCCTAAATTGCCCTGCTTTCCAGCCCTGAGAATTTCCTGGCTGTGGGCAAGGAGGAGGAACTGAGGTGGAGCCCAGGGAGGTCCCAGCATTGAAGAGGTGGAGCTGAGATTCCAGAAGACCAAGGTGGCTGGAATTTGCAGGACACAGTGCCTGAGAAGAGAGAAGAAAGGGACAGAGAGAAGATTCTGGAGAGGACATGGAAGGGTCTTGCCTCAGGTGTGGGAACATTTAGTCATAGACTGAGAGCTACTGTGGTCCCACCTAAGCCATCCTAAAGAAGATTCTGAAGAACCACACTGTCTCCAAGTAACTTAACATTACATTACAGAATAAAGCTCAACAATATTTATAACAAAACAAGAATATCCAGCACCCAATAAGGTAAAATCCACAGTGACTGGCAAAGAAAGTTGGAGTGGCTATAGTAATATCAGACAAAGTGGGTTATAGAGAAAACAATATCACCAGAGATAAAGGCGATGATATTGTGAATTCATCAAGAGGACCTAACAATGTTTATGTACCTAATAACAATGCTTCAAAATACATAAAACAGAAAAATGATACAACTGCAAGAAGAAATAGACAGATCCACAATAATAGTCAGAAATTTCAACATCCCTTACTCAATAATTGATAGAGCAAGTAGACAGAAAGTCATAAAGGATATAGAGAATTTGATCAACACTATCAACCAACTTGATCTAAGTGACATTTATAGAACACTCCACCCTGAGACAGCAAAGCACACATCCTTTTCACGAGTATATCTAAATATGCCAAGATAGACCATATTCTGAGTCATAAAACAAGTCTCAGTATATTGGAAGGGTTCAGGTTCTACAGAGTATGTTCTCTGACCACAACAGAAATAAATGAGAAATCAGTAATTTAAGAGGAAGTGCTCTTTGAGTAACAGAAAGATCTCTGAAAAACCTCCAAATATTTTGAAACTAAAAACTAGCACACTTCTAAATAACCCATGTGTAAAAGAATCAACCAAAAGAGGAACTAGACAGCATTTTTCACAGAAAGAAAATGAAAACACAACATATCAAAATTTGTGGGATGCTGCTGAAGCAGTTCTTAGGGGAAATTTATAGTACTCAATGCCTGTATTAGGAGAGAAGAAATGTTGCAAATCAGCAACCTCAGCTTCCACTTGAAGAAACTAGAAATAGATGAGCAAATTAAATTCAGTGTAACAGAGAGGAAATAATTATGAGTAGAAATCAGTAGAGAAAAGCAATAGAGAACATCAGTGAAACCACAGCTGATTCTCTGAGAATATCAATAAAACTGATAAACCTCTAGCCACACTGATCAGAAAGCACAAAAGGGAAGACGCAAGGTACCAGCATCAGAAATGAGTCAGGTGACATCACAGATTCAATACATCAATTATTTAGAATTCTTCTGCGTGTGAGATTTTTGTCATGTGTGTATATGTGTATGTATTCGTTCATTCATATCAGTGTGAACTCATGCATATTCATTTTTTCATCTTGTGGGTTATAATCCAATCTTACTCTATGTGTTCTGTTCAGATTATTCCAGCTTTGGCCATTGAAGGTTCTTTCAGCTGGCTCTCATGTCCCTTTGAGTGTCACCTGTCTTTATGAGTTTTTCTTTTGTTTGGTTGTTACTGGCACTTTCTTACTTTCTGGTATTAAACAATGTGCCATGCTCATCTTATATATTTCCTGCCCTAGATCTAGAATCAGCTTTTTCTTCAAGGAGCCTTGGCTCCTTTCATTGGAGAACGGTATGAGAAACTAAAGATGTGGGTATCAGATTTGCTTGTTGTGACTGGGATGTCATTGCCTCTAGGCTCTGTCAGCTCTCAGAGTCAGGAAATAAAAGTTCTGTAGCACTAACCCATGCATAGGACTTAGGTATAAATATTTCTATATGTAAATCTCCATGTCTATATTCAGCTAAACATGAATTCATACTGATGTCTCCAACTCTAACCCATTACCACATGGCTCATTCTATCTTTCTCCCCTTCTTTGTCTGGAACCCCCCACCCCAGCGGTGAGAAAACTTGGCTCCTGACATCTGCTGTCCGCAGGAACACTTGTTCCCAGAGTAGGTGTACAGTCGTCTCAGAACTGTTAACCCATATGCCATAGCAAACACCTTTATCCCCTAGAAAACGGTGCTTACATGCAGTTCCTGGTGTAGTCTTCCAGTCTCCACCCATTTCCAAAGGTACAGAGGTCAGCACCTTTATTTTCACCTGCCTCAGCGAGGAAATTTCATACATGTGTGAGAAAGTTAGGTTCTTCTGTCACGGCATCCCACCCTGGAATCCCGGAACTCCTAAAGGATTTTTCAAAATCTGCATACATTCACCCTTTCCACTGTAAGTTCTATGGATTTGGACCAATGCATGGTATCATTAATTAATCCACCATTATACTGTAATAGTATTACACATAATAACTTTATCGTCCTGAAAAAAATCTTCCATACTTCACCTCTTCAATCTTCCCTGTTCCCCAAACTCCTTGTAATCACTGATTTGTTTACCGTCTCTGTAATTTTGCCTTTTCCGGAATGTCACCTAAATGTAGTATTTTCAAATGATATTTTCCCCCTTAGCAATGGGCATTTAAGATTCATCCATGTCTCTGTGTAGCTTGTTGCTCATCCCTTTTTATCACTGAGTCATATTCCATTGTTTGGATGTACCACAGTGTCTTTATCCATTTACCTACAGAATGACATCCGGGTTGCTTTCAGCTCTTGGCAATTATGACTAAAACTGCTATAAGCAATCACACGCAGGTTTTGTGTGTTCACAAATTTTCAGATCAGTTGCGTGAATACCTGGGAGTGTGATTGTTGTTGGATCATATGGTAAGACTATGTTTAGCTTTGTTAGAAACTGCCAAACTGTCTTCCAAAAGGGCTGTACCATTTCATATTCACACCAGCAATGGGTGAGAGTTCCTGCTGCTTTTTATCCGCTCCAGCAATGAGGACTGTCAGCAGTGGGATTTTTAAAAAATCTAGATACATGGGCCTCATTCCCAGAAATCCTGACTCCATCAGCCTACGGTGGTGCCTAGGCCTTAGCATTTCTGAGAAGCGCCCAGGAGATTCTGTTGTGGATTCAGGCTTGGGAACCAGGGAGTTCCATCAACCGCCTCATTGTACAGATGGAGAAACTGAGGCCGTGAGGGCAGTGGTGCTGCAGTGGGGCTGATCTCTACTATTCTCCTGGCTGGCAGTCTGGGAGGGGCTGTGTGATTCCTGGGTAAGAGCCGGGGCTCTGGAGTCCCACAGTCCTGGTCTGGAATCCCGAGTCTGCCTCTCTCCAGCTGTGTGACTTTGGGTGAAGGCCTGCACTTCTCTGAGCCCCTCCTGGGTAGGACGAGGACAGTCCCAGGACCTGCACACAGGCTGTGTGAGGACGTGTTGGGTCAGTGAGGCCAAAGTGCTCACCAGAGCTGGGCTCACAGTGGGGCCGGGACACTGCTAGTGACTGTCCTTGGGACTCTGTCACATGACTCCACTCTCTGTGCCGAGGTCCCATCCAGGGAGGCCTGTTCTGCCCCTTCCTGGACCCCTGGGCTCCCCTGCCCCATCCTCCCATTCACTGTTCTTCTGACTTTGTCTCCAGCGCTGGGGGCTGTGGCTCCACCCCTTTCCCCTCTCCTTCCAGCCCTCCTTTTTCTTCTCCCAGTTAACAAAAAAGCTTCACTTAAAAAGCCATCTGGGAGGATGGATGGTACAAAGGCACATTTTGTAGAGTAAGTTTTCAGGGAGAAGAGCCAAGAAATTAAAGGCACAGCACTTAGGATTCCAGTCTTATTAGGCCCCGTGCTCTGACTGCTGGGGAGCTGTGTTCTGTATCACAGTCCATCCCCCACCGCAGCGCCCAGTGCTCTGGGCTCATCTTCACTTGTCTTTGAGAGCTTCTGCTGGCAACGTCTAGGCTGATTCCCTCCCTCAGGATGAACGCCCCTCCTCTCTATCACAGGGAGGGGCTGCAGCTGGGGCTCCTCTAACCTGAGGCCCCCTGCTCCTGTGTGAGCACTGTCCCACCTTGGGCAGCTGCTTCCTTTCCCTGCAGGAGTCCTAGGTGAAGGTTATCTTTTCCTGCGGGGGTCTCCCAGGGCAGATTTAAGAACAACAGGAGGGACGTGTCCACTGCCAGGATGGATGGGCAGCCCTGGGGAAGGGTAATGAGCTCCCCGTCACTGGAGGTGTGCACAGAGGAAGGATGCGTTTGGAGAAGCAGAGAGGCTTTGGAGGCCAAGAGATCTGGGCTGAGTCCCAGTCACATTGCTTGCAAGGAGTCTGACCTTCAGCAGTGACTTGTACTCACTGAGGCTCGGTTTCTTCATCTAGAAAATCAGGCAAAATAAGTTCCCATCTCCCAGGGTTGTCATGGAGACAAAAGGACATAATGTGTGCAAAGCACTGAGCAGGGAGTGCAGAGTATCTTTGCAGGGAGGGAGGAGGCTGGGTTATGACACCCCGAGCCACTTACGATTCCAAACTGCTGTAGTCGTAGACCTTGAGATCCAATAATCCAATTATCCTAAGATTATAAGATTTCCTAGGATTCTAAGACTTTAAAATTTATGATTCTGTTATTCTTCTCATCTAAGTCTCCTCAGGAACGTAGGCTGTGTGATTCGAATTCTAAACCCGTCCCTTCATTGGTGCGGCGGCTCAGCCGTGGGCTGTCTGCTCCGCGGGGAGTGTTTATCTCTGTTCTCTTTCCACTTCAGATCTTCCATCTTTATCCCCCACTGGCCCATTGCTACTTCTCCAGGGACACGTTTTCTAACTCCAGCCTTATCCACTGCACCTTTTGTTCAAAGCACACCAGGCCCCTGCGGTGCTGCTGAATTGTGCCCTGTACTCCGCCCCCAGCACACTCTCCTGCCCTCCCCACCAAACCTCATCTTTGCCTATTGAAATCTTCCCTTACTTTCAAGGCTGAAGTCAAAGGCAGGCCTTCCATGAAGTTTTCTTCACCTCCCAGTTGAAATGAATATCTGTTGCCTTTGTGTTCTGCACAGACTTTGCTCTAATCACGATTACAGCAGTTGTCAGCAACTAATGCCTGACTTTTGGAGGCAGCAATATCTGCCCTTCACCGCATGGTGACCCACCTCTGGGAGACCTCTGGGAGACCACTCCCTGCTCCTCTGGGATGGAGGATGTGCGGATCTGAGTGGTCAGCGGCGGGACACTGATTGGGCCATGCTCACTAGTGGGCGGGGTCAGTGCCTGGACGGTGCCGGCGCTGGACCCGCTCTCTCCTTCCACGCCTCGCCCTGTGCCCTTGCCTGCAGCCAGGAGGCAGTCAGCTCTGCAGACCCAGCCAGGATGGAGCCGGGGCGGGTATCTCTGCTTCGCCGCATCACCCTCCTCTCTTCTCTCTCACTGATTGAGCTCAGCCAATCTGTGGGCCCATCCCCAGTGTACGTGCTAACAACCTGATGTCTATCAGCTACCATCAGCCCTCCCTCCAGTCATGATTCAAATCAACAGTCTTTGCTGTGCCAGACCTGTCAACGGCCTGGCCATACAGAGCTGAGTTGGAGAGGCCACCCCTGCCTCCTAGATCTTTCCCTCTGGGGGTCCTGCCGCCTCCTGACCCTCGAGAAGTCTAAATCCAAACCCTTCATCTTCCCCTCAAACCTGGTCCTTTCCACAATTCCCGTCTTAGTGTTGTCCCCGCAGCTTCCACTCACCCAAATCAGAAGCAAGGGGGCATCCCTGACCCTCTTGACACCTCAGGGACCATTGAGTCCTGACAAGTTTAAGTCCTGTAACTTCTGTGGCCCCCTGTACCCGGCACCCACTGTTTCATCTCAGGCCCTGGACATCTCCGACCAGACATCCCCCCACCACACCACACCCGCCTGGGTCCCTCAGCCCTCCGCTGGCCCTTCACTCCATCCAGTGACCCTGAGACATGAGTAGGGGGCTCTTCCTGGGGTCCCATTCTTTGGGGGGAGGGGACCTGTTCTTCCCTCCTCCACCTGTGCCTCTCCCCTCAGGGACAGGGAGACAAACGACAAGCTCCGGCCCCCTATCCCTGGAGCTCCCTTCTGGACTGACCTAAACCTGCTCCCAGGACCTGCGTGGCCTCATCCCAGGTCTCCTTCTCTGAGGGTGACCTGTGTGGCCAGCACACACCCCCTAAACCCCAAAGGGTAGCCGTCAGTGGTGAGGTGAGGACAGGGCCTGCAAAGATGTTGTGGGCGGCCTGCACTGACACCCCTGCCACCAGGAAGTGATTGTCCCAAAGACAGGACAGTCGCCTTGATCTCTGCCTAACACCCTTCATGGCTCCTGCCTGCCTTGGGATGACGTCGCACGGTGAGCCTGGCTCACGGGACTCTTGGCATTGCAACCCTCCCTGCCTCTCCATCATCGTCTCCCATCTGGGTGCCCAAAACACCCTCTGAGAAAAACCCAGGCTCTGCACAAAATGCTGCCTGTTCTCCACCGCCCAAAACTGGCTCTCAGTCTTGTGCTGGCAGGATCAGGGCTCACGGGCCTTGCTGCAGATGGGGGTGGGGGTGGGGTGGGGGCAGGAGCTGTCCCAGCACCAGGTTGAGGGTGGTTTGGGGCTTATGTGTCCTGTGGTCAGTTGAGTCTTGGTTGTCGCTTTAGGACGCCAGCAGGCTCTGGATCCACATCGACATGGCCAGGCCAGAACCTGCCTGCCTGCCTGGGAGGAAGTTGGAGACAGCAGAGACCCTGAAAGGCTTTGAGGACTTTGTCTGTCAGGGAGAAGCATCCTCAGGAAGTCTGGGCTGATGCCAGGGGACTGTGAGTGTCCTGCACCCCCAGGACCCCAGCTCTCCCGTCCAGAAAAGGAGCAGGCTGAGCCTAAGGCCCCAGGAGGTCTTAGTTATTGCTGTTCAGTCACTCAGTCATGTCTGACTCTTTGCGACCCCATGGACTGCAGCACAGCAGGCTTCTCTGTCCTTCACCATTTCCCAGAGCTTGCTCAAACTCATATTCATGCGTCAATGATGCCATCCAACCATCGCATCCTCTGTCATCCCCTTTTCCTCCTGCCCTCAGTCTTTCTCAGCATCAGAGTCTTTTCCAATGAGTCGGCTGTTTGCGTCAGGTGGCCAAAGTATTGGAGCTTCAGCTTCAGCATCAGTCCTTCCAATGAATCTTCAGGGTTGATTTCCTTGGTCTTAACAAGCCCAAAGTCCTGCGAGTTCCTTCTTCCCCACCCACCCCAGCACCCTCAGTGTCCAGCCATGGTCTCTGACACCCTAGGCTCAGGTTCAGCCTTTGATCCTCTTACCTCTGCTGGCAGGACCTGGGGGGCAGATGCAGCTGGCCCAGGAGCCTGGGTGACCTGAAATGGGGATGGAGCGGTTCTGCCTGTGCAGTGGGAACGATGATGGAACCCAAAGCTGAGTCCCTTGGTTTAGCCTCTGCCCAATGGACTGGGCTCTGGAGGCAGGAGC
The DNA here is from genome assembly GCF_001704415.2 of Capra hircus. Classification (NCBI taxonomy): domain Eukaryota; kingdom Metazoa; phylum Chordata; class Mammalia; order Artiodactyla; family Bovidae; genus Capra; species Capra hircus. The sequence goes on from NC_030809.1 coordinate 12,136,806, forward strand.
CTGGCTGAGGGCCTCTACTTCAGGGCCTGCCTTCCCTAGCCACCTGTTTCCATGGCGACCAGAGCTCTCTGGCTGGAGCTGAGTTCCATCCCTACCCCACCCCTCCCCTCTGGGGAGGGAATCTGCCCTTGTCACAGGTGCACAGGTGAGAGGAGGAGATTATTACAGCCAGTCCTGGTTGGTACTATATCAGGTTGATTACAAATCCAAGTGTCCTCTGCTCCTACTTGTTTCTGGTAACAAATCAGGGCGGTTTTAGGACAGGAAAATGGATCCTTGTGTATTTCCCAGCCTGTGAGGCCGCTCCACCTGGCTCTCCCTTCCTGCTTAGTCCCCATCTGGTTGATTATCTTTGGGCTCTGCTTTGAGAGCCCAAGTGAGCACACCCCCTCCCTCACTTCAATCTGAACTCCTCTCTTCCCTCACCAACACTGGGAACTTGGGCTTTTCCCCCTGATCCCCCAGCCCATGTTCCCACACCCCTATAGTGCTTTGGACGCTGTGACTTGTTCCTCCTCCCTCACCCATCGGGCTCTCTCTCTGGCTGCTGGTCCACACTGCACTGGCTCATCCCCACTCCTGAGGGACCTCCCTCCTTTTCCTACCCTGAGCAAGAAGCATTCACTCCTTCATTCACTCGGTAGACATGTAGAGAGCCCTGCGCTGTGTCAGCAGCTGGGGCTATGCTGGAGAATGGCAGCAGTGGCAGCAGCTACAGACCCTGGCCTCCGGAAGCTTCTCTTCTAATGGGGAGGATGTCCTGTAACCACCTCGATCAAATGGGTCTCTTGTATCGTCTGGTGACAAGTGCAAAGGGGACAAATCCAGAAGAATGGGAGCATGGGACCCTCATGGCTTGCAATTGTAGAAGAATTTGCTAAAAAGCTGACGTTTTCCCAAAGACTTGGAGAAGGTGAAGGAGAGAGCCACATGGATGTTTGAGGAAGAGCATTTCGAGCAGAGGAGATGAGGAGAGCAACGTTCCTTAGTTGCCACTTAAGTATCAGCTCCTTCTGAATTAGTCCCCCTTATTAGCCTCCCACATTGCCTCCTAAGGAGGATTTGCTTGACCCCATCCCAGGGGTTGATTGAATATCAGCTGGGACTTTTCCTTGAAGGCCATGTCCCTTCTGACTGTGAGACTCAGGAGAGCACGTACCTGGTCTGATGCAGCTGGTTCACACCTAGCACATAGTAGGTGCACTGAAAATCACTTGGGTGAAAAGTACAACCATATGAATGGGAAAGGAATAAGAAATAAAAAAGCTCATGTTCTTTAAAGCAGAAATAATCCGGGATGTTGTTCTTTGCTTTTACTTGGGGGATGGGAAGGATGGTTTCATTTCTATGCTACGCTATTCTATTTCATTTTATTTTTATTCCTAGTCCTAGTCCTAACTCTAGCCCTAGTTCTTTTCTATTCTATTAGAAAAAAATGTACTGCATAATCGGAACTAGTAATTACAGCTCCCATCCCTGGTTTGTGCCTCCCATGACTCTGGCCCTGAACAAAAGATCATTTCATATTTAATCAGTATTAGTTCTGGGATGCTCACAGGGGACATGCTCCCTTCAGGGTTGTGGAGTTTAATTCTCAGTGAGGCTAATTAGATCAAGAAAAGAGCCTGGCTTCAGGGCAGGACTGCTGTGGGGTTGCCCACTATCAAGCAGAGAGGCAGAACCCCACCTGGCACCCTCCTGCCTGCCTCTCTCCCGTCCTGCCCATTCCAGCCCCTGCCCCATGAGAAGGGCAGAACCACACGTCCCTCCTTTGCCTGCGACGACTGACAAATGTCCCGTGGCAGAAAGGACAACAGCTGATGTCCAGAGAGGCAGTGGGCCCCCCACCCCTTGAGTCACCCTCAGAAGCTCTGTGGAGCCTCTCTGGCTTGGCAGGTGGTAAGGAGCAGCTAGGCATCCATAATCAGCCCATCCTTCCCTAGTGGGGACAGAGTCTTCCCTTAATCAACTCTCTTCTCCCTGTTCAGTTCAGTTCAGTTCAGTTGCTCAGTTGTGTCTGACTCTTTGTGACCCTGTTAATTCTGCTTGATTCAGCCTCTGTTATCATTGACATCATCATCTTCTTCATCGTCGTCACCACCTTAAACTACTAGGTCATGGATGTGGATGTTACCAGGTCCCAGGCAATTGAAGCATAAGATTGCAAGACTTGCTTGAAAACCTATGAGAGTGTATCACTATCATTATCCCTCAGATGAGGAAATCGAGGCTTAGAAGGTAAACTCACTGCCCCCTAGTCCGTCAGTGGAGGAGTGAGGACTGGAAGGGAGGGCAGCGAGGCCTAAGTCCTGGCTTCAGAGGTCACCAGCGAGGCAAGCTGAGGGCAAGTTCCTTAAACCTCAGCATCCGTTTCCTCTTCTCGCTTAGCTCCTTTGAATCCCACAACACCGCCACCGTGTCTGTCTGCATCATGAAGCTGCAGAAAGTGAGGCTCATGGGAGGGAAGAACTTTGTCCGTGTTTGGCCAGATCAGACTTGGTGATGCTGGGGTCCAGCTGGTGCTGTTCTTCCCCTCTGCCCACACTGTACCAGCTCAGTCCAGTGGAGCAATTTGCCCCTGCCACCCGGCTCCCCCACCCCCCAACTCCCTTTTGCTCAGGGAGAAGCCATGCTTCCTGACACACAGAGACGGTCAGGTCATCCACACAATTGAATACATATTATGTGCTGTCGCGGGTGCCACCTGGATCCCCTCCAGGCATGGAGGGGGTGGAGCTTCTCCCCAGGCCCTCCCACCCCCTCCCGCCTTCTCTCTCTGCTCAAGGCACACAATAGGTGTGGTTCATGGGCTCTAGGACCAGACTGCCTGGGATGGAATCGTGGCTCTGCCGTGTATCCCACAGGTGCTATTTGTCTGGTCTTTTCACCTCTCTGAGCCTCAGTTGCCCATCTGTAAGGGGAGACAGAGCAAGCTCCGGGAGTTGGTGATGGACTGGGAAGCCTGGAGTGCTGTAGTCCATGGAGTCCCAAAGAGTCAGACACGACTGAGCAACCGAACTGAACTGAAGGGGAGACAGACAATAATGGTATCTGCTCCACTGAAGCTTAGAGAGGACGAAACAAATGATGACATATAAAGCGCTCAGACCAGAGTTTCCTGAATAGCAACCATGCAGTTGTTGTTCAGTTGCTAAGTTGTGTCCAAATCTCTGCTCAGACTGGAGTTTGCTTAAATTCATGTCCATTGAATTGGTGATGCCATCTAACCATCTCATCCTCTGCCACCCCATTCTCCTTTTGCCTTCAATCTTTCCCAGCATCAGGGTCTTTTCCAAGGAGTCAGCTCTTCACATCAGGTGGCCCAAGTTATTGGAGCTTCAGCTTCAGCATCTGTCCTTCCAATGCATGTTCAGGGTGGGTTTCTTTTAGGATTGACTGGTTTGATCTGCTTGCTATCCAAGGGACTCTCAAGAATCTTCTGAAGCACCACAATTCAAAAAGCATCAATTCTTCAGTGCTCAGCCTTCTTTATGGTCTGACTCTCACATCCATACATGGCTATTAGAAAAACCATGGCTTTGACTATGTGGACCCTTGTCAGCAAAGTGATGGCTCTGCTTTTTAATATTCTGTCTAGGTTTGCGATAGCTTTCCTTCCAAGGAACAAGTGTCTTTTAATTTCATGGCTATAGTCACTGTCCACAGTGATTTTGGAGCCCAAGAAAATAAAATCTGTCACTGCTTCCACTTTTTCCCCTTCTATTTGCCATGAAGTGATGGGCCAGGTGCCATGATCTTCATTTTTATCGTGTTTCAAGTTTCAAGCCAGCTTTTTCACTCTCTTATTTCACCCTCATCAAGAGGCTCCTTAGTTACTCTTCACTTTATGAGAAAGGGAAAGATATACCCAACTGAATGCAGAGTTCCAGAGAATATCAAGGAGAGATAAGAAGGCCTTCTTAAATGAACAATGCAAAGAAACAGAGGAAAACAGTAGAATGAGGAAGACTAGAAGGCAATGGCACCCCACTCCAGTACTCTTGCCTGGAAAATCCCATGGACGGAGGAGCCTGGTGGGCTGCAGTCCATAGGGTCTCGAAGAGTCAGACAGGACTGAGCGATTTCACTTTCTCTTTTTACTTTCATGCACTGGAGAAGGAAATGGCAACGCACTCCAGTGTTCTTGCCCGGAGAATCCCAGGGACAGGGGAGCCTGGTGGGCTGCCATCTATGGGGTCACACAGAGTCGGACACGACTAAAGTGACTTAGCAGCAGCAGCAGCAGCTGCAGAGCTCTCTTCAAGAAAACTGGAGATAACAAAGGAACATTTCATGCAAGGATGAGCACAATAAAGGACAGAAATAGTAAGGACTTAACAGAAGCAGACAGGATTAAGAAGAGGTGGCAAGAATAAACAGAAAAACTATACAAAAATGGTTTTAATGACCTGGATAATCACAATGGTGGGGTCACTCACCTGGAGCCAGACATCCTGGAGTAGGAAGTCAAGTGGGCCTTAGGAAGCATCACTACAAACAAAGCTCGTAAAGGTGACAGAATTCCAGCTGAGCTATTTAAAATCCTGAAAGATGATGCCGTTAAAGCGCTGCACTCACTATGTCAGCAAATTTGGAAAACTCAGCAGTGACCACAGGACTGAAAAAGGTCAGTTTTCATCCCAATGCCAAAGAAGGGCAATGCCAAAGAATGTCCAAACTACCACCCAATTGTACTCATTTTACATAATAGCTAGGTGATGCTCAAAATCCTTTAAGCTAGGGTTCAGCTGTACATGAACCGTGAACTTCCAGATGTACAAGCTGGATTTAAAAAAGGCAGAGGAACCAGAGATCAAATTGCCAATATTCACTGAATCATTGGGGAGCTTGATGTGCTATAGCCCATGGGGTTGCAAGAGTAAGTCATGATTTAGTGACTGTACAAGACCAACAGCAAAATAACCCCTGCATATCGGAGGTCATTGACATTTCTCCCAGCAACCTTGATTCCAGCTTGTGCTTCATCCAACCTGGTATTTCACATGACGCACTCAGCATATATTAAATAAACAGGGCGACAACATACAGCCTTGTCATACTACTTTACCAGTTTTGAACCAGCCAGTTTTTCCATGTCTGGTTCTAACTCTTGCTGCTTGTCCAGCATACAAGTTTCTCAGGAGACAGGTAAGGTGGTTTGGTAGTCCCATCTCTTTAAGAATTTTCTACAGTTTGTTGTGGTCCACACCGACAAAGGCTTTAGTGTACTCAAGGAAGCCGAAGTAGATGTTTTTCTGGAATTCTCTTGCTTTCCTCCGGATCCAGTGAATGTTGGCAATTTGATCTCTGATTCCTCTGCCTCTTCAAAACCCAGCTTGTACATCTGGAAGTTCTCAGTTCATGGACTGTCAAAGCCTAGCTTGAAGGATTTCAAGCATAGGCTTGTTAGCATGTGAAATGAACACAATTGTATGGTAGTCTGTGCATTCTTTGGCAATGACCTTCTTTGGCATTGGGATGAAAACTGACTTTTTCCAGGCCTGTGACCACTGCTGAGTTTTCCGAATTTGCTGGCATATTAAGTGCAGCACTTTAATGATATCATCTTTTAGGATTTTAAACAGCTCAGCTGGAACTCTGTCACCTCCATTAGCTTTGCTCGTAGTAGCTCTTCCCTAAGGCCCGCTTGACTTCATACTGCGTGATGTCCGGCTTCCAACAGCTATTTCTTACTTTGGTTTGGTCCACTTTGGAGGGTAATGAGCCCCCAAATGCTGACACCAGTGCATACAGGAGACTGCTCCTGGAGTCAGGTGGTCCCAAGTCCTTACCCTGGCTCAGCCGTCACTCTGTGTGACCTTAGGTTCAGCCCTCTCTGGCCCTGATTTTGTATCTTTCCATGAAAAAGTTGGCATAGAGAGCTCATCTCCAGGTTCTGTTCTCCCTCCAAGACCCCAGCATACTGAGGTCAGCCTGAGCCTTCACCCACAGAGGCCCCAGGCCCTGGGAAGAGGAAGATGGCAGAAAAGTCCACCCACAAGCCCACAGGTTGCTCGTTTCACCGTGGCTGCAGCTCTTCGTCATTGTGGAACACTTCTTTCACACGGTGCCATGCTAAGCACGATGCAGGCATTGCCTCTTTTGGAACAATACCACGAAGCAGACACAATTAATGTCCCCATTTGGAGGCCTCCTGCCCAAGGTCATCTCATCCAGGAAGTGACAGTAATTCCGGAACCTGGGTTGTTGAAGACTTTACCATGGGTGTTGTGCTGAGTCAGAACTCTCTGTGAGTAAGCATGGGTGGGTGTTCTGGGTCCCATTTTACAGCTGAGAAAAGTGAGGCCCAGGGAGAGTAAGCAAGGTCACCCAGCTTGCAAGCCTTGTAAACCAGACTCCAGCCACGCTGCCTTGACACCTAACCCCACATCCTTTCCACCAGGTTCCTCTGCTTCACTTGATTTAAACCAACTGATTACATTAGGGCTGGGGTGGGGTGGGGTGTCCCATGAGCTGCTCCAGCACCATTTTACTTCTCCCTCATCTCCTCTTCTGCCCAACCCTGCCATCTGCCCCAGACTGTTACTGCTATCCTCAGGTCACCCACTTGGCAGGTGACAATAGAAACGACAGTCTTCTTCACTCTCGGCCTGAGTTTCATCTCCTCTGGTCCAGTCCTCATCCCGGTTATCACCAGGCTCTCTGCTTCCCTCTCGCCTCCCACCCCCCACTCTCGGCCCCACCCACAGGCCTTCCGCAGCTGCTCTCACGCAGGTTACAGGGGATCTCTCGGTGGTGACATCCAAGGGGCACTTCTCAGTGCTGCCCTGGCTGGACCACCGCCTGCTGGGGACCACTGTGGACCACGCAGATCACCATTCACTAAACACTGATCATCACTCACTACGAATGCCCAGGTTGATTATCACTGCTGACCGCTGGTCACTGCTGACCACCATCATTGCTACGGACCACTGTCTACCACCTGATTCTTCTTTTCTTTTTAATCGAGTGCATTAACAATTTGTATTGGAATACGTGTTAGTTTTAGGTGTACATTGAAGTGATTAGTTACATATATATATATATATATATATATATATATACACACACATATGTTCTTTTTAAGATTCTTGCCCCATATAGGTTGTTACAGGGTATTGAGTAGAATTCCCCATGCTGTACAGTAGGTCCTCACTGATTATCTGCTTTATCTGTAGTAGTGTGCATATGTTAATCCAGCACTCCTTATCTATCTGCTCCCTCCTTTCCCTTTGGTAGCCATAAATTTTTTTCTATGCCTGTGGCACCCACTTCTTGATTCTCTATTCCACTCCCCTCTCTTTGCATCACTTTCTTTCTTAGCTCTCCTCCAAGTCTCTGATGGATTATTCTCAAACCACTTTGCTGGTCTCTCAACCCATCTTCATAGCACACTCACGTTTATCGTTGAGCTCCTCTGCAATCATGTGTCCTCCTTCACGTTCTCTTGGGACAGTCTAACCCACACCATCAGCAGGTCGCATCAGCTATGCCCTCCAAGGCCAAGGATCCCAAACCTCCATCTCCAGGGCAGTGGATAGAGGGTTGGGGCTGGCTCATTCACTTACACTCTGTTCAAGACTTAACCTTAGACAAGGCAAGCCATTCCCCTGGTTGTAAACTTCTTGCTTTGTAAAAGGTCAAACATGATAACCTCATCCCTCAGAGGGCTGCTGTGATGTTCAGATAAGGTCACAGTAGTGGCTCTGACCATCAGTCATGGGACACAGCAGGTGCTCAGCACACACTCATCTTTTTTCCTCTCCTGAGCTGTGAATCTTCAATGAACCTTAGCCGGTCCCTCTGTGAGTCCCCCAGAGGAAGGAAGGGGCTCTTCAAGTGGGGTGGTTAGGAAGGGTCTGGTGGGCTTTTGGACATGAGCTGGTGGGGGATGGGGAGATGGGACAGTAGAGTATGTCACTCCCTGGGGGTCAGAAGATATCCTGATGTGACCATAATGTGACCTCAGGACTTCCAAACCTAGGTCTAACCAGCCAAGCTGCTGCTGGAATGTCCATCTCCCAGGAGAGGGCCTGGGAGACTGTCCAGCGTGGTCCCATCTGCTGCCCATGCTCTCCCCTCCACACCACCCTGACTGCTGGGAGAGGGGTGTCATCAGTGTGGGCCCCACCCCTAGGCTTCTGCTCAAGATGTGATGTGTAGAGACCAGCATAAGGGTGACAAGTCAGTGATGCTCACCCACAGCTGGCTCACAATAGGATCTCAGGAACATCGCGTTCTGGTAATATCTCCATAGAGAAGGAGACGCTTGGTCTCCTTTCTTTCTTGGGAAAGAAATTGCTGCTCTCCAAGGTGGTAGACAGTGAGGGGGAGGGCTCTGAGTCCACCCTCATGTCCTGAACTCACAAAATCCAGACATGTATGTCTGCTGCTTCCTGCAGGCTTGCTCTACTTTGCCTGCTTACTTCTTTATTTTTTTAAATATTAATTTATTACGTGTTGATTTGGCTATGCAGGCCTCAGTTGCATCATGCAAGATCCTTCACTGCAGCACACGGGCTCAACTGCTCCACGTGAATAGGATCTTAGTTCCCCGGTCAGGGAGGGAACCCGAGTCCCCTACAATGGAAGGCAGATTCTCAACGATGGGACCACCAGGAAAGTCCCTGCCTGCTTACTTTCCCCTAACAAGCTTACTGATCCTTCTTTGCCTGACTCTGAGCTGAGCATGTGGCATCTGGAAATTACAAGCTGTGACCCTTGGCTTGCCCAGTGGGGACTACGGCACACAGATGACTACCGCATCCCCACGTGGTACTGTGCAGGATCTGGTTCTGCCTGGGGGAGGAGGGTACTGGGAGGGGAGTGTTTCTCCATCAGCCGTGCCACTCAACGCCTCTCAACTCTACACACAGTGCCAGGGCTGCAGAACCCCAAGGGTCAATGAAAATGTTTAAGGCCTGAAGAGAGTCAGGGGATTTAAATACAACAGAGAGCTGCAACAGAAATGCAGCAGAAAGCTGATACATGCTTAATCAAATGTCTACACAATGTTACATTGTCCAAGAGTCACTTTCTGCTCCACTTGGCTCTTCCACAGTTACATATACATGGATTTAATGTTGGATCTGATTGCAATACTATGAACTGATGGAGGAAGGGGCTTCTCAGAGAAAGAAGATCTGGGACTGAAAAGGTCTTTAGAGAACAATGGTTGGAGTAGGTGGGTGCGGAGGAGTGGGGGTGGCGGAGAGCTGAGACTTCACAGAGGAGGGGGCGTGGAGCGGGCAGGGTGACAGGGGTTTAGCCAGGAGGGAGGAGGGCGTTCCTGGGCAGGGGGAAGGGTACGTGCAGAGAAGCAGGCCTGGCGGAATGTGACGGGTCTGAGACACAGGGACCATTCATTGTACCTGCTACAAGGAGTGGAGTTGGGGCAGGGAGGAGACAGGGGGGCTGGGGCACAGGAGTTCTTTTCCTGCTTGAGCCTCTGCATCCTTGCATCATCTCCATCATTCAGTTCCAGAAAGGAAGAAAAGGGCAGTAGGTTGGGGGGAGGATTGCAGACAAATTGCACCACCTCCACCAGGGCTGTCTGGGAGAAGAGGCTGAGCTGCTGGGCTCTCGGATTCCTGTGTCTGTGACGGCCTTGAGGAGGGGGTCTCCAGCACTAGAGGAGAGCGCTGAAACAAAAGAAGCCTGCTGTACTAGGGGACAGCAGGCTTGAGAGGCATCAAAGGAAGCAATACTAGGCAGCAGGAAAAAGGTTGCTTCCTACGGCAGTGCTTATTTCTAGCCTAGATGGCTTCCTACACAGAAGCTGGGTGGCAGAGGGATGAGAGGCTGGTTAACCTATATCACAAGGGAAATACATTAGTTGTGAGAGTATTTAACAGCTTACAGAGTACCCATGCTTGTCACCCATGCTGGTCATGCTTCTGGCTCTGCTCACAGCCAACTCATTGAACCCTCTTAGCAACCACGTTAGGTACAAACTATTATTATGCATTTTTTCTAAAAACAAAAAGGAAACTGAAGCCCAGAGAGATGAAGTTAATGCCAAAGACATCGGCTGGTGAAAGATGGAGCTAGGAGATGACCTTCAAGTTTCCTGCAACTCCAAACTCTTAAAATCCTAGGCTTCTAAGATTTTTAAAATCTTGTGCTCTAATTTTAAAAATCTGTAATTTAAGGTGAATCGAAGGTGCTCTATTTCTAACATTCCAGGATTCTAAGAGCCTTAGAGTCTATAATCTGATGCTAAGTCTGAGGATCTAAGACCCTATTGCTCTAAGATTCTCTGTGTCTAATATTTTATAGGTATCACAAGGGGTTATTCAAAACCAAACCTCATGTGGTAGGGAATTTCTTTTCCTTACTTCCTCTCAAAGAGAGAGGCCAATGCTATGTTTCCTCAGGTCTGAGCTGGCCCTCCCCACTCCTGGCCCTGGAGGTGGGCAGGGGAAGCTAAAACCTTTGCTATTTTGGGCCCATTACTCTGGTAATCCCAAGGGGGATGGCGGGACACCAAGGCATGGGGGGAGAAAGTGACCCAGAGAGCAGCAAGGAGTCTTTGGGGGCATTTTCTAGAGGTGGGCCGTCAGTGTCTCGCCCCCTTGCAGTGGGGGTGGGGGAGATCCTTGAGGGGAGGGGCTGCTAGGTTTATCCCAAGAGGTTGGTCCTAAGGAGGCCTTCCTCTCCCTGTTCAGTTTTCCTCCCTGTATGCATCACTGAAATCGTCTTCAGTCATATGTTCTTGTTTTAGGGCTCATCATCCCTATTGAAATGCCAGTTTCCTGAGGGCAGAGACCAAGTCTGGGCTGGCATGAAGTAGGTATTTGTTCTCAGAAGGAGTACATCTGAATGCCACCATCAGACTAAGACATCATCTTGGCTTCCTCTTCTAATCAGCAGCTCAGGCCAGAGGGGCTGTCTCCTAAAAAGCTCTGGGATCCACTCCCACCCCACCCCCACCTCCCTTATTAGTGTCCTTGTTGAGGGTACAGGCTCTGGAGCCAGGATGCTGGGGTCAAATCTCTGCTTATGAGCTGAGTGATCAGGGGCAGGCGACAATCTCTCTGTGCCTGCTTTTCTCTACAAAACAGAGATGGCAAGAACCATACCTACCTAGAGCTAGTAAAAGGAAGGTCTAAGGAGTTCAGAAGGTGCCTCATCAAATGGAAGCCCTCAGTTAGTGTCAGCTGTGGCTACTAGAGAACCATTACTGCTGTTATAACCTGTTTCCCTAACGCCTACTGAAGGAGATCCCCAAAGCTCTTCCTGGTATGGCCCTCCCCTCCAACCTAATCCCCCTCCCACATTTTCAACCACACAGAATTCCCTTTCTCCCGGATTTTCTGGTCTCCATGCCTGTGATATGTTGTTCCCTTTCCTGGAAGGCCCTTCCATCATCTTTTCCAGGCACACTCTGACTCCACCTGGATGAATCCGCTCAGATGCTACCTCTCCTGTGAAGCCAGATCAGAGCTCCCCTCCTCTCTTGGCGGAATCCCCCCGTGTTGCCACCACATTCTCTGGACTCCCGCAGTAACTGACACACTCCAGGCCCTCCCTCCAGCCCTCCAGCACCAGCACCGTTCCTTATATTTCCCAGGGCAGGGGCTTCCTCCGCTCTTTCCATCTCTGTGCCCCTCGTCCCAGAACTCCACTTGGCACAGCCTGGGTGTCCATGCGTGATTACTGAACAAGCAAACAAGTGCACAGCGCCAGGTTTTCCTGGGTCCCCAGTGACTCACCCCCACTCACCCTGTGCGAGCCTTGGGTTCCCCATCTGTAATATGGGCATGCTAGCCGCTGTGGGGCCCTCCCTCCCAGGAGAGCAGAGAACACTGGCATCCTCAGGCTGGCAGGACTTCGGGGCACGGGCTGTGAAAGGGGAGGAATTCTGCTATTAAACACATTAGTTCTGGCTTCTGGTCTTTGGGAGAAGAGCTTGCCTGGTAATTAGGGTTGTTAGGGGAGACAGAGGCGGGGCTGGTATAGATGCCAGCATCGACCCAGAGCAGCCAGACCCGAGGCTGCGGGGGACAGAGCGGGGCACTGGGACCGGGCCAGGTGGGCGGGCACCTCCTCTTCTGCAGGAGGCGGAGAAGGACCCGCGTCTTCCTGGTGTGGGAGACCTCGCGGCGGTCCCGGCTCTGACCTGAAGGTGGCGCTGCCGATCCTCGCAAGGGGAACAGCCGGGATGCAGCCCTGCGCCTGGAGGTGGGGAGGGTCTGGAGGGAACATGGTGAAGGGATGGGGGAAGAGTGACGGAGGAAGGAGGGAAGGCAGAGAACAGAGAACGAGGAGAAGGGGGGATAGAAAGGACTGGAGGAGAGGACAGAGAGAGAGAAGCAGGGGCATCAGAGGAGGGAGGAGAGAAAGTGCTAGGGCGGGAAGGGGAGGAGGGGGATAAGGAGCTTCTTCCCATCCAGGGCTTGGAGAAGCCGGCTCCTATTGGAATCCGGCCCGACCCCAACGCCTACAGAGCGGTCCCTTCCTCCCTGACCCCTTCCCCTATCCTTACGTGGCTCCCAGGATCCTCAGGGTGAAGCCCAGCCTGCACAGCCCAGCCCCATCCTCTGAGATCTGATCCCAGAGGAGCCCTGTCCTGTCTTTCCCCACCTTCCCACCCCTCATTCCACGCTCACAGCCCAGCCGCAGCCATCTCGGCTCTACCTGCCACTCGCAAGGCTCCCAACTCGCCCTCTCTGCCAGACCTCGGCAGGTGCCAATTTGCTGCTGCAGGTACAACCTTTTCCCCCATCTACTCCCTCTCCCACCCGCCCCCGGCTTCCCACTTCTCCTCCAGGTCTCAGCACGGGCACCACCTCCTCCCAGAGGTCCTCCCTGACTTCCGTCCAGGGTCAGGGTCCTCCCCGTGCTCCCCATCCCATACAGCCTCTCCCCTCATCTCAGCACGGACTGCTCTGGGTCATGATGGATTCATCCATTTCTCCAGCGAGACTGGGAGCTCCCCAAGGACAGCAACATAGCCTGGCCTCCTGGGGGTGTTCCCTTCGTGGCCAGCCTGGGGGCTGAACAGGCACACACCGTGCCTACGGGATGATGAATGATCCGGTGAAGGGCTGAGTGTGGGAGAAAAGGCAGGGAGAGACATGAAGGGAGAAAACAAAGCAGGAAGAGATGGGCTAGGAGAGAGAGCGCTGAGCAGGGCACAGCAGCCCCCAGGTGTGAAGGGCTCCCCGGGGGCTCAGCACTGCCAGGCAGAGCCCTTCCTCCTGAAGTCAGCTGGCTGCCTGGCTCTGGACCCCTCTGACCACCCGGCAGCTCCTCTTCATGTCCAGAATCAAGGCCTCTTGAGTCACAGGTAGCAGAATCTGTTCAGGTACCCAGTGAAAGGAGACCGTCATGTACACACCCCCTTCATTACCTTGAACGCCGACTTGGGGGAGACCAGAGGGGTTCAGGAGGAACCCGAGCACCAGGATCTGCCTGCGTCCCTTTCTGTTTCCTCGTCCACAGGGTTTCTTGTCTGCTCTTAGCATCACCCACAACCCAGAACTTTACACAGCCTCAACCGAGTCAGCCACAGACGCCTTTCAGTCCTTGAAATTTGTGTGCATTTATCTGTAAACAACCCCACCCCTCCATCCTCCAATCCCCACCCCACCCCACACGCTTTATGAGGAGAGGCCAAAATATTAAGAATTGTACTGACTGGCATTATAGAGCAACATGGAAGTTGGCAATATGACTCAAATTCAGTTCTAGGAGATCTGGCTGCTCTGGGCTGATGCTGGTGTCAATACCAGCCTGGTTTTTGTCCACTAATTCCACAAAACTCTTCACTCCAAAGAGGCAAGGTGCTGGAACTACATTCTACTCATTTCAGGTTTCAAATTAGACACTGCCTCCTCCAGGAAGCCTTCCTTGATTGTTAAGCCCAGATAAAGTATCTGTTTGATGCGTATCCACAGTCTTCACCTATCACTGCACACCATAGGTATTTACTTGTCTGTCTCTTCTCCTGGGGGCTTCCCTGGTGTAAGTGTCTGCCTGCAATGTGGGAGACCTGGATTCCATCCAGGACAGGGACTGTGAGCCACAGCTGAATCTTCAGGACCTCTTCCAGGTACTATGTGTTTAATCAGCATTTGTTGAATGAGGAAATGAGCTTAATGACCCCTAGGTCCCCACCGACCTCTGAAGTTCCGTTTTGTCCCTACACCAGCTTGGATCCCTCCTCTGATCCTCTGTTCTCCATAATATACATCAGTCCTCTGTCGCATCCCCTCACTTCCTGGGGGAAGTCACAAAGGAGCCAGGAGAGTCAGAGTTACAAACTCACAAACTCCCAGCTCAGTCCTTTTCTAGCTGTGTGGCTTTCAGGAGGCTCATCTTGCCTCTTTAGGTCTCAGTATTTTTCATCTCTGAAAGAGACAGTTTGCAAGCAAAGGCAGAGAGATTTAATAAACTATTTAATAAACTCCCTGGCAGAGGCAGAAGGGAGTCTGTGCAGAGGAGGGGAATACAGGGGAGAGAGGGAGCAGCAATTACAGCCGCCAAGCGACAGAAGCTGCCAGCAGGTGCCCGCCGCGCAGAAAATGACATCTGGACCTCATTCCTCATGGCAGTGACATAGAAAGGGCCACAGAAGGGTGGGGGAGGGGTTGCTGGGCCTGAGAAGGGGCCAGGGATAGGGTTTCTGGGGCAAAAGGGGGTTTAGAGTCCTGCTCTCTGGCCCTGGGGAGAGGAGATTGTGAATGGAATTGTGTGCTGAGTAAATGATCCTTTCGCAACCTGTGTTTCATCAGCCCAGCCCAGCCTGGGAAACCTGACCTCCTCTACTGAAAGAGGCACCCGAGGCTATTTCGAGGCCCACTGGGCAGTGGGAACAGGGACTGGCATTGGTGCCCTCTCCTCATCACTACTTACCATTGGTGCCATTTGTGGAGCATCTGCTTTTGGCCAGGCGCAGTGGGTAATCTTCTCTTCCTACAGACCTATGTGGGTATCATTCATTTTTTCATTTTACAGATGGGGGCCCTGAGGCTCAGAGTGCCATGCTCTTTCCACCCCTCCGCATTCCCAGATTCTATTTCTTCCTCTGTCATGACCTGGCTGGGTCACCATGGGTGGGTCCATACTCTCTCTGGGGTGAACAGAATGAGCTGTCAGGCCCCTTCCAGCCCGGACATGGGTAGCACCCTTGCCATGCAAAATGTTTAGCAGGGTTTTTTTTTTTTTCACTCCATCTGTAGGCACCCAGAAATCCTGGCAAACCTCATCTTCCGTTCCCTTCTCTCACCATGATTTGCTGTTTGGGGTCCTTGGAGAAACCCCCGAGTAAATATTAATAATGTGCCTTTGTATACATTGGCTGAGTGAGAGAATGAATCATTTCCTGCTTCCCTCCTGGGCTCAGAATCTTAACTAAAAATATGCTGTTCTTTGGGCAACTTTGATGGGCTTGGTGGAAGGGGCTGAGGCAGTGCCAGGACATACTGTCCCACTGGCTGCCTTGATGCCTGAAATTCCATCACCCCAAAGCTGTGCATGCAGGTACTAATAATACCAATGCTGGTACCAAGAGGCTTGGCTCTGGCAGATCCCAGCTTTGCCCCTCTGATATTTTGTGGGGACTGGAGTCTGCATTCTATCCAGCAGGCTGGCCTGTGTGGTTCCACATGGCAAGCTCATTCCATTGCTCCTGCTGTCTGATCTGTTCTTAGAGCCACAGTTTCTGCATGGAAGGAGATCATGAAATGTAGAGCGAAAACATAAATCACACTCCAGGTTGCTGAGGGGACAACGAGCGAGGGAAGACAGGTGGAGATGACGAGCCAGTCTTCAAGCACTGGCTTGAACATTCGCCATTTGTGAAGCAGTTTGCACACTTGCTGCTTCATTTGGTCTTTATAACAAACCTGGAAAAGACAGAAAGCTGCTCCTGATGAGCAGATGTGGAAACTGAGGCTTGTCAAGAGACCTGCATCACTTCACTACTAGTGAAAGAAGATGGGCGTTTGAGCCCAGGACTAATTCCAAATCTTATTCTCCATCTTCATGGGGCTGCCAGGCAAGAGTTAAGTGAGGCGGGTCAGGGAAGTCAACTTCAGGGAGGGAGCTTTTGAGTGGTTTTGGAAGAAGAGATGAAACCGAAATGGAACAGAGACAGGACGGAACACGGGTAGAACCCGAGACAGGGAAGGTTCTGCAGGGACAGTGAGCTCATCCATGAGAACAACAGTGGCCGCATTTACTGGAGCACCTACTACATGCCTGGACTTGGCAAGCACCTGAGATGTGTCATCTTATTCACCTGTGACATGGCACCGTGACAACTGGTCAGTGGTGGAGCTGGGGCCAGACCAGGACTGTCTGAACAGAACCCAAGGGCCCGAGTGCCACACCCTGGATGGTGCTACTGCTGCCAAAATTCTCCCCTCACTGTGTGCCTCTGGCCAAGGCACTTAACTTCTCTGAGCCTCCACTACTTCATCTGTAAGACAGTGACGATAATACTTCTGGAACATGAGGAATCCATTTTTGGTCATACAACTCTTCATGGGGAGACTCAAGTGTTTATCTGGAAGATGCCCACGTGCACCAAGAACTAACATCCCGAGGGCTCAGAACCAGCTGGTGGGAAGGTTACTGGGAAGCTGCAGGTAAAACTGCTCTGCACGAAACAAGCCCAGCTTCCTCCTGAGAAATGAGGGAGCAAGAAAGAGAACAGAGCCAGTAAGTCTGTGTCCCTTCCTCCAGCCCCACAAATCTCTAACACCAATGAATTCAAAATGCTTGGTGTGTGGGGTGTTTGGGAGGAGAGAAGGAGCTGAGGTTTTCCCCAGGTGTGGTCCCAGAAGAAAGATCCAGACATGTGGACAGACCTGGATCCAGACTTGGGACTGGGCAGTGTCAAAGGCCATTCACTGGACTTGGATAACAGCTTAAGCTGCATCCAGAGGGAGAGGGGAGGAAGGAGGATGAGAGATCGCATGTATGTTGAGCATCTACTACGTCCCAGGCTCTGTACAAGGGATTTAAGTTCCCATTGTCTTGTAGGGTAAGATTTTTCATGTCTATTTTACAGACCGCTAAAAAGAGGCTCAGAGTATATAAAGGATGACCCATAATCACCACATAATGGGTGGGGGGATGCTGGATATAATAACTGGTACCGTTATCCAGTAGTTAGGAGTGCTGGGCCTGGAGCATTTTCTGTGAGCTGAGCCCTCTCCTTTTCACTACAGCCTGGGGAAGAGGGTGCTGCCCTTCATATCACCATTTGGAAGGGAAGGCAGCTTGACTCAGGAGTAGGGGAGGGGACTGACCGGAGGAGCTGGACCTGGAGTGCAGGTCTGGCTGAGTCCTCTTGTCTGGAGGGAACCCAGCACCGGGAGATGACCCCTTGACAGGGTCCCTGCTGCGGGGGCCCCATCGGGACATCGGGGCCCAGGAACAGGGAGGCTTCCCCAGAGACACTCTTCCCGCACATGCTTGTCTTGGCAGCTACTCCCTGTGTTCTATGAATCATGGTTTCCAGACTGCATCAGAGCCCATTTCTGTAAAAGAGTCATCTCTGCTGCGAAATCCACTCAGAGTAGCCAGGAGGGCAGGCCCAGAAGAAAAGGCCAAGTGGGATCAAAGTGGTGGTGTACTTGGTGTGGACCCAACTGGCCTATGCCAAGGAAAGAGAGCTGGGAGCGGTGGGAAAGGACCAGCCGGTGAGTGTTGAGCTCCTATTCTTCACTGAATCATTGACTTCAACAAAAACCAATCAGTGAGGGGGCACTCACTGCTGGTTCATTATAACAGAAGAGGGAACAAGTTCAGAGAAATCAAGTCACTTGTCTGAGATCACGCAGCTGGTAAGGGGTGGACCGCAGATGCAAGGCCAGGCTTTGTGATGTCAACTCACACTCTTTCCAGTTCACAGACAGGAAAGAAGGGAGAATTTACTGGGAACATTTACCGAGCCCTTCCTAGGAGGCAATGGCTTTGCTTTTGCAATTCTGTTCTCATCGGCTACACACACTGTGAAATTGTTACTTCCTTCTCCATCTTGCAGATGAGAAAACTCAGGCTCAGAAAGGGTGCTTGATTGCCTGGGGTGCTAGAAATGGTAGAGGTGAGACCTTAACCCCAAGGTCAGCCTCTCTTCACCACATTTTGGGGAGAGAGGAAGACACTGGGGAAGTCCCTCTTTGTCAGATCAAGGTCATCCACTTGGAGGTTGCTATCTGGAAAGACAGTGGCCGAGATAGAGTTAGTATTCCTTGCAAGATGACGGCCTCCTCCCAGGAACCTGGCAGCTGAGGCCGCTCCTGAGTGTTTGCCCTCAGTGTGCCAATGGCGGCTGAGAGCACCGTGGGGTCTTGACTGGAAGCCCTCAGCCCCCATCTCCCCACAGAAGGGTGGCAGGCAGCTATGGGGTCACAGAAGGTGTGTTGAAGGAAGTTCAGCACGAGACAGTTGGAGAAGAAGCTCTGGATGTAAAACAAGGTCTGGGCAGGAAATGGAGGGGAGAGGAGGCGTTCATGCCACCGGGGGCCAATGGAGTGAAGGATGCTGGGAGTGTGCCGAGAACTGTGGGCAAGTGGCCTCAAATGCCAGGCCAGGACAACTGGCATGGAGACCTCTGGGTCTTGGTCCAGGAGTCATGAGTGTCCGTGTAAATATGACTCTTGGTACACGTTTTCTAGAAGCAGCTTGGGACAGTGGCTGGGGGCCTGTATGTGGAATCAGAGCAGACAAGGCATAAGCCTGATTCTGCTTCCGACCCGCTGTGCAACCTTGGGGTGCTCACTCAGCCTCTCTGAGCTTTAGTTTTCTTATGCAAGTAACGAATGAAAGCTGCAGCACCGGAGGCTGGGGTGTCTGAGGGTTCGACAAGCCTGCGTGGCTCCAGCGTTGTGTCCTACTCATTGCCATGTGGTCTAGAGGCTCTAGGACTTTCTGTGGATCTATCACCATTAAAAAATTATTAATTGTGGAAAATACAAATCCCACAGAAGTTACCGTCTTGACTTTGTTGAAAGGTAGAGTTCTGTGGCGTTGTGTTCTTTCACATTGTTGTGCAGCCATCATAGCCATCCACCCCCGAATTCTATTAATCTTGCAAAACAGAACTCTGACCCATTAAACAATAATTCCCCATCCTCCCCCAGACCCCAACCCCTGGCAACCAGAGGTATCTTCCGAAAGTGAGATTATACAATACTTGTCCTTTTGCGACTAGCTTATTTCACTTAGGTTAATATCGTCAAAGTTCTTTCATATTACGGCACAATCAGAATTTCTTTCCTATTTGGTTGATAATATTCCATTGTATGATAGTATGACAAGTGAAAGCGTCAGTCGCTTAGTCATGTCTGACTCTTTGCGGCCCCATGGACTGTAGCGAGTCAGGCTCCTCTGTCCATGGAATTCTGCAGGCAATACCAGATTGCCTTCCTCCCAGGTCAAACCTGGTCTCCTACCGGCACTTCTTACCGTCTACATTTTGTTTAACCATTCATCTGTCTGTGGGCCCTTGGGTTGCCTCATTTTGCGGCTGCTGTGAAGAATGCTGCTATGAACATGGGTGTATGAATATATCTTCAAGACCTTGCTTTCAATTACTTTGGGTACATGCCTAGAATTGCTGGACCCTTTGTTAATCTAATTTTTAATCTTTTGAGGAATCATCATACTGTTTTCCATAGCAGCTGCACCATTTACATTCCCACTAACAGTGCATAAAGGTTCTGATTTCTCCATATCCTCACCAACATTTGTTATTTTCTTTTCCTTTTTGGGTTGTAGCCATCCTGATAGGTTTCTCACTGTGGTTTTCACTTTCATTTCCCTAATGATTAGTCATGTTGAGTATCTTTTCAAGTTCTTACTGGCCATTTGCATATCTTTAAAGAAATGTCCACTCAAGCCCTTCTACTATTTTAGAATCTATTGTTGTTGTGAT
Organism: Capra hircus; assembly: GCF_001704415.2. Lineage (NCBI taxonomy): Eukaryota > Metazoa > Chordata > Mammalia > Artiodactyla > Bovidae > Capra > Capra hircus. The sequence goes on from NC_030809.1 coordinate 12,156,700, forward strand.
GTTGAGCTGTAGGAGTTCTTTATAGATTTTGGGTATTAACCCCTTACTGGTATATGATTTGCAAATATTTCCTCCCATTCCATGGATTGCCTTTACACTCTGTTAATTGGGTCTTTGATGCACAGAGGTTTGAAATTTTTATGTATATGGCCATGTTTTGAGGCAGCTTCCCCGGTGGCTCAGTGGTAAAAATCTGCCTGTGGTGCAGGAGACATGGGAGATGCAGGTTTGATTCCTGGGTCGGGAAGATCCCCTGGAGGAGGGCATGGCAACCCACTCCAGTATTCCAGCCTGGAGAATCCCATGGACAGAGGAGCCTGACGGGCTACAGTCCATAGCGTCTGAGTCAGAGATGATTAAGTGACTTAGCATACATGCTAGTATGTATGATTCTAGCTGATTCTAGGAATCAGTGAACTAAAATGGACTGGGATGGGTGAATTTAACTCAGATGACCATTATATCTACTACTGCAGGCAGGAATCCCTTAGAAGAAATGGAGTAGCCATCATGGTCAACAAAAGAGTCCAAAATGCAGTACTTGGATGCAATCTCAAAAACGACAGAATGATCTCTGTTCTTTTCCAAGGCAAACCATTCAATATCACAGTAATCCAAGTCTATGCCCCAACCAGTAACACTGAAGAAGCTGAAGTTGAACGGTTCTAAGAAGACCTACAAGACCTTTTAGAACTAACACCCAAAAAAGATGTCCTTTTCATTATAGGGGACTGGAATGCAAAAGTAGGAAGTCAAGAAACACCTGGAGTAACAGGCAAATTTGGCCTTGGAATGCAGAATGAAGCAGGGCAAAGACCAACCAGTCCATTCTGATGGAGTTGAGCCTTGGGATTTCTTTGGAAGGAATGATGCTAAAGCTGAAACTCTGGTACTTTGCCCATCTCCTGCAAAGAGTTGACTCATTGGAAAAGACTCTGATGCTGGGAGGGATTGGGGGCAGGAGGAGAAGGGGACGACAGAGGATGAGATGGCTGGATGGCATCACTGACTCGATGGACATGAGTCTGAGTGAACTCAGGGAGTTGGTGATGGACCGGGAGGCCTGGCGTGCTGCAATTCATGGGGTCGCAAAGAGTTGGACACGACTGAGTGACTGAACTGAACTGAACTGAACTGAACTGAGCATACATGCACACATGCCATGTTTTGAGGCTGCTCAGAGGTGAAAGTGAGAATAATCATGTTCTGATGAGTTCTGCTCAACACGGATCCCCACACCCAACTTCTCACTAGTTCCTCCATTGATGGTTCTGCAGTTGATAAATGACTAGATTCTATAAGATAAAAAACAAAATCTGCCCTGTTTGTGTAATACCAGTGTGGTTCAGAAAACAGTGCTGGCTGTGGCTTCAGGCTGATCAGGGACAAATTTGGGCAGGCCACGTTTCACCACTGAGCCCCAGGTTGCTCATCTGAAACAAAGAAATATCACTCACCTTGCAGAGGCTGATGAACGTGTGAAGATTCAAGACCTGGCCGCCACGTTGTTGTTGCTCAGTCGTTCAGTCCTGTCCAACTCTTTGTGACCCCATGGACTGCAGCACACCAGGCTTCTCTGTCCATCACCATCTCCCAGAGCTTACTCAAACTCATGTCCATCTAGTTGGTGATGCCATCCAATCATCTTGTCCTCTGTCATCCTCTTCTCCTCCCACCTTCAATCTTTCCCAGCATCAGGGGCTTTTCAAATGAGTCAATTCTTCACATCAGGTGGCCAAAGTATTGGAGCTTCAGCTTCAGTATCAGTCCTTCCAATGAATATTCAGGGTTGATTTCCTTCAGGATTAACTGGTTTGATCTCCCTGCAGTCCAAGGGACCCTCAAGAGTCTTCTCCAACACTAGAGTTCAAAAGCATCAATTCTTCAGTGCTCAGCCTTCTTTATGGTCCAACTCTCACATCCATACATGACTACTGGGAAATTCAGTAGTCTGGCTCCCATGGGCCTTGCAATTTGTGTTTGCCATCTTGCTTGCGATCAAAGCTTTGACAGTAGCTGCAAGAACATGGCCATTTCCTTGAAGTCATTTTCAAGGAGTCAAAGGCTTTATTTGACTTCCACCTCCCTCAACAGCCTGAGAAGGCCTGGGGCTTGTCCAGATCATCCATGTGGTTTCTCTCCTCAGGGTAAAGCAGACTGACATCTATGTTGTCCTCAGCCTCCCTAGAGCTTCTATTTCCACATTCCCCCCACCCATGTTTAGTCTCAGATTTGAGAAACAAATCTGTGTTTCCCTCCACATTTCACAATTTGGATCCTCCACAGCTCTCAGCTAAGAATGTTCATCAATGAATATCAATGGCCCAGTGATGGAGAAAATGGCTCGTGCATCAAATCCTGGGTATGGGAGTGGATAGGAGGGTGGGCCATGAGGGCATCTCTGGCCAAAACAGAAGAAGGAGCCAGGGAGGTCCTGCGGGCAGGATCTGCCTTCATCACCATCGTCATAAACATTGTTATCATGACCTCCATTGTAATGAAGAGCTTGACTCCATTTTTTATGTTGGAGCACTGACAGGTGTTTCAGATCACGTTATCATTTCCCCTTTTCATCCTTTATCTGGGCAAATTGATAAGAAAGCCAATGCTCCCTTTCCTGGCCCTGGAAGAATTTCAGCAAAAAGGCAAGCAAACCATATTCCATATATAGGAACCCTCACCCTGGCCTTATCTCTAACGACAATAAGAGCTGGAGCCCCTCCCTTGGCTCAAACCAAATGAACAAGTTGGATGCATGCCCTTCCCTCTTCAGAAGGCCTCATTATGTGAATAGTAAATCTTTTCACACATCCCGATGTGTGCGCATGTATGATATCATTGGTTCAGATTCAACATCCAAACCACTTTTGTGTATGGGTTGGATCCCACCCTCCATGGGGCCATAATGAAGCAGACAATGATCATTACCACCATCATCACCACCAGCTCCATCATCACCATCTTCACCATCTCTATCACCACCACCACCTCCGTCATCATCATCACCATTTCCACCATCACCATTTCCATCATCACCATCTCCATCACCACCGCCACCTCCACCACCACCACCTCCATCACCACCACCACCTCCATCACCACCACCTCCATCACCACCACCTCCATCACCACCACCACCTCCATCACCACCACCACCACCACCTCCATCACCATCGCCATCACCACCTCCATCATCATCACCTCCATCACCACCACCACCATCATCATCACCTCCATCACCATCACCACCTCCATCATCATCACCTCCATCACCACCACCACCATCATCATCACCTCCATCACCACCGCCACCTCCACCACCACCACCTCCATCACCACCACCACCTCCATCACCACCACCACCACGTCCATCACCATCACCACCTCCATCATCATCACCTCCATCACCACCACCACCATCATCATCACCTCCATCACCATCACCACCACCACCTCCATCACCACCACCACCACCATCATCATCACCTCCATCACCACCACCACCTCCATCATCATCACCTCCATCACCACCACCACCTCCATCATCATCACCTCCATCACCACCACCACCATCCATCACCCCTCCATCACCTCCATCACCACCCATCACACCACCATCATCATCACCTCCATCACCACCACCACCTCCATCATCATCACCTCACCACCCCATCATCATCACCTCCATCACCACCACCACCTCCATCATCATCACCTCCATCACCACCACCACCATCATCCACCTCCATCACCACCACCACCTCCATCACACCTCCACCCACCACCACCTCCCACCCCCCCCCCCCCCCCACCACCTCCATCACCACCACCACCACCACCTCCATCACCATCACCATCACCACCTCCATCATCATCACCTCCATCACCACCACCACCTCCATCACCACCACCACCACCACCTCCACCACCACCACCACCTCCATCACCACCACCACCACCACCTCCATCACCATCACCATCACCACCTCCATCATCATCACCTCCATCACCACCACCACCTCCATCACCACCACCACCACCACCTCCACCACCACCACCACCTCCATCACCACCACCACCACCACCTCCATCACCATCACCATCACCACCTCCATCATCATCACCTCCATCACCACCACCACCTCCATCACCACCACCTCCATCACCACCACCACCACCACCTCCATCACCATCACCACCTCCATCATCATCACCTCCATCACCACCACCACCATCATCATCACCTCCATCACCATCACCACCTCCATCATCATCACCTCCATCACCACCACCATCACCACCTCCATCACCACCACCACCTCCTCCATCACCACCACCTCCATCACCACCACCCACCACCACCTCCCATCCACCATCACCATCACCACCTCCATCATCATCACCTCCATCACCACCACCCACCCACCACCCCACCACCTCCATCACCATCACCACCTCCATCATCATCACCTCCATCACCACCACCACCATCATCATCACCTCCATCACCATCACCACGTCCATCACCACCACCACCTCCATCACCACCACCACCTCCATCACCACCACCACCTCCATCATCATCACCTCCATCACCACCACCACCTCCATCACCACCACCACCTCCATCATCATCACCTCCATCACCCCCCCACCACCCTCCATCATCCATCCACCTCCCATCACCATCACCACCACCATCATCATCACCTCCATCACCATCACCACCTCCATCATCATCACCTCCATCACCACCACCACCATCATCATCACCTCCATCACCACCACCACCTCCATCATCATCACCTCCATCACCATCACCACCACCACCTCCATCACCACCACCAACACCATCATCATCACCTCCATCACCACCACCACCTCCATCATTATCACCTTCATCACCATCACCTCCATCACCACCACCACCTCCATCATCATCACCTCCATCACCACCACCACCTCCATCATCATCACCTCCATCACCATCACCACCATCACCTCCATCATCACCCCACCATCGCATTCACTATTTCCACCAGCATCATCTCCACTACCATCATCACTAGCATGAAGACTACAGCTTCCACTGGTTTGTACTGAGCACCAAACTTTACATGCGTTATCTCATTTAATCATCACAGCAACCCCATAGGATGCGTTGTCAACAGCAGTTGTCTCCCTTTGAAAGATGAGGAAATTGAGTGTTAGAGAGAACAAGTCACTTGCTCAGCGTCATATGGAGAGAGTGAGGGAGTTGGGTCCATGCTCACCTTCCTAGCCTCCACACTTATGTCTCCTTTTTGGTGAGAAGATTCTTCTCTGTATCAACTGCTGCAGCCATAGTCCAGTTTTTCTTTGTGACTTCAGAGGAGGCCACGGGCAGCATCCAGCCAGGGATTCCAGGGCACCCGTTGGAGCTGCCACCCTTTCATCTCTTCTCTTCCCACTCTGTCCCTCAGGGGGCCTCTTTCACACCTGAGATTTCAATTATCATCTCTCTGGTTGATAATTCTCACACCTCTCACTCCCCAAGAGGCTTTGCCTATTGCCAGGTCCTCAAACAACAGTCACAGTGGATGCCTGCTCTGAGTTCTGGGTGCTTTGCTGGTTTGTCAGCAATGCCCCAGGAGTCCTGCAAGGTGGGCCTGAACCCCCACTTACAGATGGGAAACTGGAGTGCAGAGAGGGGACTAGAGCCAGGGTTGAGGCCACTTCTGTCTGGGCTCAGAGACTGCCCTGGCCCCACATCCACTGTTATCCTAACTGCCACCTTTGGGCGTTGTCCCCACATGGATCGCTGGTGTCACCAAACCCTGGCTCCTGGCACCCCTGGAGGTGTGCCCTGTGGCCTAAACCCTTCGGTTGTCCCTGTACCCTCTGGAGTGGGGCCATCAGGACCTAGGGATGAGGTGTCACCTGCACTGACCGTCAGGGGCCACGTTGGTCAGCTCACTCTTGCCTGCGTTCCTGACCCAGAGCTTCAGCAATGCACCTACTGTGTCTTTCTCCCCTTCCAGACAGTGGTCTCCAGTGTGACCTACGGTGGCATCAATCAGCTTGCATGAAGGACTTGGGTATTTAATAGAAACTGAAGTGCCCTGGGAGTCTGGGGTCTGTTGGGGGTCTATGCAAAGTGGGGAGAGTAAACTCCAAGCTGCCTCCAGGCTGGATTGACGGCAGAGGGTAAATGGAGGTAGTGATCTAATATCTCTTCCAAGTAAGGTTTACAGTTCTATTAACTTGGCAATGATGCTGTGGTACTCATGTGAGAAGAGATTCAGGAGAGACTATAGCATGAGGTGGGGGTGGGGAAGGTGCGGCTGTCGAGGTGGTGGGGTTTGGAGCCCATGGAGGAGCTGAGTGGCAGGCAGCAGCAGCCTCGGCAGGTGGCCTGGGAGCCTCTAGCCGCCTTCAGTCTGTGAGAGCAATGCCTGGCACATAGTAGGTACTCAGCAAATACTTTTTGGATGAGCACATCCACATCCTTAAGTCACCCCAAATATAAATCATTGTCTTCATCATTGTCATCGGTGCCATTGACATCGGTGTCAGCGGATACTCACTGTCTTCTAAATCTTTACATGAAGAGTAAATAGAAGCTTTCCAGCAAACCTGACTATTTTTACTGATTTGTGAAATGCAAGGAGTGTTCTTACCTCCCTGTCATCAGGTGCTGCCCCAGGCCCCTCTCTCCTGGCTGTTCTGGAGCTGCTCCGGCTGCAGGCTAAGGGTTTGGACTCTATTTGGTAGTTGATGGTGACAGGGGCCATCAGGAAAACCATTGAACCAGGAGTGAGATGATGAGGTCTGCAAATAAGAAAACATCTCTGGAGACAGCCTGGAGTTTGGAGGCTGAGGCAGGAGACCTGAGGCTGCTGCAATAGCTCAGAGAGATGGAGGGGCCGTGCTCTGGCAGGGGCAGTGGGTGGAGGGCAGGGGGCTGGAGAGGGGGAGGAGCTAGCTCAGATGGGAGGAGGAGCAGCTGGACATCTCCTGACAGACAGAGGAGAGGCTCGGAGGCTCCCCACATGCCAGGCACCTGCTTTGTATCACTGCCTTCACTCTTCCCAAGAGCCCCGGGGGGCAGGCACCTGCATAAGCCCACTTCACAGATGGGGAAACTGAGGCTCAAGGAAGTGACAAACATTGTCCAGTTCACACGATGGGCAGGAAGCCAAGCCGGGCTGGGCCAGTTCTGAACCAGGGCATGCAAACTGCTGACGGACCCATCTGTGCCCCGGGAAGCTAGGAATGAGTGAGTACCTCCATGCCCTGCCCACTGGCTGGGGAGAGCTCTGCCAGACAGCCATGGTGTGTGTTGGGGGGTTGCTACATGGGAACAGCCAGTGGGACCAGGGAGGGGGCCACTGTGGGGTCCTGAGGACCCAGATCCTAGGCTGCATCTTGAGATCTGTGAAGCCTTTTGTTTTTATTTCCCCTTCAGGATCCCCACCACAGCCCAGGTCACAGGGGTGGGGACCAGACTCAACCAGGTCAGGCTTGTGCTGCCTGGGGACCCGGTAGGTCAGGACTGAGGAGCCAGACAACGCCAGATGGGGGAGCAGCCTTGGGGTCTGTCTTCTACACTGGAATCAGCTCCACGAGGACCTAGATCCTCAGGGTGGGAACAGGGCAGGCTCTGCAGGGGACAGGCAGCCAGAGGAAGCCCTGGGTTCACGCAGACCCACAACCATGGACAAAGGCGGCACTCAGGACGGCTGAGGTCACCATGAGTGACTGGAGTGCCCAGTGCGTAGCTGGCCTGGGGCATGAGGGCTGATTCTGTCTTCTGCAGGCTCGTGGGGCTCATCTTTCTGGACTGCTCTGGCCCCCTTGGAGGTGGATTCACTCTTGGCGACCCCATGGACCGCAGGCCTCCCTGTCCATCACCAACTCCTGGAGCTTATTCAAACTCTTGTCCATTGAGGCAGTGATGCCATCCAACCATCTCATCCTCTGTTGTCCCCTTCTTCTCCTGCCCTCAATCTTTCCCAGCATCAGGGTCTTTTCAAATGAGTCAGCTCTTCACATCAGGTGGCCAAAGTATTGGAGCTTCAGCTTCAACATCATTCCTTCCAATGAACACCCAGGACTGATCTCTTTTAGGATGGACTGATTGGATCTCCTTGCAGTCCAAGGGACTCTCAAGAGTCTCCTTCAACACCACAGTTCAAAAGCATCAATTCTTTGGCACTCAGCTTTCTTCACAGTCCAACTCTCATATCCATACATGACTACTGGAAAAACCATAGCCTTGACTAGACGGACCTTTGTTGGCAAAGTAATGTCTCTGCTTTTTAATATGCTGTCGGAGGTGGGTGGGGTTTTCCAGTGACAGGCTCTTGCATCATTGTCCCTCCACATTGCAAAGGAGCTGGGGCTTTCCACCCTGAGGGAGGTGGAGGGAGGTCGCAGGTGGCTGGAGACGCAGGGGCAGGAGAAGCAGGAACAGCGCTTGGATCAGTAACAGAAGCAGAAGGGAGACAGCAGCGTTTTTAGTACGTGTTTGTTTATTGGAGCTCAGATGGTTTCTGAGTCCTTGCTGAGACAGCTGGTGTCAGGAGGGAAGTGATAGAGTGAGGACGGGCCTTCTTGGATGTGATGCCCAGTTGTGGGAAGAATTGGGGGCCTCCCAGTAGGGCTGGCCTGGGCCTCGTGTTGGGAACATTTACTGACCACCTGTTGAGTGCCAGGCCCTGTGGAAACAGCAGAAAACCAGGGAGGCCAGGCCCTGTCCTCATGGGGTGCACGTGTCAGAACATTCTCTGCGCCCCTTCACTGCCCACCCCCAAGTGAACCCCATTCTGGCCTCCCCGCCCCTGTCTTCACTGGGAATGTTGACACTTGGGGTAGTGCTGTGTCCTGGAAAGAGCACAGTGTTGGCAGAGCAGAGGTTCTATCCTGGCTCTGTGGTCACTATGCTGTGTGACCCCGGGCAAATCACTTCGCCTCTCTGGACTTGTGTTTCCTCATCAATAAACTGAGAGATGCCTGCTTGTCCCTGACCCTGTGTTCCTTAAACCTCCACTGCTAGCTTACCCCACTCCCTCCTCGGCTGAGAACTGGGCGATACATGACCTGTGGTCTTCCTCTCACCCTAACTTATTGCCAACAGTACAACGGAGGAAATTGACTCCTAGGTCGCTGGGGCATTTGGCAGAGGAAGAATACCTCCTGCTTCCTACCTGCATAGGGAGTGTTGGCTTTGTGGTTGCTGGATGACTGCAGGCTGGGAAGAAAAGCAGCCTCAGAGAGATTCAGGCCTCCACTGACTTGAGTGTCACCCTCCCCAAGTGCAATGTTTGACCCTGGATGGAATGCAGAGAGCCTGGATGGGGACACCTGGGATGCAAACCATCCTGGAGAGGTCAGAAGAGGAGTGCACCAAGCCCTGGATGGAGGGCCAGAGTGGAATAGACTCCCAGCCCTGACACTCTGTAGCCACCTTCTACAAGCCCGGGTCACCTGGAAGATCGGAGGTGGCGGACTCTGCATCTCTGTGGGCTCTAGGAGAGCTCACACTGGACTTCCCTGGGGGAACCTCATGGGCCTTGAGGTTCATCAAAGCTCCTTAATCTTTTCCCCATTAGTATGCACTACGGGAATCAGAGACAATAGTGCCTCTTCACTAGTAAATGTCAATATCACCATGAGGTGACTGCTGGTCTTGGAACACAAGCTGCCATGAACAAAGACAGGCAAGGAGCTGGAAGGACAGTCCCTTGGAAGGAGACTCCTGAGTCCTGGTTTCCAAGCCCTCATGGTGCCCTCTGAGACCTGGATGTGGATGCTGAGTGACAGTGAAGGAGCAGCCTGCAGGTCTGCAGGCATGGGGACCAGGAGGGACTGGTTCCTGCTTCCTCCTCCGGCCAATGGAGAGATGCTTAGTGCATACCCGTCATGAGCCAGGCATCGAGCTGGCTGCTGGGAACAGATCTGTGAGTGAAACAGACCCTGTCCCTGCAGTTGTGGGAGTTACAGTTCTTGAAGATCATGACCCCAACATAACAGGAAAGCCTAGGGTATGGCAGTTGGGATCAGGGCTACCATATTAGGGGGCATAGCATCATGAGGATGGATAATTAGGGATGAAAGGTCAGGTGCCTCTCACAGTTTCCGTCTGCCCCTTCCCCTCCATTGCTACCACCGCCACCATCACCGTGATCACCGTCATCCCTGGTATTGTTCTTGTCATCATCACCACCGTCACCCTCTTTGCCATCACCATCATCCCCGACACGATCACCACCATCATTATCAGCACCACCATCACCATCGTTATCGCCAATGCCATCACCACTGTCATCGTCTTCATTATAGTCTTCATTATCGTGTTTATCGTTCCACCACCACCACCATCCTCGCCGTTATCATTACCATCATCGTCACAAGCATCAACATCATCACCAATAGCATAACCATCTCGTCCTTGTCACCAACATTGTCATCATTCACTACGCTCCCACTGAGCTTCCGTTGTGTTAGGTGATGCTCAATGAGGTGTTTTGATAAGACCTCAAGATCCACCCTCCCCAACACCTCCAGAAACAGGTACTATTATTCTCTCCTCAAAGAAGAAGAAACCCAGCTTAGGACTTTCTCTCCTTCAGGACAGGGCCCCAGAAAGATCCCCATGGGGTGCATAGAGGTTGACCACCCAACCCCTCACCTCAGGAGGAATGTTGGGATGGGGACTCAGACGGTGGGTGTGCAACCCACTGCACCCTGCCTGTCCCAGCCCAGACACAAACACGTTCTTCAGGGAGGGCAGGCAATAGGAGGGCGAACAAGGCCCCGGGCCCTGTGAGCGCAGCTCATAGCCTCTGTCTCTCGGGATCTGGCCTCTGGCTTCACCTCCTGTTTCCTTCCCTGTAGACACCCACCAGGTCTGAGCTCTGCTGAGGCGCCCACCCCAATCTTCCCCTGACCTCCACTTGGACACACTCCTGCAGCCATGCTCAGGGCCTTCTCCTCTGTTGCCCTAGATGACACCCTCATCCCAGACCCGGGACTTCACTGGGTGAAGTGGGTGGCAGCTCCCTCGTGGGGCTCTCCAGCCCAGTACATGTGGCCTGTGTGAAGGGGGGGGCCGCTTCTGCTCCCATCAAGGGCAATGGCCCCCTTAATAGAGGTCCTTGTTTGTACACTCTTGCTTCTCCCATTGAATGGCTTCTACTGCTTTAAACCGATAAAAATGGACATGGCTGAGATGGGGCAGAGAAAATCAATAGGCAATAAAAGCGAATATGAGAACCAATGTGTTGCCTCAATCACAGATGGAATGAGAAAGTGTCTGAGGACTGAGATGGGCCAGAGACACACCTACGGGCCAGTGAGCCTGGGGGAGACACAGCTTTAGGGGTGTGGGTTTGGGTCGGGGGGTAAGGATATGTGTGTGTAGAAGTGGGAGTGAGGATGTGCGTGGGTAGGAGTGGGGGTGAGTTTGTGTATAGAGGGGTGGAGAGTGGGCTCAGGGGGTCTTCCTACTGCTCTCTGGGTTCAGGGTCTCCTCAGGAGCCCCTCACAAACCAAGGCAGTGATGAAAGGAACTTGACTAGCAGCCCATGCGTCCCCCAGCACCTGTCTCGATGCGTTCATTCATCTGGGCAGCAGGCATCCACTGGGCACCTACCCCACACCAGGCCAGCACAGCACGATGGTTAGGGGCGTGAGCTCTGGGATCTGACTGCCTGGGCTCACATCTCCTCTCTGCCACTTGCCGGCTGTGTGTCCCAGGGCAAGTGACTCAGCCCCTCTGTGCCTCAGTTTTCTCATTTGTAAACAAGAAGAGGGATGTTAATATTAGTACTTATCTTATAGGAATGTGATAAGAATTGAGGAAGATGATTCATGCAAACAGCTTAGATCCATGTCCGCACATGGTGAGGTCTTCAAACATTTAGTGATTTTTCCTGTTGTTCCAGGCTCTGCATTGACCTGGGCAGCATCAGTCCTCCCCCTCATGGAGAACACCTGTGAGGTAGGGACCGTCAACTCCACTCTAACAGGTGAATAAATTGCAATTTTAGAAACTTGGAAAGGTTGGATAGGTTAACTGTCTTACTCAAGGTCACTATTAGTCAGTGTCAGAGAAAGGATTTGTCTGTCTGTATTAGCAACAACTTTGTTTAGCTACAAGTAACAGAGCTGTTATCTAATAGTGGCTTGAAATAAATAGTGGCTTGTTTCTCTCACCTGAAAAGAGGTCCAGATTGTGAGTGACACCTGGCCCCAGTTCAACTGTTCATGATGTTACACAGGACTCAGGTTCTTTCTTCTCTGCCTTCTTTAGTAAATGTGGCTACTTGCCCCTGGGTTAGTGGCCTCATGGTCATGAAATAGCTGCTGCAGCTCCAGCCAGACATCATGTCTGGATAGCAGGCAGAAGGAAGGATTTGAGTAAAGAGCAAGAGAGTTGTGCATGCTAAGTCACTTCAGTTGTGTCTGACTTTTTGCAGTCCTATGGACCGTAGCCCACCAGGCTCCTCTGTCCATGGGTTTCTCCAGGCAAGAATACTGGAGTGAGGCACCATGCTCTCCTCCAGAGGATCTTCCCAGCCCAGAGACAGAATCCATGTCTCTCCTATCTCCTGCATTGGCAGGTGGGTTCTTTACCACTAGTGCCACCTCGGAAGCCCTGTATCAACTGAGGTTCTTTTATTTAGAAAAATAAATCTTTCCTAGAAGCCTCACCTAAGAGGGAGTTGCTTCTATTTCATTGAGTGGAAGATAGCAATTCCTAGACCAATCACTGGTCAAGGAGATGAGATCACCATAGCTGGTTTAGGTGAATTGAAACTACTCCTTGGAGGTGACTTGGGAAAGCCCTCTCTGGTAACAGGGAATCCCTGCCACAGCCTGAGCAGGTGAGGGTATTGGTGGGTGATGAAAGGGGCCAGACACGCAGTCTAACCACCAGGACACTTGGCACCTCTGTGGCCTGCCAGCCTGACGTTTTTGCCCCTCCATCAATGTGCACTGAAGCCCTGGATGGGCCAGGCCTAAGGCCAGGTGCTGGGGCTGCAGAGGTGAGTGAGATATGCCTCTGCCCCTAGGTTGCTCCCAGGCAGATGGCGGAGGCAGATGGGGGAGGACAATTGGACTGTTCCTTTCTGGGGGGTCAGATGCATGAAGACAGGCATGTGGGGCTAGGGTGAGGGAGCTCAGGGAAGGCCTCCCTGGGAGGGGCCATCGCTGCAGAGACTTGGAGGCCCCGGGGGAGGTGCCAGTGAAGGAGGGGCTCTCGGGGCAGAGGGGCCAGCTTGTGCAAAGGCCCGGGAGAGATAAATGAGAGACACGTATTAGCAGGATGGCAAGGGGGTCCTTGTGGCCCCGATTGGTCGTAGGGGAGGTGGGTGGGGGTGACCAAGGATTGGGGCAGTGGGGGCTGGGTCCCAGGGGACCTCAGGATCCACGTGAAAGGATTTGACCTTCCCGAGTGCAGTGGGAGCCCTGGGGGACAGGAAGCCCTGGAGAAGTGTGGTCTGATGTGTATTTTAGAAAGATTGCGAGGCTGCTGTCTGGAGGGTGGGATGTAGCGGGGAAGGGCAGTGGCGAGGGGGGAGCTGCAGGGGAGAAAAGGAAGTAAGCAGAGTAGTAGCGGTTTTGTGCTAATACTTCATTACTTAAGGGTCCTAAATACTTTGAAACCAGGGCATTGAATGCAGATTTACAGGGTCAGTTTAAATTCATGTGATCAGTCATCATGGATTAAGTATAGAAAATGCTACTCGGTTCTCATAGACAATGCTCTTAGCTTGTAAAAAAAGAGACCTCTGTGAACTTGAATGTTCCTCAGATGGAGGTTGAGTGGGGAGCGGGAGGGTGGGAAGAGTCACTCCTCATCTCACCCTCAGGATCTCCTCTTGGGGACAGTGGGGTGGCCCCCTTCCCCTTGGTGGTTATCTAATCAGATGCAGATGGGGCTCCAGGAGAAGGTGCCCCCAGTGCTAAAGATGCTGTGGGGCAGGAGTCGGTCAGGGCAGCTGGAAGAGCAGAACCCGCAGAGCAGTGGTGCAGTGGAAGCTCCCAGGGTAGGAGTATGAAGCCCAGGTTCCGGTCTGAGTCTTGGTGCTGCCTGACCATGACCTTGGGACGTTCACCCTACCTCTGTGCACTTTGGACTCCGCATCTCAGAACCAGGAGAGGCAGGGCTGGTGGCCAGGACTTCTTGCTGGTTGTAACATTTGATGGATCTGGTTCCTCTGAGAGCATGGGGATGACTGCTCAGTTCCCACTGGCTGATGGGCACTGCAGCTGTGACTATTCTATCTGTCTTGCTCCATCGCACACACACACCTCCTTAGGGCCTATCTCCCCACAGCGAGCTGGATGGCTGTGAATTACCCCTTAAGGGACATGGACACTTTAGATTGGAAGGCGAGAAAGAAGCAGGCGGGGTATGGCTATTTGGTGACGTTTGGGGAAAGAGTAAAGGGGGCTGTGAAGCGTGACTGGGCAGGTCAGCCACGTCTGGGAGGTCTGGCAGTAGCAAGCAGGACCCCAGCCCCTGAGGGAATGGACCCAGGGACGGAGATGCTGGGGAGACAGAAGCAGCCCCAGTCCTGGAGCTCGAGCCCACAAGGGCAGCGCCAGGGTGCAAGACTATAGAAGTGGGGCCACCAGTCTGCCTTGCAGGCAGGTCCCAGGCGACGGTCAGCCTGGCAGTCAGGGTCTGATCAGGCCTCTGGGAGGGTAGCCTCCTCAGGACATCAGTTTGTGTTGGTACCTGCACCCAGCCTCAGGGGTTCTGCTGTGAAGCCCAGATGCCCACAAGTCCAGGTGCAGGCCCAAGCCCAGCTGCCAGGTGTGGAAAGGACCTTCTTTCAATGATTCATCATTTGTTCATTCATTCATTCACAGCTGCTTCTGAGCCAGATGTTGTAGGCTCTAGGACACAGAACTGAGGAGGCAACTGTGACATCCTTCCTTGGGTCCAGGGATCCAGGCAGAGGGTGGTGAGCAGGGAAGGGGCTGAAGGAGAGAAGGGCTGAACTGGGGTAGGGGGGTGGATGGGACTCTCCCTAGCCCTGCCAGCAGGAAAAACCCCAGGTCCCAGTACTATTGGCACCTCTGAGTCCCTCCTACCCACAGCCCTGCTACAGAATTTGAGGGACCTGGGCTCAGTCTCCAGGTCCACGGAGCAGCCTGCAGGCCCAGGTCACAGCCAATATTCTGCTGTAGGATATTAGTTAATGAGTCACACGATGGGCTGTGTTGGCCCTGCTGCCCCACTGAATGGGCTCCCCAGAGAACATGCACTGCCAGCGTGCAGACAGGCCTGAGTCCATCATATGGAACCAGCCAGCCAGAGTCACGAGTCCTCCTGGTGACAATGACAGAGGAAAATGAGGCAAGAGAAAGAGCAGATACAGGCTTGGGGGGTGCATGTTGGCTTAGCCACTCACTCTGCGAGCCTGAGACGAGAAGTCTGACCTCCCGGAGCCTCCAGCTCCCCCTCTGTAACTTGTGGGTGATAATTCAGCTTCCCTCATGGGCTTGTTCTGAGGATAATGCTGAACCACTTACTCGAAGTTCACTCACGCTGTCTTGTTTTGCTTCATTTCCCTCCTTTTGCTCAGAGAGGTGACCTGGGGCCAGCCCCTCTGCCTCTCTGAACCTGTATCCCCAGCCAGAAATGCAGGATTGAAAAGAAAACCCCTGTGGTCCTGTCCTACTCTGAGTCCACAGAATGGGGCATCTGGCAACCAGCCAAACTGGGGAGCAGAGGTTTTCAGGGTCTTTAGGGCAAGGGAGCAAGTGGGCTTCCGAATCTGTGGAGGTGGGAGGTAGGTCTCACCCCATGTTGGCTGTTGCACGGGCGATTTATGTCCCTTCTCTGAGCCCTGATTTCCTCACCTGAGAGTAAGTCTGTCTCAGGAAGTTGGTGTGGAGATCGGGGAGGTGATGTCTGTAGCACCCTGAGAATGGAGCTTGGCACGTCGCAAGACTGGCTGTCCTCATTGCTTTCGTCGTCTTTGTTATCTATCTCTGGCTCTGCACTGATGCCCACAGGGCGAGGACCAAGTGTCTCTTAAGATCACTCAGCCAAGTACAGTACCTGGCACTTTGTCAGTGTCTGAATCTGCTGCAACGAAACCATTAACTGTTATTAATCCTAACTTCCTCTTTCTCTTTTAATAACTCGTCAGCGCCGTGTGGGCAGGGACCACATCTGTCCTGTCCTGAGTGCCCAGCACAGTGTCTGGCACATGGATGATGCTCAGTAAAAAACATTGCTGGGTGATTAAATGATGAGTTCTGTCCCCGCTGCACAGGTAGAGGTGAGTCTCAGGAGGCAGCACAGGGTGGACCAGCATTAGAGGGGACGGCGAAAGCTTGGACCAGAAAATTTTTTAAAGATTTATTTATTTAATTTATCTTTATTTTTTGGCTGTGGTGGGTCTTTATTGCTGCACACGGGTTTTCTCTAATTGTGGCAAGCCGAGACTGTTCCTCACTGTGGTGTGTAGGCTTTTCATTGCAGCGGCTTCTCGTGTTGTGGAGCACAGGCTGTAGGCACAGGAGCTTCATAGTTGAAGTGCCTGGGCTCAATAGTTGCAGCTGGTGGGCTCTAAGGTGTGGGCTCAGTAGCTCTGTCATGTGAGCTTAATTGCTTAGGTGCACAAGGCATCTGGGATCTTCCCAGATCAGGGATCAAACCAGTGCCTCCCCCTTATGTTGCAAGGTAGATTCTTAACCACTGGACCACCAGGGAATTCCGCAAGAAAAACAATTGTTTTTAATCTAAGTGGTTTCTGTTTCAGGGCCTTTTGCATAGAACACTTTTCCTTTGAGTCAGCTCAAATGCCACCTTCCTCTGGGAGGCCTTCCCTAACTACTCCTAAGGCACAGTAGACCTGCACCCTGCTTCCACTACACAGACCTCTTTTATCTTCTTCACAGCACTTCTCATCACCAAAGGATGTAACTTTCTTGTTTCCCTCGTCACTTGCTGTTGCTCCCAGTGGGATGTAAGTTCCATGAGGGATTTCTCATCCACTGGTGTATCCCCAGCACCTGGTGCAGTATTGGGCACATAAATGTCTGTTGACTAATTCCTAGGTTGGGCCTGAAGGTCTATGATGCTTATGTCCCTTCCTTCCTGGGGCTCTAGTAGGTCCTCTCCCACCTGTCACTTGGGGTTGCTTAGGGATTAGAATTGAGGCAGAACTAAACCATGAATCAGGGACCCATTGCCTCCCCGTGACACTCCCATCACCATCGCCAGCGCCACCACCATCACCAACAATATCATCACCACCATCATGATCAGCATCACAACCACCACCACCATGATCAGTATCACAACCACCACCACCATCAACATTATCTCCATGGGGAAGAAGAGCCCCGGATTCAGCACTGAAAGAAGCATAGTGGGGAGAGATTTGCACACATCTGCTTATGGGTGCTCACCAACACCCTGTGATGATATTCTCCTACTGTTGACCCCAATTTATAGACAAAGAAACTGAGGCTCAGAGCAACTTGTTTAAAGTTATGAACCCAGGTGAACAGGAATCCAGGGCTATTGGATCCCAGAGCTCATAGTTTAAACCATAGATGGTGTCAGCTCCTGACTGTGTGACTGGAGTCAGATCTCAGCAGACTCTTGGACATATCAATGTTAGCGATCATCTCCACCAACCGCATAATCCATACGAGGAAACTGAGGCCAGAGAGGGGAAGGTTGTTGCCCAAGGCTGTATTTTGAGCCAGGAGCAGGGTTGGACTTGGAAACCAGTTCTCCCCTCCCCTCTCTCTTTCTTCCTTCCCAAATTGCCAAGGATATGACCTCTGACCCCTCAAATATTCTATTCATTCCACAGAGTCTTATGAATACACATGACCTGTACTAGGCTATGAGGGTTCAAGGAGGGGCCAGACCAGACTTTCCTCAAGAATGTTAACTATCCAGAGGTGACCACTCACATGGCTAATTAATCCCAGCTCCAGGCCCACTGTGGGACAAGCTTTCATAGAGAAATATCCAGCAAGTGGCAGGGAGGTCAGGAAGCCATGGGGGTGGAGGTCAGACTCCAGGGCTCAGACCCAAGGGCCAGGATCTGGTCAGAAGTAGATGGCAGAGCATGGCCACCCCTGAAACTCAAAACAGACCCAGGACGGATATGCTCAGGGACTCGGAGGCCTGGAATGTACCCAGGCCAGGCAATATGTCACCTTTGAAGGCAGACACACCACATGGAATGTAGGAGGTCAGTCAAATAGGGGTGCACGGCGGTTCCAGACTCCAGAAACTTGTACCCAGGCTCCCTGGATGTGGGAGCAGCTCCAGGACCCATAGCCCAGCCCCTCATGGCTGTGAGCCCCTGACTCTGCCCCTTGGATGAGAGATGGGGAGCCGCCCTCTGCTGGGGTCTGCAGCCTCCACCTGGGCTTGGGCAGAGAGGAGCAGCTGAGCTCACTTCACAGAGACCCAAGAGTGCTCAGCAGCTCACTAGCCCTATTTCTTATGTTGACAGTTTATATCTTTCTCTGAATCCTCCAAGCAAGAAAGGTGCTGTTACTGTCTCCTCTGCTGATGAGGACATGGAGGCTCTGCCAGGTGAGGCGCACACCTGAAGTCCACAACCACAGGTGGTCCCGCCAGGACGCAGCCCAGCCTCTGGCTGCCCTGCCTGTGTGTCTCCTTGTTAAGGGACCTTGTTTTCAGCAGAGCAAATGCGGAGCCTTGAACCAGGCAGGGCTCAGCCGCAGACAGCTTTTTTTGAGAACATTTGCTTATGTACCCAGGCCAGGCAATCTGGTTACATGTGTTGAGATATTGCTTGATGTGGCTTGATGGTCCCTCTGCGAGGGGACAGATTGTCCTGACATATTGTTGGTGGAGGAAGGGAAAGAGAGACAGAAAGACAGAGAGACGGAGGGAGAGAGACAAAGAGAGACAGAAACAGAGACGCAGAGATGGAGAATATGCACAGACTTACTGTCAAGACATCATGAATATTGAAATAAGCTGCTTTTTACAGGTAAAGGATGTCCAGCAAATTTTGAAAATCAAGGTCCGCTGAGTAGAGATGGGGGGCACTTGCAGGTGCGGGCCTGCAGGGTGCAGGGGCTGCTGCTGAGCATGCGGCCAGGGACCCTGTGCAGGCAACAGGAAGTAGAGTCCAGCTGCTGTGAGCAGGGGGAGACACCTGCTCTGGGGAACCTGCTGCCCACACAGCCGTGTGGTCCTGCAGCCCCCAGGGACCAGGTCTACATCGACAGGAAACCAGACTAAGTCAGCCCAGCGCAGAGGCAGGAGTCCCTGCTCTTAGGGGGCTCACAGATGAATGCAGGGGACAGAGAGAGAGACAAGCACAGAGCAGCGTGGTTAAGGGCCCTCATGACACCACCAGCACTGACTGAGCACTTATAAGGTGCCAGACCCTGGCAGGGCAGGGCCTGACCTGCAGGGGAGTCCTGCCCCAGGACTGCTGTGTCTACACGGGGCTTGTGCTCTTGTCCCACTCTTGCCCTGCCAAACTGGACCGGGACTGAGGTAAGTGACTTGCTTTTCACATATTTGCACTGAGCTGGGATCAGCTGCTAGAAAACCTGCATGTCCCAGGGGACTGGCACCTCCTCCAGGGCACAGGTACCAACTTCAGCTGTCACCAGCATCACCCATCCCTCCTCTGGCCTCCTGTGACCTGCTCTCTCTCCCTCTAGGATGACTTCAGGGCCCTGCCTTTCTCAAGACCCGCTTCCACCCCCAGCCCTGTCACTGGCTCAGCTTGCTGTGGCCCGTTCAGTATCAGAGAGAGAGAGGCCAGGGACACCCCTCCCTCATTCCTCACTGACTTCTCTTCACTCATCTCAGGGGCTCTCTGCTCATGTAAGAACAGATTCTGGACCTTCCATGGATTCTGTCTCCTTCCGCCATTGCGGAAGCTCTTGGCCGTCTTCTCTCTTCCCATTTCTTCAGCTTCCTCAACCCACCACTTAAATTTCCTGTGAACAAGCTACTTAAACCTCTCCCATCCTTAACCTAAAAGTAAATCCTTCTCTTCATATCTCCAGGCTCCTTGAACAGCTGCCTTATTGCCTTATCAGCAACTAGTATCTAAAGGAATTGTCCTGGTTTTCTTTTTCCGTTTTTTTCTTCCCTGTTCCAACAGTTTGGATAAACCAATGCCCCTGCCCTCTATACCTGGCCCATGCCCACTGAGTCCACCAGACCCAGCTCAGATATCACCTTTTTGAAAACACTGCCACAGATGCTGCTGCTAACTCACCCAGGCCCCCTTGGCCCATCCTGGGTTGTCCTGTGGCATCGTCAATTCTTGGAACACTGTTGCCCTCATCCTCAAATGTCCACTGCGTTCTTCTCAGCCATGTGTTTTCTCCAACACTATGGAAGCTTGCTCATCTATTATGCAGTATCAAAGTGCAGGTGACTTAACACATCCCAGGAGCAGCCATTGAGCTGTGGGGGATGAGGGTTAGTGGATTAAAGCCCCACCTCCCCAGTCACATAGAGGACAGTTCTGAGGTGTCTCCAGGTGTTTCCCTAGAGGTCACCAGTGGGATCATCCTCATGGTTCACAGAGGTACCAACTCATGAAGGCTCTCTTCCCTGCATCCTTATTTATACTTCTTCACACTGTTCCGTGGAATCACCTCCCAAATAAATGACCAGAACTCATGTCCTTTCCTTGGGGTTGATCTTGGGGACACCCACTCTAAGATAGACACCTGTCCCACTTGACCTCTAAGGAGACCTCTTCTTGCTCTCTGATGCCCACTAGGCATATCTGTGTCCTGGGCCAGACTGTGAGCATGTTGGTAAAGACAGACTCTTATCATCTCTGTATCCCCATCACTAAGCACAGGGCACTGGTAAATAGATGGTTATTAAATGTTTGTCAAGAGAGTGAGAAAGGGGATGATTGAGAGGATATATGAAAAGCAAGTCTCAAAGCAGTCTAAGCACCCTAGCCAGACCCTGGATCTAGTCCCACCAATGCATCTGGTCCTCTCAAAGCTGACCTTCACCACCTGCAGAGCATCTACCGCTCCCCTGCCCAGCTTGGAGACTTTTACTCTGCTCACCAATGCTTCATCCTTCCCTCCACAACCTAATCTCCTCTGGATAGCCCAAGGCATTCTTCTGCCAGGAAAAGTCTTCTGAGCATCAAGCCTCTAGGTGGGAGGTTCCAACTCCAGTTAAGTAAAAGCTAGAGGAACCTGGTGAAATGCTATTCCAATCTGACTTAATTCAATGCCACCTCCCAGCAGATGTCATTTTAGAGGGATGGATTTGTCTCAGCTGGACTTTGGGGCTTATCCAGAAGCACCCAGAAGGGCCATCTATTTGCAGCCAACGAGAATAGCACTGAGGAATGATCATTTTAACAAATTAGTTTATTCGGCTTGAATGGATCCATGGAGGTTTGCAGGAGGAGCAATTAAAATTGTTGTCATGGAATTGAAGTAGCTGCCTCTAAGCCAAGGTTGGCTGGAAAGCTTTTATTAGCCTTTTATTCCCCGGGGAGGAAGGGACACTCTGAGCATATCCAAAATGCCTGGGGCAGTCAAAAGTGGCACTCTATCCCACAGTCATTTTATGGTGAGAGAAAAGGCTTATAAGGGGTAAGAGTGACTTAAGTCTATACTACTCATTGGTCTTGGAGCTTGGAATCTGTTTCTGTACCTGGACAGTTTTATCCCTTGATTTCTCTGCAGGGCAAGTGCAGTAGGAATCATGGTGAAATCCACCCAATATCCTGGGCTGGTTTCTGGGGTTAGAGACATTGACCTAAGATCAGGGAGCCTGAGGTCTAGTGCTGGGTCTGCTCTTCACTTGCTTTGTGGCATTGGGCAATCTGTTCCTCTCTCTGGGTCTCAGTTCCCTCATTTATAAAATGGTGTGATGAATGATCTCTGAAGAGCCTTTCAAAAATCAATGGAGCTCCAAAAACCTGTAACATTCTCAGTCTCACCTGTCACATCTTTCAAGCGGATACAGTGCTCTATCTCCTAGGATGCTGTGAGGATCAAGTGAGGTCTGGAAGAAGGTCCTTGCCACAATTGTATGAAGTCAACCCTGGAGCAGCACTTACTATCACTCACACACCTGCAGTAATGTGGGCTGAGGGCAGAGCTAAGTGCATGTATGAGCTGCTAGATAAAGGGGAAGAAAATGTGGCACTTCCTTCCAGTCTGGCAGCTTTAAACTAAGAAGGGGCGTCAAGGTGTGCTGTACCCTCAGGTGGGTCCCTACCTGAGGTCAGGTCCCCTCACTCTTTCTACCTGTGAGATGGACTTTTACATTCAGCCTTCTAAGGACCTTGATAGTTTGGGGCTGTGAGCAAAGATCCAGGTGGGGAGGGAAAGCGAGAAAGAGGAGAAGGAGGTGGGAGAAGGAGAGGAGAGTTTAGGTTTCTTTCTTTGGTGCAAAATGTTAGAAGTGTGGACTCTAGATATAGAAATGCCTGAGATCAAAGGCTGGTTTCCTCACTCACTGGCTGAGTGAGGAAGGGAAAGTTCCTCAGTTTTAATCATCAGTTTTCACACCCATAAACTGGGAATGGAAATGGCACCTCTTCCACAGGAATAATGACGGCAATGCACTTAGGACCACACTTAGCCCAGGGTGAGTTCTCAGAACTTGGTGGCCAACAATGACAGTGGCAAAGCAAGAGAAGTTGCTGCAAATCCGCACAGTGATGTGTGTTCAGGAGGGGCTACAATGTCCATCCTGCTGAAGAGAGGGAGACAAATGACTGGGAGATAAACAGATGCCCTTGCCCTGGTGGAGAAAGATCAAGACAGGCTCCGAGACTCAGGCCACACACTTCAGGGAGCGTGCAGTCAACAACTTTTTATTACATTAATGAGAGCAGCAGTGCTTTGTATCTACCCAACAGCAATTACATTAGTCTCGAGGATAGTTAGAGTTTGTGTGCTACAGGCGATTCTAACAATTATTATAATAAGAAATTGAAGGCAAATTCCATTCTAATAGATCAATGTCAACTATGATCAAAGGAGTGTCATGTGGATAAACAGTGGGTATGATGTTAGTGAGACAGGAGAGGGGTGAAGGGGCACTGACGGTATGCAGACACCCTGAGCACTCACTGGGATCAGAATTGATATCAAATGAGGCACAGCAGATGAAACAACATCTCCTCAGTCCCTTGATAGGTGAGTGGAGCCCAGACTCAAACTCAGCTGTCTGAAGCTGAGGCTCTGACTCATTAAAAGTGGCCAGCTCCGTATCTTCATGTTGGATCTTCCCAGGCCTCCCAGGTCCAGGAGATTGGGAGACAATGGCCAGGGACCAGGTGGTATGGATGGCTGGGGTAATGGGACCTTCCCTGCAGTCCTGATAGGCTGTATAGGAAATACAACATGTCTGCAAGTCCAGAAAGCTAGAAATGGAAAGATATGTTTCCACATGGGTTAAAATGTCCTTAGGTTATTGAGCGTCCTGGCTGGAAAAGCCTTTAGGGATCATCTGGTGTAGTAGCCTTATTCTGAAGGTGAAGAAATTGATACCGGAGGGAGCGACTTAAGGTGATGAAGTGATCCATGGGCTCAGAGAGAGACCAGACCTCTGGGTTCCTGACCCCTTCTTAGTTCTTTCCCCACAACAGCCTAATGACTTTTTCTGCATGTTTGTAATTGCGTAGTGGTATTGATAAAGTGCTGCCGTGATGCAATGGGTTGGGCCAGGTGAATTCTTTGTGACTTGGGTTTAGTTTGGCGCCATTACCTGAAAGTTACCAGGTCCCTCCCTACCTGCCCCCCCCCCCCACACCCCCAAGCCACCATGCTAGTTCCCTGACAAACTTCTCCAGGAAGGCAGGTTCTGTCCATGGTGCTGAACTGGGATCTATTTCAATGTATGAAAGAAAGTGAAAGTCACTCAGTCCTGTCTGACTCTTTGCCATCCCATGGACTGTATAGTCCATGGAATTCTTGAGGCCAGAATACTGGAGTAGGTAGCTGTTCCCTTCTCCAGGGGATTTTACCAACCCAGGGATTGAACCCAGGTCTCCTGCCTTGCAGGCAGATTATTTACCAGCTGAGCCACAAAGGAAGCCCAATGTATGAGCACTAACCTTAAAGTCTTTTCCATCTCTGTTCTTTCCTTGAATTTACCCCCTTTCACCATTGTTCCAACTCAAAATAATGCTGCTGTTTGGGGCTCCTGGCTCCTATGATAAGGGTGTGCCTCAGTTCTCTTGGCTCTGGCCACTACCTTCCTCCCCAAGAGCATCAGCAAGGGTTTCCAGGGCAACCTATGTGAAATACTTGTTGCCACGGAGGCCTTTGCCACTTTCCAGTTAGTTCTTTAGCATGAATCCAATTCATTCCTTTGTGAACCAAGTGTGGGAATTCTTAGGGAAAGGCAGAGACCAAAATTGATGCTCCAAGAGATCCATTCATGAGGGAAGAAACACATATATCCAACTATGTGCCAGGTGACACAGTAGGTGGTGTTTATATGTTATTATGCTGGCGGGCTACAGTCCATAGGGTTGTAAAGAGTTGGACACAACTGAAGTGACTTAACACTTAACACACACACACACTCATTTCATGAATGAAGGAACAGATTCAGAAGAACTGGGTCACTTGCCTGAGATCACATAGCTCACATGTATAGATAGTATAAAGACCTTTCCACTGCTTCCCTTCCCTGAAAAGCTGGCCTGGGAGTTGGCTGTGGAAGGCACACACCCCACTCCTTAGAGCTCAGCAATCCTGTCCTTGCTAGCTCCATGTGACCAGCTCACTGAGTGAACAGCAGGATCCCCAACAACAAGAAAGGGGCTGAATGCTGTCCTCTGCGTTTCAAGGTGCATTCCTAATCACTGGACCACCAAGGAAGTCCCCCACCTGTATCTTCATAGGAACTCATGACAGTACTCAACCCTTGTTGGTCAAGCAAATAAATTCATCTGATTGGTTGAGCTAACAGCAAGCAATGGCTGTTTTGTTCCTCCTGTGTCCCACCTGTATGATAACAACCTGGTATATTGTAAGGCTTCCTCCTGTCCACTGTGTATTCGTTCAGCCTGTAGCCCACAAGACAGTGTACAGAGACCACAGCCCTAGAAGCATCTGGGATATTTGGCTCTTCCAGGGTCCAATGATATTGTGATGGGAGATTCAGTCCTGGACTGAAGTACCTCCAGAATTGTTTTCTCTTCCCACTAACAAGTAAAGAGCCAGGGAAGCTGACTTGACAAAGTTTTTCACAAGGCTTCTCTCCTGAGACTTTTGAAATGAGCCACCAGCACAAGGGACCCCACTCTCAACTTGGGTAAGCCTAAGGAGCTAGAGTCACATCAGGAAGACCCTGTTCTCCCAGGGTTCTATGAACCAGAGTGTACACTTGGTCAGATGGAGGACCTCTGGGGTGTTTTCCCTGGGTCTGAGGTGTGAAATCCAGCCCTCTTCCACCTGTCACACACATGTGCCTGGTTCTACAGTGGGAAGGACCCAAGAGGCTGGACCAGGCCATTAGGGAGGGGAGACCACAGAGCCTCTGCTGAGGCCATGAACAGAGGCAGTACCACTGCTGGATCAGGGAGCCTCACTGGTGGTACTGGGCAGAAAAGGAGTAGGGTTCAGGGAGGAGCACCCACCAGAGGCCCAGCACCCCACCCCCAACCTCCTCCCAAGTCCACCTAGATGTGAGAGGACACAGGTGAGGCCTTTCCTGCCTTTCTGGCATGGCTTAGGCAGGGCTGGCAGACCCAGCCAGACCTGCATCTCACTCTGAGCATCACAGCTAGAAAGGGAAGTCATGAGCACAAGTTAAGAGCAGGTATTTATAGACAGATCTACAGCCAAACAATTCAACCTGTGCTGTGAAATTGCCTAAGTTTACACACTTGCGCTTGGCAGTATTTCACATTCCAAGTGAGTATAATTTTAAGAGCCACAAATTCCAGGAGTTCATGAATTTCATAGATTCATCGTCCTTTGTAGACCTTTCCCGAGACAGAAGAGTGAACAACAGATATTGTCACTTAAAGAAAGAAGGGAGAAAAGGTAACAGCTTGCTCAGTGCAAACTGCTTTCTACATAATGGGTCCTAAAAGGATTGGCTACATTTTCCAAATTGGCAGTGATGAGCCTCTGGCTGGTGAGGAGGGAGTGGGGAGGGTGTGTGCACCTTGAATTGTTTGTAGAGGCACAGAGTGGGACCCTGGCTTGACTGGGCTTCTGTCATTATGTGAAAAAGAAAACTGTTATCTGTGATTCTTGGAGTAAATTGCCAGTTTTCCTGATCACAGAGAACCAATCTCTATAGACTGAGTTCAGGCCAGGCGCCCTTTACTATCATCAAAACTGCACTGGGACACATAAGATGGCAGGGTGGCAAGAGAGGGACAGGCAGGGACCCCATGTGGGATTCTGGGGAAGACACTCAGGGTAAATAACAGTATGGGAATAGCAATCGTCAGGTTCAGGGCTTTATTGCCTGAAACTCCTCTGTAGAACCCCCATCTCGGGTGACACCTGCTGCCTCTGATCCAGTGTGCCTTCTCAGGTGGCTTACAACAGTTATCTCTCTGATCCTCACCACAGCTTGCAGATGATGAAACTGAGGCTCAGAAAGGGCAGAAGCTTGCCCAGGGTCACACAGCCAGCAGGCAGTGGAGCAGGACAAAGTCCTAGAAGTGTGACTGTGGAAGTAAGGGTTAGAGAAGCAGTCTGTATGGGTGTTCAGTTCAGTTCAGTTCAGTTCAGTCGCTCAGTCGTGTCTGACTCTTTGCAACCCCATGAATCAGCATGCCAGGCCTCCCTATCCAACACCAGCTCCCGGAGTTTACTCAAACTCATGCCCATTGAGTTGGTGATGCCATCCAGCCATCTCATCCTCTGTCTCCCCTCTCCTCCTGCCCCCAATACCTCCCAGCATCAGAGTCTTTTCCAATGAGTCAACTCTTCGCATGAGGTGGCCAAAGTATTGGAGTTTCAGCTTTAGCATCAGTCCTTCCAATGAATACCTGGGACTGATCTTTAGAATGGACTGGTTGGATCTCCTTGCAGACCAAGGGACTCTCAAGAGTCTTCTCCAAAACCGCAGTTCAAAAACATCAATTCTTCGGTGCTCAGCTTTCTTCACAGTCCAACTCTGACATCCACACATGACTACTGGAAAAACTATAGCCTTAACTAGACAGACCTTTGTTGGCAAAGTAATGTTGAATATGCTATCTAGGTTGGTCATAACTTTCCTTCCAAGGAGTAAGCGTCTTTTAATTTCATGGCTGTGATCACCATCTGCAGTGATCTGGGAGCCCCCAAAATAAAGTCTGACACTGCTTCTACTGCTTCCCCATCTACTTCCCATGAAGTGATGGGACCAGATGCCATGATCTTCGTTTTCTGAATGTTGGGCTATAAGCCAACCTTTTGTCTACAAGGTATTATAAACCTCCAGGAATCTGAATTAGTATGCTTTTTAACTGCTCTAGTTTACATAAGTTCCAGGAGCATCCAGGTCCCATCAGATACCCTTGCTCCAGAGATTTTGCGGATGCCAGAATCCAATCAGAATGGGACGGCATATCTCCTTTTTCTCAACTGCAGGAAAACAGGATGAGGAATTAAAGTAATATCCAGGTGCAGCCAAAGTAAACTTCATAGCTGAACAGAATTAAGTGCGTGATGAACCACACTTAGCCTCGTTTTTGGCCTGTGTCCCTCAGTAAAACAAAGGTGCGAACTATGTTCTTCCTCCTTTGCACCCCACCCCGACTTCACCTTAACCTGGACCCTGGCCCCAGACCTCAAGGACTGGGAGCCTGATGACTTGCGCCCTTGTGTTCTTTGCTCACTGGGCTGTGGAGAAGGGATGGCAGTGGAATTCATTGGAAGTACCAGGACCCCAAATCCACTCTCAGGGTTAAGAGATGACTGGAGTGGGATGCCTTGGTTTCCCCTAGGTAGGTAGATAACGTGTCTAAGGAAGATGTCAGGGAAGTGATGGAGATTATAGGGTGTGTTAAGCCCCCCAAAGTCACTGTTGCATGAATCGGTGTTGCAGCCCTGACTCTACCTTGTCCTGGCTGTGAACCTCAATGTGTTCCTTCACTTCTTTGGTCCTTAGGTATAGAATAGGAGTAATGTTGCAGGGCTGTTGTGTGAATACAATGTGGTTAACATTTGTAGAGGCTCAGCAGTGGGCAGGGCCCCTGGTGGCCAATGGCAGCCACACCTGGAGCCTCTCCAGAGTCTTTGGGACAGGTAAAGAGAGAGTTCATTTGGAAAGAGTCCAACAGGCAAATATGTGCATTTCCAGGAAGTTCTTGTCTTTTTGGAAAATTACTGGAGGTATACTAATCTTCATAAGAACCCAATTCTAACATGCCCAGTGAAAATGAAAGTGTTACTCTCTCGGTCCTATCCCACTCTTCGTGAGCCCATGGACTATAGCCTGCAAGGCTCCTCTGTCCATGGAATTTTCCTGTCAAGAATGCTGGAGTGGGTAGCCATTCCCTTCTCCAGGGGATCTTCCTGACCCAGGAACTGAAGCTGGGCCTCCCACGTTGCAGGAAGATTCTTTACAGCCTGACTCACCAGGGCTTTTCAGGTGGCACTAGTGGTAAGTGTAGGACACATAACAGACTCAGGTTCAATCCCTGGGTCAGGAAGATCTGGAGGAGGGCATGGCAATCCAATCCAATATTCTTGCATGGAGAATCCTATGGACAGAGGAGCCTGGTGGGTTACAGTCCATGGGATTGTAAAGAGTTGGACACGACTGAAGTGACTTAACATCTCCAAGGTGATGTCAATACACCACATCTGAAAGGAGGAAAGGATAGTACTTAGAGAAGGCACAAACTGCTGAATGCTGCTGCTAAGTCACTTCAGTCATGTCCGACTGTTAGCGACCCCATAGACGACAGCCCGCCAGGCTCCCCAGTCCCTGGGATTCTCCAGGCAAGAACACTGGAGTGGGTTGCCATTTCCTTCTCCAATGCATGAAGGTGAAAAGTGAAAGTGAAGTCGCTCAGTTGTGTCTGACTCTTCACATCCCCATGGACTGCAGCCCACCAGGCTCCTCTGTCCATGGGATTTTCCAGGCAAGAGTACTGGAGTGGGTTGCCATTGCCTTCTCCTCAAACTGCTGAATAGGTTCTTATTTACTGATTTTAAGCAGCTTTATTGAGGAACAATCAACTTACAATAAGTAACTCATTCTTTGATTTTTTGTATAACTTTTATTTTTATTATTTCTTTAACTTTTATTTTACATTGGAGCAAAACTGATTAACACAAGCAGTTCAGTTCAGTCGCTCAGTTAGTCCAACGCTTTGCGATCCCATGGACTGCAGCACGCCATGCTTTCCAGTTCATCACCAACTCCCAGAGTTGCTCAAACTCATGTCCATTGAGTTGGTGATGCCATACAGCCATCTCATCCTCTGTCATCTCCTTCTCCTACTGCCCTCAATCTTTCCCAGCATCAGAGTCTTTTCCAATGAGTCAGTTCTTTGCATCAGGTGGCCAAAGTATTGGAGCTTCAGCTTCAGCATCAGTCCTGGCAATGAATATTTAGGACTGATTTCCTCTAGGATGGACTGGTTTGATTTCCTCCTTGCAGTCCAAGGGACTCTCAAGAGTCTTCTCCAACGCTACAGTTCAAAAACATAAATTCTTCAGAACTCAGCTTTCTTTATGGTCCAACTCTCATATCCATATGTGACTGCTGGAAAAACCATAGCTTTGATTAGACGGACCTTTGTTGGTAAAGTAATCTTTCTGCTTTTAAAATATGCTGTCTAGGTTCATCATAGCTTTTCTTCTATGGAGCAAGTGTCTTTTAACTTCAAGACTGCAGTAATCATTTGTAATGATTTTGTAACCCAAGAAAATAAAGCGTCTCACTGTTCCCAATGTTTCCCCATCTATTTGCCATAAAGTGATGGGACTGGATGCCATGATCTTTGTGTTTTGAATGTTGAGTTTTAAGCCAGGTTTTTCACTCTTCTCTTTCACTTTCATTAGGAGGCTCTTTAGTTCCTCTTCTCTTTCTGCCATAAGGGTGGTGTCATCTGTGTATCTGAGGTTATTGATATTTCTCCCAGCAATCTTGATTCCAGCTTGTGCTTCATCCAGTCCAGCATTTCGCATGATGTGGACTGCATATAAGTTAAATAAGCAAGGTGACCATATATAGCCTTGACATTCTCCTTTCCCAATTTAGAATCAGTCTGTTGTTCCAAGTCTGGTTTTAAGTGTTGCTTCTTGACCTGCATACAGACTTCTCAGGAAGCAGGTCAGGTGGTCTGGTATTCCTATCTCTTGAAGAATTCTCCACAGTTTGTTGTGATCCACACAGTCAAAAGATTTAGCGTAGTCAATGAAGCAGAACTAGATGTTTTTCTGGAATTCTCTTGCTTTTTCTGTGATCCAAGGGACATTGGCAGTTTGATCTCTGCTTTTTCTAAATCCAGCTTGAACATCTGGAAGTTATTGGTTCATGAACTGTTGAAGTCTAGCTTGGAGAATATTGTGATTGTTTCAGGTGGACCACAAAGGTACTCAATCACACATATACATGTATCCATTCTTCCCCAAATTCCCCTCTTATCCAGGCTGCCATGTAACACTGAGCGGAGCTCCCTGTCCTATACAGTAGGACCTTGTTATCCATTTTATATATAGCAGAGTGTACATGTCGATCCCACACTCCCTATCTCCTCCCCTCATTCTTCCCCCATGGCAACCACAAGTTATAAACTACTTATATTTAAAGTGTACCACTTGATAAGATTTTTAACATACACTTTAATGGGGTATAATTGATATATTACAAACTGCAATTTAAAAAGCACACAACTTGATAAGTTTTGAGAGATTTATACACCTGTGAAATCATCACCACAGTCAAGATAATGAATATAACCATCACCCTCCCAAATTTCCATCTACCTCTCTGTAATCCCTCCTTTACACCACTTCCTCCCCCGCCATCCCCAGGCAATTGCTGATATTCTTGCTGTTATTATAGATAACACAGAATTATATATAAATGAAGCCAGAGAGAATGTTTTCTTTTTGGCCTGGTTTCTTTCAATCTGCATAATTATTCTGTGATTTATCCATATTGTAGCATGTATTAATATTCAATTCTCTCTTTTCAAAAATTTCAGGTCATTAGAAAACACGATTTTTAAGATGTGCTATATACATTTATTTTCACTAAGTTAAAAATACTTTCCAATTTCTTTTTTATTTTTTTCCCTGGCTGGTGGTTTATTTAGAAGTATGTCATTTGATTTCCATATATTTGAGAATTTTCCAGAAATCTTTCTGTTATTGACTTCTAACTAAAATCCATTGTAGTCAGGAAACATACATTATATGACTTGAATCTTAAAATGTATCAAGACATTTTTATGACCTAAAATACAGCTTGTATTGATAAATATTCAATACACATTTGAAAATAAATAATGTGTGTTCTGCAGTTGTGGAGTGGGGTGTTCTACAAATGCAGTTTAGGTCACATTGGTTGGTTGTGCTGTTCAAGCCTTTTAAATCCTTGATTATCTCATATTCACTTATTCCATTAGTTACGGAGTGAGGGGTATTGAAATTTACAACGGCAATTGTTTATATGTCTATTTTTCTTAGATTTCTTGTGGTATTTATCATCTTTTTGAAATCTATGGAGTCAGTAGTGATTTCTTCTCTTTCATATTTGATTTTGGTAAGTTATTTTTTCTCTTCTTTTTTCTTGGTGAGACTGGCTAGATACATAAGTTATATTGGGCTTTTTTCCAAAGAATCAGCTTTTGTTTCTAAAATGTCTCTATTTTGTTTCCATTTTCAATTTTGTTGGTTTCTGTTGTATCTTTGTCATATCTTCTCTCCTGCTTATTTTGAGTTTAATTTGCTTATAGTGTGAATTTATGATACTAATCTTAGGCCCTTCCTTGTTTCTACTATATGACTGTTATGGGTTAAACTGTGTCCTCTTCAGATCCTTATGTTGACAGTCTCGTCCTCAATGGACTATTTTTGGAGATAGGACCTTCAAGGGGTAACTAAGGTTAAATGAAGTCACAGAAGTGAGACCTTTATCCAAGAGCTGGTGTCTTGATAAGAATAGGAAGAAACAGCAGGTGTGTGCATGCACAGAGGAAGAGCATGTGAGGGCACAGGAAGAGGGCGGCCACCTGGAAGTCCGGAAGAAAGGACTCACCAGAAACCACTTCTGCTAGTATACCTTGATCTTGAATTTCTAGCCTCTATTATTGTGAGAAAATAAACTTTTGTTGTTTACAACACCATATGGGGGCCTCTGTTATGGCAGGGTAAGTAGAAAAATACCTGTATTTAATGGTAGAATTTTTCCTCTACATGCTGCTATATCCCCCAAATTTTGATTTATTCAAAAAATGTTTTCTATTTCCCTTAAGATTTCTTTCTGGATCTACTTATTATTTAATTTTCAAGTATTTGGTTATGTCCCAGATGATATTTTTCTTATTGATTTCTAGTTTAATTCTGTTATTATTTGATAACACAATTTGTATTATTATTGACATTATTCTTTTAAAGGTGCAAAGGTTTGTTTTATGGTCCAGAACATACACTGTGTTGGTGAAGGTTCCATGTGCGCTTGAGAATGTGTACTCTGCTGTTGTTGGGTGCTCTATAAACATCAGCCAGGTCAAGTTGTTTGGTAATACTCTTCAGGTCATATATATCTTTACAGATTTTCTGATTTTCTGCCTTTCCGGTTTATCAATTACAGAGAGAGTAGTGTTGATATTTCCAGCTATAACTGTGAATTAAAAAAAAAATCTCCTTTCTGTTTCATCAGTTTCTTTTTTTCTTTAAATATTTTGAAGTTTTGCTGTTAGGTGGGTACACATTTAGGATTTCTATGTATTCTTGTAGAACTCTTCCACTTATCATTATGTAATGTCCTTTATCAGTTCAGTTCAGTTCAGTCGCTCAGTTGTGTCTGACTCTTTGCGACCCCATAAATTGCAGCACGCCAGGCCTCCCTGTCCATCACCAACTCCGGGAGTTCACTCAGACTCACGTCCATCGAGTCGGTGATGCCATCCAGCCATCTCATCCTCTGTCGTCCTCTTCTCCTCCTGCCCCCAATCCCTCCCAGCATCAGAGTATTTTCCAATGAGTCAACTCTTTGCATGAGGTGGCCAAAGTACTGGAGCTTCAGCTTTAGCATCATTCCTGCCAAAGAACACCCAAGGCTGATTGCCTTTATTTATTTATTTTTATTTTTATTTTTTTAGAAGACTCTTTTTTAAAAAAAATTTTTTACTTTATTTTACTTTACAATACTGTGTTGGTTTCGCCATGTTGGATCTCCTTGCAGTCCAAGGGACTCTCAAGAGTCTCCTCCAACACCACAGTTCAAAAGCATCAATTCTTCGGCGCTCAGCTTTCTTCACAGTCCAACTCTCACATCCATACATGACTACTGGAAAAACCATAGCCTTGACTAGATGGACCTTTGTTGGCAAAGTAACGTCTCTGCTTTTGAATATACTATCTAGGTTGGTCATAACTTTCCTTCCAAGGAGAAAGCGTCTTTTAATTTCATGGCTGCAGTCACCATCTGCAGTGATTTTGGAGCTCAAAAAATAAAGTCTGACACTGTTTCCAGTTTCCCCATGTACTTCCCATGAAGTGATGTGATCAGATGCCATGATCTTCGTTTTCTGAATGTTGACCTTTAAGCCAACTTTTTTACTCTCCTCCTTCATTTTCATCAAGAGGCTTTTTAGTTCCTCTTCACTTTCTGCCATAAGGGTAGTGTCATCTGCATATCTGAAGTTACTGATATTTCTCCCAGCAATCTTGATTCCAGCTTGTGCTTCTTCCAGTCCAGTGTTTCTCATGATGTACTCTGCATATAAGTTAAATAAGCAGGGTGACAGTATACAGCCTTTATAGCTGTCCTTTATAGCTGACTACATTTCTTGTTCTGAAGTAGATTTTATCTGACATGTATATAACCACTTCAGCTTTCTTTCGGTTAGTGTATGTTTCTCCATTCTTTTAATTTTGACCACTTGACATTTTTATGTTTAGAGAGAGGTTGTTGTAGACAACATATAGTTGCATATTGCTTTTTTGTTTAATTAGAAAAATCTCTGCCTGGTAGTTGGTGTGCTTAAACCATTTACATTTATGGTGATTTGATATAGTTGATTTGAAATCTATCATTTTGTCAGCTGCTTTCTAACTGCTACATTTATGTGTTTCTTTGTTCCTGCCTTCTCTTGAGGTAAGTGAGAATTTATTTTGTGATTCTATTTCATCTCTCTTATTTTTCTTTTTTCAAAAGTTTTAATGATTCGAAGAGTAATTTACATTTTAATTAACATTAGTGTACTTTAAAATAATAATCTGCCACCTCATGCCACTTCATGACCTGTCAACAATATATTCCTTATTCCCATCTTTGTACCACTTTTTGCCGTATATTTCCCTTTTACATATGCTTTAATCACACGACACATTGTTACTATTTTTCTTTAGGCATTTATGTTTTAGAGAAATTAAAAATAATGAAAAGTTGATTTTGTCTTTCTTTATTTCCCTTGTACTCTTTCTTTCTGTAGGTCTAAATTTACACTGATATAGTCCTTTGGCCTGAAGAACTTCCTTTAATAATTCTTCATCAGAGTAGGTCTGCCAGTAATGAATTGATTTAGTTTTTGTTTGTCTTGAAAAATACTTATTGCTCATCATTTCCAAGGATGTTCCCATTGGGTGTAGAATTTTGTTGATGCATTTTTAATATTTTGTTTCCCTTTCCCATTGTCTTCTTGTTTGCATGCTTTCTGATAAGGAGTCTGCTGACACTCTAATCTTTATTCCTCCGTATGTATGCCTTAGTTCTTTGACTCACTTTATAATTTCATTTATGGTTTCCAGCAATTTAAGTTTGAATTTATTTGCCTAGATTTTTTGGTTTACTTTTATATTCATTTAGATTTTTGATATTGACCCTGTTTGATGTTTTCAAAGCTTTTTGAACCTGTAGGTTGGTGTTTATCTTTAATTTTAGAAAATTCTTGTACATCATTTCTTAAAATATTTTTTTTCTATTTTGTCCTTTTGAGAGTGCAATTACTTATATACTATACTATTTTGCATTGCTCAACAGTTCTCGGAAGTGCTACAGTGTTTCATATGTGTTTGTTTCATTTTGATTCAGATAGGGTAATTGACTGATCTATCCACAAGTTCACTGATTCTTGCCTCTGTTATCTCAAGTCTATGGTGAGAGCATGGAAGGTATTTCCCATCTCTGTAACTGTGTTTTTTTCTTTTTAATATTGTCACTTGACTCTTAGCATTTCTGTCTCTGATGAGACTAATCATTTGATATTAAATGTTGTCAAACATTTCATTAGAATCTTTCATATATTATCATAGTAATTTGAAATTCCCTGTCTGATAGTTCCAATATCTGTGCCATGTCTAATTTGGTGTTGATAATTGCTTAGTATCTTTTTTTCTTGCCTTTTCATATATCTTGTGACTTTTTGTTTAAAGCTGGATATCTTTTGTAGGATGACAGGTAGTAAGGTTATGCTTGGAAATATGTACACCTTTGCTGGTTAGATCTTTACTGTGGGAGTATGTGTTAATCTATCAGCACTTGACTAGTCAGACTAGTTTTGAGCTCTGTGGTTGCTATGGTTATCCTTGGTATAGCACAGGCTTTAAATTCTTCTGGTGATAATTAAGGTTAAGATGTTGGATGGTTTTTCAGAGGTTAATTCCCAGTGTCTGTTCCCCATCCCTCTGCTTTTGGATCTTTTCTTTGTGCTGTCCGCTGGTGATAACCTGTCTCTGAAAGCTCTCCCAGACATAATCCATTGTTATTTTTACTCAGTACTTGCTAGCCAGTGTAGGAGGAGTGTGGGAGGGTATATTTCTTATGATGTGATTAGTTTTCAGTATTAGGTATACTATGTCCCTAAGACAACAGTTTCTCTTTCTCTTTGCTCTGCAGATTAAGTCTTAACGGCTCTTAGAGGAGATTGCTCTAGGGGGTTTTTGCAGTGGGCAGTACCCCTCCTTTGCCAGTACCACATGAATGCTTCCTCAGGAGTCTCCCTGATCTTCCAGTGAGTGCCTGGGATTTGAGAAGAAAAAAATGTAAACTAGCTTTCTGTTTTACTTTTATTTATTTTTGTAGCTTTACATTCTTCCATTTATCCCAGGTAGGTGAATGCTCAGGTTCTATTTCTCCTTGCAGACTTCTATCTTTTCTCAAATTCAGGTTATCCGTTCGTACTGTGATATCAGTCCTCTGATAGGCCACAGAGAGTGAGATTCTCTACTTTCTGGGCCTTGTTTATTCATCTACAAAATAGCCAGTTCTTTCCAATTTCAAAGCCCTCCCAAGGAGAAATGTGTTTGCTGCCCTCAGGCTCTCTCTGATGGGAAAAGGCTGCAAGAGGGCATGGAGCCAGGAGCTAGGTGACTCCCAGTGAGGTTCCAAGCAGTGTTTTCCAAGGATAAACTCTGAGCCTCTTGCCCCTTACTGTGGGGCCTTGGTGAAGACAGAAGTGTTAATGTCTGAGATGCTCTGATCATGCTGCTGGAACCTGTCTCCTCACCCATAATTAATTCAGTTTGGTAAAGCAGTATTTACACTGAAAATTTAATTGTCATTTTTGATGGTGAAGAAATTGAAAAATAAATGGAAAGTGTCAGGCAATGCATTAGGGAGGGTGATGAAGTGGAAGCAGGGGCTGCCCACGCACCTTCCCCGTCGGGTGATTTTCAGACTCACACAATTAGCCAGGTTACTGGTTCCATTATTTAAGATTAAGATTCAAGGATGACGGGGTGACAGGAGTGGGCACAGGGGGGTCTGGGCAAGATTAGGAGAAAGATTCCAGAAGGCAGAGGCAGCATTAAGTATCATCCAGCCCCACCCCTGAGACACAGATGGGGTGCTGCGCCAGAGAGGGACAGGGGCCTCTTCATGTCCTCTTCCTGTGACAGGAGTGGGCACAGAGGGGTAGGAGGAGGAAGCCTTTGGACTTGGCAATCCTGTCCCAGCTACCTCCCCCATTCTGTCCCTCTGTCTCAAGTTCAGAGGTATTGATGTTGGTACCCATCTATGAAAGAAGCCACACCTCACTGATGCTAATAGTCTCCTTTGATACAATGTGTTTGTGACTATGAGTTTTCAGTTATGACTTATCTTCAGTAGTATCAAGTCTCATCCCAGGAGACCCCTAATACAAGTGAGAACTGAGACTCTTTCATCAGATATTTCTAAAGGCATGCTGTTTCCGCATCTATGTGAGGACTCCTGAAAATGCGCTTATCTCTTTCCTGAGAGAGACCTCAGAGAGAGATCTCTTTTCTGAGACCTGAAAGGAAGAACTGTCATCTCTCTTCAGAGTTAATGAGTACTTAAATGCCTGTGCACAATTCTACTCATTCATTTTTCCTCTCTGCCTTGATGACCAGCAAGACTGGAGTGAGAATAATATGCATCAGGGCCCCAGGTAACTGGAAAGGGCAAGTGGTGTGAGTGAATAAGAAGCCTTAATAATTTTAAGCCACTGAGATTTGGGGCTGTTAGATATCCTAGTCTGACTGCTACAGAGAACAGTGTCTGGGGTTGGGGATATAAGCTTGGAAGTCATCAGGAATTGACAGAAAGCCGTATTTCTTTTTCAGACTAGATGACTCTGGGAGAGAGAGTAGGGAGAGAAGTGCCCCTTGCTTTTCTATCTTTAACGTGAATGAGCTCACTATCTTTCCTCCCCAAACTGACCTTCAGTCTCTTTTCATACTCAGCTCTGTGTCCTGCAAAATCTGCTGTCACCCTCTTCTATTAGCCCAGATTCTCAGGTCTCTATCCCAGCCCTTTCTTACCACCCCTGTGGCCATGGTCCCAACTATAACTATATCAGCCCTGCAAGGTGGTTTGGCTCATGGGCTATGGAGGAGGCAGCACTGGATTCATGCTTGTTGGAGTCTCCCACTTAAAAGTTGTGACTTTGGGTGAGTAGCTCCATCTCTCCAAGGCTTGGTTTCCTGGAAATAAAAGAATGGCCATTTATAGAACTTACAGGGAGGTCATGATGGTGAAATGAAGTGAAGTATTTGAAGTGCTGAGTACAGAGCTGGACACACAGTAAGTGCTCAATATGTGCTCACAAATATTAGCTTATACTTTTATGATCAGGCTTTGTGATGGTTAACTTTTGTGTCAACTTGAAGAGTGTTTTGAAATAAGATTAACATTTAAATCTGTGAAATGTGAGTAAGCAGATTGCCCTCCATCATGTGGGTGAGCCCCATCCAATCAGTTGAAGGCCTGAATGGAACAAAAAGACTGGCTTCCCTGAGCAAGGGGAGATTCCCCATCAGGCTGCTTTCGGCTCCTTCTGCACCAGCAGCTATCCTGGGACTCTGCCTTCTGGCCCACACTACAGATTTGGACTTGCCAGTCTCCATAACCAATTCTTTCTAATAATTCTACCTATATCTATATTTATATCTATATCCGGATGGTTCTGTTCCTCCAGAGAGTCCTGACTAGTATGAATATTGGTGCTGAGGGTGGCTCTAGATGTACAAAATCTTAAGGATGAATTATTCTCTGAATTAATTCTAAGGTTTTGAATCGACTCTCTAACTCTGATTAGATTTAAAAACACTGATGACTGCTTCCAGTAATAAAAAGAGTTAAAGTCCATGGTATAAACCTGGCAATAGATATATGCAAAATATCACTATTGGATACTCCTAACCAAACACTTATAAGGAACAAAGATCTGAGTGACCATATGTACAATACATTTAAACATTTTTGTCAAACCAGTGAGTTTAATGGGATTGGCTGGTGGCTTCTAATGTTACTGGTCAAAGAGGGAAAAGAAAAAGATGAACTCAGGAATATGAATTTCTAACTTAAAAAGGGAAAAGTGATCTGAAGGCCTGTATGTATGCTCTGAAAGAGACCCTTAATCTCCAGTAGTCACAGGACTAAGATTGCTAAAAACCAAACCCAGAACCATATCCTAAAAGTGGCTGATTTACAAGAAGATGGAATCCCCTGCCTCTCAGGGTGCCTAGTGTTATGGTGAAAGTATTGATTAGGGAAGAATAGGATCCTGAAAACTGGAAAGGGGGCATGTGGAAAGACCTTGATGAAGATGAGGATATTGAGTTTCTAAATTCTGATGAGTCTATGCAGATAGAAGGATCCTCTCCACCCCCTGGGTAAGAAGCCTCAGCATCCCCATCTGAGAGGATTAACTGCATTGCCACTGAAGAACCTGCAATATCCTCCACTTGCCTTGCAGGACAATACTGATTATTCTCAGGACCCTTCATTCTTCTTTCACTTCTAGACCTATAACTGGGCTCAAGTCCCTGAAGCCGCCAGAGTGAAGTACAAAGTGACCCACAAAAAGGTATGCTATACTCTGAAAGAACTACTTGGATTTTCTAATTCATACAGACAGAAGTCCAAGGAACATGTGTGGGATGGATATTAAGGGTGTGAGATAATGATGGAAGGAACACCAAGTTGGATCAGGCCAAATTCATTCATATGTGCCCACTAAGCAAAGACTATGCCAAAGCCTTTGTCTGTGTGGATCACAATAAACTGTGGAAAATTCAGAAAGAGATGGAAATACCAGACCACCTGATCTGCCTCTTGAGAAACCTCTATACAGGTCAGGAAGCAACAGTTAGAACTAGACATGGAACAACAGATTGGTTCCAAATAGGAAAAGGAGGACGTCAAGGCTGCATATCATCACCCTGCTTATTTAACTTGTATGTAGACTACATTATGAGAAATGCTGGGCTGGAGGAAGCACAAGCTGGAATCAAGATTGCTGGGAGAAATATCAATAACCTCAGATATGCAGATGACACTACCCTTATGGCAGAAAGTGAAGAAAAACTAAAAAGCCTCTTGACGGAAGTGAAAGAGGAGAGTGAAAAAGTTGGCTTAAAGCTCAACATTCAGAAAACTAAGACCATGGCATCTGGTCCCATCACTTCATGGCAAATAGATGGGGAAATAGTGGAAACAGTGGCTGACTTTATTTTTCTGGGCTCCAAAATCACTGCAGATGGTGATTGCAGCCATGAAATTAAAAGACGCTCGCTCCTTGGAAGGAAAATGACCAAGCTAGACAGCATATTAAAAAGGAGAGACAGTTTCTGGTCTTATGTTTAGATCTTTAATCCATTTTTAGTTTATTTTTTGTGTGTGGTGTTAGAAAGTGATCTAGTTTCATTCTTTTACAAGTGGTTGACCAGTTTTCCCAGTACCACTTATTAAAGAGATTGTCTTTACTCCATTGTATATTCTTGCCTCCTTTGTCAAAGATAAGGTGTCCATAGGTGTGTTCATCACAGCATTGTTTATAATAGCCAGGACATGGAAACAACCTAGATGTCCATCAGCAGATGAATGGATAAGAAAGCTGTGGTACATATACACAATGGAGTATTACTCAGCCATTAAAAAGAATACATTTGAATCAGTTCTGATGAGATGGATGAATCTAGAGCCAATTATACAGAGTGAAGTAAGCCAGAATGAAAAACACCAATACAGTATACTAACACATATACATGGAATTTAGAAAGATGGTAATGATAACCCTGTATGTGAGACAGCAAAAGAGACACAGATGTTTAGAACGGACTTTTGGACTCTGAAGGAGAAGGAGAGGGTGGGATGATTTGGGAGAATGGCACTGAAACATATATACTATCATGTAAGAAACGAATCGCCAGTCTATGTTCAATGCAGGATACAGGATGCTTGGGGCTGGTGCATGGGGATGATCCAGAGAGATGATATGGGGTGGGAGGCGGGAGGGGGGTTCAGGATTGAGAACTCATATACACCCGTGGTGGATTCATGTCAATGTATGGCAAAACCAATACAGTATTGTAAAGTAAAATAAAGTAAAAATAAAAATTAAAAAGGTCCAAAAAAATTATTTTCCCAATTTATACTTATTTTACTGATGAGCGGGTCCATAGAATTCTTCATGCTACCAGTGTGGAAGTGGCACTCTTTGGAAAGGTTTTGGCTAAACTCAATTTTATTAAGATATTAATTCCTAAAAAAAAAAAAAAAAAAGGAGAGACATTACTTTGCCAACAAAGGTTCATCTAGTCAAGGCTATGGTTTTTCCAGTAGTCATGTATGGATGTGAGAGTCGGACTATAAAGAAAGCTGGGTGCAGAAGAATTGATGCTTTTGAACTGTGGTGTTGAACACTCTTGAGAGTCCCTTGGACTGCCAGGAGATCCAACCAGTACATCCTAAAAGAGGTCAGTCCTGGGTGTTCATTGGAAGGACTGATATTGAAGCTGAAACTCCAATACTTTGGCCGCCTGATGTGGAGAGCTGACTCGTTTGAAAAGACCCTGATGCTGGCAAAGATTGAGGGCAGGAGGAGAAGGGGATGACAGAGGATGAGATGGTTGGATGGCATCACCAACTCAATGCACATGGGTTCAGGTGGACTCCAGGAGTTGGTGATGGACAGGGAGGCCTGGCGTGCTGTGGTTCATGGGGTCGCAAAGAGTTGGACACGACTGAGCAACTGAACTGAACTGATGTAGTCCAGGGAGTCACAAAGAGTCGGACACAACTGAGCGACTTTCACTTTTACACCTTTTCACAATATGAAAACAGTCACGGCTTCTCAATCAATGCCCAGACCTGACTTAGTACAGAGAGGCTTGAACAAAGATGAGCCTGGGTCTCCTTGAGGAAGGACCCTGGTACATTGCAAAAATTCATAGTTAGACTTCCTCCTAGCCTTCCCTAAAGGGACTTTGGCCTTTTACCAGGGTAACCGTATGCTGGGGGAAATGAAATAATCAGACTTTTAGAGAATTACTCCCCATTGGCTCTGAGCTGACACTAATTCCAGAAAACCCAAAAGGACACTGTGACCCTCCAGTCAGGGAAGTGGCTTATGATCCATGGAATTTTAGCTCAGGTCTGTCTCATAGTGGGCCCAGTGTTGGGCCTGAGTCTCCCCAGTTCCAAATGCATAAACTGGAAGAGATACACTGAGCAGCTGGCAGACTTCCCACATTGAATCTTTGACTTGTGGAATGAGGGCTACTATGATGTGACAGGCCATCCAGAAACTACTAGAACTTTCTCTACCTAGAAAAGTAGTAAACCAAAATCAGTGCCACATTCCTAGAGGGGTTGCAGAGATCAGTGCCATCATCACAGACTGGAAAGATGCAGCGGCAGTGATTCCCACCATATCCTCATTCAACTCACCTCCTTGGCCTGTGCAGCAGACAGATGGATTTTGGAGGATGACAGTGGATTACCATCGGCTTAATTAGCTGGTGACTCCAGCTGCAGCTGTTGTACCAGATGTCCTTTTATGACTTGAGCAAATTAACATATTCCCCAGTACCTGGGACGTGGCTATTGATCTGTCAAATGCTTTGTAAAAATCATGCCTGTCAATACGGATCACCAGAAACAGTTTGCTTTCAGCTGACAAGGCCAGGCGTACGCCTCCACTGCCCTACCTCAGTAGGGTATTGGCTCTCCAGCTCTACGTCATCACTCAGTTCTCAGGGATCTGGATCTTCCTCCCACGAGACATCACACTGATCTGTTACGTTGGTGACATTATGTTGATTGGACCTAGTGAGAAAGGAGTAGCAACTATTATAGACTTATCATTAAGACGTTTATATGCCAGGGGGTGGGAAATAAATCCAATGACAATTCAGGAGCGTTCCATTTCAATGACATTTCTAGAGTAGCAGGGATGTGAGGCATGCTGAGATATCCCTCCTAAGGTGAAGGATAAGATACTGCATCTGGCCCTTCTTACAACCAGAATAAGGCACAATGTATAATAGGCCTTCTG
The DNA here is from genome assembly GCF_001704415.2 of Capra hircus. Lineage (NCBI taxonomy): Eukaryota > Metazoa > Chordata > Mammalia > Artiodactyla > Bovidae > Capra > Capra hircus. Next base: position 12,199,605 of record NC_030809.1, read on the forward strand.
GATTTTGGAGGCAACAGATTCCTCATTTCAGGTATGTTACTCTGACTTATTTATCAAGCGCTCTGAAAAGCTGAAAGTTTTCAACTTGTAACGAGAGAAGGCTCTGCACCAGTTCCCGGCTGCTGCGCAATTGGTGCTGACATTTGGGTCCAGCAGAGCCAATGGTTTGTCAAGTGTCAGTGGCAAATAGGGTTGCTGTGAGGAGCCTAGGACAGGCCCTTACAGATGAAGCACGGTGCAGACCCTTAGAGTTTGGGAGCAAAACCTTGTCGTCCTATTTGGATAACTACTCTTGTATGGTACTATTTCCCCCAAAGCCAAGAATCAAGCGGCAGAAGTGGGAGTAGATCCACTCACTATCCTCCCTAGTGACTCACTAGCAAAATTTTTCGTTGTAAACAGAATAGTCGCATTGTTGTTGTTGTTGAGTTGCTAAGTTGTGTCCGACTGCCCTGTCCTTCACTATCTCCTGGAGTTTGCTCAAACTCATGTCCATTGAGTTGGTGATATATTATGTTAGGAGAAATTATTACCTTGTTAATGTCTTTGTTTCAAGATTAAGTATGTTTTACAGAGATGTGTATGGGTGCCAAGTTCGGAGAGTATTAGTCAACCTTATGCCCTGCTGGCCAGGGGCAGTGCCAGAGAGGAATGCTTCCACTGGGAAACATGGCAACAAGTCTATTGAACTGGAAGTTATGATGCTTCCTACTTTAAGTTCCTTGGGACCCGAATCAATAGGTAATGAAGGGAGTTACGGTGCTCACTGGGGTGACTGATCCTGACTAGCAAGGAGAAATTGGACTGATACCCCACAAAGGAGGTAAGGGAGCGTGTGTCTGGAGTACAGGACAGCCCCTCGGGTGTCTCTTAGTATTATCATGCCCTATGATTAAAGCCAGTGGAAAACCACAACAACCCAATCCAGGTAGGACCACAGATGGCTCACACTCTCGGGAATGAAGGCTTGGGTCCCATAAACATAAAGAACTATGACCATCTGAAGTCATTACTGAGGGCAAAGGGAATATGGGATGAGTAGTGAAGGAGGGTAGTTATGAATAACAGCTCTGACCACACAATCATTTATGGAAATAAAGACCAGTTACCACGAGTTTCCTCATTTTGTTTTGAATATGTTTATATGTCTGTGTGTATAATTTTTGTTTTCCCCCCTCTCTAATCTCCTTGTGTGCTCTGCTGCGCTAAGTTGCCTCAGTTGTGTCCAGCTATTTGCGACCCTATGGACCATTGTCCACCAGGCTCCTCTGTCCGTAGGATTCTCTGTCCATAGCTGCTGCTTGCATCTTGTCACTGCCCCCTCTCCCTCACTACTCAGGCACAGGGCACATGCTCACACACATATCCTCAGGCACGTTCATGCATTCACATGCACACACAGTGTCCACACCTGAAAGTGAAAGGCGCTCAGTCATGTCCAACTCTTTGTGACTCCGTGGACTATACAGTCCGTGGAATTCTCCAGGCCAGAGTACTGGAGTGGGTAGCTGTTCCCTTCTCCAGGGGATCTTCCCAACTGAGGGATCGAACCCAGGTCTCCTGCATTGCAGGCTGATTCTTTACCAGCTGAGCTACCAGGGAAGCCCACGTCCACACCTACACCTGTTCAAACACACATGTGCACACACACGAGCCCACATGACCTGCAGATCCTATGTGTGTGTGCTAAGTTGTTTCAGTCGTGTCCAACTCTTTGTGATCCTATGGACCACAGCCCGTCAGGTTCCCCTGTCCATGAGAATTTTCAGACAAGAATACTGGAGTGGTTTGCCATGCCCTTCTCTGGGCAGTCTTTTCAACCCAGGGGTGAACTCTTGTCTCTGGCATCTCCTGCATTGGCAGGCAGATTCTTTACCACTAGCGCCACCTAGGAAGCCCACCTGATCCTACACACACAGGCACAAACACATGTACATACCCACTCTTGTGTACACACGCACACCATCCCAGACATGCCGTCAGACCCACATTCACCCCACGCTCCTTTTCACCCCCTCAGGATCTCCTCTAACGCCTGTTTCCAGATGTGTTATAAAATTCACCATCAGATTTAAAGCTGAGAGAGAGAAAGCAGAGCTGAATTTCGTTTTAATTGTCTAGAGCAGAAACCCAATTTCTCAGGTGATAATTATAATGATTAAAATGTCTGTGATCAGAATGGAGAGAGGGAGACACTCACTGTTGGCTTCAGGACAAAGCACAGGGGGAGTGTCTGATAAGGCTCAGAGCCTCTCACCACCCCCTTCCCCACCTGCAGTCCCAGGCAATCCTGCAGGAAGCACCAGGGGTGGGAGAGAGCGGGGACAGATGGGGAGCCAAGGGGCTACCAGCTCAGGGGTACACACCTGACGGGTTACCCTTATCTGCCTGGGCCAAGAGCCCCTGAGCAGGACTCTGATGACAAAAGGAGCCAGCATGGCTGGACCTCCTGTGACCTGATGCTTGGGAGAAGAGCTGGATGTCCCCGGAGAAGCAGTTCACCTTGCTGGGTTGCAGGTATGGAAATCAGCAGGGTTGCATGGTAGGTACCATTGTGGGGTTAGACTCGCCTACAGGCTCTGGGGCCAGCCTGGCCTGACTGCTGCTGTTGACTCTCCACATGCCCCCGGGCTGAGTCACTTGTCTACTCTGCATTGTCGTGGTGGTCAGCCACTTCATCGACACCTTTCCAGCCAGGTCCTCAATACAGCCACCTGATAACCCTCTCAAGAGAACCAGGAAGGAGTGGGTCCTTATCTTCACTGCCCCTTTCATGTCCTCAGCACCCAGAACAGGACCTGACACACAGGAGGCTCCCGAGAAATATCAGTATGTTTCAAGTTTTGAGAATGTGTAAATAATCAGCACTAATCCATGAAGTAAGCATTCTCACCACCATTTAATGGTAGAGGAGCGTGACACTCAGAGAAGTGAAGTGCTTGCCCAAAGTCACACAAATGTGGATAGGAAGGGAGAACAGTATGGACCTAGGAAGGGATAGGAAGTAGGATAGGGCTGTGGGAGCAGTATGCATCCTAGGGAAAGACAGCTTGAGCTGTCCTGCATTTAGACAGTAAATCGCATGCTTTACAAGTGTCTCCAGCCACTCCTGGGGGAAATCAAGCCAGTGTGTGCGAGATCCCAGTGATGGTGAGTGAGGTCCCAGTGATGGTGAGTGAGGTTTCCCTGAGGGGAGAAGGGGGAGGAGGGAGGCAGCAGCCTTATTTGCATAAAGACCTGCCTCCTCCAATCAGCTGGGCTCTTGGGGGCAGGGACACCAGCGTTTGGCCAATCAGTCACTAGGAGGCTGGGAGTAGAGGAAGGTGGAGCAGAACCAGGCCTGATGCAGGTCAGTGGTCAGGCCACTCCCTCTTTGTTTAGGATGGATCCTCCTCCCTGACTTTTGCTTTCTTGACCTCTCTCACACCTTCTCAGCAGCCCTGCATTCAGGGATGGAATAACAAGACTTACCCAGGTCACACAGTCAGTCAGCAGCACCAGAGCTGAGCCAGGCCCTGACTCCCAGCCCAGGTGCTGAGTCTTGCCCCTCTGGCTTCCTCCCGGCTGCCCTGGCTCAGGGCTCTCCTGGGAAACCCCACCCTGGGCCTGTCCTTCATGACCATCAGCCCCCTTCCCCTACAAATGGACCTACCCGGGGCTTAGCTCAGAGCTGCTGCCCACTCCCAAGCCCCCTCTCCAGCCTCCATCCCTGAGCCCCAGACCCTTTGTTCCATTTGCTTCCAAACACTGGGTTAGGGACCCACAGAGTATCAGAGCTGGCAGGGGCCCCAGGAGTATCTGGCCCACCCCTGGGGGCTCAGTTGGGATTAGTGCTCCCTCAGCACCACACTGTGCCCCTCCCCTCCATGAAGCCACCTAGGGCCTGACTTGGGGTGCTACCCACCCCCAGTATTCTAGCCTACAGAATTCCACGGACAGAGGAACCTGGAGGGCTACAGTCCATGGGGTCACAAAGAATCAGACATGACTGAGTGACTAACACCTTCAGTTTTCACTTCTTCTCCTAGCATCCCTCCCCCTGCTTCCTGCCTCACTCACCTTTCCCAGAAGATTCTGCAAATCCAATTCTAATGTTTGGTTTACAAACTTCTGGGGATGAGGGGTGGCATCTCTGCCAGGAAATGCTGGCTCCTCCAGAGGGACTATCTCAGCCCTTCCTGGTTGAAGACTGAGATTTAACTAGTCTTCCCCTCTTCAGGGAGTTTCCTGGTGGCTTTAGGGGGCAACAGAAGTGGAGGAGCCATGAGGATTCCCCCGCAGTGATGAGTAAGCCTAGACAGTATGGTTGGGAGGAAGAAGATGGAATTAGGGCTCACCAGGGTCCTAAGTTTGAATCTTTGCCCCACCACAGCCAAGATATGTGACTCTGGGCAGGTCACAATCTCTCTGAGCCCCGAATTTCTCATCTGCAAAATGGGAACATTTGTCCCATTAAGTGATCAGGCTTAGAAGGGCTTCCCTTGTGGCTCAGATGCTAAAGAATCCTCCTGCAGTGAGGGAGACCTGGGTTTGATCCCTGGGTTGGGAAGATACCCTGGAAGAGGGCATGGCAACCCATTCCAGTATTCTTGCCTGGAGAATCCCCATGGACAGAGGAGCCTGGTGGGCTACAGTCCATGGGGTCACAAAGAGTTGGACATGACTGAGCAACTAAACACAGCACATATAACAAGCGCTCAGTGAATCTGAGTTCTTCCCTCCAGCCCATTTGAGTCTTTCCTGACCAGATCGCCTCCAGGCCTCCCCCCTGCATTTCTTCTGAATTTGCTTCCCTGCACAGGTCCTTCTGCTTCCAGGGTTCTGTATCTTATTCTTCTCAAAGGTTCAGCCCCCAGTGTGGCTGGCAGGAAAGGCCCTGCCTCCAAGGCTCTGCTGGCCAGAGCAGACTGACCTGGCTGCAGTGTGCCCAGGACGCCGGGCACAGATGGTGGTTCATATGCCCAGGAATTATTTAGAGTGCAGCCGCTTCTCTGCTAATGAGTTAACAAATCTCACTGCTAGAACAGGCCCTTGGCAGAGTAAGGGGTCTCTGGGGCCTAAGGTTCCGCTTGATCTAAGGGGTCAGCAGAATTATTTAACATGTTTGCTTTCTATTAGGAAAAGAGGGACTGGCAGGGGCTCTGGCCTTGTTAAATAACTCAGAGCCTCACTGGTCTGGTCCAGAACTGGGGCAGGGCTGGGCTCAGAACACTGGTGGGAATGGAGAGGAAGAGTCAAGACTGGGCCAAAGGATCCCAGAGAGCTCCAGAGTCTCTGGAAGGGGCACCTTGATTTTGCTCAGAAACCCAGCAACAGCCCCTGCACTGTTATGTGTCAGCGTCTGGAGAAGCAGGGCTCCATAATCAGACCCTCCAGAATCTGCCAGAACCTGAGACCCAGGGCCGACCTTGGGCACAGGCCAGCAGCCTCTCTGTCTCCTGAGCCTCAGTCTTCTCATCTGTAAAATGGGAGTGGTAATCCCTCCCTTCCCTGGTTATGCAGGTTAAATAATGTGAGCAAAGCCCCTGCGTGGTGCCTGATACATAGTGGATCCTCCCTGGGGTCAGCTGTGGTTACCTGGAACCATACAGTGGCCCCATGGGAGATGGAGATGGGACAGGTGTGAACCTGGGAGCCTCACTGCTGGACTTAATACCTGTCTGATTGACACCTGACTGTGACTTAAAGAAGCAGCCTAAGTTTTCTGTACCTCAGTGTTCTCATCTGTAAAATGGGATAATGATAGTATATTCCTCATAGTGTCGTAGTGAGGATTAACGGAGATAATACACATAAAGTGGTTAGAAGAGAGCTGGGCTCAGACTTCTTCTTGGTTGGCTGCTGTTGCAGTGGTCACTGTTCAGCCTTCACCTGAATGGGCCCCTCTAGACCCGCATAGGCGTTTTGCCCCCTGAAGTTAAAGATCTCATGGTTTCCTCTGGGGTCTGCCCTGCCCTTCTCCTGTTCCAGATCCTAACCCACTACCCCTCTCTTTTTCTTTCTCTCATACACACACACACACACACACACACCCCACTCCCTCAACCTTATAACTCAGGAGGCCCAAGACCACTTCAGATTCATTGGGTTTGAAAAATTACAAAAAGGCCTCTCCCCGCCCAGGGCGGGACACCATCCTCAGTGGTGTGGACATCACGCTGGGGCTTGTGGGGCTGCGCTCCCCCTCACCCATCCCAGAAATGCCCCATCTGTCATGGAGCTTGCCCAATAACGGCCCAGTTTGCAGCTGAATTAAGGAAGGGGGCTTTGTGACTGTTACTGTCTGCTGTGCATCAGATTCTCTGCAAGACCCTCCACACCTGTCACTGAAGGATGACCACAGCATAACAGCTGCCTGTCTGCCAGACCCACCCACAGATGGCATGATTTTTGCCTACACAGTGGGTTTTATTTTCTTGTTTGTTTTCAACTAGATAGTAAGCCTTTAAAAATCAGAAGATTTCACATAAAACAACATCAGAGAAGCTGAGAAACTGGGCCTGCACTGGCCCCAGCAACAGTCACTGGAGCTGAGAGGCAGCAGCCCTTTAGGGACACCCTAGCTGTTCTTGGTCCCGATCAGTTTATCTCTGTCATCTGTGTCCCCGGCTTGGACCCTGGCATTATTTGAGCTTGTGGCCTCACTGCAGAGACCCAGCTTACAGATGGGTAAGCTAAACTTAAGAAGCCATAGTGTGTTGTCTCACTGTTTGCTGAACCCAAGGATAGGCAAGGCGAGAACGGGGGAGCTGGAAGAAGATGCGAGGAGCCATAGGAACCGCAGGCGTGCTTGTTTTGTTCTTGGCTGGCACAGCAGCAAGGCAGCAGCAGCGGACATGCTGTATTTTCTCGTGGCTGACCGAGTGGACACAGCCGCATCACACGCAACACGCTACCCAATGCCACCTGCCTACAAGAGCTTTCCAGGCGGTGCTCATAGAGATGACGTATGCACAGTGCTATAAACAAATGATCTCAGTTGTTACATCGTTATTTACAAAAAATGGGTTGAGAGCGAGAGGCCATGGGTCAAGAGAGCCTGACCCCTGCCATCTTGGCCAATTGCTCTTTCCCTACAGGTGTCACGTGCCCACTCTACCCTGATTACCACCTCCTGGAGGGAAGGCTCATTTGTTTTGGTCACTGCTGTATCTCCAAAGCCTAGGGCAACTCCTGGTATGTAGTAGATGCTTAGTAAGTCTTTGATGTGTTAGAATTTCTGAATGTCACCCAGCAAATTTTAGGCAGAGGCAGGGTGAACCAATTCCAGCCCTACACTCTTTCCCTCAGACTCTCAGACCCCAAGTCTTACCCTCCCACTGATGCGTGTGCCACCCCCTTACCACCAGGTCACCCTCGTACACATACTCAATGCCTCAACTCAGATGCTCTTAAAGTGTTAGTCACTTGGTCATGTCCAACTATTGTGACCCCATGGAATGTAGCCCACCAGGCTCCCCTGTCCATGGAATTCTCCAGGCAAGAATACTGGAGTGGGTTGCCATTTCCTTCTGCAGAGGCTCTTAAAGCTCAATCCAGTCTGACCCTGGAAAAGAAGGTGAGCCTTCTGCAGAAACCACGACTTACCACTATGGTATTTGACTTTTAGGATCGTTTTTTAGCATTAATAAAATAAAATGTGGAACTCCTCTCTGATACGGACAGTCCTTTTAAATTGCAGGCAGGAGAGAGCAGTGCTGAGGACTCTGGTGTTATCTAGGTTCAAACTCAGAATCCACAGTATCCTGGCTACGTGGTCTTTGACATATTGTTTTTCTGCACCTCAATTACCTCGTGCATAAAATGGGGTTGATAACCATACCTGACTCATCTGTTGTTGTGAAAGTTAAATGAGGTGGTCCAGTAAATCAGTTCAGTATGGTCGACGCCATCATTATCACTAACACCGCTCATCTATGATTCAGTGAGGAAAGATGTAACAGAAAAAATGCTCATTGCAATGCTTTCCCGTGATGCTTTTCAAAGAATTTTTCCTCTTGATAACAGTAGCGTGCACACATAATAAAGAAGTGGTCCTAGTGTGCCAAGCCAGTTATCTTGTCTACAGATGGTGCCTGGTAGAGATGAATTTGCGGGCCACCTAGGGAAAACCACGCCCAGAAATTTTGGACCCTAGTCAAAGTCAATGGGATTTTTTTCTGCATTCACAGTTATAGGGATGCTGAAGTAATAAGGGTTATGACTGCACTCAACCTAGCCTTCTCTCCCCCTACTGCAGAGCTCAGACCCTTCCCTGAGTCAGAACCAGACTCTCTTCTCCTTATTTATCCCCAGACTTGATGCTCTAGTAGCTGGGGTTTGCGGTTCTCTTTCTTCCTGATGAATACATAATCACCTCCTAGGATGGGTAGAGATGATGATTGTAATAAAATAGGTTCATTACAGCCCTCTACACAGAGCCATTTAATGAACATGCAGCCAACGGCACTAAAGCCTCTGAGCCAAATACAAATGAAGCCTGTTCTATGGTATCATTTAATTAGCTGGGGGAGCAGGCGGGGGAGGAGGAGATAGTATGAGATACAAACAGAAAAATGGGAGCTGGTGAGAGAGAGAGGGTGTCAGGGAGGGGCAGAGAGAGAGAGAGAGCAAGGAAGAGAGACGGTGAGGGAAGGGCAGAGGGAGTGAGCAAGGGAGGGGGCAGAAGAGAGACAGGGCTCCCTTCTATGGAAACAGTATTGGGCAGACTCATCCTTCCCATTGGAGAAGTGAAGACACCTAGTCCTGCTCTGTGCGTTGTGATGGATGCTGGGTTGGGGGGGGGGTACCTCAATGGACTAGCCACACAGTGCCCTGACTCTGTGGGGTTCAGAATCTGGTGAGAAGTCAGGCACCGAGAAAGTCATCACATCAATAATACATGTAACTGCAAGTAAGCTGTGTGACTCTAGTATGATTGTTGCACGGCTGCTGTGAGGAGGTGGACAGACTTCTTAGAGCAGGGCTCTGAAGAGTGTCTGCCTGGGTCCGAACCCGTGTCCTGGCTATGAGACCTTGAATAAGTTGCTTAACCTTACTAGCCCTCAGGTCTTCATCTAGAAAATTGGAATCATAAAACAACTACCTATTGGAGTTGTCATGAGAATCGAATTTGTTAATACATGTAAAATACTCAGAATACTGTCTGCTATGTAGTAAGTATTCAATACGATTTTCCCAGTTGTCATGTAAAGATGTGAGAGTTGAACCATAAAGAAAGTTGAGTGCTGAAAAATAGATGCTTTTGAACTGTGGTGCTGGAGAAGACTCTTGAGAGTCCTTTGGACAGCAAGGAGATCAAGCCAGCCAATCCTAAAGGAAATCAAACCTGAATATTCATTGGAAGGACTGATGCCACTTTGGCCACCTGATGCAAAGAGCTGACTCATTGGAAAAGACCTTGATGTCAGGAAAGATTGAGGGCAGGGGGAGAAGAGGGTGACAGAGGATAAGATGGTTGCATGGCATCACCGACTCAATGGACATGAGTCTGAGCAAATACTGGGAGATAGTGAAGGACAAGGAAGCCTGGTGTGCTGTAGTCCATGGGGTCACAAAGAGTCAGACACGACTGAGTGACTGAACAACTACCACAATATTAAGAACTAAAATGGGGGGAAAAAAAACACTGAAGGATCCTGTTTTAGATCAGTAAGTCAGAGAGGTCATGCCAGAATAAATGCCGTATAAACTGAAACCTGAAAGGACGAGTAGATATCAGCCAAGGGGACAGAGAAGAGAAGCAAAAGGTATCTAATTTTTTTATTTTGCCTACCCAGCATCCTTTATTCCCTCCTCAGTTAACATCCTCTGATTTTCTTTTGAGAAACAATTTTTTTCTTCTCTTTCAGTCCTCATAGGTAGGGCTGGCCTTAAGCTCTTGTTCAGGGTGGACATTTAACCCCCAGGCCTGGTTAAAATGGAATTTTGGTCCTGGTCACTCCTGATCAGAGGTGGGCAAATGATCCAGGCTGAAGAAGTAAGAGAAAATACCAGGGGCTTTTGTTTAAATTAGCAGCAAAGGAGGGTGGTAAGCCTACGTGTTATAAATTTAGAGTTACCTGTGGCCAACTACTACCTGAAATGAAGGCAATGCAAAAGAAAATGCAGGCAAGAAATTGAAAGGAAGGTCTTGACAATGTCACCGTGACTCTCTGGACCTAGGTTTGCCTGAGTTGCAATTTTCAGGTGAAGGAGTCAGTCAAACTGTCCTTTTCCCAATCTATATTTGTTTTATTCTATTTGGTTCCTATCTCTTATAACTGAAAGAATCCTATGTGACAATCAACATTTCTTTCAAAAGGAAGGGCATGTGATAAGCTGCAGCAGGAGAATCAAAGCCTATGAAAGATACTGACATAGTGGCAGCTTGTTGAGTAAGGGGAAAGTGATGACTGTGTATCAAAGTTCAGAGGATCCAAAGCACGAATCAGAAAAGTGGGGAGGTCCAATGTTGGATTAACAGATTGGATGTCCCCAAAACAAAGACATCCAACTCCTTTCAGTAAGTGCCCCCATGGCCTTCTCAAAGGCACCACTTCTCATCATAGCTTTGTGCATGCTTGAAAAGGCAGAACCAATGATTCAAGATCAGTTAGGACTAGCGAAGCCTTCAAATGCCACATAGTCTAATATCCCCATTGTCTTTGTTGGCTTGAGCTGCTATAACAAAAATACAATCAGTTGGGTGGCTTGACAACAGAAATTTATTTCCCACAGTTCTGGGGGCTGGAAGTCCAAGGTCAGGGTGCCAGTTTGGTTGGGTCCTAGTGAGAGCATCTTCTTAGTTTACAGATGGCTGCGTTCTTGCTGTACCCTCAGTTGGCTATGAGTTCTTGGGGTTCTACTTTTAGGACATCAATCTGTATGCAGGTCAGGAAGCAACAGTTAGAACTGGACATGGAACAACAGACTGGTTCCAAATAGGAAAAGGAGTACGTCAGGGCTGTATATTGTCACCCTGCTTATTTAACTTATAGGCAGAGTACATCATGAGAAACACTGGACTGGAAGAAACACAAGCTGGAATCAAGATTGCTGGGAGAAATATCAATCACCTCAGATATGCAGATGACACCACCCTTATGGCAGAAAGTGAAGAGGAACTAAAAAGCCTCTTGATGCAAGTGAAAGAGGAGAGTGAGACAGTTGGCTTAAAGCTCAACATTCAGAAAACAAAGATCATGATACCCGGTCCCATCACTTCATGGGAAACAGATGGGGAAACAGTGGAAACAGTGTCAGACTTTATTTTGGGGGGCTCCAAAGTCACTGCAGATGGTGACTGCAGCCATGAAATTAAAAGACGCTTACTCCTTGGAAGAAAAGTTATGACCAACCTAGATAGTATATTCAAAAGCAGAGACATTACTTTGCTGACTAAGGTCCGTCTAGTCAAGGCTATGGTTTTTCCAGTGGTCATGTATGGATGTGAGAGTTGGACTGTGAAGAAGGCAGAGTGCTGAAGAATTGATGCTTTCAAAGTGTGGTGTTGGAGAAGACTCTTGAGAGTCCCTTGGACTGCAAGGAGATCCAACCAGTCCATTCTGAAGGAGATCCGCCCTGGGATTTCTTTGGAAGGAATGATGCTAAAGCTGAAACTCCAGTACTTTGGCCACCTCATGCGAAGAGTTGACTCATTGGAAAAGACCCTGATGCTGGGAGGGATTGGGGGCAGGAGGAGAAGAGGACGACAGAGGATGAGATGGCTGGATGGCATCACTGACTCGATGGACGTGAGTCTGAGTGAACTCTGGGAGCTGGTGATGGACAGAGAGGCCTGGCGTGCTGCCATTCATGGGGTTGCAAAGAGTCGGACACGACTGAGCGACTGAACTGAACTGAACTGAACTGAAACCTAACTACCTCCAAAGGCCCTACCTCCTAGTACTATCCCAGTGGAGGCTAGGGTTTCAACATACAAATTTGCAAACATGCAATCCATAGCACTCATTTATATTAGTTTGCTTCTAATTGGGGCTTCCCTGATAGCTCAGCTGGTAAAGAGTCTGCCTGCAATGCAGGAGACCTGAGTTCAATCCCTGGGTTGGGAAGATCCACTGGCGAAGTGATAAGCTACCCACTCCAGTATTCTTGGGCTTCCCTTGTGGCTCAGTTGATAAAGAATCTGCCTGCAATGTGTGAGACCTGGGTTCAGTCACTGGATTGAGAAGATCCCCTGGAGGAGGGAAAGGCTGCCCACTCCAGTATTCTAGCCTGGAGAATTCCATGGACTGTATAGTCCATAGAGTCGCAGAGAGTAGGACTCGACTGAGTAAATTTCGCTTTCAATTGATCAAGAAGTACTTGAATTCTTTTCGTGTGTTTTCTGTCAGAGGTAAGTTTTATTTAATTTATTTTCCTGATAATGGAGTCCAATTCATGCCTTTATTCACAACATGGGTATTTAATAAAATAGAATGAGTGATATGCCTGAATGGATAATCAAATTACTAGATTATTTGATAGTAAGAAATAAAGAAAATGTGTAATTTGCTCTGGTTACTTGATCTATGAATACTATATTCTTATAGAAGAAAAGGAAGAAAGGAGGGAGAGAAGGAAGGGGAAAAACAAAAACTACAGGAAAAAGGAAATTCTAGCCAGATGGATTAAGAAGTCTCCTCTTATTATGGGGAATACAGTCTGGAAAAGTCATGTGACTCATCTGAAGTAGGGCAGTTCATTAAAAGTAGTTTGTATCAGGATCCTGTCTTCACATTTCTTATTCCATCAAATATCCTGCTATGGACTGAAAGTTTATGTCCTCCCTGTCCCCCACCCCATTCATATACTGATACCCCAGCCCTCACTGTGGTGTGTATTGAGATTATTAGGTCATGAGGGTGGAGATTATTAGGTCAGGGGATTAATAACCTTATAAGAAGAGATCTTCCTTTTTTTTCCTCTGCCCTCTGCTATATGAGTGTACAATGAGAAGACAGCTATCGACAAGCCACAAAGCAGGCTCTCACCACACACCAGATCTACCAGTGCCTTGACCTTGGACTTCTCAGCCTCCAGAACTATGAGAAATAATGCTTGTTGTTGTAGCCACCAGTCTATGGTATTTGTTATAACAGCCTGTGCTAACACATTTCTCGATATCCCTCCCACCAAAAATCACATCCCTCAGTAAGTTTGTTAGACCCCTAAAGTTATGAATATCTTCTTAGGCATTGACCCTTCTCATTATATAGAAAAGCTCTTGGGAGTAATAATAATAATAACAAAATCAACAACAATTTTTAAAGCTCTTACCATGTATCAATTTCTATGTCGTTTTTTTAATTTTCATTGTTTCATTTAATCCTCATCACAGCCCTGTAGATAATTACTCTTCAGCTCAGTTCAGCCTCTGTCGTGTCTGACTCTTTGCGATCTCGTGGACCGCAGCATGCCAGGCCTCCCTGTCCATCATCAACTCCCGCAGTTTACTCAAACTCATATCCATTGAGTCGATGATGACATCCAACCATCTCATCCTCTGTCTCCCCCTTCTCCTCCCACCTTCAATCTTTCCCAGCACCAGGTCTTTTCAAATGAGTCAGTTCTTCACATCAGGTGGCCAAAATATTGGAATTTCAGCTTCAGCATCACCTTCCAATGAATGTTCAGGAATGATTCCTATAGGATGGACTGGTTGGATCTCCTTGCAGTCCAAGGGACTCTCAAGAGTCTTCTCCAATGCCACAGCTCTAAAGCATCAATTCTTCAGCACTCAGCTTTCTTTATGGTCCAACTCCCCCATCCATGCATGACTACTGGAAAAACCATAGCTTTGACTAGATGGAACTTTGTTGGCAGAGTAATATCTCTGCTTTTTAATATGCTGTCTAGGTTGGTCATAACTTTTCTTCCAAAAAGCAAGTGTCTTTTAATTTCATGGCTGCAGTCACCATCTGCAGTGATTTTGGAGCCCCCCCAAATAAAGTCTGTCACTGTTCCCATTGTTTTCCACTATTTGCCATGAAGTGATGGGACCGGATGCCATGATCTTCGTTTTCTGAATGTTGAGCTTTAAGCCAACTTTTCACTCTCCTTTTTCACTTTAATCAAAAGGCTCTTTAGTTCTTTTTAACTTTCTGCCATAAGGGTGGTGTCATCTGCATATCTGAGGTTATTGGTATTTCCCCCATTAATCTTGATTCCAGCTTGTGCTTCTTCCAGCCCAGCATTTCTCATGATGTACTCTGAATATAAGTTAAATAAGCAGAGTGACAATATATAGCCTTGATGTACTCCTTTCCCAATTTAGAACCAATCTGTTGTTTCATTTGCCAGACACAGCAACCAAAGCCTAGAAAGGTTAAGAAATGAGACCCAGTTCATAAAACTGATAAGTGATGGATGCAGAATTTGAAAACATGTAGCCTGACTCCAGAGTCTGGGCCCTCATTTCTGATCACAAAGTACAGTTTGCAATAGCAAATTTCCTTTAGCAGCCAGATAATTCCACGCAAAGACAGAAACAAATGAACGGCTCCAGAATGCTGAAGGGGAAAGTCTTCCAATGGCCCTCAGAGCTCTCTATGGTGCTGAAACCCAGCCTCCGCTAACTCTCCTTCATATCAGTATTTGTCTTCCTCAAACTTGCCCCTCCTTGGTTCCGGTTACTTTACTAATCCCTCCATTATATAAATTGACATCAGATCAGCTACCTCAGCTGGTTTTTGGATCAACAGAAGTGTTGCAAGATCACGTCTCTACTGGTCTTTTCTCCTAAGCAAATTTTTCATCATCCCTGAGCTTAAAAGAAGAGAGGAGAAAACAGTACCTGCCTCCCAGCAGCTACACTCAGTGCAGGGAGATAAGACAGGCAAGGGATGTACTAGATAAGGCCTAAATATCTTAACAGAGCATAGAAAATCCTGCAGGATTTAATGGCATTTCTGGCCTCTTAGCAGGGCTTCCCCAGTCCCTCAGTGGCAAAGAATTTGCCTGCAATGCAGGAGAAGTGGGAGATGCGTGTTTGACCTCTGGATTGGGAAGATCTCCTGGAGAAGGAAATGGCAACCCACTCCAGTATTCTTGTCTGGGAAATCCCATGGACAGAGGAGCCTAGTGGGTTACAGTCCATGGGGCCACAAAGAGTCAGACACAACTTAGTGACTAAACAACAACAACTGGCCTCTCACATCACCTGTGTGCCTGCAGTTCTCTGGACACAGGATGTAAGTCTAACCCCTGGGACCACTCAGGTGCTACAGTATCTGACCTAAAGTTGGAGGGTACAGTTGAAACATGAATGCTATCACTGAGTCTTGCTAGGGGGCAGGAGTTGGGCAGGGGCAACATCAGGGCCTTATGAGCCTTGTTGAAGAATCTTGATTTTTCTCCTGAAGGCTGTGGAAAGCTATTGGCAAGTTTTAAGTGAGAAATTGGCACAACTAGATGTGGATTTATGGAGACAAGCCTGGAGGCCAGGAGGCCCTCCAGGAGGTGGTTGGAAAGCTCAGGTGAGAGATGATGGAGGCTGACCAAGGACCCAAGAAGCCTTTCCATCATATGCCCCTGTCCTGTTTTCCCAGTATCCATCATGCTCTAAATTTCCCAGCTTCCCCTCTACTTGTTATTGCTTGTCTGCCTCCTTCGATGAAATACCAGCAACAAGAAACCAGGGACTTTGTCTGCCTCATTTACCACCATAACCCTGGCAACGTCAGATACAGGGCAGGGGACTAATGAATGTTTGTTGAGTGTAGGGAGGGCTGGAGTGGGGAGACTGGTTTTAGTGAATATAGGGTGTATTTAGTGAATACAGAGGACAAAGCTTAAGGTACAGAAATTGGTGAGGAACCCCAGGAGTTGGGGCTGAAGCCATTACACCATGGGTCAGGGCTGATCCAGGCTTGGACAATGTGCCTACCAGTGAGGCCAAGTCACCTCAGCAGCAGTAAGGGGGGAGAAACAGCCTGCTGATGCTATGCGGGCAGTGTCTGATCTGGTCTGATGGTGACCTACATCCATAAAGATGCCCAGATGGGTCTGGGCAGAGGGCCAGGCACCAGTCCCTGCTACAGTCTCTGAATTCCTTGGCCAGAGTTTAGGTTTCCTGGAATTATCCTTGCCTCCATCATCCCTTTTATGGTGTAAGGAACTGAGTGATTTAGGACACATAGGAAGCGAGAGAGAGATGAGTACATGGTCATTCAGGAGGCCGACACGTGGTTTTACTTACTAGGTTTAGGCTCCTCCATGTCTCTAGATGCTGACCCACCCCCCTGACCCTGGGGGTAGTGAGGCTGTAATGCTTCGCCAAGGTGCTCCTCTGGGAGGCCTGCGCCTGGGCTCTGGGCACCTGGCTGTTCTCAGGTTATCTCTGCCTTTGAGGAGCTCATAGTCTCGAGGAGTTGCAACTGAGGAGGATGAAGGCAAACCTGCCACCACCACCACCGCTGCCGCTGTTAGTGCAGCTGCCAAGTGTTAAGAGGAGGGCAAGCCCAGAGACTGCGGGGGTCCTTTGGGAGCCCCTCGCCTCACCTGGGGATGAGAAGATGCCTCTGGGAGGAGGTGCTCCCTGAGCAGAGCCTTAAAGTATGAGCTGGAATCAGACAACTGCCAGGTAGGCCCATGGGGAAAGGGACACCATGAGGGAGAGGAGGGGGAAGGAGCCTGGGTGCCTGGAGCCTGGGGATGTGGGCAGGAAGTGAGGGTGAAGATGAGAGCAGGGGCTTCACCACGCTCCTCCCAGAGCTGCTGTGTGCTCTGGGCTTGTGCTCTGGGACTAAGCCATCCTCTCTGCCTTAGAGACTCCACCGTGTGACTCAAGAGGTGAGAAGTGTCACAGCCTCCTGATCCAGTGGGGTCCTGGGCCTGGGATAAGCCCGCTGTTCAGGCCAGTTCTACGTTCCCCTCCTGCCCACTCCTGGAGGTCCAGAGCATGAAGCTGCAGTGAGGTCTGGGGTAGGAGAGCTGCCAACCGGATGCCTGCCTCTTTGCAGGCAATTTGTGGAAGAGCTTTCCAGAAAGGGCAGCTGCGATTAACTCAAATGAACTGTAAAACTCTATTTTGGCTTAAAGGGCTTGAAAATCAGGATGTGGGTGGCAGGCGGGGATGAGGGTTATGAGAGGAAGGGCCCTAAAGCCAGCAAGACTGCCACTGGAGTTCCTAAGTCAGCAGTTTCTGGCCAAGCGTCCACCGCAGGCCTGTCCCCTGCTGGGCTCTGGGGAATCAGAGGCTGGTGTGGCTCAGGGTCGCCTCGGCATGCTCACAACTGAGGCCCCAGGAGGAGATGGGAAAACAGGAAAATGCTTTTATAGGGGAAACACAGGGATGTGAGGGAGGGGCCCCTAAGCTTAGAGGTGGGATGGGAAGAGTTCATGCAGAGGAACTAGGTTCAAATTCCAACTCCATCACTTCCAAGAGTGGCGCTTCACATTTCTGAACCTCGGCTTACTCCCTGTAAAACAGGGCTAGTAATGATCCCCACAGGGTCGTTGCTGCGAGTATTAAGTGAGATAGTCATGCGACGCCCATAGCCCGGAGCACACGCACAAGTTCAATACACACCAGCTGTTAGTGCTGCCCACCGAGCAAAGCCAAGAAGAACGCTGGTGTCAGGCAGGGCCTGGGAAACGGTTCTGGGAAGACAGACCAGCATGTGCAAAGACGGGCACTCACCTGGGTCTGTGGGGTCAGAGTGGGAGCCGGGGGTGGTAAGAGATGGGCCTGAACCAGGAGGATGGTCTGCGTGGCCAGTTTACAAGAGCCCTGCAATCCGCAAGCATTGTTGGGACTTCAGTCCTCAGAGGAGCAGGAGCCATGGGTGGTCTCTGAGAGGGAGCATGGCGTGTTCATTTCTGCTGTGGATTGTGCCCGGGAATAGGAGGGGGAGGCTCGGTCCAGGACAGCAGGGTGCCTGTGCAGCACCTGGGAGAAGAAGATGATGCCCTGGACTGGGTCAGGACTGTGGACTGTGGACAGAGGACAGAGGTGGGGAGAGATAGCGAGGGGGCGGGGCGGGGAGACTCCCTGGATGGGATTGCAGAGAGGCAGCAGCTGAGAACAGCTCAGCTTTCTGGCTGCATCAGAGGGTGGGGAGGCCAGTGCTGAGCTGGGGCCAGGATCCAGGGAAGGAGCAGTGTCTGGGGCCAGGGGCTCTCTGTCACAAGCCCCTGCAGGTGGCAGTGCCCAGCCTGAGCCATAGGAGGATGGGGTGACCAGACTCTTCCGCCACCTTCTGCCTCAGCACAGCGAGCCCCACTGCCCTCAGAACCTTCTGGAGCCCATTCTTCCAGCCAGAACCTCCCTGAGCCACTCAGCAGGCACGGCCCACCCTGGCCCTGCAGGCCACCCCCTGGGCTCAGCTGCTGCAGAAGGTGACCTTGAGCCAGTCCTGCTGTGCCTCTGTCCTCCTTGTCACACTTCTCGGTAATGCAGGGGGAGCCCCGGGTCCTCTCCTGGCGGAAGGGTGAACCCCAGCCTGGTCAGGACAGACCCGAGGCCTCTGAAACCCAAATCAGAAGAGAGCTGGGGAAAGAGGCAGAGACACGGAGGGACACGGTGACAGAGCCAGTGAAAAGGAGGGAGAGAGAAGCAGAGAGAGGAGATGTCAGAGCATTCCCATGCACGGCCCCTCCCCACCAGGCCGGACTGGTTGCGGGGCAGGGAGTCCCCACGCCTCCAATACCTCTCCCCCCACCCCCGTTCTCCACAGTTCATAATCTCAGAGAGAAGAAATCACTTTCTGTCCAATTAATCTAATTAGACATAATCAAGTTGTGGAGATCTGTGCAACAGGGTGAGTGATTAGGAAAAATTGCCTTCCCGCAAAGAGTTTAGATCTAATTCTCATTCCATAATCTGAAGACCAAATAAAGAAGAATGGACTTCCTGCCCTCATCCTAGCCCTGTCTCCCTGCCTTGCAGGGGCCGAGGATCAAAGAGCTCCCTGGGAAGGGGGCGCCAACTCAGACAGAGGGTCAAACACAACCTGCACGGTGACTGTACACAAACTAGGACAGCCGTGGACTCCCAACACACACATGCACACACACGCACTCACACGCACGCATGCACGCTCGCTATCTCACTGGGATGCATGCACAGGGCTTAGGTTAGTCCTGGCTCTGCCACTAGCTGGCTGTGTGAAACTTTGCCATTTTCTCTGGACATTCGTTTCTACACCCATAACAATAAGAGTTATAATTGATCCAGAGGACGCCTTCTGGCTGTTGCAGTTTGGAATTCAATTTTTTCTCTTTCAGCCTCTCCCTCCTCTTTCAAACCCAGGCTGACCAAGAACAAAAAGTCTGGGGGTGTGGTTCCCCAAAGAGGTTCATGAGGTGATGCTTCCCACCAGGTGAGTCCTCCATCAGCAAAGCAGGAACACACTCCAGGTACCCTTCCTGGCCCCAGAGCCAAGTTCAGGGCCAGAAAGGCACAAGGGCTTCACTATCCCCACCCACAGACACATCTGTGATGCACAGAGGCCACCCCCTCTCATACTGGGATACTTCGTTACCAGTTCAAGGTTGGGATTCCCACCCAGCACCAGTTTCAGGCTGAGCCTCACCCTCCCAGGGCCCTGGACCAGCAGCACCATCTGCTCCTGGAATATTTCTCCAAGAATCGAGCTGGAGAGGGACCAGCCTGGGGAGGCGAGAGGAAAGAGCATCTGGAGCCCGCAGCCTAGAGATGGATTAATTTACGTCCTGAGGCTTCTCAGCTGGAGTGGGGCCCTGGAGACAGCTGGGGGAAGGGGAGGGCAGAGTTCCCAGGGGGAGACCCAGCCTGGAGTCAACAGAGGAGGGTAGCTTGTCACTGAGGGGGACAGGGCCCTGGGTGTCCCTGAGGGTGATGTAGGGTCCTGCCTTTCTGCCCCCGCCCCACCCCCTCTCTGCACAGTTGTGGCTGCCTGAACCCTGCTTTGTGACCAGAGGCTATGGGACCAATCCTGTCCCAGCCAAGGGCTTTAAGGAGTCCTGGGAGCAGGTAAGGGGGTAGGGGTGGATCTGGAGCCTGGCAGTTTTGAATCCTAGCCACTGACTCACTGTGGGACCTGGGCAGCACCCCATCCCAATCTCTGGGGCTCAGGTTCTGTATCAACAGGGTGAGGGGCCTACAGGGAACCCAAGTGGGCATGAGGGTAGGGGGGTCCACAGGAGCTCAGTGGATTTTGTTCCCATCCCCTCCGTGACCCTGCAGCACCTGGCTGCAAGTCAACTCCCAGTAAATATCGAGTAACCTGGTGAGGTGATGAAATGAGCTAATGTCTGTGTCAGGGCCTCATGGCAGCAACGTCTAAAATGACGATGGGAAACTAAACAACCAGAGAGCCAGGTGGGTGAAGGCATTGGAGGTTTGGCTGTCGGTCTTCAGGGAGGACTTCCTGGAAGAGGCAGGCCTTGGGCTGAGTGGTGCTTGGATAGAGGAGGGAAGGTGTGCGAGAAGGGACTGTGTGTGCAAAAGCAGGGAGGTGGGAAGAGGAGAGTCAAGGTGAGACCTCTCCCTTGTGCACTCCTGCCAATTGTGTGATGGGTAAGAGCTGAGTTTTGGAATCAGATAGACTTTGCGCAACTTGGTTTTGGCGTGCTCTTGAACAAGGTCACTCCAGCACTTGCCGCCTCAATGTTGTCAGCTGTGAAGTGGGGGTGACCACACCCCGTCCTCACAAGGCTGTTATGAGACTGGCACTGGATATTGTGTATGTGTGTATTTGTGTAAAGTTGGGGGGTCCTGGCACAGTGCTGGTCTGCTAAGGGATTCTTGGTCAAAGGGTTTTCTCTCCTCAGTCGGTTCATTCAGGTAACCTGCTGTCCCCAGGGGGGCCTCCCCATCTCATCACATGTGACATGTGGTCCCAGAAAGGGGTAGGGACCTCGGTGGGGGTGTGGACCGCCCCTCTGCCCTGTAGGAATGAAGCACAGAGAGGTTGAGGGAGTGTGCCAAAGTCACCCAAACCCCAGGGAGGACCACCACCCCCTGCCAGTACTCTGCTCTCTACCCAGTCTGGGGGAGGGTCCTCTGAGTACAAACAGCTGAACTGGGTGACTCAGCTGTCGCGGGTTCCTCTTCTCCCTTCGTTCTCCCTCTGCCCTCACACCCGCTCTCTCACTGGACTGGGAAGAGCTGGAAACAGGACCCAGAGTCTCCCTGGGAGTCAAGGCCAGTGATCCGACTCCTCTGGCAGAGATCTGGGTCTGTGCTGGGAAGGGAAGGGTTAAGACCTAGTTGGTGTTTAAGCTGCAGTTTCTAAAGGCCATCAGGAGCCCCACAAGCAAATGTTTTCTGACTTAATGACACTGCAGCAGATTAAGGAGGAGTGTGTCTCCCAGAGAGCATGAAAGAAAGGCTGTCCATTACCCTGCATGGCCTGGGTGGGCAGCTGGAATACTTTCCCAGAGACCAGCGTGGAGAAGGAGTCTTCTCTTCCCTCCATAAGCAGTTTCTGCCTGGTCTCCCTGGCCCCAAATCTGGGGGAATGCAGGACACCAAGTACCAGGCTGGGAGGACATTGAGACAGGCTGAGGCTCAGTTCAACATGGAAAACCATCTTCCAGTCTTAATGGGCCACAAGGCGACAACCATTGACCTTATTGGGCTGTATTATATTAAAAGTTGGCTTAGACAGGAAAGCTGTCTCCTTTCATAGGAAGCAAGGTGAGCCTCTGGGGGCCCAGCACAGATAACCTCATATATAGAGTTACCTAAGCTTTCTCCTCCTCAGGTGTATGATCCAAAGGTCCAAGTGATTAGAATATGTACTGTATTTGGGGGTGGGAGACAGGGGTCCACACCTTGCCTCTGGGTCTTGGGAAAAGAGGTTTTCCCAATGAGGACCACAGCTCCCATTACTTGATGCCCTGCTATAGGCCCACCTTGTGCCAGAAGCTTCCATCCAACCTCTCACTTTATCTTCACAACAGACAGCTGTTTCTGTGTCCATTCTATACACAAGAGGGCAAGCTCAGAGATATGGGGGAAGATACAGGCCCAGCTCACCCAGAGGCAGAATGGGATTCAAGTCGAGGTGTCGGCCCCCAAAGCTCATGCTCTTCTCTCTTATATGATATATGACCTCTGTGCTTCAGTTTTGTCATCTGTAAAATGGGAACGTTATACTCTGTATGGACTTCTCTGATAGCTCAGCTGGTGAAGAATCTGCCTGCAATGCAGGAGACCCCGTTTCAATTCCTGTGTGGGGACAATCCCCCAGAGAAGGGATGGGCTGCCTACTCCAGTATTCTTGGGCTTCTCTGGTGTCTAAGATGGTAAAGAATCTGCCTGCAATAGAGAAGACCTGGGTTCAATCCCTGGGTTGGGAAGATTCCCTGGAGAAGGGAATGGCAACCCACTCCAGTATTCTTGCCTGGAGAATCCCTTGGACAGAGGAACCTGGCAAGCTGCAGTCCATGGGGTCGCAAAGACTTGGACACAACTGAGCAACTAAGCACACCACAGCATCCTCTGTGTACCTCACAGAGGGTTGGATAGTTCTAGTGAAATGATGGATAAGAAATGCACCATGCACCTGGGAGGGGTGTTGGACACGCACATACATGCGCACACACACACACTCATGCACATACACACGACCACATGCAGAAGTTTGACCACCCAGGATCCTGGTTACTAGTTGGTAACAGTCCAGGAGAAAGGTCTCAAACTCACTGGATCTTCCAAATCACAGAGTCTTAACTATTTACCTCCCATTCTTAGGTTACACTAATATCTAAAATGTGAAAATTCCCTGATACTTAGCTTATATCAATTCCACCCCCACTATGCACCATCAACCTTAACAATGATTACATTTCTCACTGCCACCCCCCACCCCCAGTCATTCTACCATCAGAAAACACGGTGAAGACTGAGTATCCAGCTTTTACTAATAAGGATGAACATTTTAAGGTTGAAGATGGCAGAAGACAATTGGAAAAAACCCAGGAGGGGAATAGATAGGTAAACCTATTGGGCACCCGCAGGATGGACTATTATGCAGCCAATAACAAACAGCCATGACTCTGAAGCATATCTGATGACATGGGGATACAGCAGAGGGTCAACAGCTGCCTCTACAAGAGCAAAGTGGAGGCATCTCTGCAGGTAAAATGACAAGTGATTTCTGGTTTCTTCTGTTATTTTTCTGCATGAAGGCAAAGTGGTTTATTAAAAAAACGAGCTATAAAATGCGCCTCCAAGTCTGCCCCCTGCAATTATAGGCCATGGATTGCGGAGCGTGCTGTACGTTGGCCCCATGGCCTAGCGTCCTCCTCCGCTCCTTTGTGTGTCCTAACCAAGGGCGTCCCTGGGGGCCTCTGCCCTGCACTGAGGCCCAGCCTGCCCTCCCCAGCATTCTCCAGAATGCTTTCCAGTGCTTTCCAGGCTCCACGAGTCTCTCCTGGCAGGTCCAGCGCTGCTGTTCCAGCAGTGCCCCCACCCCTCCAATGCCCTCCGCAGAGGAACTAGATCGCCGGCTGTGTCTGCAATAGGAGTTTCTGCTCTCTGGGTGAGGACGTGAACGGAGCACTTCTGATGAAAATAGCAATAATTAATAATACTTACTATTGCCATTTGTGCCTTGGATCATTACCCTGGGTAGCTTCAGGGTGTTTAGAATTTGATGTCTGGTTCCAGATCACTGAAGACACTGGATACATGAGCCGTGGCTGAATGTAAATGCGCAGCTGCAGTGAAGACCTGCATACTCACTCCTTCAGCCAACTAGCAACAATTGTGAGTCCCTCAGTCAGGCAGGCAGGCAGTCAGTCATTCATTTCAGTTGCTCAGTCGTGTCCAATTCTTTGCGACCCCATGGAAGGCAGCAGGCCAGGTCTCCCTGTCCGTCACCAACTCCCAGAGTTTACTCAAACTCATGTCCATTGAGTCAGTGATGCCATCCAACCATCTCATCCTCTGTCATCCCTTTCTCTTCCTGCCTTCAATCTTTCCCAGCATCAGGGTCTTTTCAAATGAGTCAGTTCTTTGCATCAGGTGGCCAAAGTATCGGAGTTTCAGCTTCAGCATCAGTCCTTCCAATGAATATTCAGAACTGATTTCCTTTAACATGGACTGGTTGGATCTCCTTGCAGTCCAAGGGACTCTCAAGAGTCTTTTCCAACACCACACTTCAAAAGTATCAATTCTTTGGTGCTCAGCTTTCTTTGTAGTCCAACTCTCACATGCATGCATGACTACTGGAGAAACCATAGCCTTGACTAGACAGACCTGCTCAGCATCAAACATGGTTCTGGACCCTAGGCACTGGCCCCTGTGCTCAAAATTGTGGGGAAACAATAATCAAATAAACAGGTATGGATGAGGGCCATGAAGAAATCAACCAGAGTGATGTGTCAGAGAGAAAGGGTGGGGTTGGGTGGAGACAGTGGCCAAGGCTGGTTAGGGGAGGCAGAGCTGGGGGTGGCCTGTGGGCAGGAGAGCGAGCAGAGCGCTGTGGGGCTGTGAGTGTGGTCACTTCCACCTGAATGGCAGAGGCTTCCTCTTCCCTGGGAGCCCAGACCATGCAGGGTTCTCTGGGTACAGTCAAGGGAGCCCCAGATGACCAGTTTCAACCTCAGGTCAGTCCTGCTCAGAGGCCAGGGCAGGGCTGGACAGCTGCTCATTTCATTCTAAACCTGCCAGGCTGGGGCATCCCCTCACCCCACCACTAATGCCTCTGCTTGCCTAGATCCCTACCTAGCCCTGGGGGTTCCACGGCCCGAGACTGCCTCTGTGTCTGGGTGGAGACCTGCCCTGGAGTCTGCATGTCCGTATGGTCCATGGGCCTATGGCAGAGCTGAGTGCGTGTCCCTGTGTGTGTCTGTGCCTGGTCCGTTGTGTGGACAGGCAGGTACTTGCATGTGTGGCGTGGGATCCTGGGCCTGGGTGTGCCTAGGGGTTCATGATCACGTGTATGTGTGTTTGTGTGTGTCCACGCATGCACCCACACTCTTGTGTATCTTTCTGTGCTCACACTTTCTTCCACGTGCCTGTGTTTCTGTATCTGTCTGTTGCGAGTCTGTTTCTGAGTGTTCTGCAGGCAGGCTCTCTGTGGTTGCAGAGCTGAGTCTCTTTCAGCATCCACTTCCGGGTCTATAAACAAGAGTGCGATTGTGTGTCTTTGTGACAGTGTTCTGCTCTGTGGCTTTCTCTGACATCTGCGTCTTTGCGTGTCTATTTTGTCACCAGGGTTTGTCAATGTGCATGTCTGTCTGTGTCAATAGGTTCGAGTCTGGGGCTTTACCTGAGCCCAGGTGGTGTAGTGCTTCTGTGTGTGTGGCTGGATTTTCGGATTATCTGTGTGTGAGTTTGAGCATCCATGTCTGTCTCTCTGTTGCTTTGACCCTCTGCATGGGTCTGTCTGTATAGTGTTGGCTCATGGCTTCTGTTGAACTATTTATCGGTTTCTATGCTTCTCTCTATAAGGGTGTGCCTATATAGTTCTCGCTCTAAGTGGCCATATATGTCCAGGTCCCCATGTTGGTATGTGTCTGCCACTTGCTCAGGCCAGTATAGAAGCCCCATTTCCCCAGCCTGCGGCCTTGGAGGAGATGTTCACTGTGTGATAAGCAACAGCAGGTTCAGGACGGCTGAACTGTCAGGGGCTAAGCTTTCCAGGTTTTGCTCTTGAACTAATTGCATGAATAGGAGGATATATTCAACAATTGCAGATTACACATTCTTTCCAAGTGCACATGGAATATTCACCAAAAGAGATCATGTTCTGGACTATAAAACACATAGCATCAGTTCTAAAGAACTGAGATCATGGAGAGTATTTTTATTCATTAGAAGGGAATTAAACTAGGAGTTAATAACAATATTGCATACGGAAACCTCACATATATTTGGAAATTAAATAACACATGGCTAAATAACCTGTGGGTCAATGAAGAAATCACAAGAAAGACAAAAAATATTTTTAAATGAGTTACAAGAAAATAGTAACATTTCAAAATTTGTGGGATATAACTAAAAGAGTGCTGAGTAAAATAAAGTAAAAATAAAATAAAGTAAAATAAAGTAAAAATTTAAAATAAAAAATAAAATAAAATAAAACAAACAAATAAATAAATAAATAAAAAGTTGTCCTATAGGAATAAATACAAAAAAATTTTTTTATATTAGAAAAGAAGACTTTTAAAAATCAATGATCTAAGTATCTTAAGAAGCTGGGAAAAGAACAGACACCAGTATAATAGAACACAGACAAACAATTCAAAATACCAAAAAAAACAAACAAACCAGAAACAGATTCTCCAGTGTTCTTGGAGAATTAATAAAGTTAATAATCTCTTAGCTGGGGAAAAAAAAAAAAAAAGAGGAGAAGCCAAAAGTTTTTAACATCAGCAATGGGGTAAAGGGGGCATCACCAAGATACTACACTCCTTAAAGTGGTAATAAGAGAATATTACCATTTTATGTAGATAAATTGAACAACTCCAATGAGCTGGGCAAATTTCTTAAAAACACAACTTATCAAAATTAACAGAAGAAGAGATAGAAACACTGAATAGCCCTATGTCTATGAAAGAAATGGGATTTATAATAGAAAACTTTTTCACAATGAAAGCTCCAGACTCCAATGGCTTCATCTTTGAATTTTTGCTAACATATAGGGGAAAAAATAATACTAACTTTACACATGTTCTTTCAGAAAATTGAAGAGGGAACACTTCCCAACTGGTATGAGGCCATCATAACCCTGATATAAAACTTGAAAAGGACATTAGGAAAAAAAGATAAGAAATCAATGTAGCACAATAATATTGATATGAAAAATATCAAACAGTAGCAAATTGAATTCAGAAATATATGAAAAAGATAATATATCATGACCGAATTGAGTTTGTCTCAAGAATTCAAGGTAAATTCAATATTTGAAAATCAAGCAAATTAATTTATTGCATTAACAGAATAAAGGGGAAAATAGTACCATCTTAAGAGATGTTGAAAATATATTTGATAAATTCAATATCCTTTTAGGAAAAACCTTGCTATAAACTAATAACACTAGAGAATTTTCTTAATCTTATGAAAGTTCAGTTCAGTTCAGTCACTCAGTCATGTCCAACTCTTTGCGACCCCGTGAATGAAAAACCTATAACTAACATTATTCTTAGTAATTAAAGATTGAATACATCACTCTTATCAGGAGCTATTCCAGGATGTTCATTTAAGCCATTTATAAACAATGTTTTACGAGAGACTCTGCTGCTGCTGCTTCTGTTAAGTCACTTCAGTTCAGTTCAGTTCAGTTCAGTCGCTCAGTGTGTCCAACTCTTTGTGACCCCATGAATCACAGCACGCCAGGCCTCCCTGTCCATCACCAACTCCCGGAGTTCACTCAGACTCATGTCCATCAAGTCAGTGATGCCATCCAGCCATCTCATTCTCTGTCGTCCCCTTCTCCTCCTGCCCCCAATCCCTCCCAGCATAAGAGTCTTTTCCGATGAATCAACTCTTCGCATGAGGTGGCCAAAGTACTGGAGTTTCAGCTTTAGCATCATTCCTTCCAAAGAAATCTCAATCGTGTCCAACTCTGTGCGACCCCATAGACGGCAGCCCACCAGGCTCCCCCGTCCCTGGGATTCTCCAGGCAAGAACACTGGAGTGGGTTGCCATTTCCTTCTCCAATGCATGAAGGTGAAAAGTGAAAGTGAAGTCGCTCAGTCGTGCCTGACTCATAGTGACCCCGTGGACTGTAACCCACCAGGCTCCTCTGTCCTTTGGATTTTCCAGGCAAGAATACTGGAGTGGGTTGCCATT
Organism: Capra hircus; assembly: GCF_001704415.2. Classification (NCBI taxonomy): domain Eukaryota; kingdom Metazoa; phylum Chordata; class Mammalia; order Artiodactyla; family Bovidae; genus Capra; species Capra hircus. Next base: position 12,227,317 of record NC_030809.1, read on the forward strand.
GCCTTCTCTGACAAGAGACTCTAGTCACTTTAATAAGGCAAGAAATAAAAGGCTTAAAGTTTAGAAAGGATAAAATAAAACTCTCATTCAGAAACAACAAAATTGTTTTTGTAAGAAATCCCAAGGAATCTACAGAAAACTAACAAGAAATAATAACAGAATTTAACAAGATTGCAAGTTACAGTGAGTGTACACAGTTCAACTGATATAGTAGCAACAACAACAACAAAAATGGTTAAATGAAACTTTAAAAAAGCAATTCCAAATAATGAACACCCAGAAAGATTTGTTTTAAATGTTCAAGACTCTGACGCTGAAATCTGTAGAACAGAGCAGAGAGAGATTAGGGAAGACTCACATAAATGGAAAGACGTATCATATACATGGATTGAGAGAATCAATACTGTTAAGAAGGGAATCCTTAAAAACTTAATCCACAGATTCAATCTAAATATCCCACTTTTAGAATAAGCCAGTTTTGAAAGATATATAGAACTGTAAAAGACCTATAAAGCCAAAAAAAAAAAATTCTTCTTCAGAAAGAATGGAAACAAACTTAAAGGAAACACGTTGCTTGATTTCAAAACTAACCTCAACACTATGATGGCCAAGACAGAATAAGAATGGACAAGTAGATCCGTGGAACACAACAGAAACATCAAAGATAGAGCCATACAAATAATCAAGCTGTTTTAGACAATGATTATAATGTAATTCGATGGTAAAAAGAACACCATTTTCAACAAAAGATGCTGTACCAACTGAATATCCATACAGAAAAATGGTAAATTCAGACTCCTACTTAACACTGTACCACACTCAAAAATTAACTTCAGGTGGATCCTAGACCTAAATGCTAACACTGTAAATCTATAAATTAAAAAAAAAAATGAATAATATATTTGAGGTGCTCTGTGACTACCTAGAGGGATAGGGTGGAGAGGGTGGTGGGAGGGGAGTTCAGGATGGAAGGGAGAGATGTATACCTATGGTCGATTCATACTGCTGTATGGAAAAAATCATTGCAATATTGTAAAGCAATTATCCTCCAATTAAAATAAATAAATAAAACAGTAGAAAAAAGAAGTGAATTTACTGAGATGATACAAAAAGAAAAAACCAAACAAAAACCCAGCCAAACCCTATCTCTACTCCAGCCAGCAAAGCAACCTTAGCTTCACGCTAAAGGCATAATTTGCTACCAATTAAACTTAATGGGACTGGAGTAATTATGTTGACTTTTAAAAATACCTTCAGATAAAAACATAATTAAGTTATTTCAGAATATAATCCTTTTCTATAGTGTTTCCCAAGAGAGTCAAGAGAGAAGGCTAAGGGAGGAAAGTCAATGCTGAAGGAGGAAGGATTGAGGATGCTCTTAGACCCTGAGTAGGGAGTGGAACCCGGGTCAACTCTCCATGGTGGCAACTTCACAGCTTGTTTTAAAAGCTTTAAATATGCCCATACCCTTTGACCTGGTGAGGCCAGAAATTGGTCATAAGGGAATAATCAGAGATGGACACAAAGATATATGTGCAGAGCTCGTCATCCAGCATCATGTTTAATGGCCAGATGCTGGGAACCATCTAATGGCTAACAATGGCAGATTGGCTGAATCAATTATGAATGAAAAACAATTATGATGGAATATTGATTGAGCTGTCATTCACAATGAAACTTTCACAAGAAATTTATGTTGGGAAATCCTTATAAATTAAGAGCTAGAGAAAAAAGTGGCATATAAAACTGAATATAAAGTACATTTCAGCTTTCATTTATATACACATGGGACTAATAAAACCCAGGAGAATGCATGCAAAAATAACAGTAGTTGTTATCTCTGGTGGGGGGGATTACAGGGGATTTTGATTTTCTTTTTATACTTTCCAAATTTTCTCTAATGAACATCGACTACTAATGCATTGTTTTTAATTTTTAAAAATGGATTTCAGTAAGAAAGAATCTCTCCATCTCCTTATCCCATGAGGAGACTTCCTGGACTCAACTCTGAGGTGAAGCTCTGATCCCATGATCACTTTGTTCATATTCAAGTATCTTGGGTCTGGCTGGCACACAGATAATAGAAGAGAGAGGATTTCATCCATGTCTCTTGATCAAAGAGGCTAACTGCCCACTGCCTTACAGTCCTAAAGTTGATCTGTACTTGTACACCTCCACCAGCAAGCATGGTCCACCTTTGGGCAGAAGTGACAGAAGTGTCTTTGTCTTTGCAGAGTGAATCCAGCATCCTCGTTGGCCTCACTCATGTTCCTAGTTCGTTGGGCACTGTGTCTACCTGAAAATCTTTTTAGAATGAGTATCTGATTCCTTCAAACAGCTTCTGTGTAAGTGACTACCTCTCATGCCTCTTATACCACACCCACATCCAAGTCACTCCCACCACTCAGTTCAGTTCAGTTCAGTCACTCAGTCGTGTCTGACTCTTTGTGACCCCATGAATGGCAGCACGCCAGGCCTCCCTGTCCATCACCAACTCCCGGAGTTCACTCAGACTCAGGTCCATTGAGTCGTTGATGCCATCCAGCCATCTTATCCTCTGTCGTCCCCTTCTCCTCCTGCCCCCAATCCCTCCCAGCATCAGAGTCTTTTCCAGTGTGCCAAGTCTTCACATGAGGTGGCCAACGTACTGGAGTTTCAGCTTTAGCATCATTCTTTCCAAAGAACACCCAGGACTGATCTCTTTTAGGATGGACTGGTTGGATCTCCTTGCAGTCCAAGGGACCCTCAAGAGTCTTCTCCAACACCACAGTTCAAAAGCATCAATTCTTTGGCGCTCAGCCTTCTTCACAGTCCAACTCTCACATCCATACATGACCACCGGAAAAACCATAGCCTTGACTAGACGGACTTTGTTGGCAAAGTAATGTCTCTGCTTTGAATATGCTGTCTACGTTCATCATAATTTTCCTTCTAAGGAGTAAGCGTCTTTTAATTTCATGGCTGCAGTGATCTGCAGTGATTTTGGAGCCCCCCAGAATAAAGTAATCCACTGTTTCCACTGTTTCCCCATCTATTTCCCATGAAGTGATGGGACCAGATGCCATGATCTTAGTAAGATCATAAAACTAAGAATCTCTATACAGTCAGCAAAATCAAGACCTGGAGCTGACTGTGGCTCATATCATGAGCTCCTTATTGCAAAAGTCAGGCTAAATTGGGAAAGGAGGGAAAAACACTAGGTCATTCAGGTATGACCTAAATCAAATCCCTTATGATCATTTAGTGGAGGTGATGAATAGATTCAAGAGATTAGATCTGGCACACAGCGTGTCTGAAAAGCTATGGACAAAGATTCCTAACATTTGATAGGAAGCAGTGATCAGAACCATCCCAAAGAAAAAGAAATGCAAGAAGGAAAAAGGGTTGTCTGAGGAGGCTTTACAAATAGCTGAGGAAAGAAGAGAAGTGAAAAGCAAGGGGGAGAGGGAAAGATATATCCAATTGAATGCAGAGTTGCAGAGAATAGCAAGGAAAGATAATAAGGCCTTCTTAAATGAACGGTGCAAAGAAATAGAGGAAGGCAATAGAATGAAACAGACTAGAGATCTCTTCAAGAAAGTTTGTGATACAAGGGAACACTTCATGCAAAGATGGGCGCAATAAAGGACAGAAATGATAAGGGCCTAACAGAAGCAGGAGAGATTAAGAAGAGGTAGCAAGAATACACAGAATAACTATACAAAAGAGGTCTTAATAACCTGGAAAACCATGATGGTGTGGGAAGACACCCAGAGCTAAACATCCTGGAGTGTGAAGTCAAGCAGGCCTTCAGAGACATTGCTATGAACAAAGCTAGTGGAGGTGATGGAATTCCAGCTGGGCTACTGCAAATCCTAAAAGATGCTGCTGCTGAATTGCTGCACTCAATACATCAGCAAATTTGGAAAGCTCAGCAGTGGTTGCAGGACTGGAAAAAATCAGTTTTCTTTCCAATCTCAAAGAAGGACAATGCCAAAGAATTTTCAAACTACCATACAGTTGTGTTTATTTCACATACTAGTAAGATAATGCTCAAAATCTTTCAAGCTAGGATTTGACAGTACATGAACCAAGAACTTCCAGATGCACAAGCTGGATTTTAAAAAGGCAGAGGAATTAGAGATCAAATTGCCAACATTTGTTGGATTGTAGAGAAAGCAAGCGAATTCCAGAAAAATATCTACTTACGCTTCATAGACCAAGTGAAAGCCTTTGACTGTGTGGATCATAACAAACCGTGGAAAATTCTTAAAGAGATGGGAATACCAGACTGCCTTACTTGTCTCCTGAGAAACCTGTATGTAGGTCAAGAAGCCAGTTAAAATCTTACATGAAACAGCTAACTGGTTCAAAATTGGGAAAGGAGTAAGTCAAGGCTGTATATTGTCCCTCTATTTAAATTATATGCAGAGTGCCTCGTGTGAAATGAAGGGGTGGATGAATCACAAGCATAAATAAGATTGCCAGAAGAAATATTAAGGACCTCAGACATGTAGATAATACTACTCTAATGGCAGAAAGTGAAAAGGAACTAAAGAGCTTCCTGATGAGGAAGAAAGAAGAGAGTGGAAAGGCTGACTTAAACTCAACATTCAAAAATCTAAGATCATGGCATTTGGTCCCATCACGATATGGCAAATAGAAGGGGAAAAAGTGAAAGCAGTGACACATTTTATTTTGGGGGCTCCAAAATTACTGTTGATGGTGACTACAGCCATGAAATTAAAAGACACTTGCTCCTTGGAAGAAAAGCTATGACCAACTTAGACTCTGCATATTAAAAAGCAGAGACATCACTTTGCCAACAAAAAGTCCGTCTATTCAAAGCTATGATTTTTTCCAGTGGTCATGTACAGATGTGAGAGTTGGACCATAAAGAAGGCTGAAGGCAAAGAATTGATGCTTTTGAATTGTGGTGCCGGAGAGGACTCTTGAGATTTTCTTGGACTGTAAGGAGATCATACCAGTCAATCCCAAAGGAAATCAACCCTGAATATTCATTAGAAGGACTGATATTGAAGCTGAAGCTCCAATACTTTGGTCAGCTGATGCAAAGAGCTATCTCGTCGGCAAAAATCTTGATCCTGGGAAAGATTGAAGGCAAAAGGAAAAGAGTGCGGCAGAGGATGAGATAGTTAGATGACATCACTAACTCAATGGACATGAATTTGAGCAGACTGGGAGATGGTGAAGGACAGGAAAGCCTAGTGTCTGCATTCTGAGGGGTGGCAAAGAGTCAGACAGGACTTAGCAACTGAAGAATAACCACAACAACCACGTCTATATACGTAAAAATTTATTAAATATGATGTCATTAATCATCCAGGATATATGAATTAAAAATATCAATAGCAGTCATAGTTAAAATAAAAAATCTGACAATACCAAGTGTTGATGAGGATGTAGGGTGACTAGAATTCTCATACATTGCTTCTGGGAGTGTTACATAGTATAGCTATTTTGGAAAACAGTTTGGCAGTTTCTATATCAACCACTCTATAGCTCAGTAACTTCATTTACAGGTACCTAACAAAAATTACTGAAGATTTTCATAGAGAGAGATTTATACATTGGTGGTGGAGTGGTGAAGAATCTGCCTGCAATGTGGGAGACCCAGGTTCACTCCCTGGGTCGGGAAGATCCCCTGAAGTAGGAAATGGCAACCCATTCCAGCCTTCTTGCCTGGAAACCCCATGGACAGAGGAGCCTGGTGGGCTACAGTCTGTGGGGTCACAAAGAGTCAGATAGGACCAAGCACACACGTCATAAAATGTATATATACATACTACATACATATAAAACATACTTACGTGTATATTACATAGTATATTATATATACATATTTAATATGGGGTCACATAGAGCCAGAGATGACTGATTGACCAACACATATTAATATTTAATATATTATAATATAATATTTCATGGATAAAAATTGCATATAGACTCATGAGAATAGGACTTTGTTGGTCTTTTTCACCTCTTTATCTCCAGGGCCTACAAGAGAACCTAGAACATAAGAGCAACCTAAAAACACTATCAAATGAATTAATTTATTCATGTGATCTTGTTTCCATGCCCTTTTTAGTCTGGAGGCTCTTTGATAAAGTTCAGAACAGCATGTAGATCCCAGTCTCCCAGTTAAACAGGACTCTCACCTCCCTTCTTCTAAACTCCTGACCTCTATTAACATGTCCTAAAAGGCAGTAAGGTACACAGGAGAGTTGGCTTCAGAGTCAAATAATGTGAAAGTGTTAGTCGCTCAGTCATGTCTGACTCTTTGTGACCCCATGGACTGTAGCCTGTCAGGCTCCTCTGTCCGTGGAATTCTCCAGGCAAAAATACTGGAGTGGGTAGCCATTTCCTTCTGCTGGGGATCTTCCTGACCCAGGGATGGAACCTGGGTCTCCCGCATTGCAGGCAGATTGTTTACCATCTGAGTCACCAGGGAGAGTCAAATAAATCAAAATTCAAATCTCAGCTCTCTGCTTACTAGCTCTGTGACTTTTAGCTTTCTGAACTTCAGTTTTCTCTTTCCCTGAATACTATTGGCACCAACCTTGAAAGTGTATTGGGAGGATAAAGCTCATGTGAGTACCTAATACATAGTAAGCACCCGATTTCTACGGGTTCACATTGAGCTCCCTATCAGCACCCATCAAAACCAGTCTCTGTCCTCTGAACCTGAGCCATTGATTTGTTTTTCTCATCTCAGTTCAGAACTTCACACTGCATGCTAAACTCATATTTACATATGGAGTCCCTCCCTGTGAGTCTCCCTCGGAGGCTCTAGCCTGTGGGAATCTTCTTCCCATCCAGGTTCTGTCATCCGAAGCCCTTTCTTTTCCTGTAAGACCCTGTCATCTGAAACCTGAAGAAATGCCTTCTCGGTGAAGTTAATGGTAATAATGCTAAGGGCCCTCCTCCTCCCTCCCCCTAGGAATGCAGTTTCTCAGGTGGCAGGAATGGTGGCTGACATTCAATAGACGTTGTCTTAGAGCTGAAGAGGGCCCATTAGAGAGGACTCGCCAGGGTCGTGGGCTGGTGGGAAGTGGCAACATCAATGTGAGGAGCTGTTTGTTTCTTTTTTAATTATTAGAGATTTTATTCATATTTAAGTTAACCTTATTATCTAGTTTCGTGTCCAATTTTATCTTTTGTGGCCTTAATTCATTGGAGCGGGGAGTGGCAGGGCTCTCTGAGATGAGCCCCCATCGTCCCAGCCTGTGTCACTGGTGTTACACAGAACTGGGACCTCGGACCTGGGCCAGATCCCAGCTCTGCCATTTCCAGGGCTTTCCAGGTGATGCTAGTGGTAAAGAACCTGCCTGCAAATGCAGGAGATGTAAGGGATGCGGGTTTGATCTCTGGATCGGAAAGGTCCCCTGGAAGTGATGGTGGCTTTAGTCGCTAAGTCATGTCCGACTCTTGCAACCCCATGGGCTGTATAGCCTCTCAGGCTCCTCTGTCCTTGGGACTCTCCAGGCAAGAATACTGGAGTGGGTTGCCATTTCCTTCTCCAAGGGATCTTCCCGACCCAGGTACTGAACCCGGGTCTCCTGCATTGCAGGCAGATGATTTACTGACCGGGCTATGAGAGAAGCCCTCCCCCACTGCCCTGGAGAATACGGCACTCCACTTCAGTGGATTCTTGCCTGGAGGATCCCCATGGACAGAGGAGACTGGCAGATTACAGTCCATAGGGTCGCAAAGGGTCAGACACGACTGAGACTTAGCACGCACACGACGACTTAGGATGAGTCCCCTCCCCTCTTTGAGGCTTTGTCTCCTCACCTGTCCAGTGGAAATAACACCCCCCGCCCCTACCCCAGATAATGCCATGGGCAGTGAAGGAGACCCTACATGCAGATATGCAGGCAAACTCACCATCTGCAAAATAAGCGATGTCATCAGCGGGGTCTGGGTGGCCTCGTGGTCACGTGGCCGTGTGGAGCAGTGGGTAAGAGTAGACCTGGGTTCGAATCCTGGCTCTGCCGCCTCTAGCTGTGTGACAGAGGCAGACCGCTCACCCCCTCTGAGCCTCCCTCCCCTACTCTGTGTCATCGTCTCCCTGTCCGAGGGCTGTTGGGAGTGTCGCTTTATAGTGCCAACTTGCCGGCCCTGCCAAGGGCCCCATCACTGTCAGTCGCCCACCCCCACCCTCTTCCCAGTGAGGGTCCCACTGGGAACACGTCCCTGATGGGGCGGCCTGGGAGGGGACGACAGCGAGTAGAGGAGGCAGCAGGGACGTGCCCAGGTGCGCCCGTGTGCATGGAGCCCCAGGGTGCCCACTTTCCTGGCTGACAGGTGGCGGCTCTGGGTGCAGCTGGTGTTGACTAGCGGATAGGCACCCCCAGGCCTGGGCCCAGACACTGAACTCTGCGGAGCTGGGACAAGGATTTGCTTCCCGCGCAGGAAGGCTACCTTGACCAGGTGGGACACGTGCTCTGCCCCCCTCCCCTCTTTCCAGTTTCCTGCGACTTCTCTGCCGAGGTCACGGCTCCCATCACCCTGTCCAACCCACCTAGGGTACAGCCCAGGGCACACTCAGCACCACCAGGACGACCTGCACACGCAGAGGTTTCCTATGTGGGGACAGATCTGACCTGACCCTCCCCACACTCTTGCCTGGCCTGTGTCTGTGACGCAGGCGTGAGCTGTCAAGGGAGGCTTGGAGGTCAGCCAGATGGGGGCAGGTTTGGTCAGAAATGAATAGAATAATTTCCTAATAGAATTGGAAGTTCTTTCAACCAAATAGTTTTAGGGGCAATCAGTTTTACTGAAGCATAATTTGCATAAAGTAAAAATCACCCTTTTAAACTACATGGTTTAATGAAATCTGCCAAATATATACAGTCCTATAGTCACCACCTCAATCAAGATATAGAATATTTCCATCATCCTATGAAAGTCCTTCATCTCCCTTTGAAGTATATCTTCTCCTCTCATCTTCAGCCCTAGGAAATCACTGGCCTGATTTCTGTCTCTATAGCTTTCTTTCTCCAGAAAAACATATAAATGTACATAGCCTTTTGTGTCTGGTCTTTCGCCCTTAGCATGATGCTTTAGAGGTTTGTCTGTGAGTTCTGAGTATCAGCACAGCTGATTCCTTCTTATTGCTGGCTGGCATTCTGTTGTAAGGTTATACCATGTTTTGTTTATTCATTTGTCTGTCTATGACTGCTATGAATAGGGCTGTTATGAAATTCACATACAAGTCTGTGCGTAGATACATTTTTTTCCCCCTTGGTAAATGCCTAGGAGCAGAATTACTGGGTTGCATAGAAAATGTGCTTAGCTATATAAGAAACGGCCACACTGGTTTTCAAAGCAACTGTCCCATTTTGCACATCTATTAGCAATGTGTGAGATTTCTGGTGGCCCTGCCTCTTCTCCTTGGTATTGCAGTCTCCTTCATTTTGGCCATTCTAGCGTGTATGTAATGCTGTCTCATTGTGATTATAATTTGCATTTCCCCAGTGACTAATAATGTTAAGGATTCTTCAGGTGCTTATCTGACATCTGTATGTCTTTTTCAGCGATGTGTCTATTGAAACCTTTTGTCCATTGCTAATCGTTGTTTCTTTTCTAATTACTGAGTAGAAGGAATTTTATATGTCAGTTTTTATATAATATGCAATAATTTTATGTATTTTATCAGATCCTTGATCTGGAAATAGCTTCTCCTAGTCTGTGTGCTCCCAGGTGGCACAGTGGCAAAGAATCCACCTGCCAACTAAGAGACTTGGGTTCGATCCTTGGGTCAGGAAGACCCTCTGGAAAAGGAAATGGCAACCCACTGCAGAATTATTGCTTGGGAAATCTCCTGGACAGAGAAGCCTGGGGGCGGCTATAGTCCATGAGGTTGCAAAGAGCCCTGCACAACTTAGCAACTAAACAACATCTCCCAGTCTGTAGTTTCCGCTTCTTTGAGTATGTCTTTCAAATAACCAATATTTAAAAATTGTGATGATGTCCAATTTTTTTTCCTTTTAAGGTTTGTATGCGTTTATCCTAAGAAATATTTGCCTGACTCTAGGTCACAAAGATTTCTCCTACACTTTCTCCTAGATTTACGGTTGTAACTCATATATTTAGGTCTGCGATTTATTTAGAGTTAATTTTTGTGTGTGTGGTGAAAGGAGCGGAATGGATTTAGATTGTTTTTTTCCATCACATGGTAATCCAATTGCTTCAGCGCCATTTGTTGAAAAGAATATTCTTTCTCTTTGAATTACAATGTCATCTTTGTCAAAAAATCAGTTGCACTGTCATATAAACTGTCTGACAAACTTCACAAATGCTTCTTTTTTCCAGCAGACAATAAAACATCATTAAAAAAAATTATTTGGCCATGTGTGTGGATCTATTTCTGAATCCTATTCTGTTCTGTTGAGCTCTATGTCTATTACACCAATGCCCTACTATTATCACTTGCTGTAAGTTTAGAGTAAGTCTTAAAATCAAGTAGTAATAATCCAACTTTATTCTTCTGTTTCAAAATGCTTTTGGCTCTTTTGTGTCTATTGCTTTTCATATGAATTTCAGAACCAGTTTGTTGATTTCATCAAAATCCTTCTGGGATTTTGATTGGTACTGTATTGACCATGTAGATATATTCTGGGAGGATTATCATCTTAATAATGCTGAATCTTCCCACCCATGAACATGATAGATCCCTTAATTTACTTAGACCTTCTTTAACTTTTCTTAACAATGAGATAATCTTTTTCATTTATTTAAGGTACTGGAATAATTAGAACTTTGAAAAACAGATTTATTGAGGCATAGTTTATATACACAAAAATTTGCCTTTTTGTTTTACAGTTTTACGATTTTGACAAATGCATATAGCTGTGAAACAACCACTACCATAATCAATATATAGAACCATTTATCACTCTAAAAATTTCCCTTATGTTTTCTTTTTAGTAGCCAACCTCTTTCCCTTTCCCCCCAAAACTGTTAATCCATTTTCTATTTCCCTTATTTTGCCTTTTCCCGAATTAGAGTATTTACATTTGGTGGAATTATTTAAATGATTAAATTTAAACTTACTGTCTTGCTTTTTGTTTTCTTTATGTTATACCTGTTTTTTGTTGTTTCTTGTTTCCTCCCTTTTTCTGCGCAAGTTGATTATTAGAAAAACCTCTTACTTTTATAGTGGCTGCTCTAGCATTTACAATACTCATCATTAGCTTGTCAGAGTCTGCTACTGCTGCTAAGTCACTTCAGTCGTGTCTGACTCTGTGCGACCCCATAGATGGCAGCCCACCAGGCTCCCCCGTCCCTAGGATTCTCCAGGCAAGAACACTGGAGTGGGTTGCCATTTCCTTCTCCAGTGCATGAAAGTGAAAAGTGAAAGTAAAGTCACTCAGTCGTGTCTGACTCTTCGGGACCCCATGGACTGCAGCCCACCACGCTCCTCCGTCCACGGGATTTTCTAGGCGAGAGTACTGGAGTGGGTTGCCACCTTCAGATAATATACTTCTTAACCTGTAGTGTAATAATATTATAATGGGGTGCATATATTTTTTCAAATTAGTGCCTCTGTTTTCTTTAAAAAAACACCCAGAAGTATAAGGGCTCGATTGTATAGTAATTCTATTTTTAGTTTTATGGAGGAAACTCCATACTGTTTTCCATAGTGGTTACTCAATTTACATTCCCATAAACAGTGCCTGAGGGTTCCTTTTTCTCCATACCCTCTCCAACATTTGTTATTTATTCTTTTTTTGAGGATTACCTTCTGACAGATATAAGGTAGTATCTCATTGTGGTTTTGATTTGCATTTCCCTGTTGAATAGTGATGCTGAGCATTTTTTTCATGTGTCTGATGGCCATCTGTATGTCTTTGGAAAAATGTCTATGATGTATAATTCATTTTATACATTGTTGGATTTGATTTCTTGTATTTTATGAAGATTTTGTGGTTATATTCATGAGAGATATTAGCATACTTTTCCTTTTTTTGTATTGTCTTTATCTGCATTTGATATTAGAATAAGTTTGGCCTCATCATGGTATTTTATTTCATATATAGTATCATACTAAGTAAAGAAAAAATTAAGATATTTCATTATTAACATAAATGTTACTATTCACCTTTATATTGTATAAAGCTAATTTAATGCAAATGTGGAAACACCTATATAAGAGAGTTCCAGAAAAACATCTACTTCTGCTTTATTGACTATGACAAAGCCTTTGACTGTGTGTATCACAACAAACTGTGGAAAATTCTTAAAGAGATGAGAATACCAGACCACCTGACCTGCCTCCTGAGAAATCCATATGCAGGTCAGGAAGCAACAGTTGGAACTGAACATGGAACAACAGACTGGTTCCAAATCGGGAAAGGAGTACGTCAAGGCTGTATATTGTCACTCTGCTTATTTAACTTCTATGCAGAGTACCTCATGAGAAATGCTGGGCTGGAAGAAGCACAAGCTGGACTCAAGATTGCTGGGAGAAATATAAATAACCTCAGATACACAGATGACACCACCTTCATGGCAAAAAAAAAAAACCAAGAAGAAATAAAGAGCCTCTTGATGAAAATGAAAGAGGAGAGTGAAAATGTTGGCTTAAAGTTCAACATTCGGAAAACTAAGATCATGGCATCTGGTCTTATCACTTCATGGTAAATAGATGGGGAAACAGTGGAAACAGTGACAGACTTTATTTTGGCGGGTTCCAAAATCATTGTGGATGGTGACTGCAGCCATGAAATTAAAAGACACCTGCTCCCTGGAAGAAAAAGTATGACCAACCTAGACAGCATATTACAAAGCAGAGACATTACTTTGCCAACAAAGGTCCGTCTAGGCAGAGCTACACTTTTTCCAATAGTCATGTATGGGTGTGAGAGTTGGACTGTAAAGAAAGCTGAGTGCTGAAGAACTGATGCTTTTGAACTGTGGTGTTGGAGAAGACTCTTGTGAGTCCCTTGGACTGCAAGGAGATCCACCAGTCCATCCTAAAGGAGATCAGTCCTGAATATTTATTGGAAGGACTGATGCTGAAGCTTCAATATTTTGGCCACCTGATGCAAAGAACTGACTTATTGAAAAAGACCCTGATGCTGGGAAGATTGAAGGCGGGAGGAGAAGGGGATGACAGAGGATGAGATGGTTGGATGGCATCACTGACTCAATGGACATGAGTTTGAGCAAGCTCTGGGAGTTGGTGATGGACAGGGGAGCCTGGTGTGCTGCAGATTGCAGAGAATTGGGCATGACTGAGAGACTGAGCTGAACTGAAGGAACATCTAACTCAGCAATTTTACAGAGTTTGAAATTACACAGTCTGTATTTTATAGTTCACCATAAACATGTATTTCATTCTTACTAGAATGTGGAAGCACTAACCAAAACTAATTGAGCTGTGCTTTTTTCACTTATTACTCACACATTCTACCAATGCTCTCTGCATTCAGCTTATCGATGAGAAAGAAGGGCTGCAAGGTAAAGGGATCATAAACCCCCCACTTTCCCTTTGCTTCTGCATCATCATTTTCAGCATCAGTTGTTGTCTAATGCAAGGAAGTAACAAGTGAAAAAGGGCGTGCTGGATTTCTTGGTCATTCATGTTTCTTAGAAGGCCAGGACCTTCCTTCTGCAATTGAATCAAGTTCTGGTTCCACTGTGTGCCGGTTAATTTTATGTGTCAACCTGACTGGGCTAAGGGATGCCCAGATAGCTGGTAGAGCATTACTTCTGGATATATCTGTGAGCGTGTTTCTGAAAGAGATTAGCATTTAAATCAGTATACTGAGTAGAGAAGAGCCACCCCCACCATAGTGAGTGGGCATCATCTAATCCATTGAGGGCTCAAATAAGAAGGTGGGAGAAGTGCAAATTCTTTCAGTCTTCTGGAGCTGTCCCTCTCTTTCTGCCCTTGGACACAGGAGCTCCTAGTTCTCAGGACTGGGACTCCAGGACTTATGGCATGTTCCCACTTCTTCCCATTACTGTTCTTAGGCCTTTGGACTCAGCTTAAATTATACTACCAGCTTTCCAGCCTGCAGACAACATATCATGGCACTGCTAATCCTCAGTACTTTGTGACCAGTCCTGGCAGCGTATCTTCTTTTGTAGATCCATATATCCTGCTGCTTCTGTCTCTCCAGTGAATCCTAAAGGAAAGCGTAGTTTTCTTGGAGCTATCGTGCCGCCACTTAGTCACAGATGTAACATGCTTACCTTGTGCTGATGTTAAGAACTGTGGTAAAATATACATAACATTTACCCTTCCAACCATTTTGAAATGTACATTTCATTGACATTAAATCCAGTCACATCTGTTGTGCTCCATCATCACCATCCGTCTTTAGAACTTTCAATTTTCAAACTGAAACTCCCATACCCGTTAAACAATAACTCCCAGTTCTCTCCTGTCCTTAGCCCTTGGAAACTACCATTCTACTCTCCATCTCTATGTATTTGATTCTTCTAGGACCCTCATAGAAGTGGGATCATATAATATTTGTCTTTTTGTGATTGGCTTATTTCAGTTAGCGTAATGTCTAAGGTTGATCTATAATGTAGCATGTGTCAGAATTTCCTTCCTTTTAAAGTCTGAATAATAGTCCAGTATGTTATATATCATGTTCTGTTCACTCATTCTTCTGTTGATGGACCTTTGGGTTGCTCCCACTCTTTGGGTATTGTGAATAATGCTGCTGTGAACATGGATATACAAGCATGCCTTGGAAATATTGTAGGATCAGTTCCAGACCACTGCAGTAAAGTGCGATCATAATAAAGTGTGTCACATAAATGTTTTGGTTTCCCAATTCATATAAAAGTTATATTTATGCTATACTGTACTCTGTTAAGCATGCAATGGCATTATATCTAAAAAAATATACATACCTTAATTAAAAAATACTTCAGGATACAGGATGCTTGGGGCTGGTGCACTGGGATGACGCAGAGGGATGCTACGGGGAGAAAGGTGGGAGGGGGTTTCAGGATAGGGAACACATGTACCCCTGTGGTGGATTCATGTTGATGTATTGCAAAACCAATACAATATTGTAAAGTAATTAGCCTCCAATTAAAATAAGTAAATTTAAATTAAAAAAATACTTCATTGCTAAAATATGCTAACCATCATCTGACCCTTCAGGGATTTGTAGTAATAACATCGAAGATCACTGATCACAGTCACCATCGCAAACATAGTAATAAATAAGAATCTTGAAATATCATGAGAATTACCAAAATGTGACATAGATACACAAAGTGAGCAAATGCTGTTGGAAAAATGATGCCAATAGACTTGCTAGACACATGGTGGTGAAAAATGCAATATCTGTGAAGTGCAGTAAAGCAAGGTATGCTGTACAAACATCTGTTCAAGTCCCTGCTTTTTATTCTTCTGAGTGAACTCAGAAGTGAACTTGCTGGATCACGTGGTAATTCCATTTTAATTTGTTTAAGAGCTGCCATACTGTTTTCCACAGTGGCTGCACCATTATACTGTTACACCAGTAATGTGCAAGGGTTCCAATTTCTCCATATCCTCACCAGCACTTCTTTTATTCTGTTTTTTGAAGCTAATTTTTAAAATAATAGCCATCTTAGCAGGTATGAAGTGGCACCTTGTACTCACCTTGGGTGTTGCTGAATGCCCGCTCACACATTGCAGGTCCCGTGGAATTCTGTGCTCAGGGGGCATTGTGGATACTTTATGCAAAGAGGGAAGGATCAGTGGCACACGTATGAGTGTGGATCTCCCCAGCTCACTTGCGTCCTCCGTTGTCACGGTGAACTTTCCTTGCAAAATGTAAGTTCTAAGGTAAAATTATGAAGCATTTCGAAACAATGATTATAAGACAGTAAACCAAGCATGAGGCCCTTCTGGGCAGGGAGCCCTGTGCCAGGGCAGATGTCAGCCTTGCGTCTACAGCTGGGAGGGAGGAAGGTAGCGACCGAGCCTGGGCAGGGTGGGGGCAAGCAGAGGAGGGAGATACAGATGTTGAGGCTCGTTCCAGTCTCCTAAATCCCTGGGTTTCTCAGCTGCCATACATTTCCCAAGCTCTGGATCCTGCCTACACACAGTGCCTTTAGCCGTCATTGTGAGTCAGAGCCTGCTGATCTCAGTTCAGATCCTAATTCACTGGGAAAGTCTTTCCTTAACTTCCTGTATCCCTTCTCAGAACTCTGATGATGTTAATCGGTCATACCACCCACGTGGCAACAAACCTGGTCCCGCCTCCCCGAAGACAGTCGTGTCTCTCCAGCGAGATGCTGGAGCTCCTGGAGGCAAAGCCTATGTCTCCCACGTACACCCCACCAAAATTTACAGCGAGGCTGCCCCTTGCCTCCTCCCCCCACCCGCCGGCCCCTTCTCACTCACCTGAGAATGCAGCTCAGTCTCCAGCCCAGCCAGGTCTCTCCACGTCTTCCTCATTTGCTCACGTTCATGCCTGGAGCAGCTATTTTTATGCTGTAATAGCTTTCCTTCCCATTTGTCTGTCCAAATCTTGGTAGGAATGGTCTGTGTTTGCAACTTAGAAATACCGAGTTCTAAACCCTGACTCTGTCACTCTTTGGATATGTGGCCTGGACTAGTAACTCCCTTTCCTCAAGCCTTTTTTACTCCCTCATGTAAAACGAGGGGTTGATAATAACCATTGTGAAAGGCTACTGAAAGATTTAATGAGAGTGTGAAAAAAATAACAACACAGTGAAGATCCCCTGGAGAAAGAAATGGCAACCCACTCCAGTATTCATGCCTGGAAAATCCCATGCACCAAGGAGCCTGGTGGGCTACAGTCCATCAGGTCGCAAAGAGTCGGACACGACTGAGTGACTTCACTTCACTTCAGAGTGAATTAGTGTGTGTTGATACATTATGGATATCTTCCTAGAAAAGAATAACTTACTGAAAGTGACTAAGAAGAAACAGAATGTCTGCATAACCTTGTGTTAATTTAAATAAATTATTTTATAAGTTTAAAATCTTTCCAAAAAGAAAAATGCTAGGTCTGGCTTGCTTTGCAGATGACTTCCACCAAACTTTCAAAGATTATGTCATTCCAAAATTTCAGAAATTGAGAAACGGGGGAAGTTCCTAATAAATTTTATGAGAATATTATACTCTTGATTCAAAAAATCAGACAAGGGGGGATTCAAGTCAACATATGGCAAAACCAATACAATACTGTAAAGTAAAATAAATAAATTAAATTAAAAAAACAAAAATCAGACAAGGGTATTATAAGAAAGATTAAAATTCATATACTTTTCATGATTGTAACTGTAAAAGTCATGAACACTACTATTAAAGTGTTAGTTGCTGAGTCATGTCCAGCTCTTTGTGACCCCATGACGGCCGCCTGCCAGGTTCTTCTGTCCATGGGGTTCTCCAGGCAAGAATACTAGAGTGGGTTGCCATTCCTTTCTCCAGGGTGTCTTTTCAACTCAGGGACTGAACCCTGGTCTCCTGCATTGCAGGCAGATTCTTTACCATCTGAGTCACCAGGGAAGCCCAGATACTAAGTCACTGAAAACATAATAATACATTATAACTGAGTTGAGTTATTCCAGGATTATAAGTATCAATTAACATTAGAAAAATCTGTGAATTATTTGTATCATTATTGTTGCTGTTTCTTCCCTGGTGGCTCAGAGGTTAAAGTGTCTGCCTCCAATGCAGGAGACCTGGGTTCGATCCCTGGGTCGGGAAGATCCCCTGGAGAAGGAAATGGCAATCCACTCCAGTATTCTTGCCTGGAGAATCCCATGGACGGAGAAGCCTAGTAGGTTACAGTCCACAGGGTCGACTGAGCGACTTCACCTTCACCTATTGTTGTTTAGTTACTAAGTCATGTCTGACTCTTTCGTGGCCCCATGGACCGTATCCCACCAAGCTCTTTTGTCCATGGGATTTCCCAGGCAAGAATACTGGAGTAGGTTGCCATTTCCTTCACCAGGGGATCTTCCCAACCCTAGGATCGAACCCATGTCTCCTGCATTACAGGCAGGTTCTTTACCACTGAGACACTGGGTAAGCCCTGAGTCTTATCATATAACAGATCAATAATATAAGCCTCTGGGAAATTTAACACCCATCAACAAAATAATTCTTAGCTAAGTAGAAATAGAAGGGAGCTTTTTAAATCTGATAAAATGTTTCTATCAAAAGCCTACAGCATATGTTGAAATGTAGAATTTTCTTTAAAATCAGGAAAACAGACTAGAGGGTTCCTATCACCTCTTTCACTCAGTATTATATTGGAGGTTCCAATCTCTTGACCAGAGCCAGTGCGATAAGACAAGAACTTGAAATGAAAGGCTAATGAATAAGTAGAAAAGAAACAAACGTAGATGCTTCGACTCTACTCACAGTAAATCCAAACAAATCTGCAGACAAATGATCAAAATTAGTAAGAGACTCAAACAAAGTGTAGAGATATAAGGTGAACACAGAAATATCATTTATATTTCTGTTTACCAGCAATACTTAGGGATCTTAGTTTAAAAGACACCAATTACAAAAAAAAAAAAAAAGACACCAATTACAATAACAAATGAAAATAGAAGAGAAGCAAAACTGTGTATAACAGTTAACAGTTCAAAATATTTCTGGAGAAAATTACTGAAAGGTGTTCAAGACCTAACTGTAAAGAGATATATCTATCCATCAATGAGAAGACTTAATGTTCTGGAGACAACAGTTCTTCTTAAATAGTTTCACAGATTTAATAAAATTCTAATCAAAATTCCAAGGCATATTTCAAGGAACTTGACAAGCTGATTATACAATTTCATAAGAAAAAAATAAGGGGAAAATTGCAAAGAAACATGTGAGAAATGAAAGCAGGGAACTTGCATTTTATATATCAAACTTATAAAGCTGCACTGATTAGTACTAGCACATTGGGAGAGAATAGAGTGTCCACAGACAGACCCACATGCATACGGAAAGTCAACATATGATGAAATTGTCCTTACAGACCCAGGATGATCTATGCTACAATAATTGGTGATCTATATAGGAAAAGAAAATCAAATTTCATCTCAGAACACTACAAAAATCAATTCCAGATGGATAAAGGCTTGAATGTGAAAGGCAAAGCTTTAAATATTTCAGAAGAAAACAGAGACTTTTTTGATGACCTTGGGTAGGAGAGGATTTCTTTACCAAAGCACTAAAAGTGCATACGGAAAGACAGAAAGACAGAAAGATTTGTCTAAATTGTAAAAAAAGACCTTCTGTTCACTCAAAGACTACAAGTAAACGAAAAGTCAAGTCTCAAATGGGGAGAAGTATTTGCAGCATGGAATCAATAAGCAGCTATTATGCTAAATGGATAAAGAACTCCTAAAAATCATTAGGATCGCAGCAAACAAAGGGTAGACAATTAGATAAAAGACACAAATAGGCATTTCACAGAAGAAAACTGGAGGCTGATAACCATCTGAAAATATGTTTAGTTTCATTAGTAATCAGGGAAGTGAAAATTATGAACACAGAGTCACCATTTTACTCCTACTATTCTGGCAAAAATTTAGAAGCCTGACAAATGTGGGTCTGGATGAGAGCAATGGAAACTCTGACACATCACTGCTGGAAGTGGAAACAACCACGGTCATTTTTGAAAAAAAATTTGGCACAGCCTTGTGAAGTCGAACAAATATACACTCCACAAGTCAGCAATTCCCCTGTAGGACACACCCCAGAGAGTCTACTGAGCAGGTGTGTGAAGAGGCGTGCAAGGACGTTCACAGCAGCCTTGTGTAGGAGAACAGGCCAACAAAACAACCAGAAAAGTCAGACAAGAAGCAGAAACAACTCTTATCCACAGAGAGGATGGATACGTAACTTGTGATAGATACACTGGATGAAATATCATACCTCAGCAAAATGAATGAACCACAGGTCCACACATTTATGTACAGAAACAATCGGGAGCAAAAAAGTCAAGGCACAGAAAAGTTCAAACCTAATGAGAGCATTTTTATAAAGGTCCATGGGGGCACAACTAGAAGACATCCTGCTTCTGGTAGAGACGTATGTGGTCAGACTACCAAAAAAAACTGAACAGCCTAAACCCCAAATGCAGGACAGCAGTCACCTCTGGGAGACAGTAGGGGAATATTTTGGGAGAATGTTTTTGGGGAGAGCTCAGCTCTCTTGGAAACCTACTTCCCAAGCTCTGAACCACAACAGTTTAGCATTATGTTTCATAATTTACACATTTGCTATAGAGAATTTTTATAGAAATAAAATACTTCATCATAAAAGCAAAGAGAATTAGTGGAATAATATATGACAAGCTCCTATCAAATAGCTCAGGGCCCAGCACATCTGCATAACGCCTGTGCTTTTCCTCTGGGGCAGGCTTGGCACCAAGGGATTTATATGTGCCATGCCGGTTTTCTCAGCAGCGCAGTGATATCACCCCATTTTACAGAGGCGGAAGCAGACACTCAGAGAGGGTGAATGATTCGCCCAAGCCACGCAGCTCAGGGCATCTGAGATACAGTCCAGGTCTGCGTGGCTGCATGTCAGTCCCGCTCATCCCCGGATCCTCTGTCTCTCATACAGCGGCCGTCAGTAAAGGGCGAGCCCGCTCTGATCTCTCTGTCCACACGGCAGCACCTTGCATCTCCTCTTTGACAACTGTCGCGCTTGATCTTGCATTCCTCTTCGCTTTGCTGAGTCTTTTGCTACTCCCCCAGTGCACAGTACAGATCACCAGCGGCGCCTTCTCTGTATCCCCAGGGCCCGTGCTGGTACCCAGCAGGATGCTTAGTCCTGTGGTCCGCGGTGTTACAGAACCCGCTGATGGGGGGCTCCGTGCTGTTGGCTCAGGAGTCTGGGGCAGGAGTGCCTGGGGGCCACGAGGAAGGGGCAGGCACTCACCCCGGGGGCTGTAGCCGTGGGCGTCCATGAAGGAGAGGCCCAGCCGCTCATCCCCCTGCAGGGTGCTCTGGTCCCTGAGCTCCGGTCCATAGTGCTCATCATGTGGGTCTTCTGGCAGTAGCTGACTGTGGCCTTGGTCATGTTCGCTGGCTTCAGAGGAGAGCTGATGGGAGACATGGGTGCTCAGCTGGGCAGGACAGCACCCAGAGGTGGATGGGGGGACCCAGCAGTCAGGGGACTTGAGGCCAGGAGCCAGTCTAGAAGCATCTCTGGATGCTGAGGGGACTCTGTTCACATCCTTTGCTCACCAGACTGGGAGAACTGCCTCCTCACCCCCAAGAGGAACTGGGCAGGGTCCCTGGCCTGGGCACCTTTGCCGAGAGCAAGGGATGGAGCAGCGGCGGACTTGGGCTGGGATCCTACCCAGAAAATGGGGATAAAGTTCACTGGCTTTGCTTTCATGTCAGAGCAGATTGCCACCCTCAGGCCACCCCCAGCTGGAACTCGGGCCGCCCCAGTGCAGGTCCTGATGCCCCCACCTCCAGCCCCCTTTCTCCTTGTCCACTCTGAAGACATACAATCTCAACTATTCTTCTCCAGCAGTGCGGAAGCAGGGAATGAGGTCATCCTCACTTGTCCCTGATGACCAGAGGGTCTCCACAGCCAGAAGCTGATCTCCCACCTTCCGTAGCCTCATGCTCACCTGCTCCCGGAGGCCTGGTCCTGTCACCAGACACGAGGACTTGGAACAGAAGTCCACGCAGGGTCCACCTCAGGTCAGTTCCCAGCAGTCCATCTAGCTGCTGGAAGCAGCAGAGGGAGAAGGCGAGAGGCCCCGGATCCTCCCAAGAAGGGGGGCTTCTGGAAGCACAGCCCAGGTTTCCAGCTCAGCTTCACAGACGAGCATAGCAGTTTGCAACCCCAGGGAACTTGGAGGAAAGTGGGAGGGAGTACAGGGGTGGGGAGGCAGGGCTCAAGGCTCCACGTCCGAGGGGCTGAAACCCAGGCAAAGGGAAAGGACGTGGGAATGGCACTGAGACTGGAGAAGAGCCAGGACCCGATCACAGGGAAGGCTCGAGAGAGAGCTGTTCACCTGCCCAGCCCTGCAGCATGCAGGACGCAGGTCAGACCTGAGAGGGGACTTCCAGATCGTGCAGGCTCAGGGACACTGGTCATCGTGGAGATGAAGGGGATAGTGTGGGACTCACTCCCCCAGAGAGACAAACTCCACTCAGCCCGTCCTGGCTCCAGAGCTGCTGGGGGCAGGGGGAGGGACAGGATGACCTCTGGATGCCCCTCCTGCCAGGACAACCACAGGAAAGAGGGCTCTGTGTCCGTGCTGGGGACCAGTGTGGCTATGCACTGCGGTGGGTGTGACTTTCCCAATCTGAGACAGCTCAGCGGGCCCAAGCCTCCGACTCCCACCCACCTTCAGGCTCTGGCTGTCTCCCTCACTGTGGCCCAGGGCAGAGCCAAAGACCCTTTGGGGGCAGATGAGGAGAGGTCTCCGTGGCTGTGACCTCGACCATCAACATAGGACAGAAGGTGGAGGAGGAAGGGAGGTGAAGAGGGAGACGGGGGTGGGACAAGAGAATTAGAGATACAGAGAAGGGAGAGGGGGGGAAAAAAGGAATAATGAAAAGGAGAGAGGCGGGGAAGGAGACAGAGGGCGGGGGGACAGGTCAGACACCAGGGACCACAGGGACAACAGAGGGCCTCGGACAGAGGACAGCCCGTCAGGCTGGCTGGACAATGCAGCCCCAGGAGGACACTTCCCAAGACGATCCTGGTCTAAGAGGTGGTCTGCAGCGGTGAACCGCAGGGCTCTGTTCCCGCCCAGGCCTCCTGCTCTACTTGGAAGAAGAACTTCAAACACCAACCAACCAGATCCGCAAACAGCCAGGAGGGACACTGTTCACCGAGGTCTCCAGCCGACCTCAGGGTGAGATCAAGCCGATGGTGTGTAATATGGACACTCGGAAAAGTTCCGCATTTAGGTTCAAAATTAGCTGCAGAGTAGAGGGTGAGGGCGAGCTGCCTTGTCAGCAACTCCTGGAAAGACCGAGCTGGAGGCTCCATGGGAATTTATGGGAGTGTGGCTGCTGGAAAAGTCAGGGTGATGGTGGGTGACGCTGATGCAAGAAGAGGGTCCAGGGAGGAGGTGAGAGACCACCATCCTCTGGGCTGGCCCAGGGTCACCTGAGACTGCTCTGTAAGGAGAGGACAAGCATGGGTGCAGGGGAATGTTCTGGAAGGCTTGCAGGGTCAGAGATCCCAGAGGCAGAAAACAGAGCTGTACTGGCAGGCCAAGGAGTTAGAGCGGGGGGGCCTGGGCTATGACCCCAGCTCTGTACCTCCTATAACCTCTGACAAGTCCTTAACTTCCCTGAGCCTCAGTTTCCTCATCAGTGAAATGGGGTGATCACAGGAGCTCTGCTCAGGGTTGTTGCAAGGATTCTGTGTGAAGAACTGAGCCCCAGTGCCCTTTGGTGGGTTGGGAGGCAGCCTCCCTCTCCCCTCTCCCCGACTTGGCCAATCCTGTCTCCTTGAAGGTAAATTTCTAAGATGCCAAATCCTACCTGATACTGGCTGCAACCCCCCAACATCTGAGCGCTCCCTTACAGCCAAATCTGCTGCCCACTGTCCCCCAGGAGCCCCACTGAGAGAAGGACAGAGCTTTGCCACTGCAGGCCTGCCTTTGTGAGGCCCTTCACATCCTGGGCTGTGAGGGCAGGAGGCTTTGCGGTCGGGCCTGGCTGGATTCAATCTGGCCACTTACCAGCTGAGTAACATGGGTGAGTTGCTTAATGATAGTTTCCTCATCTGCGAAAAGGGACTCAGCCCTGCTCCATGGGTCAGGATCCTGGAAGGAAAGTCTCTGGTCTCCTGACTGCTGAATAGTACCTGGTACACAGCAGGTGCTCAATAACTACTGTTCTAATGGGTGATGTGTGGAGAGCTCCTGGCACAGGCAAATTACTCAAAAAAGAATTATGGTTTTAGATGGTTTATTTTGAGACGTGGTGTGGAGAGAAGGGCAGAGGTAAACCAAGCCTAATGCCACGCCCCCACCCCATCCCCTACCAGCTGCCATGCCCCCAGCATCTCTGCTGCCTGGGCCTGGCCTCAGGCTCAGCTGGTTCTGTCCTTCCCCTGGATCCTGCTTATCTGCTCCCAGCAGCTCCGAGTCCGAGTGCCAACTGGCTGGTTGCCTGGTAGCAGCTGTGCACACAAAGCCCAGGAGGGGGAATGCAGAGCAGACTCTGCCCCGGCTCCCGGGTGACCTTGGGCAGGTCTCTGCCCGCTCTGGGCCTCAGAGTCTCCATTCCTCAACTAAGGGGCTTGGACCACAGTGTCCTGGGGCTGCCTGGTAGGGAATGAGGTGGGGCGGGGAGGGAGGGCACAGAGGTCTCAGAAGCCCAACGAGCTCCAAACCGAGGCTCAGTCTTTAGTGCTCCGTGTACTGGGCTCCCAGGAGATAGTTTAAAGTACTTCCATCACCACCCCCTCACCCATATTTTGAAAATATAATAGCTTATTTGTTAGACTGCTGCTGCTGCTGCTAAGTCGCTTCAGTCGTGTCCGACTCTTAGCGACCCCAGGGACTGCAGCCTACCAGGCTCCTCCGTCCATGGCATTTTCCAGGCAAGAGTACTGGAGTGGGGTGCCATCGCCTTCTCCATTTGTTAGACTAGATGCCCTGAAAAACTTGGGAGCTCTCATTTTCTGGGGTCTGAGCCTCTGCAGTTCTCAACCGTTAAGAATCTTCGAATCCCAGGTCCTGGGTTTATGAAACTCCGAAAAGCCATGGATCTAAGTTCCAGATCCTAAGCTGTACTGGGATTCGTGGTGCGCCAGGAGACTCATCCCTCGCCAACATCCTTCCGGCTGGGGCAGCCTCCCTGCTGAGCACCCTTCCCTGGGCAGTGGCGCTCACACCTACCAGATCTGGATTCTAGTTGGGCCTCTCCATCAGCAGAGTCCTGGCTTCCTATCCTGAGCTTTATCCGCAGGCCCACCACCCAGGCTGGAACTGACTCTCAGGGTGAGAAATGGGTGGCCAGCCGGACCCCCATCCCCAACACACTCAGCCACCAGAAAGCTGTCCTTCTTGTCCCCAGCCACTGTGCCTTTAAGCCCACCAAGCCTCCACGGCCACCCAGAGGGGGCCCAGCCTCAGTTACCCCTTGCAGATGATGTCAGTGGATGATCCCAGAAGGAGGATGAGGATGAGAACCACTCCCATTCCCCCGCTCCCTGCACCCAGATGCCCAGGATCAGCTCCGTGTCCTCTGAGCAGTGGGGACACCTCCCACCCTCCAGGCTCCATGTGCTGTCCTTGCATGTGGTTAGAGAAAACCCAGTGGGGGGCAGAGTCAGGGGAGATGGGAGCCACTGACCTGCCTGTCAGGGTGGAGTCCCTGCTGTCTGAGCTCTGCAGGACAGGCCATCCTCCTTTGCACATAGTCATCTGTCCCTTGTTCCCAGCACATGTCCTGCCTTTCATGCAGGCCTGTCTCGTCCGCATCCCCTTACTGTGTCTTCTAAGTTCCCATGTCTGAGCCTTTGCTTACACTGTTCCCCTTCCAGGAAGAGCTTCCCTCTCCTCCCTGCCCTTCCAGCCTTCCCCATGGTCCAGTGGGTGGGAGAAGGAGGGGACATCACCTGTTTCACCATCTTCACCTCCTGGGAGGTAAGGAGGAGGCCAAATTGGGCACCTGTTGAGCATCTCGAGGATGGGGGAGCAGGTTCATTGAGCATATTCTTGGCCTGGGGCTAGGGTCAGGGATAGCCCCCTCCCCCAGCCATCCTGCTCAGGTTTTATGATATTTCTCAACTCCTCTCTCCCTCGATGGGAAAGGGAGAGTCAGACAGAACCCAGAGCCAGCATCTGGCCTCCGTCATGCCATGGTCCAACCACAATGGACCCCATCCACATGCCTGCTCTAGGCCCCAGCCAAGGCCACGTCTATGTCCACCTCCCAGCAGGAGAAGGAGCCTTCGATAAGAGGGACATGTGGGACCAGGAAGGAACCGGGCCAGGCCACCATCTTCTGCTCCCACCGCCCTGGGCCCCCAGAGGTGATCCTGCGTGTAGTGGTCCTACCTTGAAGGACTGCAGGGACCCAGTGGGGAAGCCTCACGAGCTTTACCTTTCCTGGCGACTAGGATGCAGACTCACCAGGCCTCCTGACGGCATGGATGAGGGTCTCAGAACTGCTCCCTGAACACCCCTCCCTGTACCCAACTCCCACCCCCCACCAGGAGGGCAGTTCAGGGGATCTTTCCAGGGCCTAGCCAGAGGATCTTAGCCAGGGGATCCTTCCTGAGAGTCATCCCTCACTCATCCCTCCTCACCCATTAATGAGCTGGAAGCTTCCAAAATGAGGCTGCTTCATCATTTAATGAACTGGAACAGCCTCAGAGGGTGGGGGATAAAACGAGAGAGGAGATGCATGGGGGAGTAAGGGGGTGCCTGACACCCCCACAGCCTGGAAGCTCCGGGGTCTGTCTACAGGATTGCCCCAGAGTGAAGGGTGTGAGAAGACTGTGGAGGGGAATAGCCCCCACATCCCTGAGGCTCTTACAGGGGAAACTCCTGAGCTCATGGAATGCAGGGGTCAAGAGCTGATTCTGAGCCCAGCCCCCATCCTGGCTGCTTCATGCTGGCCTCCCCATGATGCCAAGCTGGTCCTCCTCAATCTGGCCCTGGCACTTCCCCCACATTACCCTCCTAGAACCCTCCCTGCCTCCCTGCTTAGCTCCTGCGGCAATGGCTCCCCTATTCCTCTCTGGGCCCTGAGCCAGGCCTGCCCTCCTCACCACTGGGCCTTTGCACATGCTGCTTCCTCCTCTTCTCCACTGCCCCACCTTGTTCCCATGGCCCCGAGCCTCTCCAGTCGGCTCTTCTCTGGGCTGTAAGTGACTGTTCACTCCTCCATCCACCACATGGGACTGGGAACCCCTCAGGGCTCTGTCTGGCTCGGTTACTGCAGTCTCCCCACTGTGCAGGGCAGTGCCTGACCCTCAGCCAGTGTTTCCTGAGTTCTCACTGTGTGCCATGCTCAGCCTTTGCAGGCATCGATCAATCAACCTTCAAGGTCATCTTCAAGGACGTGCTGGAGACAGCATCAGGGCTGGGAGCACAGGCTAGGAGGTTAGTCAGCCCTGCTGGATTTGAACCTGGCTCTAAATTTACTGGCTGGGTGACCTTTATGGAGTTACATAAACTCTCCCAGCTTCAGTTTCTCCTGGTAAAATGGAGTGAATAATGACAGCTTCTGCCTCATGGGGTGTTTCTAAGGATTGAATATATGCGTGTACATGTTTATACACACACATTTAATGTAGTGTCTGACATATATTAAGTGCTATGTAATGTAAACTATCTGCGGATAGCCTGGCGGGAAGGCTTAGTTTTCCCTCTATCTCTGCCATCTTCTGCACCATCAACCCTTTGTGGACTCAGGGAGCTCAAATAAATGCTTGTTTACTGCAGGCTCGGGTGCCAACTGAGGGATATACAAGTCTGCTCTATACGCATCAGTTGTATTTCTATGTACTAGCAACCCAAAATTGGTAAGTGAAAGAAAAATACTATTTACTATTATCGCAAAACCCCAAAATAAATAGAGATTCAATCGAAAGATGGTATGGGGAGGGAAGTGGGAGGGGGGTTCAGGAGTGGGACCTTATGTACACCTGTGGCAGATTCATGTTGATGTATGGCAAAACCAATACAGTATTGTAAAGTAAAATAAAGTAAAAAATTTTAAAAATGTACTAGATTTCCCTATGAAAATTGCAATAAAAAATGGTCAAAATGCTCCAATGGACACTTCACAATAAGTTCATGGTAACCAATAAGTACAGGAGAAGATGGAAAATGTTACTAGTTTTCAGGCAAATGTGAAATAAAAACCACAAAAGATACTCTACTCCTATTGAAATGGCTTAAATTACTAAGTGCTGGCAAGGTCGTGGGGACCCTCGTCCACTGCCGGTGGGAATGTGGGCTGGTAGCTTTGGAAAGCAATTTGATAGCTTCTCATAAAGTTTAACACATACCTAATCCATGACTTAATAGTTCCACTTTGGCTGTTTTCCCTAGAGAAGTAAAAACATATGTCCTCAAAAATCTATTATAAGGATGTGTTTGGCAGCTTGATTCGTATTAGTCAAAAACTGGAAACCACTCAGATGCCCATTTCTTCCAGGTTTCTCTTGAGACACTCTCACTAAGTTGCTTGCACAAGAATCAGCATCTCGGACTGCACCCATCTCTGAATCCATCACTGTGCTGGGAGATACAGGTCTGGGGCTCTGTCCACTGCTGAACCTGGATACGGGAATGATTTCTTCAAGAACATGAGGAGTGAGAAGCCTGAGCTGCTGTTGCCAAGGAAATCGATACTGGGTGGGCGGCACTGTGCGTGTGGCGGGTGGACGGGGTCGGAGATGATGGGAAGAGTGAAGATAGCCTTCCCAGGTCAGTCCTCCACCTGCAATGAGTGTGGACCGTCACCAGCTCACTTGGTGCTCTCTCCCTGATGCCTGCCCTATGCACCTCCCTCCTCCCTGCTTTTTCCCTGCCCGGGGGAGGGGTGGGGGAGGGGGGATCAGTTTGACTTCTTTAGGCCCTGAGGAAGGCAGCAGGTGTCATCTCTGGATTCGTCCCCAGCTCAAACTCCTGCAGTTAACTCATCTCAATTCTCCCCACATCTGCGTCCAGTCCTTAGGAGACCCAACTTCCAAATCTCTTTCAGCTTTCGGTTTGATTAACAGAAGGTTATAAACAAGCCCCAGAAATAAGGAAAACCAGCATCTCCCCCGGGCAGCCAGAGTCTATTGGCAAATGTCACATTGCTATGCAACCAATATATATTTCTTTTACTTTCATGTAGATAAACAGAGCTCAGCTAATTAACATTATTTTCTTTCCCTCTTTAGGTCTTGGATGACATTGGGAGTCTTTCCTCGACATGGTGAACTGGTTACTGGGTTTCAGGAAGGGTTTAATCTTTGCAATTATAGTTCATTAATAGATTTACAAGGGATGGAAGATGGTGAGGTCTGTCTAAGAGGATTGTTTTGCTTTTCTACTTGTTTAATTACACGGTTATCTCCTGGACCAAAGCTCTTTGAAAAACAGGGGGAGAAAAAGACCTACCAGCCCATCTGTTCCAGATATGAACCAATTAATACCAGAGGGGACAGGAGCTGCGCAGGGGCCTCCCACCAGCCGAGATGCTTCATCCCCTCTTCAGAGCTGCATCTCAGCTGAAAGTCTCAGCCACCAGAGTCGTCAGACTGGCATCAGGCAGGTTGCCCTGGGGACAGGCTCCTCTCCTCATGGGGGTACAGTCTCTGGGGGTTGAGGTCTGCGCAGCCTTGGTTCTCTACTGAGCTACTGTTTCGTGCTTTAATGTGGCTTTTCTAAATTAAACTTCACAGTGTTTATTTCACAGACCCATTTTATAGATGGAGGAGCTAGGGCAGGTAGATGTGTGTGGGGACTGGAGAGGTGCAGAGAAGGCAGATTTTGTAGGTATTAAAGGAGAGTCTCACACATAGGTGGGATTTGCCCAGAGCACCTGAATTGGAGCTGAAACTGGAAGCCAGTCCTGTTGTCTCTAAGTTTCTGCTGTTTCCTCCCTCCTTGCTGCCATCTAGTGAACTTGACTCAGTTTTTCCATCTGTGAAATGGGCCCATGAGATAGGATCAGACAAGCATTACACCTGAAACTAACACAACATTATAAATCACCTATGCTTTGTTAAAAAAAAAAAAAAAGATGAGTGTGAAGGGTGTCTTAGGCTTCGGGGTGGTGTGCTTTGAAGAAGGTGGGCCTAGAATGGTAGATGCAGGGCTGGCATAGAGGGAAGTGGCACCAGGGGGCTCTGTGGCCCAGGAACAAGAGGCCTCTAGCTGCGGAACCAGGAGGACGTCTCGGGTCTGGTCAGAAAGAGCTGACTTCATCCTTGTCACTTGAGACTTATTAGTGGCATCTGAGCTCTTTAACCTCCCCCGAAACTTCCCAAGAGGGACAATGACCTCTTTCATGGGGCAAATCCTGCAAAAGAAAACTGCCTTCAGTGAAGATCGCATTCCTCCTCCAGCCAAGCCCTCTTGGATCCCTTACTTCAAGGTGTCTTACGAGAGTCCCAAACGGGCTTCTTTTCCATCTCCTGGCATTGGGCTGTCCAGAGGCTTGGCCGGGCCAGAGTGTGGCAGCTTGGATCTAACAGCTATAGAAGTGGCACAGCGGCAATTCATGGTGGCCAAGCAAGACCAGGACGGTTATCAGTTCACTGTGGTACTTGTTGTTGCTGCTCAGTTGCTCAGTCATGTCCATGTTCAACTCTTCGCGACCCCCAAGGACTGCAGTGTGCCAGGCTTCCCTGTCCTTCACTATCTCCTGGAGTTTGCTCAAACTCATGTCCATTGAGTCAGTGATGCCATCCAACCATCTCATCCTCTGTCACCCACTTCTCCTCCTGCCTTCAATCTTTCCCAGCATTAGGGTCTTTTCCAGTGAGCTGGCTCTTCACATCATGTGGCCAAAGGATTGGAGCTTCAGTTTCGGCGTCAGTCCTGCCAATGAATATTCAGGGTTGATTTCCTTTAGGATTGACTGGTTTGATCTCCTTGCAGTCTAAGGGGCTCTCAAGAGTCTTCTCAAGCACCACAGTTTTCTTCAGCGCTCAACCTTCTTTATGGTCCAACACTCACACCCATACATGACTACTTGTCAGACTTCGGTAAATGTCAGATAAACTGTTTTAGGACTGGAGGACCAAGAGAATAATCAAGGATACAATGAAGGCATTTAAGGAGAGAAATTTTCCACAGTTTTTTAAATGACACAATTCAACACTTATTTGTGAACACTGAAATTTGAATTTCCTATAAAGGTCACATCATGAAATAATATTCTCTTAATTATTCTTTCAATCATTTAAAAATGTCAAAACCATTCTCAGCTCAGGGGTCATACAAGAACAGATGACAGGCCACATGAGACTTGCAGGTGATGGTTTGCTGCTGCTGCTGCTGCTGCTAAGTCGCTTCAGTCGTGTCCGACTCGGTGGGACCCCAGAGACGACAGCCCACCAGGCTCCCCCGTCCCTGGGATTCTCCAAGCAAGAACACTGGAGTGGGTTGCCATTTCCTTCTCCAATGCATGAAAGTGAAAAGTGAAAGTGAAGTCGCTCAGTAGTGTCCAACTCTCTGGGACCCCATGGACTGCAGCCTACCAGGCTCCTCTGTCCATGGGATTTTCCAGGCAAGAGTACTGGAGTGGGGTGCCATTGCCTTCTCCTTATGGTTTGCAGACCCCTGATTTATCATCCCTCAGCCCTCAGCTCCTGAGTTGCTGGTCTTCCCTTGTGGCTCAGCTGGTAAAGAATCCGCCAGCAATGCGGGAGATCTGGGTTTGATCCCTGGGTTCGGAAGATCCCCTGGAGAAGGGGAAGGCTACCCACTCCAGTATTCTGGCCTGGAGAATTCCATGGACTCTATCGTCCTTGGGGTCGCAAAGAATCTGAGAGGACTGAGTGACTTTCACTTTCACTTTCATTCTGGACTGGGACTCAGCGCTTCTCCTTGCGGGGCACATCAGGTTAAGTTTTGTCAGTAGAGGGCGCTGGAGGGACATTACCAGGGAAGCTGTCTCCTCCTGTCTCCTCCTGGTCCGCGGTGCTGTTTCCCTTCCACCAAGTGAGAGAGAGAGAGGCTTTGCCCCAGCGGTGCGGTGCGTGACTCCGTGGCGAGCTTGTGTCTGGAGACCACCTCGCTGCGGCCCCCTGACCAGGTGACCCCGAGTGGATTGAGTGGTCCGCCCTTTCACCCTCAGAGCTCCCAACCCCCTCCGTGCGCAGCCTTGGCTGGCCGGCGCCCGAGGGTGTTTCCTGCCCATTGGCGTCTGCTCTGGGTGAAGCCAGCAACTCCTCTGCCATCCAGCCGGCTGCCACCACACTCCCCATCGAGGTCTGAACTCTGGCCTCCAGGGTGGGTGGGGCGAGGGGAGCGTCCGAGTGGAAGGTTGCTCTTCCTCAGTCCTAGGGTTCCCTTCAGATTTCTCCTGACGTCCTTAGAGTCGCTCCAAAGCACAGCATAATAGTTCTTTATTTTAAGCATCCCCTACTCGAATCACTGCGGCTCCTAACTGAACTCTGACCCCTAGGGTACCCCAGGAGGCCCCTCCAGAACTCTGGGGAGGACACAGATGCCACAATCCAAGGGGCTGGGTAAGTGCCAGCGCTGTTTCCAACACACTGTGCAAGCTCTGCCCAGTGTGTGACCGGCTGCCCCTCTGGGTCTGTTTGCTCACCTAGGACATGGGGAGAGCAACTCCCCGCTGGCTGGGGCATGGAGGCCCAAAGGAGACGGTGTGTCAATGCCGAGCGCGGGCGAGGGGCCCCAAGGGGCTCAAGACAGAGGCTGCATCTGCACTGGTAAGTGCTGCGAGGATTACAGAAGACAGGTGCCCGCCACAGGTGAGGGGCAGGGGCTCTGGACCCAAGCCCCCTCCGTCTCCCCTTCCTCCCCCTTCTCTCCCAGGTCAGCCCCTCCCGCAGGCCCCCAGGACCTGGGTTCTCTGGTGTAACCCTGGCTGTCTGTGTGGTCACTGTAGCCACCACTGTTGAGTCCTGCCCCAAGGCCACAAGGGTGAGCCCTGAACCAAGGTCACCTCTGAAGGTAATTGAGCCCCTCTGTAACCATTGCCAAAAGCCCCCTCTGATCATCACTAACAAGCTTCCTGACTCCCAATTAGGCAAAGATGCCCACTCCAGTAAACACCCTATAGTGCCCTAACCAATCACTTAACTCCAACCTTCCAGCAGGAAATTTTCTTTGTCTTGAGGCTATAAAAATTGGCTGCTCACCCACAAAAACTGTCAGCTTTCCCTGGTCTGCCAGGAGGCTGGCCCAGTGTGCTCACAGTGCCCACATTATCCCTGCTCTTTTTTCTTAATAAGCTCAGTCCCTTTGGAAATGCTCTGTGTCGGGAAATTCTTTTCCAGCATGCACTTGGACTAACTTAACAGCCGCCTCAGCCCTGCGAGGCGAGGAGGGAAACAGGCCAGGGCGGTGATGAGACTGCTCAGTTCTCATCTGCCCCTGATGCTCTGGCCTCACAGGCGTCTCCCCGCAGGGAGGCAGCCTGGTCTCTGGTCCCTGAGCTGAAGATTGTCCTGCCTTGGCCCGGGGAGGGCACGGACTCCCCTCTGTTCACATCTGACCAGAGGAGCCTGGGCGGCAGCTGCCAGAGATGCTCCTGCCTCTGGACCACATGGAGCAGGTTGGTGGGCACCCTCACCGCCCAGCCCGGAGTGACTCCCCTTTCTTCCCTGGCAGGTCTCTGTACCCAGGCTGTAGGAGATTTAGCCCCAAGCACCCTCCATGGTTCTCTCCTCCACAGTGAAGTCTGCTGGGGCTCTAGGTTCCAGGTTCCCTCTCTGCCACAGGCACCCTCGACCCCACCTGCTCACTGAGGTCAGGCTGGGCGAGCAGGGGCTGCCCTGGGATGCCCTTGAGGATCCACTGCAGACCTGGCCTTCTCCAGAATTCCGGCCCCTCCCTGCCTTCTCCCATGCCTCCCTCCCTGGGATCCAGATCCTTCCAGAGAAACCAACGTGGACCTGGAAGGACGGCTGGTGCTCAGAGCCCACTGAGAGCCCAGATTAAACCAGTGGCTCACCAGTAAAGAATCTGCCTGCCATGCATGAGAGTCGTAGGAGTTGCAGGTTCGATCCCTGGGTTGGGAAGATCCCCTGGAAGAGGGCACAGCAACCTATTCCAGTATTCTTGCTGGGAGAACTCCATGGACAGAGGAGCCTGGCAGGCTATAGTCCATGGGGGCGCAGAGTTGGACACAACTGAAGCGCGCTATCTGTATCTGTATCTGTATCTATATCTGCATCTGTAGAGGAGAAGAGCTCCGCGGAGAGGGCAGAGGGTCAGGGAACACAAGCAGAGCTGAAAGGAAAGTGGGCTCCTGGGTCTCACTCCTTTTCCTACATTTATTATTTTTTCTGAATGAGTTGCAGCAGTAATTACCACTGGTATCCAAGGCTGCACTTGCCGTTCCCCCTTGTAATTAACATCCCAGGGGAGAACCACGCATGGCAGGGAGCTGAGCTGCTGAGGGGTTGGCCTCCTGGGTCCTGTTACCTGGGGCTTCAGGGCCCGTGTAGTGCAGTCAGCCTGTGGGGTGGGCTCAGGAGCCCCCGGGGCAAATCAACCTCTGATACACAAAACAGCAAGCTGGCAGGCAGGGAGGGGTGTACCCATGCTGGCTGCCCTTGATCTGGTGGGGGCGGGCGGGGTGGGGGAGGTGGAGGGAACTGGAAGAGAGAAGCTGGGGGCGTCTCCCAGCCTGTTTGGGGGGCGGTTCCCAGGGAGTTTTGGGTGACAAAAATCCAAAAAGCAGTTTATAGACATGTTGAGTACTGAAGCCTTTCTGGGAGGGATCCACCTTTGTTGGCAGGTTAATGAGGCACCTGGCTCAGAGGAGGTTTGGAGGGATGGGGCTTCTCAGAGGCCTGGTCCACCCCTAAGGCCCTGGATCCTTGCTTGGGAAGACTGGAG
The DNA here is from genome assembly GCF_001704415.2 of Capra hircus. NCBI lineage: Eukaryota > Metazoa > Chordata > Mammalia > Artiodactyla > Bovidae > Capra > Capra hircus. The sequence goes on from NC_030809.1 coordinate 12,261,792, forward strand.
TTAGGCCAGGTGGCTGCAGGTCAGGAGAGAGCTCGACTGTGGGGTCCAGGGCTCCCAGGGACCCCACAGGTTAGTGCTGAGAAGGGTGTGCAGGTCAGAGGCCCAGGGTCCTCCCCCGACAAACTCGGAAATATGAGAGAGGGGGGTCTTGGAACCTTCCTTCTCCCTCAGTCAATGGTTTTGAGGTCTGTCAGTCTTTTCCATGGCATCTGTGATGCACAGGATTTTGGAATTAGAGCATCTTTCAGAGACTCAAAGCTACCTTAATGGAGACTTTGAATTGCCGAATCTTATGCCTTTCACAAAATCTTAGAATTATAAGATCACAGATGCATTCAGTGAATTCCAAGCCCTAAGAATCTTTGAATTAAGGAATTGTTCAGAGAGACTTGTAATGACATTCACAGTGTGCTTGGCTCTTAGAACGGAATGATTCAGAGGAACATGGAGTTGAAATAGACATTCTGGAACCAGAATCTTAGCACAGGAAGAGACCTTAGTCCATTTCTCCCCCCTCCCCCACCGCCCAAGTAATGTAGGAAAGCCCTTCTTCACTGTCCTGTAGTAGCTCAGACTTTTGTAGGGGTGGGGAGCTCACCCTCTGTTAAGGGAAGCTGTCCCACTGTTGGACAGATCCTCTGACCACCCCCCCACCCCTGAGGCTCAGAGCACCCAGTCATCCTGATTGTGTCAGGCAGAGAAGGGGGTTCATTCCAGCCCCTATCGTGGAGTCTTTCTGGTCCTTCCTCAAGGCTCACCCTCTTGTGTCTCAGCTTGGCAACCTTCCCTTCTTCTGACTCCTGCTTTGCTGAGCAGTGTGTGTGTATGCTAAGTCGCTTCAGTCATGTCCGACTCTTTGCGACCCTGTGGACTGCAGCCTGCCAGACTCCTCTGTCCATAGGATTCTCCAGGCAAGAATCCTAGAGCGGGTTGCCATGACCTCCTCCAGGGAGTCTTCCCTACTTAGGCATCCAGCCCACATCTCTTATGTCTCCTGCATTGGCAGGCAGGTTCTTTACCACTAGCGCCACCCTCTCTGCTAACTCCTTGGGCTGGCCTTCCCTGCATCTACCGTGCACTAGCTCTTTAAAAAGAAATTCACACCCTGGAAAAATTCCTATTTTCCAGAGAGCAGGGCAGTGTTAATTATGACCAGCACCTTCATTGTCTCTTTTGAAAACCTTCACCTTGGAGCACTTCAATAAAAGAACAAAATCCTAATTAATTAAAGACAATGCCGCTCTGAATTTGTGTTTTCCTGTTCTCAGAGATTATAACTAGCAAGGGAGGATGAGGGGGAGAGACAGAGAGAAGGAGGGAAGGGGAGGCAGGTGGGGGAAAGAAAGGGAACTGGGAGAGAAGGGCTGTTCCAGCGGGGGAGGGACACGCAGGGCTTTGAGATACAGCCAGACCTTGAGGGACCCAGAGGGACAGCTGGGTGAGTGTGGGGGAGACCCATAAAACCCGCAGAATTGGATATCCATTTCTAGACCTCTGATATCTGAACACGTTCCACTCTTCACGTTGTGACGGAAAGTTGATTTGTTCAAAGAAAATAAAGCATGCTGCTGAGTCTGCGTGTCCTGGGTTCAGATTTGCTCGCGAGGGCGTGTGTGTTTCTGTGGACCAGCCACCGTGGTGACGGCTGGAGGTGCTGACAGCTCCAGGGCCGTGGGTAGGATGGTGGCAGCCCAGGCCTGAAGGCTCAGGGCTTCGTGCTCACGTTGGGCCAGATTTTCTTCTTGGGGTGAGACCTTGTTTCTGTGTTGGCTAGCCTAATGGGGGCAGGCGCTGGCATCAGGATGGCAGGGGGGCTGGCATGGGGGACCTCGGGGGGGAAAGAGCACCCGTTGGGTGGCCACGAGCTCTGACTGTCCCCATCTCACTAGCCTGGGGATGGGACAGTTGGGAGAAGGGCTTGCAAGGCAGGAGCTCAGTGGTTCCAGGAAGAAGCAAGAGGAGCCCAGGTCTATGGCGGCTGCCTCATGAAGTACAGCAGCGGGTGTGGTTCCATGTGCATCGCCCTCCTGAGAACTGTCTGTGCCCTGGGACCTCCTGAGAACTGTCTGTGCCCTGGGAAGACAGTGCAGCTAGGGTGAAAGTAAAACCTGGACTTTGGAATCAGACAGACCTGGATCCCAACTCCCCCGGATAGCAGCTGTGGGACTTCAGGCCAGTCATTTACCTCATGTGGGCCTCGGTTTCCTACTCTGTAAAGTGGGGTACTTACCTTCAGGGTGACCGTGGCAATTAAAGGAGTTGAATTTGTAAGGCAGTTAAAACAGTTCCCGGTGTGATTACCCTCCTGGGCCTTGGCTTTCTCTGATGGAGAGAGCGATGGACAACTTGCATGGTTCCTGGAAGACTTAAATGAGCTCGTGACGGGGGAGGCAGAATAGGGTCCTGGTGAGGCAGGCAGGGCCTGGGTTCACAAGCTGACTCCATCAGTGCTGGCTGTGGACATTACAGGACCAATCTGAGCTTCAGGTTTTTCAACTACAAGCTATAATGCTGCAGCACCCACCCCGTAGGCTCAGTGAATGAATGTGTGAAGGCAGCCAAAACGTGCCTGGTCTGTGCTCGATACATTTTAGCATCATTCAGAGAGGACGCCTGGTGAGGTCCCGAGCACCTAGGAGACTCTCAGTAAAAGTGGATTCCTTCTGATCAGCCAGCTGGTCTCTGTTCTGAACCATTCACATGAAGGGACTCATTTAGTCCTTGTAGCAACCCACTGAGGTCTGCTGCATTAGCATCCCTATTAGACAGATGGGGAAACTGAGGCACAGAGAGAGCTAAGTGACCTGCCAGGAGCCATGGAAGTGGTAAGTTGTCAGAACCAGGGTTGAACCAGGCAATTGGGCAGTAGAGTCTGGACACTCACAGGCCACACCAGCTGAGGTGAGACTGAGAGCCAGCATTTCTAATGTGTCTCCAGGGGATGCTGACGTTGCTGGCCTGGGGGCCCACTTGGGCAACTGCTAGTCTACAGGAGGAGCGTTTGTTGAACACCCACCCCATGGACAGAGGAGCCTAGTGGCTCTAGTCCATGAGGTCACACATAGTCAGACAGGACTGAACAACTGAGCATGCACAGATGCTCACCCCATGACAGGCCTTGCTGTTGTTATAAGGACCACGCTGAGTCCTTCCGTATCCACCTCAGCTTCCAACTCTGTGAGATGGGGTTGTTGTGACTCCACACAGGGTGAGGCATGCCAGAACCGCAGGAGGCAAGCACTCGGGAAGCATGTTAGCTCAGATCTATGTCCTGGGTCTTCGTAGCTGCAGCTCTGTGTCTGTTTCCGCCTCTCTGGTGAAATAGCTGCCTGCTTTCTATGCCCAGACCAGGGCTTATGAATCTGCCTGCCTCTGAGCGTCTCACAGATCTTTGGGCAAATGAATTTTGGGGAACTGGTCATTTGATGAATTTTCAGCAAATTAACCCAGAATCTCAACTCCTTAGGACTGTTCAAAGGATTAAATGAGATGATGTATGAAAAACACTTATCACAGGGCTGGCACATAGTGGATATTCACTAAATGTTTCTACTATTATTATTATCGATGTTGCCATTGCAGGGACGAAGTGGATGCTGGGTGAGCATCACTTAGTGGTGAGACCCTAAGCTTGGTGGTTGGAGCAGTTGGTGGGAGGAGGGGTGCAGAAGCAGAGTGGGATGTAGATGCCTATGTATTTTTCAGCTGCTTCTGCTGCTAAGTCACTTCAGTTGTGTCCAAATCTGCGCAACCCCATAAACATCAGCCCACCAGGCTCCCCCATCCCTGGGATTCTCCAGGCAAGAACACTGGAGTGGGTTGCCATTTCCTTCTCCAATGAGTGAAAGTGAAGTCGCTCAACCGTGTCCAACTCTTAGCGACCCCATGGACCGCAGCCTACCAGGGTCCTCCATCCAAGGGATTTTCCAGGCAAGAGAACTGGAGTGGGGTGCCATTGCCTTCTCCTACTGTGGACAAAAGAATATTCCCTTTCTGCTTAAGTTGATTTATTTGGTTGGCTTTTCTATCATTCGCAGTGAAAACATTCCACATGATTTTCTACCAAGCTCCGCCTGGGCAGAGTGGAGCTGTGGGCACAGGGGAGTGATTGCTCTAGGCAGGCGATGTGTTTCCTCCCACCTGATCCCATCACCCATCTCAACCCTTCCAGGCCATCACCCCCATTTCAGAGTGAGGATGTGAGGATGCTGAGGCGGGTGGAGAGGGAGGGGGAGGGACGGACCCCACCCTGGACTCTAGAACCAGGAGCTGGTCTAGCCACTCTCCCGCACCCACTCTCTCTCCTCTCGGCTCAGTGCTCAGGCCCTTGGACATCCCAGGACAGAGACCATGGGGTACCATCGGCCGCCTCTCTGTGGACCAGTCTGTGGACCTGGCAGGAGGGAGTCTAGGTCTCTGAGCCCAGCTGACAAGATGGACGGTTGGGGGATAGGTACATGATGTGAGGGTTCAAATCTGAGCATCAGAAAAGGCCAGATTTGGATATACAGAATTAAAAAAAAAATAACAGTTACATTTTTTCTCATGTCGATGAGCTGCTAGAAATCTTGAAAACAAAACAAAAAATAACCCATTACAATAAAGGGCTGTGCTCTTTCTCTATTTCTCAGTTCAGTTCAGTTCAGTTCACTCAGTCGTGTCCGACTCTTTGAGACCCCATGGACTGCAACACACCGGGCCTGCCTATCCATCACCAACTTCCGGAGTTTACTGAAACTCATATCCATTGAGTCGGCGATGCTATCCAAGCATCTCATCCTCTGTCGTCCCTTTCTCCTCCTGCCTTTAGTCTTCCCCAGCCTAAGACAGCTATCCTTTTTCCCAAGTGTCTGTCTCACCCACTCTGAGAGAAGTCCCACCTCCTTCTCTCTCTCTCTCATTCCTTCCCTACCCCCTTGAGCTATGCCAGGGCAAGCAGAGAGCCGGCCAGCCTGCCCCTCAGCGGGCGGGCACACAAAGCCCCTCCTCTGAGGTTCTCGCTTTCCCCGCCCATCAACCAGCCATTGGCTGAGCAGCCCCTGGGCAGGTGCAGAAGCTCCTCCCACCTCCTGAGCGCAGTAGGGGAGGGCGGGCCCAGGGGTTCAGACTGGGACATCCCCTCCCACCCTGGGTGGTTGCGCCGTGTGCTTAGTGGCTTCAGTCGTGTCTGACCCTTTGCGACCCCATGAACTGTAGCCCGCCAGGCTCCTCTGTCCATGGGGATTCTCCAGGCTAGGATGCTGGAGTGGGTTGCCATCCTCTCTGGTTAGGTCCACGTTAATGGCCAACCCAGGATCCCAGCACCTGTTCCTCGGTTTGCCCACTTCCTCCAAAGCCTCTGGCAATTGGTGGGGGCGGCGGTGGGGGAGGTTGTCCGGAAGGGCTCCTGTTTTCTGCTATCCCCTGCTATCCCCAGAGCAGATGGCTTATGGGGACGTGGGGTGGTGATTTGCAAGATGTTCAGGGGGTGGGGGGTGCGGGAAGGAAGCTGAGGCTGGCTCTGCATTCCCTGACTAAAGCACAAAGTTGTTTTAAAAAGTTTAGGCCACAAGTGACAGTGACTGGGTGCTGCTGGGTGTTGGGCATGTTACCCGTACCACCTGCGGGGCTCCACCCAGTCTCCCCACTGCTGGCGGGACGCTTAGAACAAGGGCAGCAGAGCCAGAACCAAATGCAGGTGTGTCCATCCCTGGTCCTGGCTCTTCCCATTGAGTGGGCAGCCTCCAGGCTCCGCCCCTCCTTCACCCCTTCCTCCAGGAAGTATGCTGAGGACCCACCAGGGCCCAGGCCCTTGGGAAGCGTGGGGTCCAGCCCAGGACCCAGAGAAAAGATACAATGTAGGCATGGGGTCAATGGCAACCCACTCCAGTACTCTTGCCTGGAAAATCCCAAGGACAGAGGAGCCTGGTGGGCTGCAGTCCATGCGGTCGCAGAAGAGTCGGACACGACTGAGCGACTTCACTTTCATGTTTCACTTTCATGCATTGGAGAAGGAAATGGCAACCTACTCCAGTGTTCTTGCCTAGAGAATCCCAGGGACGGGGGAGCCTGGTGGGCTGCCATCTCTGGGCTCACACAGAATCGGACATGACTGAAGCGACTTAGCAGCAGCAGCAGCAGGCATGGGGTCCAGAGGGGTGCAGAGCAGCTGCGGTGAGGGGCGGGCGCTGATTGGCTTATAGGGAAACAGAAGGGTCAGGAGACGGGCTGAATGGAGGCCAAAGTGGGACCTGATTATACAAATGTGGGTGGTGGGGTGGATGGAGAGCTAAGAGGCAAGGAGAGGGAAGCAGGGTCTGAGGAAGAATGAGACCAGCAGACCCCTTCCTCTGAGCCCTGCCCCATGGCCTCCCTCTGAAGGCCACCTTCTCTCTTTCTTGTCCATGTGGCCTATGGATGGTGGGCAGAGTCTGTCTGCCATGGCTAGCCACCAGTAGGGACTGGTCAGGGTCTCTTGGGTCAAATCCAAGCCCAGTCGATCTGGCCTGAGTTAAGTTTCCAGCCCTGGTCCAATCAGCAGAGGCCAGGGGTGCCTGCAGAGAAGGAAGGGATAAATGAATGAATGCTAACAGGGAGCAGAAGTCTCAAAAAAGAAGGGAGTAACAACCTCTGTAGTTTTTTTTAATGTTTTTACTCAAGCAGCTGTTCTAAATTTAATCATCACTAATAATAAAAATGAATATTCATGGCCGATTGGTATGTGCTGGGCCGGTTCTGAGAGCTTTATACTTGTTTTCTCATTTGATCTCCAATCACAGCCTTGAAGGCAGCAAGGATACTCTCATGTCAGGGGAGGGCAGGAGACCCTTGGTTGCAAAGTGCCTGGGGGTCCGTGGCTGGTGAAGAGCAAAGCCCGTGGGACTCCAGGTCGTTCTGGGAACCTAAATGCCCCAAGAGCAGGGGCCTCTGTCTCCTTCACCATTCATTCTGAGTGCCCAGTGCGGTCAAGCACAAAACAGACTCCCAAGGACTGCTTGGTAAATAAGTGAGCACGTGTAAGAGTCCCTGTCCCCCCAACATTTTCACGAGGTGGGAGGCTTCTCACATACCCCACGCTCGCCCAGGCCATGGTACGAGGCCAGCTTTCAAACTAAAGTGCTCCCAGTTTGGAGAGTTCTAATGACTCACCCAGTGCTCCACTGGGCTCCACTGGGACGTGAACTCGGTTCCTGACCTCCTAGAGGGTTCTGTATGGTCTGTGCTGTGTAGACTCTGGACACAGACAGATCTGGTTCAAATCCTATTCTGCCTTTTCACAGGTGGGTACACTGAGCGACTGAAGTCTCAGTGGGTCTCCGTTTCCTTTCCTGTAAAGTGGGAATGATGATACTCCTACTTACAGGGCATCGGTGAGGTTTAAATGAGAAATGAATATAGAGCGGGGCTCCTTAACTTTGGCCCTATCACCATTCGGGCCAAATCATTTCTTATTATAGTTAGTGTTAGTGGCTCTGTCATGTCCGACTCTTAACCACCCCATGGAGTGTAGCCTGCCAGGTTCCTCTATCCATGGAATTCTCCAGGCAAGAATACTGGAGCAGGTACTCTTTCCCTTCTCTAGGGGATCTTCCTGACCCAGTGATCGAATCTGGGTCTGCATCGCTGGCAGATTCTCTACCATCTGAGCCTCCAGGGAAACCCCCTGTTGTCCTATGGGTTCTCCTATTATAGGGTATGTAAGAGCATCCCTGGCTTCTACCCACAATGCCAGTAGCTATTCCTACCTCACCCAGGTGTGGCAACCAGAAAGGTCTCTGGATGTTGCCAGGCGTCCCCTGGGTGAGCACTGCAGGAGCGGAGCCTGAGAGCACAGAGCTGGCGCAGAGAGCACGAGGGATCGTGATTTACTATCACTATCGTCCTGATGGTGTCGGTGGACCAGACCCTGCCTGTCCTGCGGCATCCCTGGGGCCCATGCTGGCCCGGTGCACAGTAGGTGCTCAGAATCCACTGCCGTGGCCTCTATGCAGCGGGATGGGGTCTCTCCGAACCCCCTCCTGCGAAGGGGCTCCCTGAGTCAGCAAGCGCCACATCAGTCTCCAAGAAGGGACAATCCCATGGGCTTCTTAGCCTCTCCTTTTGTTCTCCTTTTCGCTCTCACTCTCCACTGTCGTGCCAGCCGGGCTCTGGCAGAGCTGGCGGCAGAATGACAGGGAGCCAAAATCTCGGTGCCCTTAGCTCCAGCTTTTATCTGCCTGATTTCATCCCTCCCGCGGCCTGGCTGCCACTCAGCTGGAGAAATGTCCAAATTTTATTAAATTATAGGGCATGAGTGAGCAGTGAGAGGACACTTGTCACCCACCCCAGCCTGTTCCCTGAGGCTCCCGCATCCCCGGGCTGTTGGGGTGGGGGGACTGCCTTGGCCTGTCTCGTTTCCCCTGCCCTCTTCATAATCACACCTGTGGAACTTCAGGTGATCTTCCCGCCTGGCATGAGAGCTGGAGGAGGCTGGGTGGGCTTGTCTCCATGCTGAGCCAGTGATGGCCCACATGCCAGCCGGGAGGCCCCAGGCCTGGAGAAGTGCAGAGCACAGCACCACCAACTCATAGAAGATAGCTGATGGCTGGAGATATTTTACCCCTTTCCACTTTATTAGTATATTTTAACAACTTTATTGCAGTATAATGACATGCAATAAAGTTCCCTTTTTTTTTCTGGGGTATAATGACTTTACAATGCTCTGTTAGTTTCCATTGTACAGTGAAGTGGATCACCTCTTAGACACTTGCTTAGTCACTTCAGTCATGTCTAACTCTTCGGGACCCCATGGACTGTAGCCCACCAGGTTCCTCTGTCCATGGGATTTCCTAGGCAAGAATACAGGAGTGGGCTGCCATTTCCTTCTCCAGAATCAGCTATGTGTATACATGTATCCCCTCCCTCTTAGACCTTGTTCCCAGCCCCCCTCAACCCATCCATCCAGATGATCACAGCGCACCAAGCTGGGCTCCCTGTGCTACACAGCAGCTTCTCATTAGCTGTCAGCCCCACTACTGGGCATCACCCTGAGAAAACCACAGTTCAAAGGGCGCATGCGACCCAGTGTTCACTGCAGCATGGTTTACAGTAGCCGGGGCACGGCAGGGAGCTAAGTGTCCACCGACCAAAATGGGTAAAGGATATGTGCCACATGCACACAATAGAGTGTTACTCAATCAATAACCTCAGATATGCAGGACGTGAAGAGGAGCTCAAAAGCCTCCTGATGAAAGTGAGAGTGCAGAGTGAAGAAGCTGGCCTAAAGCTCAACACTCAGAAAATGAAGATCATGGCATCCGGTCTCATCACTTCATGGGAAATAGATGGAGAAACAGTGGAAACAGTGTCAGACTTTATTTTTTGGGGGGGCTCCAAAATCACTGCAGATGGTGACTGCAGCCATGAAATTAAAAGATGCTTACTCCTTGGAAGAAAAGTTATGACCAACCTAGATAGCATATTCAAAGGCAGAGACATTACTTTGCTGACTAAGGTCCATCTAGTCAAGGCTATGGTTTTTCCTGTGGTCATGTATGGATGTGAAAGTTGGACTGTGAAGAAGGCTGAGTGCCGAAGAATTGATGCTTTTGAACTGTGGTGTTGGAGAAGACTCTTGAGGGTCCCTGGGACTGCAAGGAGATCCAACCAGTCCATTCTGGAGGAGATCAGCCCTGGGGTTTCTTTGGAAGGAATGATGCTAAAGCTGAAGCTCCAGTACTTTGGCCACCTCATGCGAAGAGTTGACTCATTGGAAAAGACTGATGCTGGGAGGGATTGGGGGCAGGAGGAGAAGAGGATGACTGAGGATGAGATGGCTGGATGGCATCACTGACTCGATGGGCGTGAGTCTGAGTGAACTCCGGGAGATGGTGATGGACAGGGAGGCCTGGCATGCTGCTATTCCTGGGGTCACAAAGAGTTGGACACGACTGAGCAACTGAACTGAACTGAACTGAAAGGAACAAAATTGGGTCATTCATAGAGATGAGGATGGACCTAGAGTCTGTCATACAGGATGAAGTAAGTAAAAAATTTCCACTACTGAAGTGTACAGTTCGATGAGTTTGACATAGGTATACACCCATGAAACCATCCCCACAGTCATGATAGCGAACAAATCCAAATCTTTAACTTTCCTCCTGCCCCCTTGGGTCAGCCCACCATCCCACCCTCGCTACAGCTTCCTCTGCTGATCTGCTTGCTGTCACTATAGAATTCCAGAAAAACATCTACTTCTGCTTCATTGACCATGCTATCACCTTTGACTGTGTGGATCACAACAAACTGTGGGAAATTCGTCAAGAGATGGGAATGCCAGACCATCTTACCTGCCTCCTGAAAAACCTGTATGCAGGTCAAGAAGCAACAGTTAGAACCTGACTGTAACAAAATACTGGTTCCAAACTGGGAAAGCAGTACATCAAGGTTGTATATTGTCACCTGGTTATTTAACTGATATGCAGACTACATCATGAGAAATGCAGGGTTGGGTGAATCACAAAAGCTGTAATCAAGATTGCCCAGAGAAATATCAATAGCTTCAGACATGCAGATGATACCACCCTAATGGCAGAAAACAAAGAGGAACTGAAGAGCCCCTTGATGAAGGTGAGAGAGGAGAGTGAAAAAGCTGGCTTAAAACTCAACATTCAAAAAACTAAGATCATGGCATCCAGTCCTATCACTTCATGGCAAATAGAAGGAGAAAAAGGGGAAACAGTGACAGATATTATTTTCTTGGGTTCCAAAATCACTGCAGATGGTGACTGCAGCCATGAAATTAAAGATGCTTGCTCCTTGAAAGAAAAACCACAGCAAACCTAGACAGTGTATTAAAAAGTAGAGACATTGCTTTGCTGACAAAGATCTGTGTAGTCAAAGCTATGGTTTTTCCAGGAGTCATGTATGGATGTAAGTGTTGGACCATAAAGAACACTGAACACCAAAGAATCGATGCTTTCAAACTGTGGTTCTAGAGAAAACTCTTGAGAGTCCCTTGGACTGCAAAGAGATCAAACCAGTGAATCCTAAAGAAAATCAACCCTGAATATTCACTGGAAGGACTGATGCTGAAGCTGAAGCTCCAATACTTTGGCCACCTGATGCGAAGAGCTGACTCATTGGAAAAGACCCTGATGCTGGGAAAGATTGAGGGCAGGGAGTGACAGAGGATTAGATGCTTGGATGGCATCACCAACTCAATAGACATGAGTTTGAGCAAACTCCAGGAGATCGTGAAGTATAGGAAAGGTTGGCGTGTTGTAGTTCATGGGCTCACAAAGAGTCGGACATGACTGAGCAACTGAACAACAATAATAACATTTTTATATCAATGGAATCATATAGTATGTGCACCTAGCATAGTTATTTTGAGATTCATCTATGTTGTTGTATGTTTCAGTAGCTCATCTGTTTTTAATGTTGAATGGTAGTCCATTGCGTGGATATCCACCAATTTGTTTATTGCTTTACCTGTTAATAGACATTTGAGTTGTTTCCAGTTCTTGGCTGTTACAAATAAAACTGCTGTGAACATTTATGCTCAAGCCTTTGCATGGATATATGCTTTTTCTGAGACAAATACTTAAGAGAAATGACTGGATCATATGGTAAGTATATGTTTAAGTTTTGAAGAAGTAACATGCCGTTTCCCGAAGGGCATGGCATTAGCATGTAAATTTCATTTGCTCCACATCCTCACCACTTGGTGTGGTGTTTTTAATTTCAGTCATTCTAATGGACGTGTAGTGACCTATTAAGATTTTAATTTGCATTTCCTTGCTGTCTAATGACAGCGACATCAAGGAAATGCAATTGAACATTTTTTTCATTTGCTTATTCACCATCTTTATTTTTTTTCCTTTTAGGTGAGGTTTCTGTTCAAATCTTTGGTCATTTTTTAAAATTGAGTTATTGCTTCTTTTATCATTAATTTTCCAGAATTTTTGTATATTTTGAATATAAGTCCTTTATTAAATATATAGTGTGCAGCTATTTTCTTCTAGTTTGTGGCTTGAGTTTTTATTTGTGTTTTAAACGTCCAATCTGCGAATTTCCTGCTTTAAGGATGCACTGTTGGCATCATATCTAAGAAATTCTTGCCTAACTCAAGGTGATAAATATTTTCTTTTAAGCTTCTAATAGAGCTTTTTATAGATATAGAACTAGTTTTTATATATAGTGCAAGGTATAAATTGAGATTCTTTTTATTTTTTTTGCACATCAACATTCAATTGTTGAAAAGACTATCGTCTTTACACTGAATAGCCTTTGCACTCTTGTCAAAAATCAGTTGCTGTATGTATGGGTCTATTTCTAGACTTCTGTTGCACTGATACATTTATCTACCTTTACCAACATCACACTATTTTAATTACTCTAGCCTTACAATAAATCTTGGAATTAGGTAGTGGTAGTCCTGCAATTTCTCATTCTAGGTCCTTTGCATGTCCGTATGATTTTTAGAATCAATTCATCATTTTTATAAAAAAGGACTATTAGGATTTTTCTTGTTATTGCATTGAATCTGTTTATCAGTTTGGGGAGAATTGTCATTTTTCAACCAAGGATATGGAGATTCTCTCCATTTATTTAAGTCCTTTTCAATTTCTCTCAACAATGTTTTGGAATTTTCAGAGTTTGAGTTGAGCGCATCTTTTGTCAGCTTTATCCCTAAGTATTTCATATTTTTGATGCTATTGTAAATAGCATTTTTAAGTTTATATTTCTTATTTTCATTGCTACTGTACAGAAACACAGTTGATTTTCACATATAGATCTTCTATTTTACAACCTTCCTAAGTTTACAACCTTCCTTATTTGTTCCCGTAGCTTCTATTGTAAATTTCATTAGATTTTCTACATTGGCAGTCATGACATCTATGAATAGAAAGTTTTACTTCTTTCTTTCCAATCCCTTGCTTATATTTCTTGTTCTTGCCCTTGGACATTGGCACTCCTTGTTTTCAGGCCTTTGGGTTATATTAAAGGTTATATTGGGTTATATTACATCCATCCTCCTGGAGCTCAGGCCTTTGGGTTTGGGCAAGAATGACATTATTGGTTTTCCTGGGCCTCCAGCTTAAAGATGGTGGGTTGTGGGCCATCTGAGCCTCAATAATTGCATGAGATAAACCCCCAAATTTCTTTCTATATATCTATAGATATTCTATTAGTGTTGCTTCTCTAGAGATTTTTGACCAATACGTATAAGTATGGGGTTAATTTTCTAAGTACCTGTGTGGTAAAGAACCTCCCTGCCAGTGCAGGAGATGCAGAAGATGTGGGTTCAGTCCCCGGTTTGGGAAGATTCCCTGGAGGAGGGGATGGCAAGCCACTCCAGTATTCACGCCTGTAGAATCACAAAGAGTCAGACACGACTGAAGGGACGTGGCACACACACGCGCATACTATTTTGTGTACAATGTACAAAGTTCTAGTTGGTCTGCTCCCTTGCTGGCAATTGGTATTTTATTTGAGCCATTCTATTAGGTGTGTGTTGTTATCTCACTGTTTTTTTTTCCCCCTAAATAACCAACATGTATCGAGCAGCCACTGTGTGCTGAGTGCTTTGCTGGAAGTTTATATGCAACATCACTTTGTTATACTGAATCCTACTTTTTCTAAATTGATATTTATTTATTATATTTGAAGTATACTTGCTTTACAATGCTGCACTAGCTTCTACTGTGCAACAACATGAGTCAGCTCTGTGTATACATGTGCGCCTCCTTCTCGGACCTCCCTCCCACCCATCCCCTTCCCAGCCTTCAGGCATCACAGTGCACTGGGCAGGTCTCGTGGTGATATAGAGCAGCTCCCCACTAGCTGTCCAGCTTACATATGGTAGTGTAAATATGTCAATGCCACTCTCTCAGCTTGTCCCACCCTCTCCTTCCCACTTTGTGCCCACAAATCTGTTCTCTGTGTCTGCATCTCTATTCCAGCCCTGCAAATAGGTTCATCGGTACCATTTTTCTAGATTCCAAATACATGCATTAGTATATGGTAGGTGCTTTTCTCTTTCTGGCTTATATCACTCTGTATGACAAACCCTAGGTTCATCAGTATCACTACAAATGGCTCAGTTTTGTTCCTTTTTATGGCTGAGTAATATTCTATTGTATGTATGTGAAAGTGAAGTTGCTCAGTCGTGTCCGACTCTTTGTGACCCCGTGGACTGTAGCCCACCAGGCTCCTCTATCCATGGGATTCTCCAGGCAAGAATACTGGAGTGGGTTGCCATTTCCTTCTTCAGGGAATATTCCCGACCCAGGGATCAAACCCCGGTCTCCCGCATTGCAGGCAGACGCTTTAACCTCTGAGTCACCAGGGATGCCCATATGTATGTAATACATCTTTATCCATTCATCTGTTGATGGACCTTTAGGTTGCTTCCATGTCCTGGCTATGCTGATAGTGCTGCAATGAACATTGGGGCACATGCGTCTTTTTGAATTAGGGTTAGGGTTAGGGTTAGAGTTAGGCTGATCTGATTCTTTGCTAGCAATTGGTTTAGCCATTTAATTGGTACATGGTGCTATCTCACTGTGATTTTGACTTGTATACTTCTACTGGCTAATCACGTCAAGCATTTTTCTATGTGCTGATTTGCCACCATCTATGCTCTTTGGTTGGAGAAGGCAGCAATGGCACCCCACTCTAGTACTCTCGCCTGGCAAATCCCATGGACGGAGGAGCCTGGTAGGCTGCAGTCCATGCGGTCGCTACGAGTCAGACACAACTGAGCGACTTCACTTTCACTTTTCACTTTCATGCACTGGAGAAGGAAATGGCAACCCATCCAGTGTTTTTGGCTGGAGAATCCCAGGGATGGGGGAACCTGGTTGGCTGCCGTCTCTGGGGTCGCACAGAGTCGGACACCTGAAGTGACTTAGCAGCAGCAGCAGCAGCAGCAGCATGCTCTTTGCTAAAACCTCTCTTTGTTTCTTTTGCTGATTTTCTAATTTGATAGTTTTGCTGTTGAGTTTTGAGAGTCCTTTATATACTCTAGACACTAGTCCTTTGTTGGATATGTGTTTTGCAAATATTTTCTCCTACCTGCAGTTTTTCTTTTTATCCTTCTAATGAAATATTTTGAAGGGCTGCTGCTGCTAAGTCGCTTCAGTCGTGTCCGACTCTGTGCGATCCCACAGATGGCAGCCCACCAGGCTCCACCATCCCTGGGATTCTTCAGGCAAGAACACTGGAGTGGGCGCATTTTGAAGGGCAAAATTTTTAATTTTGATGAAATCCAATCCATCAATTTTCCCTTCTATGGATTTTGCATTTTGTTTCAAGTCTATGAACTCTTTGCCTAACCCTAGATCTCAAAGTTTTTCTCCTACGTTGTTTCCTAAAAATGTACAGTTCTACGTTTTACTTGTAAGTCCATTTTACATGCAAGTACATGATCCGCAGTTGAGTTATTTTTTATTTAAGGTGTGAAGCTTAGTATGAAGGTTTATTTTTTTTGTTTTTATTTTGACTGTGTAAGTTCAACTGCCCCAGCACCATTTGTTGAAAAGGCTGTTTTCTTCCACTGAATTGCTTTTTGACTGTCAAAAATCAGTTGGCAAAGTTCTGTGGATCTATTTCTGGGTTTTCTGCTCTGTTCCATTGATCTGTGTATCTAACTCTCTGCTACTATCCTTGCCTTTATCTTAATTGGGTTGTTTGCTTTTCTGTTTTTGAGTTTTGAGAGTTCATTTTATATCCTGCGCACAAGCCCTTTGTTGAAAGTGTTGTTTGTATATATTTTCTTTCTGTAGCTTGTCTCTTCACGATCTTGATAGTGTGTTTCTTCAGAACAAAAGTTTTAAATTTGGATGACCTACAACATATCATTTTTTTTCTTTTATGGATTGTGATTTGGTGTCATTTGTAAGAAATCTTCATCTTAATGCAGGTCATGGGTATTTTACCCTAAAAATTTTTGTGGTTTTGTGTTTTCTATATTTAACTATGACGTGTATCTATTTTGAGTCAGTTTTCTATAAGGCATAAAGTTTATGTCAAGGCTCATTACTTTGGTGAGGGGAGATGCCTATAGACAGCCAATGTTTTAGGTCAGTTCAGTTCAGTTCAGTCGCTCAGTCGTGTCCGACTCTTTGCGACCCCAGGAATCGCAGCACGCCAGGCCTCCCTGTCCATCACCATTTCCCGGCGTTCACTCAGACTCACGCCCATCGAGTCCGTGATGCCATCCAGCCATTTCATCTTCTGTCTTCCCCTTCTCCTCCTGCCCCCAATCCCTCCCAGCATCAGAGTCTTTTCCAATGAGTCAACTCTTCGCATGAAGTGGCCAAAGTACTGGAGTTTCAGCTTTAGCATCATTCCTTCCAAAGAAATCCCAGGGCTGATCTCCTTCAGAATGGACTGGTTGGGTCTCCTTGCAGTCCAAGGGACCCTCAAGAGTCTTCTCCAACACCACAGTTCAAAAGCATCAGTTCTTCAGCGCTCAGCCTTCTCCACAGTCCAACTCTCATATCTATACATGACTACTGGAAAAACCATAGCCTTGACTAGACGGCCCTTAGTCGGCAAAGTAATGTCTCTGCTTTTGAATATGATTTCTAGTTTGGTCATAACTTTTCTTCCAAGGAGTAAGCGTTTTTTAATTTCATGGCTGCAGTCACCATCTGCAGTGATTTTGGAGCCCCCCAAAATAAAGTCTGACACTGTTTCCACTGTTTCCCCATCTATTTCCCATGAAGTGATGGGACCGGATGCCATGATGTTCGTTTTCTGAATGTTGAGCTATAAGCCAACTTTTTCACTCTCCTCTTTCACTTTCATCAAGAGGCTTTTGAGTTCGTCTTCACTTTCTGCCATAAGGGTGGTGTCATCTGCATATCTGAGGTTCTTGATACTTCTCCTGGCAATCTTGATTCCAGCTTGTGCTTCTTCCAGCCCAGCATTTCTCATGATGTACTCTGCATAGAAGTTAAATAAGCAAGGTGACAATATACAGCCTTGACGTACTCTTTTTCCTATTTGGAACCAGTCTGTTGTTCCATGTCTAGTTCTAACTGTTGCTTCCTGACCTGCATACAGATTTCTCAAGGGGCAGGTCAGGTGGTCTGGTATTCCCATCTCTTTCAGAATTTTCCACAGTTTATTGTGATCCACACAGTCAAAGGCTTTGGCATAGTCAAGGAAGCAGAAATAGATGTTTTTCTGGAACTCTCTTGCTTTTTCCATGATCCAGTGGATGTTGGCAATTTGATCTCTGGTTCCTCTGCCTTTTCTAAAACCAGCTTGAACATCTGGAAGTTCACGGTTCACGTATTGCTGAAGCCTGGCTTGGAGAATTTTGAGCATTACTTTACTAGCGTGTGAGATGAGTGCAATTGTGTGGTAGTTTGAGCATTCTTTGGCATTGCCTTTCTTTGGGATTGGAATGAAAACTGACCTTTTCCAGTCCTGTGGCCACTGCTGAGTTTTCCAAACTTGCTGGCATATTGAGTGCAGCACTTTCACAGCATCATCTTTCAGGATTTGAAATAGCTCAACTGGAATTCCATCACCTCCACTAGCTTTGTCCGTAGTGATGCTTTCTAAGGCTCACTTGACTTCACATTCCAGGATGTCTGCAGTATCATTTTCTAAACAGACATGTTTTCTCCAATGAGTTACTTTCGCATCTTTGTCAAGTATCTAATTATTACGCCTGAATGAGTCTGCTTCTGGATCATCTATCCTGTTCTATTGATTTATATGTCTATATCTTTACCAACACCACCCTGTCTTTGGCTGTTGTTGTTCAGTTGCTCAGTCATGTCTGACTCTTTGCGATCCCATGAACTGCAGCACACCAACCTTTCCTGTACTTCACGAGTACAGGAGTTTGCTCAAACTCATGTCCATTGAGTTGATGATACCATCCAACCATTTCATCCTCTTTCACTTCCTTCTCTTGCCCTCAATCTTTCCCAGCATCAGGGTTTTTTCCAATGAGTCGGCTATTTGCATCAGATGTCAAAAGTATGGGAGTTCAGTTTAAGCATCAGTTCTTCCATTGAATATTCAGGGTTGATTTTCTTTAGGATTGACTGGTTTGATCTCTTTGCAGTCTAGGGGATTCTCAAAAGTCTTCTCCAGCACCACAGTTTGAAAGCATTAATTCTTTGGTGTTCAGTGTTTTTTATGGTCCAACACTCACATCCACATATGACTACTGGAAAAACCATAGCTTTGACTATATAGTCAAAGTGATGTCTCTGATTTTTAATATGCTATCTAGGTTCGTCATAGTTTTTCTTCCGAGGAGCAAGCATCTTTTTGTGGCTGCAGTCACCAACTACAGTGATTTTGGAGCCCAAGAAAATAAAATCTGTCACTGTTTCCACTTCTTCCCCATCTATTTGCCTTGAAGTGATGGGATCAGATGCCATGATCTTCATTTTTTAATGTTGGATTTTAAGACAACTGTTTCACTCTCCTCTTTCACCCTCATCAAGAGGCTCTCGTTTTGGTTACTCTAGCTTAATAGTTAATCTTAAAACTAACATGTGTGATTCCTCCAACTTTGTTCTTTTCTTTTAAAAATTGTTTATCCATTCATTTCCTTTTTTCCTTATAAATTTTAGAATCAGCTTTTCTATATATGTGAGAAAATTCTGCTTGAATTTTGATTGGCTTATATTAAGTCAATAGACCTCTTTGGAGATATATAGACCTCTCTCTTGACTCTTCAGATGCATAAACTTGGTTTCTTTTCATTTATTTAGGTCATTTTTTATTTCTTTCAACAGTGTTTTATGGTTTCCAGCATACAGATACCATACAAATTTTATTAGATGTATACCTAACATTGCACTTTTCTGGGGGCTATTGTAAATAGTATTGTGTTTTCAAAGTCATTTTTCACTGGATATAGAACGACAGATGTACCATGTGTCCATATGAGTGTGTCTCAGTTATTTTTAAAGAAACAAAAAAAAAAAAAAAAAAAAAAGAAAGAAAAGAAAAAACTGCCTTTCTGGTACTCTTATTGCTTTATGTGGATCCATATTTTCATCTGATATCATTTTTCTTCTGCCTGAAGGACTATCCTTAAGATTTCTTGCATTGAAGATCTTTAGATGTCTGAAAAAGGCTTTATTCCACCTTCATTGTGAAAGTATTTTTCACTGGTTATAGAATGATAGGTTAAGAGATTTTTTTCCTTTCAATACTCTAAGGATGTGGCCTCACCGTCTTCTTGCTTTCATTATTTCTGAAGAGAAATCTGTTGTCATTTTATCTTTGTTCCTTTGTACTTAAGGTTTATTTTCTCTGAGTTTTCTTTCAGCATCTTCTCTTTATCCCTGGCTTTAGAAAATTTGACTATCATGTGCCTTGGTATAGTTTTCTTCCTGTTTCCTGTGTTTAGAATCTGTTGAGATTCTTAGATCTCTGGGATTAGAATGGTATTGAATTTAGAAAAAAAAATTTTGCCTTTTTTTTTTTTCTTCTTGAAACATTTCTGTCATTCTCTTTCTATTCTTTTCCTTTAGGAACTGGAGTTACATCATATCATCCAGCATGAAGCACTCCTCTAGCGCATGGATACTCTTTTCATTTCTGTGAACGTTTCTCCTCCTTGTGTTTCACTTTGGATAGTTTCTATTGCTGTGCCTTCACATTCATCAACTTTTTCTTCTGCAATTTCTAATCTATTAATACCATCTGGTAGATTTTTCATCAGACACAGTAACTGTCATCTCTAAAATATGATTTGACTCTTTTTTTAAAAAATTTTCCAAGTCTCTGCATAGCATTTTGAACATATGGAATACTGTGATAACAACAGTTTTAATGGCCTTGTCTGCAAATTGTAACATCTAGTTAATTCAGGGTTGATTTTAATTGATTGATTTTCTCCTCATTATGAGTCATATATTTCTACTCTATGACTGCTAATTTTTAATTGAATACCATTCTTAACTTTGCCTTGTAAGATGGTTGATATTTTCATAGACTTATTAAGTATTCTTGAGCTTTGTATTGGGACCCAGTTAAAGTGCCTGAAAACAGTTTTGTCTTTTTGGGTCTTGCTTTGAGGCATTGTTAGGTGAGACCATTTAGCTTTAGGGCTAATTTCTCCCACTTCTTAGTCAAGATTCTTCTGAGTACTCTACCCTATATTCTGTGAGTCAGGCAATAGTAATAGGACTGTTCCTAGCCTAGAGTCCAGGCACTATCCCCTCCAATCCTCTTGAATGTTTCCTCCCCAGCTTCAAGGAGCAGTAGTAGTAGCCTTAGTCACTCAGTTGAGTCCGACTCTTTGTGACCCCATGGACGATAGTCCACCAGGCTCCTCTGTCCATGGAATATTTCGGGCAAGAATACTGGAGTGGGTAGCCATTCCATTCTCCAGGGGATCTTCCCAATCCAGGGTTTGAACCCAGGTCTCCTGCCTTTCAGGCAGATTCCATATCATTTGAGCCACTGGCTATTCCCTTCACAAATACATGCTAGTTAGTACTCAGCTAAGACTCCAAGAGGACCCTCTGCAAATTCCCAGTGTTTTCTCTCTGTAGCTCCCTCCTCCACAGTTCTCTGTCCTGTGAACCCTAGTTTTCTTGTTCCCCTGGGCTCACAGCTCACCATCTCAATTCACTGTGTCCACCAACTCCTGAGTTCTGCCTCCCTGTATCTTGAAACCTTCTTGTTGTATTCATGGGATCAACCAGGACTCACTTCATTCATTCCTGTGTCTCTGGGATCACCGTTTCTCATTGTCTGGAGCTCAGTGTCTCAAAAACTATTGTTTCATATATTTTGTTTGTTGGGCTGATTGGCCAGTTATTTCCGGCAGGAAGATAAGCCCAGACTCTGTTCCTCCATCCTGGTTGGATGCAAAAGTCAGGCACGTGGATTTTCCCCATGGCCTTAAATGGGTGGGGCAGACAACTCTCTGCATCTCCAGGAGTGAACAAAGTAACCATCTCAAGTCTCCATGGGTCTCGGGCCCAAGAGCCAGCTGTAATTTTTGAGAGCAACATGGAGAGTGTGTTCCTGCCAGGCTCCGCACACCTGCAGGCCTCCCCCTGAATGCAGTTCTTTTCTTTAATATATATTTTAAATCTGGTTATTTTTAAATTTTATTTTAATTTTTTTAACACCAAAAACATTTTGTATTGGATTATAGCTGATCAAAAACATTTTGTATTGGATTATAGCTGATTAGCAATATCGTGATAGTTTCAGGTGAACAGCAAAGGGACTCCGCCACACATATCATTCTCAGATACTGTGGGTTTAGAGGTCCCCCACCAATTTTATAACAGTATCTAGCAAAAAAAGAGACATGAGCTTTTTCATTGTGAGACACACCATTTTTTAATAGTAAAATTTGAGAAAGATCTTTAAAGTAGTGTAGAATGAATAGCCAATATATTTGCAGTGTCTCATTTAATAATGCAGAGACTGTGGGGTGGGTGCTGCTATGATGCTCATTCCATAGACAAGTAAACTGAGGCTCAGAGAGGTGGGCTTTTATACCCAAGCTCACCCAGCTGACAAATGGCAGGACTGGGACTGGTACTCAGGTCTGTTGAAAGTGAAAGTTTTAGCTCCTCACCGACTCTTTGTGACTCTTTGTAGCCCGCCAGGGTCCTCTGTCCATGGGATTCTCTGGGCAAGAATGCTGGAGTGGGAAGCCATTCCCTTCTCCAAGGGATCTTGCTGACAGACCCAAGGGTCGAACTTGGGTGTCCTGCATTGCAGGCAGATTCTTTACCCTCTGAGCCACCAGGGAAGCCCCAGGTCTGTTGAGTTCCCTCCAAATTTGGGCTCTCAAATGCCAGGTTGTATGGCCCCTTAGTACATACACACAGGTGCAGAGCTGAGAGCCCCAGAGCAGAAGCAGGTGACCCTGAAGCAGCCTTGCCCTCCTCCCTTCTTCCCACACCCTCTCTCCTGGCAGACACACGATGGACCTGGTGTCTGTCCAGAGCTGCCGTCTTCCCTACTCACACCTTCCTCTGTTGAGGCACACAGCTTGGCAGTTGACTGCCACTAAAATTGAGAGGATGCCATGACCTTAAAAAATGAAAATAATATTTTAACTCTTTGTCTTTTTCTTTTAGATGAAACATGGTTCTCTAAAGCATAGTGCTCTTTTTCCTTCACTTCAAATAACACTTACTGTTTTCATTGTGAATACTTGGAAACTCCACCCCGCAGTGTGGTGGGAGGAGCCTGGGATCACCCCACCCCCTCCCGTGTCCCCTTGGGCCATCAGTCAAGGGCAGACGGGGGTCTCATGGGTCACGAATGTGCTCTGTAGAAGCAACATCCTCCACTTGCCGGGGCAGGGGCAATCTAAGGAAACTAAAAGGACCCTGGCCTTGAGGAGGGTGGGCACTGAGACCCTGGCACTTTCTGTGAGCTGGGCTCCATGCTGAGTCTTTTACACAGTCCTGATGCCTGGCTCTGCCACTCCCTCTGTGAGGTGGGTACTACTATTACCACTGTTTCACAGATGGGAAACAGGTGCAACGTGCTTGCCCAGGGTGGGCAGGAGATGGAGCCCAGGGTGGGCAGGAGATGGACCCCAGGCTGGGTGCAACCTTGAGCTCTGGCAGCAAAGACGAAATCAGGCCTCAGCTACTGACCATCTTGTGATCAGGCCTTGGCTTCCTCACCTGTAAACTGGAGAGAATGACACCTCCCCAGGGACGACCAGCAGAGAATCACTGGGCGCCCTCTAGGGCATTGGGGTTCCTATAAGATCAGTCCCTATTTCCTCTCAGGAAAAGTATGTGTGCCTTTTGCCACAGCTGGAGAGGCTGGGCTATACCCAGGCTGGGCTGGGCAGGAGCAGATACCACTCACCCTCCCTCCCCTGACACACGGATGGTGCCTAATTCAGACAGGCCATGCAAAATGCTGAGCAGTACACCCAGCGCCCAGCAGGTGTCAGCAAATGTGGGCTACTGTTTGCCATTCGCAGAGAGCATTATTTATTTATTTATTTATTTTTCGCAGAGAGCTTTAAATGTAAGCTTCCTAAGAGATGTTTGTGTTTTTGACCATTGCCATCGCGGGTGCCTAGGACAGGACCTGGTACATGGTAGATGCTCAATTAAATACTGCCTGAATGAATACATGAGTGGGTTTTTCTTGGTTGGACTTGATGGGACCTTGGCCAGGTTGCTGACGCTTCTGGAGGAGGGCTGTGTCTGATTCACGACCCTGCCTCTGGAGACTGCCTGGGAGCCTCACTCCTGCTCAGGGCAGCTGAGGAGGATCCAACCCTGAGGGTTAATAAAGTGTGTGAGCTGCCTGCCACTGTGCCCTGTGACTGAGGTGCTGGTCCCCTGCACACACACCCATAACACGTTCTCTCGCGCACACACACACGACAGGTAGATATTACCCTAATGGCCCCTCTTGAACTCCTTGCATCTCCCATGATTTCTGGCCTTGAGGGTGGGCAGAATCAGTGACTAGAGAGTTGGAGGGTCCCCTTCCACCAAAGTCCTCTCTCTCTGACAACTCAGAAAGTAGAAGATGCTACCCTGGGGAACCAGGCACCTTCAGGGTTTCCAGGGCTTTTCCCCAGTGCAGTGTTGATGCTGGAGGGACAGAGGACTGAGCTCTAGAGAGAGACAGAATGTGCTGGAAGGGAGATAAGAAGTGCCAGAGATCCCTCCCTCCCTCCCTCCCACCCTGTGCCCTGATTCAGCAGATGCCCTTTGGCACAGGTTCACCGAGGGGCTCTGCTGAAGAGATCCAACTCCCAGGGGTGTCTCCAGGGTTTCTTTTTTCCTGAACTGGATCTCATGGGATTCCTTCTTGCTCTTCATTGACCACATTCTTTAAGAACATCTGGTTTAGGCATCTTATTGCTCCTCTGGGGAAATGAGGCTCAGAGAGGGGCAGTGAACTACCCATAGTCAGGCAGTATGTTGGTGGTAGTTCAGGACAGCCTGGTCTTCTGACTCTGTCTGAGTCTTTTTCTGATGCCGGAGATCAGGACAAGCCAGCCAAGGGTACCTGGTCCCGGGCTGTGTGCCGTGGGGATCTGGCCTCAGTGCAGAGAGGGTCTTGGTGCCAAGCAGCTGCTTTTGTCTCATGCCTGGCTTTTATTTCTTGGTCTTAGTGATTTCAATTTCAGGAGCATTTCCTTTGTGTGTGTTTTTATTCTCTCATCTCTCATTGTGCTTTCTTTCTGGGTAATCCGAAGCTTGCAGGCAGCTAACTACGATGTGTACATTCAAATGAAACGCAATAAAACATAATTGAATGTATTTCTTTCATGTCTGAGCAGAGGATTAATCTCCCTGGCACATTCTATTTCCTCTGTGCTCCCTCTGCTTTGCATCTGAGTATTTCCCTCTCCTTCCTAGAATCTCTGGGATCTGAGGAGCCCTGCAGCCCCTGCTCGTTGGAGATACACAAATGACCCTGAAATTACAGCCTCAGTCTTCATGGTCTGTGGGTGATTTTCCTGGAGCAGTGGAGAGGGAGCTACCAGCCTCCACATGGGCCTGGGAGGGCCACCGGCCCAGGGAGTGGGGAGGGCACAGGGTTCTCTGCCAACAGTGAGCATGGAGAGGGGCAGGGCTGAGGGGTCTTCTGTGGACTCACCTGTCAGTTATGCAGGGGTCCCTAAATGACACCATCGGGCCTGCACACACACACTGGGAACAGGCCGGTCCTTCTCTGTTGCTCTGGAGTTGAGGCTGGATGTTTGTGATCATGCATTTCAGCCAAAGCAGCCAGTGTGGGTTCCAAGTGGAGAGATTGGTAGGGAAGCCCCAGATGTGACCATGAATTGTGGGTTCAGCTCAGCTAGGAGACTGAGGATGGAGCTGAGCAGGAAGATTCCGCTTCCTGAGTTTACTCGCTACATGACCTTAGTGAATGACTCAACCCCCTGAGCCTCAGTTTTGCCATCTGTACCATGGGTGTATATCAGGACACTGTACAACAGGCTGTAGGGAGGATTAATGAAATGATGCTTGTTTTGGGTTGGCCAAAATTTTTGTTTGAGTTTTTCCATAAGGTGCCATGGAATAAAATGTCAGCATGATGCCTGATACACAGCGGATCCTGAATAAATGGAAGCTAGTAACACTCGTTTGTGCACTCATTCATTCATCAACCCTGCCCACCTTGAGGGTCACTATGTGCTGAGCTGCGTGCCAGTAGCTCACGGATTAGTGGTGAGACTGAAACAAGATCCGCAGGAGGGACATCAGCTGGGTTTTCTGGGAACAGAGGATGGACAGGTAGCAAAGGGAATCAGAGAAAGCCTCCGGGAGGAGGGGACACTTGAGCTGAAGAACGCGGGGAATTAGTGACCAGGGTGTGGTCTGGAGGCCTGAAGCTTTAGTCTGGAGGGAGGCGAGGCAGGGAAGGTGGGTTGAGCAGGTGGTGCTGGGAGCCATGGATGGTTCTGGAGCAGAGGAGGCCTGAGTTCAGAAGGTGGGACCTCTCAGGGACGGGAGACCTGAGTGGAGACTGTGCTCCTCCGTGGAGATCGTGTCCCTCCTGGTCCTCCTGCCTCTCGGGCCTCCATCTGGGGCTCCCCAGAGTGACTCTCATGCTCTGTCCTCCTGTGCGACCTCAGGGACCGCTGGCTGGAGACGCCATGCCCCTAGTTCCCGGCTGTGATGGGGCCCCTGGTCCTCCTCCCTTTACCCTGTATCACTGTCCTGTTTCCCGCAAACCTTCTCTGAACACAACAAACTTGGCCAGTTCTTCTCCCTGCATCCCTTCTTCCCACCAGTATTTACTGAGCAGCTACGATATGCCAGGCCCTGTTCTAGGGACCACAGCAGTGGACAAAGCAACGATATTTTTGGCCCTGAGCCCACTGCCTACTGGGGGGCACAGAAGTCCCCGAACGACCTGGAACCTGTCCTGTGATCAGAGTGTCCAGGACGAGGTTCCCAGGGCTCAGAAGACTGTGCCAGGGTTTGGCCTTGTCAGGACAGTCAAGGAGGGCTTCCTTGAGGAGATCTGAGGGGTGAAGGGGGAGGAGGGGAAACTCTGGGAAGATGGGGAGGAAGTGTGCACTTTGGGCCATGAAAACAGCTTGTACAAAGGCCCCGTGGAGGGAGGTGGGTGAATTCAGGGCCTGAGTGGTGGTGCTCAAGGCTGAAAGGAGATGTGAGGGAAATGGAAGAAGCTGGTGGGAACAGTGGGAGGGACAGAGGATGCCCCCAGGGTTCCTGGAGGAGGGGGCAGCCTCCAGTGCAGCCAGGACCCGGGACCAGGCATGGGGGAAGGTCACGGTCCCTGGGGCTGCTCCCCTTTGGTCTTTCTCTTCCTCACCTTCCAGGTGTAAGAGTTTTCCTCTTGATTTTTCTTCCACTGTGTTTTCCATCCCTCCCGTCCTCCTTAGGGATGCACCCCTAAGGGACAAGGAATACAGGAGCCCAGAGAGGGAGTGGGTTTTCCCACGGCCACACAGCGGTCTTGGGCCGAGCTGGAGGCAGTGTCCTGAGCGAAGCGTTCCTTCCACAAGGTGCCAGCTGCCCTCGGGGACAACACAGCAGGGAGCCGAGGCCTCTGCCTTGCAGGTCCTGGACTAATTGCTCAGTCACTCCCTGAACCAATATTTAAAGAGACACTGTGGTTACAGTGTAATTTTTTTCAGAGGATTCACAGAGAAATTGATAAATGAGTCCTGTCCCTTTCCAGGAGATTTTAGATTTCCTTTTTCTTTTTTCTTCCACTTGAAAAAAAAAAAAAAAAAACCTGACTGTCTCCCTCACAGAGATTCCCTCTCTCCTACAGTACCTGGAGTTACCAAAGAAAACTCGCTGGGGGCCCCTCTCAGGATGTGCCCTGGGTTGACTGTGCCCTGCAAGGGCGGGTGCCCGAAGGCTGCAGAGGCTCAGGGCTCCTTGCCTCGCCCCTTCTTGTGCCGGGGGCATCTTGCCGCCCACTCCAGGGAGTGGCGAACCTCTTTGTGCTTCAGTGGTCTCATCTCTAAAATGAGGATAACACGACTTGCCTCTCAAGATGCCTGGGACGTCACAGATCAACCCTTTGAAAGACTCTGGCACTTTGTGAGTCATTGAGAAATCAGTAAATACATGATGCATTATAACTGTGGGATTCACAGACCACCACGGGATTTATGAAAAAGCACATTTCTGCCACATGTGAGGCAGAGTGGATGAGAGTGGGGATACAGGCTGGAGGTGGTTAGTGGGGCTGGCCTTCTTTCCACCTGTCCCTAGGCCCCTACTTTGGAGACAATATCAGGAGATCACATCAGAGGACTTGAAGGATGTGAGGTATAGATAGGGTCCTCCCCCATGGGGCCTGGCACACACGTGTGCACACACACACGATCACACACGTGTGCCCTTGCACCCCCTGGGTGGGAGGCAGAGAGCTGTTTTTAGAGACGGAAACACTGTCATTCTTGTCATTTCTGAAGGTACAGTGGAATGGCAGTGTTTGGGTGGTGGAGGGGAGCTGCCGTAGGGAACATCCAAAGGCATTCTGTGGCTTAGGAGGGGTCCCCAGGCCATGTCCCAGGGGTCTGCGCAGTGGGTTGGTTGGGGGGGATCTACTTCTAGAGGTCCTACTGTGTGTTTGGCTGTGCACAGGTCTTGCATCTGTGAGTCATGGAACCCGCAGCTCCCCAAGGGGTAAACGTCATCAAGGCCATGGCTTTTACAGATGAGGAAACCAAGTTAATTGGCTAATGCTGGATCTTTTATGTCCGCTCTGGTGACCTCTTTAATGATGCTTTCAAAGGAGGAGTTTTTACTCTTCCCCTCCTGGTCCTCTTCCCGATTCTTGCAGAAGCAGGAAGAGGAAGGCTGTGCTGGACTGGGATTCCAGCCTCCACACCTTCCCACATCACATACTTCCTGATTCTTGTCTCCTTGGACCTTTCCAGGCCCCAGAAATGTGAGGCATCAAGTGGGAAAAAGAACAACCACAAAAAAGACTCATCAGTTTTGCCAAAAACTCTTTCTGGATAATCCACAATTATGTCAAGCTCTTAACAGAGTTCTCAAGATAGAATGAGTCTTCTTTCATACCTTGATCTTATTTGCTGGATAAATAAATTCTATCAAACCTCTTGAAGCCAACTGTCAAAGTAAGGCATTTCAGGGGAGATAGATCTGTGACTCTGATGGCAAAATTCATTTGATTTGATTCTTTAATTCAGTTTCTCTGCAAAACCTGGAGCTGAAATTTTAGAGCCTGTTCACCCTTAATGGTTTTCCTCACTTCTCCCACCTTCTCTTCTCCCCATGCCCCATCCTCTGTCTCTTACAAAATAATGCGGCAAAGAATTGCTGCAGAAGTAGTGATAACCATTTGGTTTTTGGCAACAATTTCTAGCAAGGAAATGGGAAAGCACAGAGCCTGTTTCTCCAGTTTGGGGAAGGAGGCGCTGGCTGTCAAAGGCTCCAGGAGCCCAGGGGGCTGTGCACGGGGTGGGCAGGGTTACTGACCTGGAGTCTGTGCCAGCAGGATTGAGAAGCAGGGGCCATCTGGGGAGAAGATGCAGCCTTATTTCTTTGAATAATCTTTTCCTCTAGTCCCTGCTCTCCACCCTGCACCGTCTTCCACTTCCATCTCCATGTAACTTCAGAACCTTACCTTGTATTTGCAAAGCACTTTTCAATCCGTTAGTTTCACTTAGTCATTAATTTACTCCTTCCCCTCATTCATCTACATGATTCACTTCATGACAGTCATGGGACTGCTCAGGGACTGTGACTCACGTGGAGCTCTGGGGGTCAGATGCAACAAGATACAATGCTCACCTTTAGAAGTCCAGTCTGATATTGGAGACAGAGATGTAGACAAATAGCCTTGACTCTGTGTGTTGAGGGTTATGAGAGACGTGAGCTGGGCACATAGATCAGTTGGGATGTACTGAGTATCAAGTAATAGAAAATCCAACAACAGGGACTTAAGTCATTGAGATGTGAAATGATTGAGCCCAAAAAGACTTCTGGAGGGAGGAAGTCCTAAGGCGGGACAGATATTCAGTGATGCCAAAAAACCAAGGTCTTTACCTTTTTATCAATATTGGCATTGACCATTCTGGACTTTTCCCTTACTGCCTCATGGTTGCAGGATGGCTGCCACAGCTCCAAACATCATGTCTTGCATTGCAGCATTCAAGTTGAGAAGAAGGGAGTACAGTGAGGCAGAAAAAGCATTTCCCAAATGTAGTCCCTCCATCAGTAGCTTTCCCGTCGTACCTCAATAGCCATATCTGGGTCACTTACGTACTCCCAAAACAGTGTCTGAAGAAGGGGAATGGAGCACCAGGTCTGTCTACATGCCTGGGCTGGGGAGGCCAGCCAGCTCTGAGCCTGTTGCTGCAGAACAAAGCTAGCCTTCTGTGAAAGAAGGAAGGAGGGGTGGGCTGCTGGGCAGGCAGCCACAGACGTCTGCCACTTTCTCATCAGTGCTTGGGGCTGTGTGTCCTGGACAGTGTGGGGTCCAGGGTGGTGGCCCAGCCTGAGCCTTGGGGGGAGAAAGCCCTGCTCTGAGCCTCTGTTCCCTGTGGGCTGATCAAGGGTGTGTCAGCAGCCAGGAGCCATGGCAGCAATTAGCCCCATCTGTGAAATGGGCACATGTGCCTCTTTTTATCAGTCCTGGGGTGATAAGAGCAGGTGCATCAGTTCACACAATGAGCACTTTCTGTGTGTGCTGGGCGCCCTTCACTTGCATGTACTTACTACCTTAATCCTCATCACCACCCTGTGAGAAGGGAGTTGTTTTCATCCCCATTTTACAGCCAAGGAAACTGAGACTAACGGGTGCCCCCAGGTGAGTGAGGGCACACTGGGCTCCAGCTCTGACCCCCTGCAGGCCCCTGGGTGGAGCCTCAGGCAGGTTGGTGCTCAGAAAACCCCTCCTCTGACTGTTGCCTGGTCCAGGCTGGTGGCTGGGGCTGACCGCTCTCCTTTTTTTTTTTTTTTCGGGGTGTTCTCAGATTTAGTTTATTTAAAAAAATTTTTTTTTAATTTTTATTTTTACTTTATTTTACTTTACAATGCTGTATTGGTTTTGCCATACATTAACATGACTCCACCACGAGTGTACATGCAATCCCAAACATGAACCCTCCTCCCACCTCCCTCTCGGTCATTCCCGTGCACCAGCCCCAAGCATGCTGTATCCTGCATTGGACATAGACTGGTGATTTGATTCTTACATGATAGTATACATGTTTCAATGGCATTCTCCCAAATCATCCCACCCTCTCCCTCTCCCTCTGAGTCCAAAAGTCCACTATACACATCTGTGTCTTTTTTGCTCTCTTGCATACAGGGTCATCATTGCCATCTTTCTAAATTCCATATATATGTGTTAGTATACTGTATTGGTGTTTTTCTTTCTGGCTTACTTCAGTCTGTATAATCGGCTCCAGTTTTATCCATCTCATCAGAACAGATTCAAATGTATTATTTTTAATGGCTGAGTAATACTCCATTGTGTATATGTACCAGCTTTCTTATCCATTCATCTGCTGATGGACATCTAGGTTGTTTCCATGTCCTGGCTATTATAAACAGTGCTGCGATGAACATTGGGGTACATGTGTCTCTTTCAATTCTGGTTTCCTCGGTGTGTATGCCCAGCAGTGGGATTGCTGGGTCATAAGGCAATCCTATTTGCAATTTTTTAAGGAATCTCCACAGTTTTCCATAGTGGTTGTACTAGTTTGCATTCCCACCAACAGTGTAAGAGGGTTCCCTTTTCTCCACACCCTCTCCAGCATTTATTGCTTGCAGATTTTTGGATCGCAGATATTCTGACTGGTGTGAAGTGGTACCTCATTGTGGTTTTGATTTGCATTTCTCTAATAATGAGTGATGTTGAGCATCTTTTCATGTGTTTGTTAGCCATCAGTATGTCTTCTTTGGAGAAATGTCTATTTAGTTCTTTGGTCCATTTTTTGATTGGGTCGTTTATTTTTCTGGAATTGAGCTGCAGAAGTTGCTTGTATATTTCTGAGATTAGCTGTTTGTCAGTTGTTTCATTTGCTATTATTTCCTCCCATTCAGAAGGGTGTCTTTTCACCTTGCTTATATTTTCCTTTGTTGTGAAGAAGCTTTTAATTTTAATTAGATCCCATTTGTTTATTTTTGCTTTTATTTAGAGAATTCTGGGAGGTGGATCATAGAGGATCCTGCTGCGATTTATGTCAGAGAGTGTTTTGCCTATGTTCTCCCCTAGGAGTTTTATAGTTTCTGGTCTTACATTTAGATCTTTAATCCATTTTGAGTTTATTTTTGTGTGGGGTGTTAGAAAGTGATCTAGTTTCATTTTTTACAAGTGGTTGACCAGTTTTCCCAGCACCACTTGTTAAAGAGATTGTCTTTACTCCATTGTATATTCTTGCCTCCTTTGTCAAAGATAAGGTGTCCATAGGTGTGTGGATTTATCTCTGGGCTTTCTATTTTGTTCCATTGATCTATATTTCTGTCTTTGTGCCAGTACCATACTGTCTTGATGACTGTGGCTTTGTAGTAGAGCCTGAAGTCAGGCAAGTTGATTCCTCCAGTTCCATTCTTCTTTCTCAAGATTGCTTTGTCTATTCGAGGTTTTTTGTATTTCCATACAAATCCTGAAATTATTTGTTCTAATTCTGTGAAAAATATCGCTGGTAGCTTGATAGGGATTGCATTGAATTTGTAAATTGCTTTGGGTAGTATACTCATTTTCACTATATTGATTTTTCCGATCCGTGAACATGGTATATTTCTCCATCTATTAGTGTCCTCTTTGATTTCTTTCATCAGTGTTTTATAGTTTTCTATATATAGGTCTTTAGTTTCTTTAGGTAGATATATTCCTAAGTATTTTATTCTTTTCGTTGCAATGGTGAATGGAATTGTTTCCTTAATTTCTTTTTCTACTTTCTCATTATTAGTGTATAGGAATGTAAGGGATTTCTGTGTGTTGATTTTATATCCTGCAACTTTACTATATTCATTGATTAGCTCTAGTAATTTTCTGGTGGGGTCTTTAGGGTTTTCCATGTAGAGGATCATGTCATCTGCAAACAGTGAGAATTTTACTTCTTCTTTTTCAATTCAACATCCATTTATGACAAAAACTCTCCAGAAAGCAGGAATAGAAGGAACATACCTCAACATAATAAAAGCTATATATGACAAACCCACAGCAAACATTATCCTCAATGGTGAAAAATTGAAAGCATTTCCCCTAAAGTCAGGAGCAAGACAAGGGTGCCCACTTTCACCACTACTATTCAACATAGTTCTAGAAGTTTTGGTCACAGCAATCAGAGCAGAAAAAGAAATAAAAGGAATCCAAATTGGAAAAAAAAAAAAAAAAGAAAAAAAGAAGAAGTAAAACTGACCTCTCTCCTGACCCTTCTCTCTATTCCTCCTGGAGCTAGAGGGCCCCAGGACCTGCCTGGGATGTGAGGAGATTTACCCACTGTCCCTACTCCCCCTCCTCCCCAGGACAATGAGTGGACAGGTTCCGTGTCCTGGCTGACGGGGACACGTGACTATGAACCTGGGGTCCCAGTGTCTTGGCTGTGAATCGGCAGCTCGCATTCTCGGGAAGCAAT
Organism: Capra hircus; assembly: GCF_001704415.2. Taxonomy (NCBI): domain Eukaryota; kingdom Metazoa; phylum Chordata; class Mammalia; order Artiodactyla; family Bovidae; genus Capra; species Capra hircus. The sequence continues at coordinate 12,294,307 of NC_030809.1, forward strand.
GTACCCATATGCAGAGCATAAGCATATGCTAATGATGGTTAATTGCATCCACATTTACAGATGGGTCAAAACATGCAAAGCCACCTGACAGTTACACACCTACAGCAGATCGCAGTTAGTAACTGCACACCAGGCTCCTGGCCAGCACTGTGACGCAAGCTTGGACACCAAGTGTGAGATGAAACTGCCACCCAGCCCTGTTGGGGGGCCTTGGCTGTCACCCCTTTGGCCCCCTGCTCAGACCTATGCCCATCCCCACCATTTCCGGTCTTCTTGGTCCTCCCGACTCTAAGACAGACAAACCCTGTGGGGGATGGACGTGGGAGAGACCCTGAAGACCACAGAGGGGTGACCTACCCTTCCCAGATGGGGAAACTGAGGCTTCACTCTTCATTTTCAGACCCAACAATTTGCTGAGTGCCTGTCACCTGCCAGACTCTGCTCCGGGCACCGGGATGAGCTGATGTTCCCTTTGGGGAGACAGCAGTGCCAGGTGGTGATGGGCCAGAAGTGGGCAGCGGGAGAGACTGATGGGAGGGGGCAGCAGGGGCCTAAGAAGACCTTACTGAGCCCGTGACATTGAGCAGAGAGCTGAAGGCTGAGCCATGCTGGCCCCTGGGGGTAAAGTGTGCAGAGGCTTGGTGGGTGGGAGACTGGGTCCCCCCCAGGGAGGACGCCCCTCCATGTACTCTTGGGTTCAGCAAATGTTTATCTTTGGGTCACAGGCTGGGCCACCATGCTGAGGGAAGGGAAGCAAAAAGGAGCAAGGGTGGGTCCCCAGCCTCAGGAACTCCTTAGGGACTTGGGGGTTAGATAAATGACCATCCACAGTCATCAGGCACCGGGATGTCCCAGGAAATATTTAAGACCTGTGCAGGCCAGGTGCTCAGGCGGCTTTGCATGGAGGTTATGGCTGCAGGGCGTCTCGAGGGTGGGGCGGGGAGACTCGGGGGGAGGGCAAAGGCCCTTCCATTGGGCAGAGGGAATAGCAGGCATGGTGGCCTTGGGGATTTGGGGGGCTTGAGGCAGACAAACTTGGTGAGGAAGGAGAGGCTGGGGGTGCAGGGTGTAGGTGGGGGCAGACAGGCAGGCCTGGTGCACAGGATCCGGGGTGAGGTGGGAAATCTGGCTGCACAGGGAGGAACAAGGGTGGTAATGAAGGCTTCAACTCCCGGCTCTGGGCGGAGATCTCTGTTTTGGGGGGCTAGGGTCAAAGAAGAGTTGGGGGGCAGGGTAGGGGTGCAGCTCTGTCTCACTGGAGAGAGTTCTCAAACACTGGCCAGGATGGTCTCCTTGGAAGCCTCTGGGATCTCCTTCTGGGCAGCTCAGTGGCCTGGATGGGTCAGCCAGCTGCCCATATAACAGAGGCCAGAGGCTCACACAGATGGGAACTGATGCCCTGGAGAGCAGGCTCAGGGCCGCTGGCTCTGCCCCGTGCAGAGACAACAAAAGGCTCTCTAGAGTTTGCTGGGAAGGTCCCAACACCTCTGGATGATGCCAGAACTCAGGCCCTCTAACTGGGCCTCAGTGCACCCCTCCCCCAACCTCCCTTCCACCCCCGAGGGAACTCCTGGCTGGACAGCGGATGAGCACAGAGGGGTAGATATAAACAGAAGGTGCTCCCAGCGCCACTGCGCGGGCCTAACAGCTCTCCAGGGACTCACAGTCCCCCTGAGGCGGGTGCTATCTTAGCCCCACCTCGATGTCGCAGAGGTGAAACGGAGGCGCCAGGGTTTACGGCAAGGATGTCAACGCCCATGTCTTCCTCCAAGTCCACAGCAGCCACTGGCTCTGCCTCTTAAGATTCATCTTCTATGCATGGTTCATCCATTCGATAGTCTTTATTGGGCCCTGACTCTTGCTGGTGCTGAGGCAGCAGCAGGGACCAACCTGACCAGCCCTGCTGGTGGGGCCCTGCCGGGGGCGGGAAGGTTGCTCTAGAACCCTTGGGTGATTCCAACCAGAAGTCAGAGGTCTAGAGACTGCAGAAGAGTCCTAGCTATGACTTCCTGTCTATCTACCTATCTATCCATCCATCATCGATCATCCACCATCTATGTATATCTGCATCCACATCTTTCCATTGCAGTGAGGTGCATCGCATTATGCTTTGCACTGTTCACCCATCACAGCAGTCACCAACTCCATGAAGGAAGCTTCCAGTCTCCCCCCCCGCCTTTTTTTTTGTATGAGGTGAACGATCCCAGAGCTAAATCCCAGCAGAGCTGAGACTAAATCCCAGCTTTGTCCCTGATCTCACACCGCTTCCACCTCCCAGAGCTCCAGAAGCTGCTGTGCTGCTCCTAATGTCCTGTGATGCGAATGTCCTGGGTCCAGAAGTGCCCCCATCAAACTGTCCTGTTCTGTATCTCTTACAATTGCAATAACTATCTTAAGCTCTGCATTCCTAATCCACAGTGATTTTAACCTTTCATCATCTGACTTTGCTTAACCTGCTCTGACTCTCATCTTCTGTGAGCGTTGCTTTCAGAGAATTTATGAAAAGACACTGTGCCCCCAGAATGCCCAGCCGGTTCCCCGCTACCTCCAGCCTGAGCCCTCCTGCCTCCCTTAGAATCCCGTCCAAACCGTCTTCAGCTGCTCCTTTCTCCAGGGTCCACTTCAGACTTTCTGAGTTTATGGCTGTCACATAACGCTATTAGCCATGACAATGCCAATTAGAACAATTATGCTGGGCCATAAACCTCCACAGGATTTAGGACTGACGCTGAGTTTCTGGAGCTAAAGCAGTCGCCAGCCACCCCTGACAGCTTCCACCCAGCAGACAGGGTTGGCCACAGACCCAAAGGGGTGCTGTCCCTCTGGATCAGCGCTGCCCTGTGCAGAGGGGCCCCTGCAGGGGCGAACCCCACATCTGGATGTTAGACATCAAGCCCTCAGCACTGTAAAAGTCAGCTCTCAATAGAGCAGGAAGAGCAGGGATTGGGGAGCAGATTGCTGGGATTCAAGGCCTGGCTCCAGCACTCCTGAGCTGTGCAACCTTGGATGAGTTTCTAAACCTCTCTGGGATTCAGTATCTTTGTCTGTAAATTGAGGAGTTAGCAACAATTCTTCCTCTGTGGAGTTGTTGAACCGAATAAGTGAAACAGTGTGTGTCAAGGGCTGAGCATAGAGTCAGCTCTCACTATTCCAGGCCCCAAGGGGGTGCCTCTAAAAGAGATCTCTCTACCACCACTGCACTTGACGTTGAGAAACTGAGGCCAAGAAACACTAAATTAAACATTTGAGAACAAGACAGTATATGGCCGTGCTAAATTATGCAGGATGACAATTAGAGAACTAAACGATCAGTAATAAAGGGCTAATTGGGCGGGACAGACACTCAGTGAGCCCAGAACCTGAGATACAGCCTGGGACAGGATGGCCTCGCCAAGGCCCGGCGCTCCTTTAATATAAGTCATGCTTACTGTAAAACCCTGAATATGTGCAAAATTGTATGTAAAGCACTGGTTTCTCACCTCCAAAGACAGAAGCTAATGCTTTTTCTCATTCTTTTTCTATTTATCACTTCAGCTCAGTTCAGTCACTCAGTCATGTCCGACTCTTTGCGACCCCATGAATCGCAGCACACCAGGCCTCCCTGTCCATCACCATCTCCCGGAGTTCACTCAGACTCACGTCCATCGAGTCCGTGATGCCATCCAGCCATCTCATCCTCTGTTGTCCCCTTCTCCTCCTGCCCCCAATCCCTCCCAGCATCAGAGTCTTTTCCAATGAGTCAACTCTTCGCATGAGGTGGCCAAAGTACTGGAGTTTCAGCTTTAGCATCATTCCTTCCAAAGAAATCCCAGGGCTGATCTCCTTCAGAGTACATATTTTCATATTTCATTTCCCATTGGTGTGACTGTGTTCTGATCATTTCCTCTCCGCATCATCGGTGAGGGAGAGACCCTCCACCCTAAGTAGAATGAAATAGCTAAACACACAATGGGCAGATGTGAGGGACAGCAGCTTATTAGTCTTGTATACTCACAGCCTGGGAGAGGAGGATGTTCCCTGCCGTGCAGGACCACACGAGGTTTGCACTCAGGAGCAGAGTGAACCAGGAGGGGCAATGGGAGGCAGGCTTAGTAGTAGCAAGCAGGTGAGGTGCCTCCTGGTCCCCACAGAGGATGTAACGGGTTTGATTGAATAAACTCCACTCTGACTGGCAGCTGTAGTCTATTAGGTGAGGATCTGGGGGAGCACAGCTGCTCTGGCTGATTGGGGAACTAGCTGGATGGGGGGCTTTTCTGCTGGATGGGGCATATCTGGCAGGAGTGGGGGAACTCTGGGTGGGCCTTTGAGGTCCTAAGAAGGTCAAAGATGTTGAGGCAGCAGATGAAAGCTTTGGGCTTCTAATACAGACTGTCAGGATAAACAGGGGTGTGCTCTGATAACCCCCTCCCTCTCCTGAAACAACAAAGCTGGTGTCACGTGTCCACTGCAGTGAGCGAAGAGGGCTTTGTTCATCACAGACCCCCAGGGATTTAGGTTGATAGAAGCACCTTGGGATGCTGGCATTCCTACATGTGGCTCCAAGGCCACCTCAGGAAGGAGAAGGGACAGGAGTTTGAGCTCTGGGTCTGAAATGCTCCCTCTTCCCTCCCAGAAGCAACACTCCCCACCTCTAATCCCCTCTATTCATGTCTCCTTGGCCAAAGCGAGTCTCACCGGCCAGGCCTGATGTGAAGGTCACAGATGCGCCATTCTCCTGGGGGTGGGGCAGAGGAGGACTGGGTGCTGATGAATCCCAGCCATGCCCTTCACCTGCCACACATACCAATTTGGGTCTTTCTTACCTGAAACTCTGCTCTGACCAGTTATCCATTTTTAAATGTATTTTTGGAAATACAGTTGATCCTTGAACACTATGGGCTTGAATTGTGGGGATGGATAATTTTTGATAATAAATACTATGGTTCTACAGGGTCAGTGGAAACAGTGACAGACTTTATTTTCTTGGGCTCCAAAATCACTGCAGATGGTGACTGGAGCCATGAAATCAAAAGACGTTTGCTCCTTGGAAGAAAAGCTATGACCAACCTAGAGAGCATATTAAAAAGCAGAGACGTTACTTTGCCAACAAAGGTCCATCTAGTCAAAGCTATGGTTTTTCCAGTTGTTGTGTATGGATGTGACAGTTGGACCATGAAGAAAGCTGAGCGCCGAAGAATTGATGCTTTTGAACTGTGGTGTTGGAGAAGATTGTAAGGTGTTGAGAGTCCCTTAGACTATAAGGAGATCCAACCAGTCCATCCTAAAGGAAATCAGTCCTGAATATTCATTGGAAGGACTAATGTTGAAGCTGAAACTCAAATACTTTGGCCACCTGATGAGAAGAGCTGACTCATTTGAAAAGACCCTGATGCTGGGAAAGATTGAAGGCAGGAGGAGAAGGGGATGACAGAGGATGAGATGGTTGGATGGCATCACTGACTCAATGGACATGAGTTTGAGCAAGCTCCAGGAGTTGGTGATGGACAGGGAGGCCTGGCATGCTGCAGTCCATGGGGTCGCAAAGAGTCAGACACGACTGAGCGACTGAACTGAACTGAACTTGCCCTCAGCATCCACACTGCCGTTCACCGTTAACGCTGGTGTGTCTCCTCTTTCTAGACTCCGAGCTTCTCCCTGTTGCTGAGACATGGGGCTCTGGTGGACATTTGCTGAGGCAGTGAGCACCCTGAATGCTGGCTCAGCTCCCCATGTGAGATGCTGTCCTCAATGAGATGCTGTCCTTTGCTGGCCACAGCAATCCTATACAGCAGCTTCTAGAGAAAGTGAAAGGCGCTCGTTCCTGTCCGACTCTTTGCAACCCCATGGACTATATAATCAATGGAATTCTCCAGGCCAGTATACTGGAGTGGGTAGCCTTTCCCTTCTCTAGGGGATCTTCCCAACCCAGGGATCTAACACAGGTCTGCAGCATTGCAGACAGACTCTTTATCAGCTGAGCCACCAGGGAAGCACAGCGGCTTCTAGGGACAACCCTGTTCTCACAGGGAGTCGCAGGCCTGGCTCAGAAACCACCCAGCTTCATACAGATGCCCAGGGCTGGGCTGGGGCTCCCAGCCGGCTCCTCAGGATTCAGGGTGGGGCTCTGAGGGCTCCCGACAGGGTTCTCATGCAGAGGTGACTGTTCTAGGCCATTCCAGACGGAGCATGGATACTGACTAGAGTGTGAGGTGACCGCACCACGCCACTGCCAGCACTGAGGGTCTTGCTAATGTCCTGGGGAGACATGGATCATCAGTGATTCCTTGCATTTCTCCTCCCCATTCTGAGCTCTGAGCTGCTGCCTCTTGGGGTTGCATGGACCCGGGGAGACCAGGACAGGCCCTCTTCCACTTTCACAGCCCTCTCTTCCACCGCGTTCCTCAAAGGTCTGTTCTTCCACCAGAGACCCCTGACCTTCGTGTCCATCCCAGGACGGAGGCGCAGCACTTTTCCCCAGGTACATAGGCAGCTGGAAGGATGGTGTTCACGCGGGCGGTGGGGCGCTGAGCTCATCCAGGTGAGCCTTCCTGCGGGCTGGGACGGGCGCCCCCTGGTGGTCCCGTTACTCAGTTCAGTTCAGTTCAGTCGCTCAGTCGTGTCCGACTCTGGGACTCCGTGGACTGCAGCGCGCCAGGCCTCCCTGTCCATCACCAAATCCCGGAGCTTACCCAAACTCATGTCCATTGAGTCAGTGAGGCCATCCAACCATTTCATCCTCTGTCATCCCCTTCTCCTCCTGCCCTCAATCTTTCCCAGCATCAGGATCTTTTCAAATGAGTCAGCTCTTCTCATCAGGTGGCCAAAGTATTGGAGTTTCAGCTTCAACACCAGTCCTTCCAATGAATATTCAGGACTGATTTCCTTTAGGATGGACTGATTGGATCTCCTTGCTGTCCAAGGGACTCTCAAGAGTCTTCTCCAACACCATAGTTCAAAATCATCAAATCTTCGCGCTCAACTTTCTTTACAGTTCAACTCTCATATCCATACATGACTACTGGAAAACCATAAATTTGACTAGACGCACTTCTGTTGGCAAAGTCCAGTTACTAGAAGGAATCTCTTGCCCTGAGCTGATGGAGCACCAGCTGCATTTGTAAACATTTTGTCTCCAGACATGTCTACTTCTGGACCATCACTGATACCATTGATACTAATATCCTGCAAATATTTACAATATCCTGTAAATATTCCTTCCCTACCCACAGCTTCTCTGCCACGTCCAGGCCAGGCCCCCGACATTGCTCACTGGCACTCCTGCAGCCGCGTCCATCCTTGACATGCTGCTTCTACCGTCTCCCCTTCAACCGCCCATTCTCCGCACGGCCGCTAGAGGGAGCTTCAAAAGCATGCTCCAGTACTCTGCGTGGGTTTCCAGTGTACTCGTCCCAAGCCCTTACCTGACTTTGAAGCCTAGGGCAGTTGACTCAGCCGACTGCTACACCTGCCCCGTTCCTTCCATTCCTTGAGGGATGGTGCAGTCACACAAGCCTTTTTTCTGCCACTTGAACCTCCCAGCCTTTGCAGGTGCTGTTCCTCTGGAGCATCCTCCAGACATCTCACCTGGTTGACTTCTAAGCGTCCATTAGGTCTCAGCATAGAAAAGCCACTCTCTCCAGGAAATCAAGTCATATATCTTCCCAACCCAGAAGGACCACTGGAACCACCAAGGACATCCCTCTTCCTCTGCAAAGGCTCTCCTGGCTAACGAAGTCACTCTGACCTCAGTTTCCTCCCTCCTTCCAGTGCCTTTGGAGCAAATTTGGCCCTGCCCCCTGCGTGGCCAAGATGCATCTCTGCTCACAATCTGGCTGTAAAGTTCCTTTGGGCACCTCTACTTTTACACTGAATGGTCTTAGTTTTTGCTGGCATTGGCCCCATTTTCCTGGGCAGAGATCTTGGGGACCCAGAGCCCAGGGCTGGATGGAAAAAGAATAAGAAAAAAACCCTTTCATATCAGAGAGACATTGAAGATGGTCTGTTATGAAGTGAAGGGAACTAACTCTCAGCTGAAAAATAATTTGGCTAAATGACAGGCTCACATCACCTCCTTGTAGTCACCCCCAGGCACGTTCTCCTCCTTCTTCTTCCTGTTTTCCCCTCCTCTTCATGATCCTTTCTTTTTCCTTCATGTGGCTTGACTAGGAGACATCAGTTTTTGCAACATCATTTTCATGAAGATCTACCTGGGAAAGATTGGAGATAAACTCAGCAGAGCTGACAGCGTAGCTCTGTTCACAGGAACCAAAGAAACCACTTTTCAAATTGCAAAAAAATGATTAGAAGTTAGAACTCCAGTTACAGCTGGAGATGGAAGGAGAGTGACCTGGGGGGGTTGGGCTTCTCTCCAGCCTCATCTCTCCAGTCTCCCCTCCCTTCCCTTCCCTAACCCAGTGCTTCACACGGAACCTTGAAAGGTTAATAATCATAACACATAATGTTTATTGAGAGCATAGTATGTTCTAGATGCTGAGCTGAGTACTCTAAACTAGACACCTTATTCAGTCACTGCATATACCAAGTATGTCTTCTCCTTCTTTGCTCCCTTCATTGGGCATTTACCGGTTGTTGGGCTGGAAAGCAAGCCAGCATTTATTGAGCAACTATTGTGTGCTGATGACCTCAGGTTATTCCTTCAAGGATCCGTTCTTACAGTCAAGGAAGTCAGGGCTCGTGGCTCAGGGCTGAGGTCCCACAGTACCTGCTCTGGGTCTCTTGGCCACCCAAGAGACCAACACAGCTGTCATCCATCCCTCTTTCTCCAGTACGGAGGCTCCTAGTCTGCTCAGGGAACAGTATTATTGTAATTGCTGCTACCGTTGTGATTGTCATAAAACCCACACCCTAGCAAGACCAATAGCAGCTACACATCTTTTTATACCAGGCGCAGTTACCGTCTGCTCCTATGATGACCTTTGACACATACTAACTGTGTAAGGCAGGGCTTGGCCCTTGCATCAGCAAGGCTAAGGATTTGTTCAGGGTACCAATGAGCTGGGTCTGGCCCATTGCCTTCGCTGGGCTTGGATGCCAGGGTGTGTGGTGTCTATGAGAGCCAGGAGGGCCATGTCTGCAGGCGAGTAGGAAGCTTCTGACTGCAGAAGCAAGAATGAGGCAGAAGAGCAGATGAGCCAAGATGAGACCCACAAGAGGACAGGACGGACAGGGCTGCCGGGCTCCTTGTTTCAGACCTGAGTCAGATCCAAGCCCAGTAAGTCCTGC